>NC_088784.1:32387902-33015193 GCF_958450345.1 Calliphora vicina
TATTCACTTTTATAAATATTTAAAATGTCTGGTCAAAGAGTTTTATGTAAAATTTTTTATGAAAAATACAAAGAGGACCAAAATGGTCCCCTACCTAAGATTCGTAAGTTTTTTTTAACCTAACAGCAGGGTTAAGAACGACATCTGCTATGTAGAATTTTAAGGTACTAAGATATTTAGGGTATTTTTTAGTTCGCTTTAACCATAACCTTTTTTCATATGAATTTGTATTTTTTTACTTTTAATATTTTTTTTGGTTTAAAATAAACCATAGTTTAGCTAATGAACTTTGTTTAAGAAGCTTAAAAACATACAGGGATGAGTTAGTGGTACAAAAAAATAAATTTGGTTGCAGAATATATGCATTACATTGTATGAGTAACCTAATATTTATTGTTTGAAAAGAGATACAGTGAGTCACAATGACTGTATCATTGTTTATTTAAAGGCACTATTGCATCAAACACACCTCTTTCTGTAAAATGTTATAAAAATGAAATAAAAATGTAAATAAATTTTTACAAACATTATCATAGAATATAATGAGGCTAATTTACCCTATATAAGCGTATCCCATAAATTAGATAAATTATTTCAAAAAGTTGAAGTTGCTACAATAATATTAATTTTCCTTATGATTTTAAATTGTTAACTTGTCAATTATTGGGAGTGTATCCTTAAAAAATTTACGTTGAGGACATAATAGAAGATTTTGCTAAACAGAAAAACCCCATTATCGTAACCAATTCAAATCAGAAGCATTTCAGTTTGTGAAATAACTCTCTAATTATCTGTTTTCTCTTAAAACACATAATTAATTTGATTTGTATCAATTAACCATAACAAATACATATATCGCTGGCTTAACATGCAAAGGCTCTAAGTCCACTCTTTTTAGAAATTGAGATTTTAATGCAGTAATGTACAATAAGTAAAAATACATTGATTACAAAGAAAAAATTTGGAGTTATCTCGCTTTTTGTTGTTGTTTTGTAGTGATGAGCAAAAGCGCTTAGTCCAATTTATCACAATTTGTCACAAGAAAAAGCTCTAAGTCCCATGAAAAAGTACAGTTTAACCATTTCTGTCAAATTGTTCAATGACATGTATTAAAACAAGTAAGAAAAAATGCCCAACCATTTTTTTCTTTTAAAATTTAAAAAAGTAATTTTCGGAAGATGGTGCTATGACTAATTATGGACCGATCGCCATCAAAGTTATTTGCGCTGAATTTTATGTGTGTACCAACATTTTTAAGAGATTTATGCTCGTTAAAGTGATTTTTGGAAGCGGGCCCTATATGGGAGCTTTGACTAATTGTAGACCGATCGGCATGAAATTAGGTGACATGATTTCCATAGTATTTCCAAGAATTTCGGGAGGATATTTGTATGGGAGCTAGGGGAAATAATGGACCGATTTCAGCTAGTTTTAATAGGCTTCGTCCTTGGGCCTAAAAAAGTGTATATACCACATTTTGTCGAAATGTCTTCAAAATTAATCGACTCATAAAGTGATTCTGAGGGTGTTAGACTAACAAACATCTACACAAACGTATTATAGCTATGTATATTCGGCTGTGCCGAATCTTATATATCCTTCACCAAATTGTACTTTAAAATACAAATTTTAAACATTTTTATGTACACACAAAATTAAAAAAAAAATTTCAAAATTTTTTTTAAAATTTAAAAAAAAAATTTTTTTACCAAATTTTTTTTTCTAAATTGTTTTTTTTTAAAGTTTTTTAAATTTTTTAAAATCATTAGTGAAAAACAAGTAGGAGAGCTATATTTGGCTGCGCCGAATCTTATACATATATCCTTCTTAAAATTTTTTTTTTAATTTTTAAAAATTTTTAAAAATAAAAAAAAAAAAATTAATGTCAAAAAATTTTTTTGGATGAAAAAAAATTTGGGGTTAAAATATATTTTTCCTGATTTTGACCCATTGTAGGTCCAACTTACTATAGCCTTATAAAAATCGTTGAAATGGACTTTGAAATTTCTATCATTAGATACCCATATTGTCTATATTAATGAGTAATCCAGATATAAAAACTAGTAAATATGAAACTAGGAAATGAAAGACAAGTTCTAAGAAAAAGACCTAAGTCCATAGAAAAAATACAAACTAAGCAATAGAAAAAGCTCTAAGTCAAAAACACCTTTTATCTCGGCAAATACTTATGTTATCATTTTGCTTTCACGCACATCGAAAACAAAGAAAAATACAAAAAAAATTGCGTTTACAGAATTCAAAAATATTTACGCAAAAAAAAAGTTTGAATGTTTTTTGTCTCTCCTGTACAATTTTTAAATATGGACTTATAGCCTTTGCATGTTAAGCCAGCGATATACAGTGGGGAGCTCAAATGAGTACATGTTTCTATTTTGTGCACGTCTTATGGAATAAAAATGAAACTAATAAAGCAAATCCAAAATTTTTTTCTGTCATTTATTTTATGTCTAATATGTAACAAAACTAATTACAATTCAAAACAAAAAACATCCAGTTCTAAATAAAAAAACAGACAAAACTAAAATAACTCGCATGTACTCAATTTTGCACCCCACAATAATTTTAGGGAAGAATTGCATTTTTTAAAAAAAATTTCAAAATCCTTTATTACGTAAATAAAATTTCACACGCATTGGCATATTTTATATAAATTTTTCATTAACTTTTTTTGGAATACTCTCTCTCTCGTGCTCAATCCGCTGTTAAAGCTCGTACAAATTGGTAGGAGTTAATAGGTATTGTTTCAACCGCCAATTCACGATTTACTAAAACTGTTCAATAAGATTGAACTCAAGACATTGAGCTGATAACTGCATTAATAAGAAATTTTTCTAGGAACACCATTCTTAACGATTTTTGACGTGTGCATTGGGTCACCATCCTATTGAAAAATTACTTCTTCTGCAGGATTTCCTCTTTTATATACAAAAACGTGATGATGAGACTACAAAATCGGTATGGTGAGTCTGCAAAATACGCAGATGGTTTTCTTTTCCTATTATTTCATTGATTATTTGCATTGGTCCAAGGTGGCACCATATAAAGCAACCCCATATCATTACCGTGTTTTACTGTTTCCTTACTGTGTCACCAATTTTGAAAAAATCGGCGAAATAATGAGTTAAGAAGACTATCTGCGTATGTTGAAAACTAATCATACCGAATTTATAGACTTGCCATTCCGATTTTGTAGATAAGAGCGCCAATCATGTCGAAGAAGTTATTTTACAGCAGGACGGCGAATTAAAGCACTCATCAAAAACTTTTAAAAATGGTTTAGTGAGCAAAATTTCTACCGAAATAGTGTCCAGTTCGATATACGGACCTCAATACGTAATCATCTTTGTCTTTTTCACATTCGTCTTTTGACTTTGTAGATTATAACGCTTATCCCGCAGAAGAAGTAATTTTTCAATAGGATGGTGACCCAATACTCACGTCAAAAATCGTAAAGAATGGTGTTCCTAGAAAAATTTCTTATTAATGCAGTTATCAGCTCAATGTCTTGAGTTCAATCCTATTGAGAATTTTTAGTGAATCGTGAATTGGCGGTTGAAACAATACCGATTAACTCCTACCAATTTGTACCAGCTTTAACAGCGGATTGAGCACGAGAGAGAGAGTATTCCAAAAAAAGTTAATGAATTTATTTTATTTTTGTTATTTTAGTTTTGTCTGTTTTTTTATTTAGAACTGGATGTGTTTTGTTTGAATTGTAATTCATTTTGTTACATATTAAACATAAAATAAATGACAGAAAAAATTTTTGGATTTGCTTTATTAGTTTTATTTTTATTCCATAAGAAGTGCACACAATAGAAACATGTACTCATTTGAGCTCCCCACTGTATATGTAGGTATCAAATCATAACATACAAATATTTTTTTCATTTTAAATTTTTTTAACTTTTCAGAGGGGCCCCGAAATCTAGTGTGCCCAAGGGCCCTCTAAAGGTCAGCATAGTGTTTAACTACAATTAAGCGATTATGTAAGATTTATTGAAAATGTATATGATTTTTGGCACACACTGTACTAGTAATTCGAAATGCATGGTCACTCAATACTGTAACTCTCATTATTATTTTCCTGCCAGTGATGCTAACTAATAATGATTGAAACGCGACGTGCAACAGCTCAAAATTAAGTATATGGTTTTCGTATGACATCTTTTGTTAAAAGTAGCAAAATATATATGTATTAACAGAAAAACTTATTTGTTAAATTTAAATTAGAAACTAAATTTTTTCTGGTTTGATTGCTCCCAACTTAATTTCTCTTGCTATATTATGGATTTATTGGAAATAACAAATCGAACATTTTTGTTAAAATGCCAAAATGCATTTTTGGCACGTAAAGCACTTAAACCCCCGGACGACGAAATATTCTAATTATTTATGGAACATTCTAATTTTCTGTCAATCTAATTTTCCAAGATTTTGTTGACAGTTTCTGGTTCAATCCCACAAATGGCTTGGACGATATTAGCCTTAAGTATGTGGATCGTTTCTGGATTATTTTCATAGCATCAGCCTTTAACCGAACCCAAGAAAGAGTCTAAAGGGGTCAAATCGCCGCTCTGAGGCGACTTGTTAAAATGATTTTCGGAAGTGGATCTTATATGGGATCTATGGATTTTTGCACGTCTCACCCGACAGTTTGGTGAACATTGGTAAAAAACATCCTGAAGACGTGCCTTTGAAGTTTTGAGATGCATTTACAAGCGGAAAAATTGCAATTTTTTCAGTTTTTGTAAAAATGTTGACATTAAAATATGACTTTTGCAATTTCATTTAAAAGAATAGAAATGTGTACGTATTTGTCGTTCTAATGAGACATAAAAAACAGAAATTGGACGAAAAATTTTAAAGTTATTAAAAATTCCCCACTAGAATAAGAAATGTAGGAGCAAATCTCCCTTTTCAATTTTTTAAAAATTTTGTTAAACAAATTTCGGAATTTTTTGATCATCTCATTGGAATTTATTCAGAATGTAATAGGGAATACAAGTATGAATTATGAAAATATCTCTTATAGTTTTAAATTTTCGAGAAAAACCAATTATTTGGCAATTTTTTGGCGAATGAGCCCAATTTCCAAAAAACCTATTCAGAATATTATAGTCCATATTATTATAAATATACTCTGAAAGATTTACTAAAGTTGGAGTTTCTAATTTAAAGATAGCGAAATGTTATTTATTTTTGGGCCGATTTTGATAAAGCTTGAGAAAAATATATCATAAAGTCTAGGATTTATTTTTTTGATATATCGTAGTGGAAGTTTTTTTCCTCTTGCCAAAGTAATCGAAAAATCGATGGCACAATATCGACAAATTTTCGTACTTACAAATCGGCCAACCTTAATATCTATATATATCATACATTTATGATCAAAAAAGTCCTATTTCGGGAGGACATTTGTAGGAAGGCTCGGTAAAATATTATACCGATTTCAGCCAACTTCAAGAGCTTCAACTTTTGGGTTATTTAAAAGCGCTAAATTAGCAACGCTGTTTCCTGCCATCTCACTCTAAAATAAATGAATTTAGCTGACTGCGATTTTAAGAGCTGTCTGGTCTAAATTATGACATCAGAACTATGTATTAAATATTTCCTAAACAACTACACATATTCACACATGCATACGTGCATATTAATATACACATATGTATATGCATTAGATATGCCCTAAAAAAAGTTGCTTTTAATGGTCTTATTTTGTTTATTAGTTGCTAACTATTGCAAAATTTTAGAGCAATCGCGCAACTAGAAACCGTGCCAGAAATCGATTAAAAGTTGTAAAAGTGGGTAAACAATGGTAATTTGTTTGATATTTATATTATTTAGGAGTATTTTTTAAGAAATCCAAAAAAAAAAATTACCATTGTTTACCCACTTTTACAACTTTCAATCGATTTCTGACAGGGATTCTAGTTATCCGATTGCACTTATATTATGCAATATTTAGCTACTTATAAACCAAATAAGACCCCTTCAAACAAAATTTATTTTTTAAGGTCGTGGATAATGTATATACAAATTCCTAGATATAAGCCACTGAACTTTTAGAAAACATACACACAATAAGCAAAGATGTGAATAAATACATGTGGACTGGCATATTTGAAAGGATTTTGGAAAATTTAAACAAAGCATCTATTGTTTACAAAGACTGTAAGCTAAAATTGCATGTAAGAAGACCGCGCGTAATATTATTGAAACCAATAGGCGAATGATTTCAATAGAATCACTCCACAGTGGGGGATTTTTAAAACAAAGGAAAATTAATCTTCAATGTCCGTCTGTCCATCTGTTTAAAACACTGTGAAATCCAAAATAAACAAACAATATAATTTACATAAAAACATTTTATTTTTCATTCTCTAAGCGGTCTGGTATTAAAATTCATAAAAATTCAGTAAATAGAACCGCAATTAGGAATAATAATGTTAGATAACTGGTTTTTGAGATATAGGCCCATAGATGAGAGCCAAAACCTAAGTATGTTCCCAGCTGATCTAAGAGACAGTACCGAACTAGTCATTACATAACTAGCTACGTGACTAATTATTTTAACATTTACATGTCCTAGCAGGGGGTCAATTGACCCATTTTGATTACAATGAGATAGCTGGTCCAAAGGATTCACATACTGGTTATGTTACTAGCAAAGTAACTGGTTACTTGAGCAACATATACGGGTTACAATTAACCACAAATAGTCATCTAAAATGACATATCATAGACAGTCCAATAAACGATTGCTTCTGATGGCTAAAATAACTACTTTCTAAAGTGCAGTACAAAATAAACGTTTAAAGTGACTTCATTATAGGTTACTAAGGGACACAAAAGTGACTATTGACTTCATGCTATGTTACATTTGATATCAATATACTTAACCAAAATAAAAATAACCTGTATGAGAATTATATCAACACAACTTGTATAAAACCAGTTTGTATGAATTACTCACAATACGTTTAAAGTGACTACACTCTAGATTATTTAGAGACACATAAGTGACAATTGTCTTTACGCTCGCTTACCTGTGATGTATCTCTCCTTCCGTTCTATGCATTTATTCTATGTATAGGTCTTTGATTTTTATAACTCAAACATTTTATTTTGAACTTTTAAAATGTTCAATCACATTTGTATGTTCGTAAATTCAACAAATATTTATCTACACAGAGAAAACAGATTCGTGGTAGCAACCGAATTTGTAGCCAATCGAATGATTATGTGTTAGTGAACGAATTTGTTGTGGTTACAAAATTTTAGAAGAGGTAACAAAAGTTTGGTTGCTTCAACCGAATTTCTCCTTTCTCAACCTTACTGTTGTTAGAACAAAAACATTCTATGTGTGTAACCGAATCATTCGATTGGCAACAAATTCGGTTGCTACTACGAATCCGTTTTCTCTGTGTACGGTATAAAACACCCAGTTATTTTTAATGCGGGTTTTTTTAGTTAAATTATATGTTATTTTGAGGGATTCATATCTGTAATTTTTTTCTAATTTAGTTATTAAAAATTATAGTGTAAACAACAAAGTTTTTTTTTGTTTCGAAAATGATGAATTTTGTTCCAGTAAAGCGTCATATGCGGGAAGTTTTGCTTTACTTCTTTAATTTGAAAGAAAATGATGATGATGTAGACCGATTGCCCACCAACGATTATGGTGAATGTGTTTCATTGGTTTCAACGTGCGAGAGACGGTTTGTGCGGATCAAAAGTGGTGAAGTTGACACGAAAGACCAATATCGCCTAAGCCAGCCAAAAAACTTTGAATACCAGGAATTGCAGGCATTACTCCATGAAGATTGTTGTCAAACTCAACAAGATCTTGCAATATCATTGGGAGGTACTCAATCAGCAATTCCAAAACGTTTGTGAGCAGCAGCATTCATCCAAAAGCAGGGAAATTGGTTACCATATTGAAAATAAGAGACCTTGATTTTGCAATTCTGAAATTGCGTTTGAACGCTATAAAAGAAAATCAATACTTGCGATGGAAAATGGATCCATTACGAAAACAAACCAGCAGAATCCACAACAAAGATAAATATCCATGGCGCTAAGTTAGAACTCTGAATTTGGTGGAACCAAAAGTGTCCTATCTATTATGGCCATCACAGGGAACTTTACCAAATGCAACTGATTCGTTTGATGCGATCATTGTCCGAAAAATGCCCAGAAAATGCGGCCAGACTTGAAACCATAATATTCCAACGCTCGGCCATATGTAGCAATACCTGTTAAAAAGTATTAAGAATGAAGTGGTTGGAAAGTTTAGTCTAATCCTCTTTATAGGCCAGACCGGGCCCCAGTCGACAACTATTCCTTTCGAATGTGATACGCTTCACTTTGGAGCAGAGTATCCGATATTGGCTTGATTCATTCTTGGCCTCAAAACATGAGCAGTTCCATACGTTGCCAGAAAGATGGGAAAACGTCATAGCTAACAATGGCCAATACTTCGAATAAATTCATATCGTACAAATGTTTCAAAATAAAAGCTAAATTATTTATATTTAGTTATATTTGGGTCAATCAACCTTGTCTAATGTATATTAGGATGGTCCTTAACAAACGAATATTGGATTTTTGGCAGTCTCACCCCACAGTTTGGAGAACATTGGTAAAAAAATTCATCCTGAGAAAATGTTAGGTTGGGGTTAAGACGTCCACTGAACTTTTGAGATGCATTTACAAGGGGGAAAAAATTAAATTTTTTCAGTTTTTGTAAAAATTTTGTCATTAAAAAATTACTTTTGCAATTTAATTTAATAGAATCGAAATGTGTACGTAATTGTCATTCTAATCACAAAAATTGGTTAAAGTTATAAAGCCAGGCCACTAGAACAAGAAATGTAGGAACAAAATTAATATATTTTGGTAAATATTAAAATAAAAGTTCATTTTTACTTAAAATATATCCATATTTACTTGTATATGAGTTTTTGTCTTCTTAGGATACCGTTACAATTCGCAGACATGACCAAAAAAATTATATTTTTTTTAACGGCAGTTTCAAATTGTTAAACTAATTTTTTTAAATTTTGTTAAACAAATATCAGATTTTGTTTATGATTACACTGGGATTTATAAGGATATAAATATGATGGATATAAATAGAATATAGTAAGGAATAAAAATATGAAAAAAGTATGACAATACATCTTATAGTTTTTCCGTTCCTGCAATTTAAATTTAGCTATTTTCGAGAAAAACTAATTATTTGGCGATATTTTAGTGAATGAGCCCAATTTTCTTACTGTAATGAATTTTAAGTTAAGAATATTATAGTCCAGATAATTTTAAATATATTCTGAAAGTTTTACTAAAATTGGAAAACGCTAAACCTTAAGTCGTGAAGGTCAAATTTTTCAATATTTGGAATTTCTAATGGAAAGATAGCGAAAAGATATAGAAAAATATAACATGAAGTCTAGTATTTATAATAACAGCTTAAAAACGGAAAACAAAACTTCAGAGGGCTTGCGGAACGTCTTAACCCCAACCGATTTACCTAAAATTTTTTCAGGATGATTTTTTACCAATGTTCTCCAAACTGGGGGGAGGCAAAAATCCAACTTTGTTTATTAAGGGCCTGCTCGATTTTTATAGACGATAAAATAAAACATTTCAAAACAATATAAGTTAGGGTGGGTCGATTTTTTTCACGAAAAATCGCAGAAACGCAATCTACGGAAAATTCTAAGAAAGTTTCCCCAAGAAACCATAGGTCTAAAATCAAATCCTATCTTGCGCATTTCGTATTCTATCCAATAAAAAAAACTATTAAAAACAAGTAAGAAAGTATTGTCGGTCAAGCCCGACCATATAATACCCTACACCAAGTAAATGAGTAAAAATATTTTTCTCTTAAAATATCAATAATTTATGTGAGTGATTTTCGGAAGTGGGCCTTATATGGGGGCTATGACCAATTATGAACCGATCACCATGAAATTAGGTCGTGTGATTTATGTCTATATTAAAGTTAACTATGTTGAATTTTGTGTGTGTACCAACATTTTTAAGCGATTTATGCACGTTAAAGTGATTTTCGGAAGCGGGTCTATATGGGAGCTATGACTAATTATGGACCGATCGTAACAAAATTTGGTGACATGAATTTTGTGTATATAAAACTTATTTGGAGCGGAATATGTGGAGATACATATATAAATTAAACATTTATGACCGATAAAGACCAATTTCGGGAGGACATTTGTATGGGGGCTAGGTGAAATAGTGGACCGATTTGAGCCAGTTTCAATAGGCTTGGTCCTTGAGCCGAAAAAATTATATGTACCAAATTGTATCGAAATATCTTCAAAATTGCGACCTGTACTCTGCGCACAAGGTTTACATGGACAGCCAGACAGACGGACGGACATCGTTTAATCGACTAAGAAAGTGATTCTATGTCGATCGGTATACTTTAGACCAATATTTTTGGGCGTTACACACATCTGCACAAACGCATAATACCCTCCCCACTATTGTGGTGTAGGGTATAAAAATATATGCACATTACAGTTCGTTTGCGACCAGGTCACGTCATTCGTTTTTCGGGTATCATCATTTTTCTGAAGGTTTTTACGCAAATAAAAATAATGGCGTCCTTTTTTTTGGAAAATTTTCACTCCTTGTGGTGGTTCAACTCACCTTAAGACGCGCATTTGGAGCACATTTTTCTGTAGAGCAAAAACGGTTGAATATATTGCAAATCTAATTTCACTAGTCGATTGTGCATCAAAAATTAATACAACATTAATATTTTTTGTATCCTTAGAAATAGTTCCAAAAACCAACAACAGGGGGCGCAAATTTCATAAACAAAATAAAAAAAGTCTTTTAGATTTTTTAAATATACACGATGAAAGGGCACTTTAAGCTTATCAAAATGGTACCAATATTTCCTTTCTATCACAAACAGTTAAAAAGTTATGTGGCTTTCAAAATGTTTTGTTAAGGCAAGCTAATAAAAAAATGTCTATACATTTTTTTACCAAATATTATTTTCTTGTTAAATAAATTACTTCGAAGCCACATAACTTTTTAACGGGTTGTGATAGAAAGGAAATATTGGTGCCGTTTTGTTAAGCTTAAAATGGCTTTTCATTGTGCATGTTTCCAAAAACGAAAATTCTTTTTTTTATTTCTTTATGAAATTTGCGCCCCCTGTTGTGGGTTTATGGAACTATTTATACGGATTCAAAAAACATAAGTTGTATTAATTTTTGATTCAGAATCGACTGGTGAAATCAGATATGCAATATATTCAACCGTTTTTGCTCTACAGAAAAATGTGCTCAATATGCGCGTCTTTAGGTGCGTTGAACCACCACAAGGACTGAAAATTTCCAAAAAAGGACGCCATTATTTTTTGCGTTATTTTATTTACGCAAAAACCTTCAGAAAAATGATGATTCCCCGCAAATCAAATTTTTGAAATTAATTGTAATGTACATATACTGAGATATTATTGGATAAAAGACGAAATGCGCAAGATAGGATTTGATTTTAGACCTATGGTTTCTTGGGGAGAATTTCTTAGAATTTTCCGTAGATTGAGTTTCTGCTACACGATTTTTCGTGAAAAAAATCGACCCACCCTAACTTATATTGTTTTGAAATGTTTTATTTTATTTTAGTTTTTTACAGCAAACAAGTGAAACAATCATGATATAAAAAAATTACAAGGTAGTTCCATTTATAATTTTTTGACAAGAAAGGGGATTTTTGAAGTCTATTTTAATTGTAAATATTCAGGGAAGCGTTGCCACATTTAGAGAAAGGTTACATTACTCCGAGAAATTTTCAATGAAATATGTGTAGTATGTAATAATTCTCAATACTGTGTAATTTATCTTTAAAATAAATAAAAAACTGATTAATATCACATAGGCCATTAAAATGAAGAGCTGCCCGAAGATACTGAAAGCTTTTTCCATCAGAATTTAAAAAAAATTAAGTGTGTTTGGCTTATCTATTTAAGGTTTTAAATTTAGAATCTAAAGCCTTATTTGAAACGCAATATAGGCGCTGTCTTCAATTGTATACTACCCTTGCTGGGCGAAAGACGTTGTACAATTGCTAGAACATGTTAGTTTATATAGAAACTATAGAGCGTGAACATGTTGATAGTGTGCAGGGCTGTGGACGTTTATTGTTCGAGATAATGCGCGGCGTAAAGGGACAATTCCATTCCATTACCGGAGACTTTTTGCAGTTTATTTTCGATTTTTTGGTGGAGGATAAGAAAAATCACAACAGAGCCAGCTGATGAATGATATAGGTTTGTTGCTGATATAACCAGAATCAAGCATAAACAAAATCCTTCTGCTAACGATACTCAATATTTTTTTTAATACAATATGTATTGTATTATTTTATTTATGTTTGAAGTATCTTTACTTCAATAAAGCTAAAAATGGGATTAATTTTTATGAATATGGTAGCTTTATTTTATACATAAACTTAAAATCTCCTTTATTGTTAAATGCTTAATAAGGCTGACATAAAGAGAAAATGAAACTACCTTGTATTTTTTTATATCATGGAAACAATTGAACAAAATAATAAATTTTAAATGAAACGTACAGCTTGTCATGTAGAAACATTTAAGTAATTTGTTTACAATTTACAAAAACAAAATGTATTTAGTTATTCTGTTATTCATACATTTACAAATGAATTTCTTTTATCTTTTAGTAAATTTTACAAATTACAATTTGATATTTCTATGAAAAGTCAACAAGTATGTTTTGATTTGTCTTTTGAATAAATTCGAAAGTGGGAAGATTCGATATTTTGACACATCCACCTACTGCTGTTATAAGGGCAATTATTTGGTTGGCACTCAACAATTTTCCAAAAAATATGTTTAATAACATGAAATTACCAATTTCTTTTAAATCAGTTTGCATTTTCCATGACCTCAATCAGCTAAAGTGTCACATGATTCTGTTTGCTTTATTAAATATGTATAACTTTGTATATTTTAATACATTTTGATTTTATAAAATCAATATTATTGAAAGCATATTGAATTAATTTGCAATGTTTACCAGTGCATCCAATATTTACTTCATTATTTTAATTGGTACTTAAATAGAACTTCAAGTGGGTGTTTGCCTTTTATAACGAACATTTATTGAGTACAAAATATGAACAGTTTGGCTGACTAGTCAAACAAAAAATAGCTAATATATTTAATGTACAAATAAGAAAAATCCAAACAAAATACTCGAAATCTTAATAAAAATATTGCACCCAGAAAATGGTTTGATGGGGATTCTCTACGTGTTTAAGCTAAAATTCAATTATTTTCATAGTTTTTTCGAATATGTGTTATGGATTAACAGGGTTATTTGAATTTATTATTTAAGTACATTATATGCAAAAACTTAAAAAATAATTTGGGTTTTTCATTATTTTTCATAAATTTTTTTTATTTATAATTCGAATATTTGTAATCGATTAATCAGATAATTAAATAGATTATTTGGAAAAAAAAATTCAATAAGTCATAATTTTTCTCCAATTAAGTATTAACGCTTATTGATATAAGCAAAAATGCAATTACATATTTTAAAACGTCATTATTTTGTGCTTATAACACTTTTATAAATATGTGTACTCTACTGAACCATATCTTTTTTACTTTAACAACTTCAACCCATATGAGCCTGAAGTCATTAATACTGTTCAAAGCAATTGCGAATATCCAAATATTTATGAGTGCTCAAACTATATTCCCGGGGGACATTTTTATACCAATCAAATCTTATTAACAGAAAGTATTTGTGACAGAGAGTCTGCCACTTAGCTTCTTTCGTTTGGGCCCTATCGTGTTTTCAACAGACAAACTTTAATTCCCAGAATATGCTTTTATGAGGCTACGATGATGAAAAAAATCAATAAAACCCCATCGTTTTTGTGTCGGGTATAAAAATTGTTTTAACATATATTTGGTAGTTAATTTCTTGATTTGAAGCTGCTTTTGACTTTAGATTATCTTTTCAATTTCATTTGGAAAAGGTTAACAACCCTTAGAAATAATCTTAAATTGAATATTAGAAATTAGGCTACGATTTGTTTTAAATAAATAATTTTAACGAATTTGAGACCAAAAGTGATAACCTATATGTGTATGCATGTTTCTTGTAGATCTTCTCTAGGACTATTCATATTTTAAATATCAGCTCATTACACAGTGCAACAGTGAAAAAACACACGATCATGACCATATAGGTTCGACTCTACTACCAAGTTTGTCCATTTTGGTGACCGATTTTTTTATGGGCCCCCAAAGTTTCAGAAAATCAGTTGGGCCTCTAAAAAAGGTGTCATCAGTTTTTGGTTAACAGCTAATTCAGAATTTGTGATACGGCTTAACTTTATATGGCAATAATATAGCTAAGATTTCGCCAAATAAATTTTGTTACAATTTTTTTTCCAAAAAATAGCTTTTTCTTGCACTTTTGTTGAAAAAATATAGGTAGAAAAATTTTTTTTTTACTTTTTTTAGAATAACTTCCAGGGTCTCCTAATTTTTCACTAACAATATTTAGCAAAGTTGTAGCTACGGTAAAGTTGAACAACTCTTGAGAACATACCAATGCATTCTGAACGTGTCTAGTCACTCTAAATAGCATATACAGATCACTTTGTACCTTAACAAATTTTCGTTTTTACTATTTTTTGACTCTAAAACAAAGATTTTTTGTTAAAATAGTATGATCAAGTCCACACTTCTATGTTGTGCTGTATTATCTACTCGGCTGAAGTGTTCGGAATGGGGATCAGTGAGTGGACCCTCAATGTCACACATTTAAAAAAAATCGCCAAAAAGCCATTTGTGATCCGAATGAGCTGAAATTAAAAATATAGATAGTCCTTGAGAAGGTATATGCTTTTATCTGTAGGTATCTCTTTTAGTTCAAGAGATATTTAGGTTTAATTTTTGTTTTTAAATTTTGCTCGATCTTTTTTTTGTATTTTATATATGATGGTCCTACGAAAGGTCGAAATTTGGTTTTTATATACGACGTACATATATTTGCGATAAAATTCTAAAGAAAATAAAACAAACCTGATAACAATTATTTCGTCCCTATAAAAAGTTATACTCATCCAAAGTTGAAGCATCTTTTTATATATTTCAACTTTGTATGCGTGTGTTTTTTAAGTTTTCTCCCAAAAATGTCCCTAATTTTTTCTTTTATAAAAAAATAATTTTCTTCGTGGCTATATACATTTTTTATGATCTCGAAAGAGAACTTAATGCAAAAACGTATAAAATAAAATTTGACTAACTTAAGCGGACATTGTATCCCCCAGCCCTATCCAAACTTGGCCAATTTTGAAACAAAATTTTAGGTTTGAGTAAAAAATTCTAAAAACGCAAAGTACGGATCCTCAAAAGCTCATCATATTTGTAAAGCCCCATATATTGTTTATATATATACAAAACGCTTTTACTATCATACTGTAAATAACATCAAAGTGGGATATTTTCTAAAAAAAACTCAGTTTTTGGAACACATTTTCCCCGTTTTAGGAATTTCGATGTTTGAAAACAAAGAATGGCAACATTGGTGATGCCATTGACTTAAGAATATTTAGATCTATATTACTTCCAAATTTTATTGTGATGTCTGTAAGTGTTTAAATTTTACATTAATTCAAAGTTTTTATTATTTTTCTTGATGGAAAATCACCATTTTATAATATAGTTAGTTTTTAAGGTAAAACAAGTCCGAAAAAACACAAAATTTATTCATTTCACTAAAATATCCAAGTCATAAGATTTCCACCGATATCAAAAACTTATATAAAAAGCTTATATTTACTCTTCAGAAGCTCCACAAACCTTGCCCACTTTCAAAATTTGTTTATGTTTTTTCATATCTTGCATCAAGCCGGTCTTGCGTGATCAAGATTGGGTAAAGTGATGCACCCGGATCATACCGATAATGATTTGCCCATTCTTCGTTATTTCAGCACAAAAGAGAAGTATACACTCGAACATACATTTTTTAACAAAAAATTTTTGTTTTAGAGTCAAAAAATAGATTTTTGGCGATTTTTTTAAAAATGTGATTTTGCTGTAATTTTGCTAATTAAACGTAAAGAGCTTTATATACATCTTTGGTATTTTTGGTGACCCCCACAGAAATTTTCCGGCAAAAATTTTCATCGAATACTTTAATCCTTAAATGTCCTTTTTGAAAGGACTTTTTTTTATTTTCTCGAAAAAAGGGTCAAATGGACCCTAAGGAGAGGGTTAAGAACTTCCGCAAAAATGATCCCCATAAAATTCCACAATATAACTCTGACAATAAGAATTCTCTTTGACATTAACTTACAACGGTTTTTTCAGTTAGTATACTGCTCCCTTCGATCAAAAAATAAAAACTTTGACCCACTGTAAAACAAAATTCAGACCAGGTGGACTATAAGTTTATTCTACAAAAATTATCTACTAAATATGCCCTTTCAAATAGTCAAAAAGTCTCAATTTGTTGGACAGTGTATTTAAACATTTGTGGGTAAAAAAAAACAAAAACTATTATATTAAAATTTGATGAAAAATATTGCTCACCCGATTTTGCTAAAATTTTCACAATTTGATTTTTGGATGACGGATTTGATTTCAGAACTTGAGAGCATCAAAAATCGAAAACAAAAAATAATATAAGGGCCACCCTACTGAACATGCACTTAGTACAGGCGCGGATCCAGGTGGGAAAGGAAATCACCCCAAAAACCTGAAAAGTTTAAATATAAAGCAGGAAAAAAATATAAATATAAGTCAACCCCCTTAAATGGTTGACTTTGCTCCGTGCCTGACTTAATATATATGTTTGTGTAATTGTAATTTAATTAAATATTGGCAATAATAATGTGTGATTGAAATTGTATATTTAAATGAATCTAGAAAACAAATATGTGTTTATAATGAAAGAAAGAACTCATAAAAGTGATAATATAAATAGTTTAATCAATTAAAATATTTATCTATAATTGTTTATAAATAATTAATATACACTTTTTCAACCATTATCATTGTAAAAATAAATCATTTGAAAAAATAACTATTTTTCTCGTTTTTACATTATAGGCTTTTGTATATGTTAGTGTGAGTGCGTGATTATGTGTTTGTAGTTTAATGAAAAATACTAATTTAAAATTTTAATTAACATTTAAATTAATTTAATTGTATATGGTTTTGTATTGATGCTGAAATTTAATAATGGTTATAATAAAACACTATTAGCAGATATTTTATGTGCATAAAGTATGTACACATAATACATATAATGTGTGTTAATTTTTATAAAATTACCACACATGTGTTAAAACAATTAAGTTATTGACAGTTTTTACTCATACTAGGAACATACATTGAGTTATATATTGCACAGTGGGGCAGAATTAAAAATATATTGGAAATGATCAGGTTGTTAACAAATTTAGATATTTTGAGTTTTTTAATTAAAATATCCTTTTTTGTTCAGAAAAATCGATGAATATGAGTGAACACAGATCGAGCTCCGATTCTTGGATTAAACGCTTACTGACCAAGTTACTTACGATTGTAGATATTCTGAGTTTTTATATAAAAAAAATCGATTTTTGACCAGAAATATGAGTGATCACAGATCGAACTCCTTTTCTTGATTAAACGCTTATTGGCCAAGTTATTAGCAAATTTAGATATTTTTAGTTCTTATATACAAAATCGATTTTTGGTCAGAAATATGAGTGATCACAGATCGAGCTCTTCCTCTTGATTAAACGCTTATTGGCCAAGTTATTAGCGAATTTAGATATTTTGAGTTTTTATATAAAAAATCGATTTTTGGTCAGAAATATGAGTGATCACTGATCGAGAAACATGAGTGAACACAGATCGTGCTCCTTTTCTTGATTAAACGCTTATTGACCAAGTTACTAACGATTATATATTTCGTGAGTTTTTATATAAAAAAATCGATTTTTGTTCAGAAATATAAGTGATCGCATATCGTGCTCTTTTTCTTGATTAAACGCTTATTGGGCAAGTTATTAGCGAATTTAGATATTTTGAGTTTTTATAATGAGCGAATTTAGATTTTTGTTCAGAAATATGAGTAATTACAGATCGAGCTCCTTTTATTGGCCAAGTTAATAACGTTAAAACAGCATTCAAAAGATACGCCATCTATTGTAAATCCCGCATTTTTAAGACATACACCCAATGTTTTTCTTGAAAGATAACTCAACTAGAATTGTTTTAAAACTGAAAACCCCTGAAATATACTAATGGAATTTTTTCTTATGAAATTAACAAATTTTTATTAAAATTTAGAATTTAGGCTTAGTTTTCTAAAATTCCAAAGCTGGGATTACAAAACGGTCAACAGTTTTAGTTAGTATGAAGTGGAAAGTATGAAGTGGGTGTTATTTCATCTCTCGATAATTCGGATCATTGAACCATTTCCGCCTCATTTTCGCTCTCGGAACTTCGCTATGTTTCACTAACAGCTACGTAACATTTATCTACTAAAAGGCTCCTTGGGCTCCATTCAAGGATTTCTTGCGGCATTTTAATGGCGAAAATGGTGGAGAAAGTAATAATGTTGGAAATGAAGTCATTTATCTTCAACAAAAATCTTGGTTTAATCAGAAGTGCAAGATAGCAACCAGATCCAGAGAGAAAGCTTTCTGAAATTTGCGCAGTAACTAAAACGCAGAAACTGATTCGCTACGCATAAAGGCAAGATCTTCATGTGTCAAGGTACTAAGGCGAGAATAAGCTCTATACGAGCAACGCCTTCGTACAAAAGTTCTTACTGCTCCCCGGGGTAGTAAAAAGAAAAAAGAGAAAAAGCTCTATACGAGCAACGCCTTCGTACTAAAGTTCTTACTGCTCTTCGGGGTAGTAAAAGCTTTTGGTCATTCGGTAATAACTTCTCTCAATTTATATTGAGCTTTCTCAGAGATCGCACTATACGAGTTGTTATAGATGGGATCTCTTAAAATGAGTTAAAGATAAATTCAAACCTTTTTGTCTTTCTTGGGCGATTTTTGTCTTCCGTATCAAAATTACCACATGTGCACCGAACTAACCATCTCCCGCATTCAAGTGGCCGGCTTTCTGAACTCACATGTATGGATCGGAGCTTGAAAGTCTATTTTCGAGCTGCTCTACGCGGTCGAGAGCAGTTGGGTATCCAACTCCATCCATTCCACACTGGTCGATCCCATAGGCCAAAAATAAAAAAACAAAGTGAAAAGTTTGTTACCAAATGTGTCATCACTATTTCTTATAAAAACAAGGTTTTAATATTTATAGTTGTTTTTGTTTTATTCCAACTATACTCTTCAAGAATAGCTTCAAAAGTGAGAGCATGTTGACAGTTGGTTTTTGCAGAGTGAAAAAGTGGAAAATTAAGCGCAACTTTAAATTAATTAAAACCATATAAAAAAATGTTGTTTTGAAAAAAATCAAAATGAATATTGAATTGGATTTTTTCTGGTTTATTAGTTAATATTCCAAGATTCTAAAATTGGAAATTTCAGCTGCATTATTTTGCATCTCTTTGATTTATCTCCCATACACCAAAACGGCCTCGTTGTTTTTGATGTCCAACTTTGAATTTTTGTGAGGTGTTTTGTTAGTTTATGTTCGCGTTGCTTTGTTATTGTTATGCATGTAAAGAATTGTGTTTGTTTTTTTTCTTTTCCACGTACTTTTAATATTTTTACTTTATGAATTTGGTCCCTATTATAAATTGTTTTTGCAATAGTCACATCTTATAATTGCAAACTTTCGCGCTCACATATTTTTGATATTTGTTGCTTAGAATGCCGAAAAAGCTCGAAAAGTGAAGGATGTCGTGAAAAACAATATTTAAAATGAGGGCTACACATTTAAAGAAAGTCATTTAGAAACACGCTTAAATTATAATTGCAAAAAAATTTAAAAATTTTGGCAAAAATGCCATCATATAAAAACAAAAGTACAAAATACATATTCTGATTGGCTTGCCTAAAAGGAGTTGATTTTATTAAACACACATGAGCGAGCGGACCACGCTCAGATTTAGTTTGCAATTTTTTTAGTAAGAATTCTTATTGATTTTTAATTTTTTATCAATTTTAAAAAGTTTATAGTTTCACTTATATGGGGAGTGGGTGTGGCAGTTGTCAAATTACGCCCATTTTTGAAAAAAATTTGTGCAATATCCTTATTATATATTGTACCAAAAATTATAAATGTACTATTATTTATTACCGAGGTATGGAATTTTGATTAACTAGAATGTCATAACCTCGCAGTGCGCGTTGGGGTGAATTTGGATGCTAAGGTATGGTAGGGGGAAGGTATGAGTCATCAACCACTCCCATTTTATCATTAAATAGTTCTGACATACTTATAAAGCCGTGACCGAAATTACAAGTTGATACCTACACTGGAAGTATTTTTGGCCGCCGACTCCATACAGCACCGACCACTGTGCATTCGCTGGAACACCGAATCAATGTGGGCTGCGTTTCACTGAACTATCGGTACTAAAATACGTACGTACAACCATACGGTTGTACGTACAGCCGTACTGTACGTAACTAAAACTTCCAGCTGAAGTCTTTCTTGTCATTTTCAATGTAGGGAGTTCAAATCAAATATCCACAAATACACTTTCCTCCCTCCCATAACCCATTTTTCTAGTTCCAACTCAATGCTTTGCATGAGTAGGAGTCATCCCCTGGTGCTGGTTCAAGTAGAACAAAAAAAAACCAAGGGGTAGCCAACGGAATACAGATTTCCCGGGAATTTTGCCAATTTTTCACTACCCGATTCCCGGGATTTTTAGTCGGGATTCCCGAGTATTAAAAACTGACGAAACTACAAAGAAAACATGTTAGAAAAGTGAAAAGTTTATTTTTTACAATTTTTCGTTTATATCTCGGCAACAATAGACCACTTATTATTATTATTTATTTGGGGTTTTTCGAATGAACATTTAAAAAAGCATATGGAAAGCTGCACGATCTAGAAATAAAGGTGAATAATCTTCAATGTCAAGATGGACCAGTGTGAATTATACCACAAACCTCTAGTAGAACAAAGTCCCCTACTTTTGATGGCGGCACACCATTTGGTAATTTGAAGTATAGAATTGATATTGGCCTTGAAAGGAAACACAGCAATAGTCCTTGGTAACAATGTCAGCTTTATAATGAGTGTGTTTTGCAGGTGTTGTATTATAAAAATTCACCTTTGCATCCAATAATTTGGAAATTTTCGATATCAACATAAATTTTATATCTTAACTATTCAGTTAAATGTATTGAATTCATTCCTTTTACTAAACGGATTATGAAATTTTTTTTGAATTCATTATGAAAATGATTAAAAGTTAAATAAAACTGAATGAAGAAAAAACATTTTAACTCAATTTGTAGTAGATTTGAATCAACAAAAATTTAATCATTCAAAGTTTGAATAAATTCTGTTATTAATTAACTTAATTAATTCAATTTAAATAAAGCCTTTGAAGGAAGCTAAAGAATAAGATATTGGGAATGGATTTATGAAATGAAAGGCTGACATTTTTTAATTACGGATTAAGATTTTAGTGAATTAAGCTCAAATTGAATTAATTACTACGAAGTTCTATAAATAATGATTATAACACTAAGTTTGTATATGAAATTTTGCTATAATATCCATAGTTTATAGTATTATTATATATTTCGGGAATAGCCGGGTACCCGGGAATGTAGAGAAAAATTTTATCGATTCCCGGGAATCAAAAAAGGTCAGGAAATTAAAAACCCTAATTCTATTATATTTTAAAAATTCTTATAAGACTTGTATCAGCATCTGAACAAATGTGGAAAAAATTCTAAAATTTCTACTTTTGGATTTTAGGTGATTCTATTTTATTTCTATCTAAGATTGATTTTTACCATTTCCAATTTTATTTAAATTGATTTTCATAGAAATTCGCGACAGTTGTTATAAAAAAACTACCATAATTGTTGAACCCATGGGTATCCCATTTAGTAATTTTCACACAGTAATTATAATTCTGTTGTCTAGTTGGTGTAAAAAACTCAAGAAAATAAAAATATCGTTTTTGCGGCACGTTTTCCAATTTTGGAGGTCCTTTGCGCTAAGAAGATATGAACTTTTTATTAAATATTTGTAAAGATAAAATTGAATCCTTTCAAAAGAACACTACGTTTGTTAAACTTGAATATCGCATTCAAAGTTTTTTAATCCTGAACATGGAGTATTTTTTACATAAATGTACGAGGTTCCAAATTAAGACGGCTATAAAAAATTAACCATATAACGTGTCTGATTAAATGCGCATTTTAGAGTAGAATGCATGATTTGAATTATAACAAAATCAAAAAACTGAAAATGTAAAACTCTATTTTTGGAATTACCTATGACTCTGTGAAATTTGATGTCATGGGATCAGAAATGCCAGAATTATTTTTATTCTGCCCACTGTGCACTACGTGAAATGATGAAATTCTGGC
This sequence comes from Calliphora vicina, assembly GCF_958450345.1. Taxonomy (NCBI): domain Eukaryota; kingdom Metazoa; phylum Arthropoda; class Insecta; order Diptera; family Calliphoridae; genus Calliphora; species Calliphora vicina. The sequence continues at coordinate 32,410,487 of NC_088784.1, forward strand.
AACTGTTTCATTTAGGATATCGATTAATATTATTTAATGATATCGAATACTCAAAATAAATGAATATTTATTCAATGAGGTTTTTAAATACTCGTACAAATTTTGAAAACGTTTTCAGCATTTAAATCAAATAATACAATATCCTGAATACGTGGAAAAGACACTAAATTTATTTTTCGGAATTTTTTTTTTGTTTTGGAAACAAAATTCTTCAAACAAATATTAACATTAATGTCAAAATTTACAGCACTAATTATTGTACTTTATTTATACATTCAAGTATTTACAAATATAAAAACGTTGTTATTTCAACGCAATCCTTTATTTTAATGAGTTTCTCAATTTCCAACATTTCCTCTTTATGCTTTGACATTTACGTTATTTCTAAAATCATAATATCCTTGTCACAATGCACGCAAACACGTATCACAAATATTTAAAATGACAGCTGTAAACACAATTCATGTCATGTTCAAAAACAATATCCTTATGACCTTGTTGTCTTTTAATAAACATGTTTAATTCAGTCACCTTTTTATTTTGTGCTTTTAAATGCGAAATAAATAAATGAACATAATTTTGACATTTTATCGCGTACATACATACCTACACATACAGTAAAGAGCAAATAAAATGCAACGCTATTTGACGTGAGCTCTTCAAACGTACTGATTTTGCTTATAAAGGTATCTGATTCACCACATCTGCTGTGGTCATATGCTTCTGTAATAATATTGATTTTGTCATTCCGTTTGTAACATATCGAAATATTGGTTGTACAACTTAAGAGTATATATATCTTGACACCTTATAAGATTCTAGACGATCTACCTATAAAACACGATAGGCCCCAAACAAAAATAGCTCGCTGGCTGAAATTTTCCAAAATTAATCTATGTTGCTAAGGTTTGTTTGATATTGAAAAAGAGCAATGGGCCCCCTTACAAATGTCCCCCGGAATACTGTTTGAGCAGCCATAACTATGTTGATTATGCGGCAATCCTAATCAAATTTTGAACAAATTAGTCTAAGTACTATAAAATTAAAATTATGCTGTAAAGTATGGCGAAAATCGGGCAACATTTCTCCATCGTCCCCATACAAGGTCCCCCTCAGAAAATGACTTGAACATTCATAATTGTTTTATAGTAATTAATATCGTGATGAAATTGGACATCATTTCTACCAACTTTTATAAGGATCGGTCCATAATTGACGCTATATAACACATATATAAAGATGGTGGATATACAAGATTCGGCAAAGCCGAAACACACAGAAAGTTAACTATGTCCACAAATAATAAAACACAGCAGATTTGTTCTGATTCATCACATCTGCTTTTATAAGCACAATCATTGTGTTTAAAGATCTCACATAGCATAGCGTTGCATTTTTATTGCTCATTACTGTACATTCAAAAAACAAAATGTAAATGAAAAAATAAAATACATTTTGCCTTTAATCTTGTTGACTTTACGCCGATTTAAAGCAGAAAAAATGTGTTTGAACAAGTGTTTGTAATTTCATAATTTTTAACAAATTTAAAAATCACATTTTTGTTGTCGTTTGTTTTTTAATATTTTTTTTATACATATTTTTGTGTTTGTTTTACATTTGGTTTCGGCTTCAAACAGAAATTGTTTAAAATTTTATGAACGCCAAAGAAAAGTTAAATTTAATGTGTGCGTTTTGTTGTAGGTGTTTTACCTTGAACAATTTGAATAAATATAAATTTGCATAAACAAATTATATGTTTTTTATATGAAAAAACGAAATTAATTCAAAACAGAAAATGAAAATGCAAAAGGCAGGTAGTTTTGTGTGGAAAGGGTACTATGTATAAATAGGGAACTTTTGAAATATCCGGCATTTATATATGTACTAGGTTTTTGTACCCGGCGTTGCAAGGGTTTTCATTATATTTTATTTCGGAGCAGTGTTCATTTTACATTTCATTTTGTATAATATAACACCGTCCGATAAATAGAGAAAAAATTCGTTAGACACGAACCGGATGATATACGTCTGAAACTATAAATTTAATGGAGAAAAACTGTGTTTTCAGTTTTTCATTTCGTGATCCTGTGTCCTTTTTTAAGAACTTCAAAGTTTCAAAGAAGTACATTTTTTCAAAAAATATTTAAAAATACTCCTGCTATTCCAACAATGACAAATTGTATATCAAAAGAACAAGAAGAGTTGTAAAATATTTTGTATTATCTTTATTTTATCCTGTAAGGATCAAAAGATGTCAAAAATGCCCTTTAAAATGTGTATCGTTTAATATCCTTTAAGACTGCCAATAAATTCCTTTTAAAAAAATACTGCATTAAAGACCCAAATATTCTATACTAAATGTCAAATTTAAAGGTCAAATTAAAATATAAAAAAAAATTTATTAGTATACAAAAAAGTTTTATTAAGAAAAGTGCATATTTATAAACTACACCACCATAATGGGGGATGTATGTTTGCAACATACACAAATATTGTCCAACACCCACCTCAAAGTATATCTGCTCAGGATCACTTTCAGAGTCGACTAAGCGATGTCCGTCCGTCTGTCCGTCCATCCATGTAAACCTTGTAATCAAACTACAGGTTGTAGGTTTAAATATAATTCGACCAAATGTGGCACAAACCTTTATATTTCCCCAAGGACAAAGGCTATTGAATTTGGTTAGAATCAGCCCATTATTTATCCTAGCCCCCATACAATTGGCCTATTTGAAAATAGTTAAGTTCTCATAAATATCTTAATTATAAACATATTCAAACCAAATTCAGCACAATTAAGTTTTATGTAAGCTGAACTCTCACGACCACATTTCGTGACGATCGGTCAACAATATTCCATAGCTCCCATATACATAAATCTCTGAAATATGTCAGTATCCAAACAAAATTCAACACAAATATGTTTCATATATTCGCAATTCATCCCACCAAATTTTGTGACGATTTGTCCATAATTAGTCATAGCTCCCATATAAGGCTCACTACCGAAAATCTGTGTATTCAAATAAGATTCAACACAAATAAGTTTCATATCAAAAGAAAACTCTTTATAATCATATACCGGGCTTGCCCGACTTTACTATTTTACTTGTTTATTAAAAAGACTTCTTCATTGCTTTCCACAACGAATTTTGTTATATATTTTTTTCGAAGGAAATTTTAAAATAAAATATAAAAAATCAAATAATTCAAATTAAAAATATTTTTTAACACTTAAGTAGTTAAGATAGAAGGATGAGAAGTGATACTATTTTTCTAGTATAACAAGAATCTGTTTTTGAAATTTGCCAAACTCCACTAAAATCTTGAGTTACGAGTAAAAACCTGGTTTTTCGTACCTTTATGCATTTATAAGCCAGTAACTTAGTTGAATACAAACTGATTTGAAGTTTATCAGAGGACTTATAAATAATATTTCTGAAGACTTCTAAAATATTATATATACCATTCGAAAAACTTAACGGCCTGATTCAGAATCACGTGCGAAAATTATTTAAAAACTGAGTGATTTTCATTATCCTTTCGTGTTACTGAATCGGGTCCCAACTTTCTTCTTTCTAAATCCGCTGAGAAACTTAACCCTCTAACATGCATGGGTGCCTCAAGTCATGCATTACAAAACACCAATTATTTCAACAAGTAATCGTAATTTTTTTAAATTTAATTGTGACCTTAATTACAGATTTGTTAACATTTCCCTCGATGGTCGAAATGCATTCTGACTTTTAGTTTTTGTTCTGTCAGCTGTTTTGTGAGTGACATCATAATTTTAGCACATTTTTTAATATTTGGAATTTCTCATGGAAAGATATCACCTAATGTGATATTAAGTGTTATTTTTTATACCCTACACCACTATGGTGGGGGTATCTGCGTTTGTGCAGATGTTTGTAACGCCCAAAACTACTAGTCTAACACCCACCTTAAATTATACCGATCGACTTAGAATCACCTTCTGAGTCGATCAAATTTAGTACATATTATTTCTTCGCCACATTATTTCACCTAGCCCCCATACAAATGTCCTTCCGAAATTGGACTTTATCGGTCATAAATGTTTAATTTATAAATGTATCTCCACAAATTGAGCTCCAAATAAGTTCTGTATATATACAAAATTCATTTCACCAAATTTTGTTACGATCGGTCCATAATTAGTCATAGCTCCCATATAGACCCGCTTCCGAAAATCACTTTAACGAGCATAAGTCGCTTAAAAATGTTGGTATACTCAAAAAATTCAACATAAAAAAATTCATATATACATAAATCACACTACCTAATTTCATGGCGATCGGTCCATAATTGGTCATAGCCCCCATATAACCCCACTTCCAAAAATTTAAATTATTGAAATTTCAAAAGAAAAATGTTTTTGCTCTTTTACTTAGTGTAGGGTATTATAGGTCAGGCTTGACCGACCATACTTTTTTACTTGTTTTGTGTGTTTTTGTAAATACTAGACTTCGTGTTATATTTTTCTTAAGTTTCATCAAAATTCCAAATACTGAAAAATTTCACATTTGACCTTCACGATTTAGGGTTAACGTTTTCCGATTCTAGTAAAACTTTCAGAGTATATATGGTTATCTGGACTATAATATTCTGAATAGGTTCTACTTAAAAAAATATTTGTTTCCCTTGTAAATGAACCGCAGTTCACGTTATCATATCATCCTAGTATTTTACGTAACGTGTTTCTACAATACATAGCACAATTCTAGTACCTTGAATTTTTTTTTCGTCCATACAATCTTGGAGCACTCTAGTCTACAGATTTATCGACATTCATCGCATCGTTAAATTATCTGAATGTTTCGTTTACAAAAGTTTACTTAAGCTAACAATAAACCGAATAATACGAAAACGCACGAGCAGCACAACAAAACAGATGAAGAGCTGATAGTACATGAAATAATGAGAAGCGCATAGTAAGCAATGTTTAACATAAACAAGGCTAGTAGAGAGTTTTTTAAGAAGTGTGATATGCGCAATAGTATTTAAACTGTAATAAACAAGAATATATGACAGGTTATACATCATTGGAAAGGTAAAAAGTCTAGTTTTCGAAAATGTTAACAAACACTGACTTTTATGTAACTCTAATAAGTGTATTTAAGAAATCGTACTCTCAAATATTATATAAATACACGGAAGGAGGTATAATGAGTCAAGCTCGACCATCTCGACTTATCATGGTCGAGGTGGTTGTTGGACTAATATTTTTAGGCGTTACAAACATCAATACAAACTTATAATACCTTCCCAATATGGTGGCGTAGGGTATAAAAACCAAAGGTATTAAGAAACAATTTAAACAACTTTTAGATTAATAATAGATTTATTTCGTAAGATTTTATTGGCAATATTGTTATTTTCCTTGTAAAATTCACTAGTGATGTTTAAAAAGAAATGTGGGTCCATCATTAAATTCATGTTAAAAATTATAGTAACCGTATAAATCTTGTTTAGATTTGATGTAAAAATTTGTTAAAAACCAAATAAAAACCTTAAAGACATGTTAAACTGTAGCACTTCAAAAAAACACACAAACTAAAGCATTCAACAACACTCTTTGAAATCCATAATTTAATGCGTTTATTTGTTTGTTTACTTGTAACATGTTTATGACAATAAAATACATGGATGTTTTAATAAAAATGTAAATTATTGTATCAATTTCATGCATACGAAAACTTTACAACACAACCACACTAACAATAAGTATTACTCGTATTCAAATCAGAGAAACTTTACAAAAACGGACTTGTTTCGAATAAAAATGCTAAACAACTGTTAAGTGACCAATTCAAGCAAAAGGCCAACTTCAAAATTGTTACAAGTGTTTAAGTTATAGACACTTGCCCTAGACGCGTCATCTTGCCTTGGAGTTTCATAAAGTGCCGCATAGAATTGAGAGTTTATGGCAGCAGCAGGATTGCCATTTGTGTAATAATGTGTTGCTAAGGGATTTCTTCTAAATCCCCATTGAAGCAAATAAGTCTCATGTTGCGAGTAAATTTTATTGGCACTTACATTTTAATGTACTCTATTAAAAGTTGTTACACAAGACAATACGGGTCAAAGAACTTAATATTAAAAACCAGCAATTCTTTTAGGATTAAAGAGAAGTGAATTAAAGAAATGTGTGGGAGAAATATTTGGTATAGCAATATTTCAGAATAAAAAGTGAGTTAAAAAAACGTTCCAATCACTTTTGTTTCTATGAATATTAGGATGGTACATTTCGTAGCCTATTTTCTAATATTAAATTTCAGATCTTTTATTTGGGCTGCTTATTGAAGTGATTATTGAAATGTTAAATTTCTAAGACAGTGCTTATATCGGCGGCATTAAAATTAAAATTATTAAACGAATAATATACTTGTATACCCTTCACCATGAGTGGCAAGGTTATAAGTTTGTAATTTGCACATTTATAGTTTACGATCCCATAAAGTCTATATGTACTAGAGTATTCAATTAATCGGGTTTCTGGTTTAATCGGTTAATCGAGCAAATAATTAATCGAGGTTTAGATTTAATCGGTTAATAATCGGTTAATTTAAAATTATTCGATTAACCGAATAATTTATATTTTCATTTCAAATTGAAAATACAACAACGAATTTTGTATACAAAAACATAAAAAATGGCAAATAAGATATTTGAGATCATTTTTGTAAACATATCGCCTATTTGCTGCAACAACATCATTACTCAAAATCCGTGTTTATTGAACTGAGTAATACAAAATATGCGCTGTTCTATAATCGTTCATATAGTTTTATCAGTTTTCAAAAAAATAAATTATTTTTTGTTGTAAAAATTCATGTTTTCTTGTATATTTGATAAGTAAAAATTTGGGTTAAATACAGGTTAGAAAGATATTAAAATCTCCAATTTAAATTTCTGAAATCGCATAACTTGTTGAAAATTTATTTAAGAAATAGTAAAATGTCATAAGATATTCAAAGATGTTTTTCTCGAAACGACTTTTTTTGAATTATGACGTTGTTGCAGCAAATGAGCGATGTGTGAGTTTTTTATAGTTTTAGTGAGATCTCCTGAAATAATCTTTTATAAAAAGAATATAATTTAATCGATTTTTTTCTTTAGATTTAATAAAACTTTTCTTGGAAAAAACTCTTTCGCTAATTGTATATTTTGGAGAAATCAAGAATATTCCTTTTTGGATTGTTTTAGATATTGATTAAAGACTCATTTCCAAAAAAAGTTTCGTCTATACATGTAAATACAAACAAAGTTTCAAATACATGTAAATTAAATATGTCAGTTGTTATACATACTCACTAAACATGTTTATTGGATGTTCAAAAATATCTAATTTTAATTTGAAATTTGTATTTGAATTGAAATGGAAAAATAAATACAAAAAAAATTTAAACTGCAAAAAAAAAGGAATTTCGGTTAATCGGTTAATCGACACAAATATTTGTTATTTGAAAATCGACAATTTCAAATTATTCGAACAGTTAACCGTCCAAAATTAATCGGTTAACCGATTAACGGTTAATCGATTGAATACCCTAATATGTACTGTATCATTATGAGGATCTGATGATCAGCTGGACTAACAAATACGCCTTATTAAATATACCTTGAAAACAAGAAAACCGAAGAAACATTACAAATGTTTGACCATATAAATGTCCGAATATAGGAAGGTGATGTTCAGGAGGTTATACGAAACCCATGTGTTTCTTGTGTCTCTGGAATATCCGATTTAAAGGAAACCAGTACGAGTCACATTACTGGATTGCGCATATGATCCACTCGTGCTAATGGAGAACGTGCTCCTATCCATGACAAACATTATGTATCAACCGAACATTTTCCATTGCTTGCAAAGAATCTGCGCAGCAAAATTGAAGGAAGGTCACGAAATCAAAGGAATTTAAAGACGCATTAATCGTTTATGATTACATTCTCTGGATGGCAGTGAAGAAATGTATACGATATTTTTTGGGAAGTAAGGTCTTGAGCACAAGATTTTGCAATATTTCTATAAAATTGAAGTGAACATGTCTCTCCAGATTCACTTCTTGCATCACCATCTCGAATACTTCAGCAAGCAGATAGCATCCGAGTCGGATGAACATGGGTCATAGGGAAGACCAAGACAATAAGACCTAGAAATGCGAAATGGCTTTTTGACATGGTAGTAAAGCCCATACTACTGTATGGAGCACTATCATGGTGGAAGGATCTAATAAATAATAGCGGGTGCGCAACGAAGCACTCCATCTCGTGCTCTGATCGTTATGATGCACTGGCTATCGACTGATCTCATGGTCAAAAAATTGGCCATAAATTCGGTAGTTAGGCTAAGTACTGTATGAGCATGGAGATCTGGTACCGGCCATGTGTCTATTTAGGGAAGTGTAACTTGTCTCTCTGTCAACATTGACTACTCCCTTACCCTATATCGACAGTCGCTTCTCTGTATCGTTAGTGGGCGATTTATCTTCTTCTAGGGACACGATGTCTATAAAGATAGCTCCAAGCTTGGGAGGGTGGTGGCTTCTATATACCCCGTTTTCAGAAGACGGTGCGTTTTAGACTACAGGTTCAATTTAGTGTAATTCAAGCTGAGATTTCAGCTAACAAAAGGGCGGTTCACTGGATGAAGTAAAACAGACAGTAAGCCTGCTATAAAATCCCTCTCTGGTGTCTATTCGTCATCCAGATTGGTACATAAATGCCGGGTCTCATTACGAGATGGGGAGACATTCTAACCTGAACTGGCTAAAAAAGGTTTACGTCTGCAAGTCAACGAGATCGATCTTTTGGTCGGTTTACCGCTCTACTGCTGTAAATCACTCATTCTGCTCAGCTCAGATGGTCTAATCTGACAAATTGCTCGATATCGAGGCTCACATGGCCCATTTTTGACTCTCATAGGTCAATATCCCTCACGGTGCTATCACGGCTCTGATATCAGTGCTTACTAGGCACTGCTTGATTGGTGCTCATGCTAGGATACTGAACACTCCATACAACGAGTTCTGCAGCTGCCAAGATGAAGACTAGGAGGAAGCAGTTGAACATCTCCTCTGTTTTTGCCCTGCTCTCTCCAGGGCTCGGACTGCGACAATAAGCAGTCCTTTTTTGCACGGCCTAGCGGATCTATCCACTTTGGATGTGAGGAAGATAGATTCGTACATTCGTGCGTCAGGTTGGTTCGGCACAGAACCCATTTCTGAAATGGAAGGACCTCTTGAGGACCTGAAAATTATCCTTAGGGTATCACAAATTCATGAACCCAAGTGAGCTGGTTAATACTAGCTGCCTTTATAATCTAACCTAACTAATTAAAAACAATTGATTTTTTCCAGATGAAGACAGATCCCCATCCGACACAGACTCCGAACATGATAGCGAACCATCACGCAAGAAACGAAAGGCATCAATGAAACGAATGGGGTCAGGTACTTTTAATTGAACACCGATGATTTTAACTGAGTTTTGTTAGATAACTTTCGAAAAAAATTATGAAAATCTGATTTTCCAGGACTAAACTAAAAATACCACTTTTCTTTATAGTCGGCGTTGAACATCACTTTTCGATAATTGCACATTTAGATGGTAAAAATGCATGACAAATGCATTATACGATACTTACTAACTTCGATATGTCTCGATTCCTAGACCAGCGAAATGTCGGGGTTATATAGTTTTTTTGACGATATAATTTTTCCCGGTAAGCAGAAGCCCCCCGCTCATATTTTGTTTAACTTTGTAATCAAGTTCGCAACTTATACAATTCCTTGATATATAATATAGAAATAAATCTATATTTATGTAAAAATATATATTTTTGTATAAAAATGTCCTAAGATTTTTTAAAATCATCTTGATAATTTTCTAAAAAACCTGCGCTCTGCTATAGTTTCTTAGGTTTTTATAGTGGGAAAGTGATAGGAATGTTATTTATAAAATGAAGACTCTAGCTTTAACCGTTCTTTAGATCTTCGAAAACAACTATTTACTTTAATCTATATACATATATAAAAGAGTAACGTTACTGACTGACTGATTCATCATCGCACAGCCCAAACGGCTGAAGCTAGAATCATGAAATTTTAATTTGGAAATTCGAACGGATTTTTGGAAATTCGGTAACCTTATATCTTCAAAACTAATAAAGATACAAAAAAATTTAAAATTGCATGTTACTTCATCTAAAAAATAAGCTGATAGGTATTTCGTACTTTTTCGAAATTCGAAACTTTTAGGGGAGAAAACGGGTAAAAATTGTATTTTGGTACTTTTTTGGCATCCTATGTATCTTTTAAACCAATAAACAAAGAAATAGTATTTTTTACTTATCAAAAAATAAAAAATATAAGTTTGGTACTTTTTGGAAATTCGATCCCTTAAGGGATAAAAATTGCGTTTTTCATAAAATATGTTTTTCTATAATTTGACATAGACATACGAATATTTTATTATGAGCTCCCACCACGATACAGAAATTTCGCAATGGTGATAGAAAAGGTACCAAAAGGGGATAAAATCGGGAAAATACATTTGATTTGAAATTATTAAGCCAATTTTTATAATTTTTTGTAACATTGGTTCCTGGATTCATACAAAAATTAACTAACAGGGTGTTATTTTGAACTCGAGTGAATAGGTATATATTGGACCAAATCCGGGTAAACAGCTTGGTACTTTTTTTGAAACATATTTCTTCTTGGGCACATTAACACAGATTTTAATCTTTTGAGACATGTCTGCAGCATAAACAATTTTGGCAAAATGGAATATTTTTAAATTTCAAAGTTGAGGGGTGTTCAAGGTGGAAAGGGCAAATTGGTACTTTTCTCCAAATGGTACTTTTTAGACATTTTAAATTATTTCACTTATCGACATTAAAGTTAGCTGATATGTATCTGAGTGAAGTTAGTGTTAGGAATAGGTACCAAAATGTGAGAACTGAACTACAGGTACTTTTTTATTGTTCTAATGGTACTTTTTGAATTTTCTATAACAATGGACTTAGAAACATGAAATTAAACATATATGGTCCTAAGTGAGTGGGAATTCTAGGGGGAGACCTCTTGGTACTTTTTCTTCATTCGAATGGAACTTTTAGTGATTTCTTCACCAATGAACCTAGAAATACGAAATAAAGCTTTATGAAAACGATTGAGTGGGAATCCACATGTACTTCTTAAATTTTCTTTAATAATGGACATAAAAATATGAAATTAAGCGTATATAAGTGAGTGAGAATTCGAGGGGTAGACTTTTTGGTACTTTTTCTTTATTCGAATTTTACTTTTTGTTTCTTCACCAGTTAACCTAAAAACATGAAATTAAGCTTATATGGAGCCGAGAGAGTGGGAAACCACAAGTGGGGGCTTTTTGGTACTTTTTATATATTCTAATGGTACTTTTTTAATTTTCTGTAATAATGGATTTTGAAATATGAAATTAAGCGTATATGGTCCCAAGTGATTTAAAATTCAAGGGCATACTTTTTTGAATTTTCTATAATAATGGACCTAGAGTTTCCAAAAAACCGAAGAATTTCAAAGCCGCGGTTTCGGTTTTAAAAAATTGAAAACCGATCAGTTTCGATTTTTTCGGTTTTGTGATAATTTATTAAATATTAAATGTTATAGAAACAAAATTAGTTGATAATATAGGAAATGCTATACAAATTTAAAATTCAAACTTGACGGTTTATGGTTTAGTGAATGTAAAAGTGATAATCAATGGTACTATTTCTTTCTTGCAATGGTACTTTCTGAATATTTTATAAACCTTAAAATTAGGCACACATGATTCTGAATGAATTTGAATTCAAAAAAGGTGACTTTAGTGGTAACTTTCTTTTGCATTTTCTATAATAATGGACCCAGAAATATGAAATTTGACATTTACAATTAGATTCACAAAGGGAGACTTAATAGTACTATTTCCTTCTTCTAATTGGGGTGGCGAAGCGCACCGGGTCAGCTTGTGATCTGATACATTTGCAACACTTACAATGGTACCAAAATAACACATTGAAAGTATTCATAATCACACTATTATAGATCTCCAGATATCCATTAATAACAATTACCGAATGTGGAACGAGTCAATCACCCTCACTTTGAGACAACGTATACTGGCAGCAAAGCATATATAGTAGTTCACAAAATATTCGATTCGATTATCTTTGAATAGGAAGACACATCTTGTTCCTAACTACGTTCAGTAGTTATTATTCGCAACTACATACGTATAATGGCAACAAAATAACTCACGCAAATTTCTCGGAACCCTTTAATCTTTGGCAAAACAGGATACCGGCATCAACATAAATTATACAATATTCAATGACTCTTACAATTACAGTTTACTTAATATTCGAATATAATATATACTTGGTATGCTAAATGTAGCGCACACTTGAAATTTAAAAATAAAGCGTAACATATTGTTCCTTCCAGATTGTTCCTTTCGTTAAAAGTAAAGAGTAAGATGATATAATTGACAGCAAATATATTTATTTTTTAACTAACGAATTTTGTTCATTTATGTTTTAAATTTAATTCATTGCATCTCAAATACAACTAAATATACATACATAATTCATAAAAAACTTTTGCATTATTTTTGAATTCCCTTTAGCTCTAAACAAATTAAATTAATATTTTTAAATTACAAATCAAAATAATGTACCAACTTAGTTATTGGCAACCCACTTCCGTCTTTAAATTGTTTTTCTATGCAAATTTTTCTTTATATTTCTCTTCTACTTTGTGACCAATTTCTCTAGTTTGAGGGCACTTAATACAAAAAAATAAAAGAAGCTGAAAATTAAATTGACGCCCTCCTAACTAGGAGTAACTTCCTTATCGTTACAGGAAATAGTTATTCACTTTTCTTTCGTTTTAGCTGTTGCTACACTGGACTTCACAACAGTATAACTAGAAAACTCGTAATACTCTTAAGATTATTGTTATTTGATATTGTACAAGTATTACATGAAGTTTATACTTAAACTTCCTTACGCGAATTCTAAACATTTGGTTTTTATATATTCTGTGTTTAGCTAAAAAGAACATCATATTGTCAATAACTTATGTCTTTTTACTGCCCACAATTACCATTTGGTTATTAATGTTCTCTATGTTGCAAGTACTCGTATCAGTTGTTTTGTTTGTTACGTTAGTACCCTATGCATGTTTAGATGCCTCATGGGTTTGTGATTAGGTTTGTAATGGGAAAAACCTATTTTTCAGTAGTATGATTAAAGATACTTAATAGTGTTGAATTTTATCTCAATATAGAATCTCCGCCGCAGCTTCTCTGGATGGCGGGCATCTAATCTATTAAATTTTACTTAACCATGGCTCACAAATCAGACTGCATTTGACCGATGGCATAAGCTATGTTAGCCTTAAGGGCCGCTGTGGTTTGTGGCTTAAACACCACAAGAAAAAGTTTAATGGGGTAAAATTACACGTTCTCGATGCTAGTTCACATCTTCTCTTCATGAGATGACCATGCCCTCAAATCGTTCTTGGAGAATGTCTAATGCAGCATGATATGTGTGACATGTAACTCTAATCCAGGCCAAAAGAAGTTGTCAAAATCACACGATCTCGATGGTCAGTTTAATGGGGTAAAATCTCACGATATCGGTGGCCAGTTCATATCTCCTCTTCGTGAGATGACCATGCCCTCAAATCGTTCTTGGAGAATGTCTAATGCGACATGAGGTGTATGATACGCAACTCCAATCCAGTCCAAAAGAAGTTGTCAAAATCACACGATCTCGGTGGTCAGTTCACATTTCCTATTCGTGAGAGGACCATGCCCTCAAATCGTTCTTGGAGAATGTCTAATGCAGCATGAGATGTGTGACATGTAACTCCAATCCAGGCCAAAAGAAGTTGTCAAAATCACACGATCTCGGTGGTCAGTTTAATGGGTTAAAATCTCACGATATCGGTGGCCAGTTCGCATCTCCCCTTCGTGAGATGACCATGCCCTCAAATCGTTCTTGGACAATGTCTAATGTAGCATGATATGTGTGACATGTAACTCCAATCTAGGCCAAAAGAAGTTGTCAAAATCACACGATCTCGGTGGTCAGTTTAATGGGGTAAAATCTCACGATATGGGTGGCCAGTTCACATCTCCTCTTAGTTAGATAACCATGCCCTCAAATCGCTCTTGGATAATGTCTAATGCGGCGTGATATATAAAAGAAATATGAACCGATGACGTTGTCAACGACTTTTTCGGGCTATATTGGAGGCTCTTGGAATTCATGTGGATTGATAGTCACAAATTCGAAATGGGACTCATCGCTGAAGATAATTTTTTGATGAAAGTCAAACTGTTCCAGGGCCCATTAAGCGAACAAGCGTCATTGCCAATGGTCGTTTACCTTCAGATCCTGGGTCATTTGAATTGTTGTTGGAGCTGGCCCAAGCTACGACGCAAAATTCAGCAAAATAAGGTCTGCGGAAAGCCAAGCTCTTGTGACCGACTCCCACGAACAGCGGCGATGTTTTCGGCAGATCTTGCGTTTCGTCATCGTTGGTTTATTGTTTATTGAACCAGTGGACTCAAATTTATCCCAGTGTTTGACATTTCATCCTCGTGAGATGACCATCACATCGCTCGTGCAGAATATGCAATGTGGCATGAGGTGTATGACATGTGGCGCCGATCCAATTCAGGCCAAAAGAAGTTGGTAATCATCAACATATAGGGCTCCCCGTTGACGATGATGACCTGGCCTAAAAGAAATATGATCGATTTTTTCGGGATAAATTGGATACTCTTGGATCACATGTGGATTGGTATCGTCCCAAATTCATCGTTGAAAATAATTTCTTAATGAAAATTAGGATCAGTTTCAAACTGTTCCAGGATACATTAACCGAACAAACATCATTGTCTATGATAGTTTACCTTCAGATCATGAGTCGGTCGAAATCACTACTCAAAATTTGGCAAGTTATGGTCTGCGAAAAGCCGAGTTCTTTTGATCGACGTGAAATCGACAGCCTCGAATGGTTTCTTCTTAGAATTTTCCGTAGAATGCGTTTCTGCTATACGATTTTTCGTGAAAAAAATCGACATACTGGTGAAAAACCGTACTTTAGTATAAAAAAGTGTTTATTTTAAATAGCTCCTTAAGAATACTATTGCATCTATGGTTTCATCTGCCATTCTGGAACGAATTTTGTTTTCGACATATGCTGCTTCCGAAAAACATCTTTCACATTCCATCTTTCACATTGGCAAACCCGTTTGCAAATACTTATAACAAATCTGCAAGTATTTTCCTCTTGTTCCTTCAGAAATAAAATGATCTATTTCTTTTGCAAGTTGAAAATCTACATTATAATTTGGTTTCGTTATTGTTATTTGGGGTTTTTACATTTATTAATAATATCTTTTAGCCTTTTACCAATCGAAATATTTTCATTTTGTTCGAACTCCTCATCTGAGATAAAATCAATTTCATTTGAAGAGGATTTAAATTGAGTTTTGTTAGATAACTTACAAAAAAGTTGAAGAATTCATTTTCTAGAGCCCCACTCAAGGAAAACCAAAAATACCGTTTTCCTTTATTAACTATATTATAGCAGGAGTTGAGCTTAACAACTTTGCTGAACATCACTTTGCGATATTCGAGCATGTAGAATGTCAAAATGAATGAAAAAGTCACACCAAAATAACAATTTCCCCTATTTATTTATGAAAAACGGGATTTGGAAAATGCAGAAAACCCCGGGATTTAAAATTAAAAAATCCCGGGATTTAAAATTAAAAAATCCCGGGATTTTCCGGAACGGGATTCCCCGTTTAGCATCTCTAATTGCAAGTAGTCCTTTCGGTAAAACGATTATGGAGATCGTAATATGGGTGAAGAGTGCGGGTCATTATCCGAACAGATATTTTGCGAGCATCCGATATATTAAATTTTACATAACTCTGGCGCATAAATCAGACTACATTTCACCGATGGCATAAGCTATCTTGGTTTTAAGGGCCTCTGTGGTAGTGGCTTAAAACGATTTAATCATTTGCAAGATCTATATCCAATTATACCGATATTTATTATGACCCAATAAAAACTTATTATGTTCCAAAGTAATCATATTATCATTAAAAGTTATATTTGGGAATTTAATTTTAATAGGTTTTAGTTTTAATTTCATCTGAGATCTATTAAAATATCAAACTAAATTTGATAAATCATCTATAGAGTATATACAAGTCCATCTAAGCCTCCCTTCTCCTTATTATTATTTTATTTGAAAGATTTTCTATCTTTTTTCGCGCCCCTCCAAATCACCATATCCCTCTTAAGCAGCATCATCTACAAAACTACATAAGTACAGCTGACATAAGTTATTGCCATCTTGGGTTCACTTATTTATGCAAATTTCTTGTTTTTTTTCTTTCTTCTTAGAAGAAACAAAGAAAATGCCAACAATAACATGAAGTTAGAAGAACAATAAAAAGACAACAAACGAATGGGAAAAAAAGTCAAACATTTGAATTTTAATTAAATGCGCGGTTTAAAAAGAAATTCAAATGTTCCCTGAAATAAATAAAATATTTTCCCACAAGTAATTTTTCATTGTAAGTGACACTGAGTGAGTGTGTTTGGGTAGTGGCTGGTGGTGGTTGCATAAATAGTATTTAGTTCTGGAATCACAGTTCATGTATTAATTTTAAATGGTCATTTAAATGTCGTTTATCTTTAAGCATGATAAACTTTAAGAATGTGATTAATTGCGCAGATAATTAAGCAAATGTAGCCTTCAATGGTGTTTATATTCTTTTTGTTTGCTGGTATTATATAGTCTTAGAAACCAACAAGTGGGAATTCTTTTTTCAGCTCATATTCCCTTTTTTTGCTGGTATTATAGGATTTTGTTTTATAATTGAGGTCATTTCTATGAGGAAATAAAATCAAAATGAAGTAATTATACAGGAGATTTAAAATTGTGGATTATTATTCAATAATTTTGTTCTATTTGCCTTTACATTTAATACTTTCGTCCTACCATTTGTTGCATATATTTTTAAAATGTGTATAGCGAACAATGCACAGTGGGGCAGAATCAAAATTTGGAATATTTTTGAAGGACGGAATTTTTGTTTTGTATGACCAAAAATTGGCTTATCTGCACAAAAAACAATAGTTCGGATAAATGTGGGTCAAATTGTTCCTAATATATGCAATCCAATTAAAATTTTGAGACAAATTTTAGTTCTAGAAACTCAATAAATGTGTAATATGTAATAAAATCTTTATTTATTAACAAAATGCAATGAAATTTCCAACGTTTTTTTGAAATTTGTTGCTCTAACTAACAAAGTTTAAAAATACTTGTCAAGAGGTCGAAGGGAATCCCGAAATTCCTAAAAATTGGAGCGGAAATCACAAAAATGGTATTTTGTCCAACTTTGCCCATAGGGTCCACATTTCCATTGGGGCTTGGAAAATGCTTTGGCGATGAATAGGGAGCACAACAAGGTTTGCAAAGCAGCTTTCTGTTTCCTGATCCCGGCTTCACGATTTCAGAGCAATTCGAGCAAAATTAAACAAAAAAATAAACCTAAATATCTCTTCAACTAAAAGAGTTAACCTACACATGTGAGAGTATTTTTTGTAGATCTCCTTAACCACTATTTATGTTTTAAATTTTAGTTCATTCGAATCATAAACGGATTTTTATCGAATTTTTAAAAAAAAATTAGACCTGAGGAGACCAAATTTGAGGGGCCACGCACTGGTCCTCATTAGCTCTAAAAATCTTAACAACTGCAAGTCAACTCGAAAATACTTCAGCAGCAAACGTGCGAAATTTCGTAACAATATCTCCAATAGTTCGTGATATAACGAATTGAATTCAAAAAAAAAGTTTCTAAACCACTATGTGCAGCTACACAAATTTTCTGAACGAAAAAGTATACCATCTATGAACCCTCAGCACGTCGTTCAATTTAGTTGAATGTTGCGTTTACAAAACGTACTTAAGCTAACAATAAAATGAAAAATCGAAAAAGCACGAGGTGGAACAAAATAACAACAAAAAAAGAAACGAATGCGTTAAAGCTGATAGTACAAGAAAGAATGAGAAGCGCATAGTAAGCAATGCACAGTTTGGCAGAATCAAAACTTTTTGGAAATAAATCTGGAATTTGGAATCTGGAACCTTCGAGTTTAAGTTATTAACCTATAATTGCTCCAGGGTAGGCGCTATGGGGGCACAAAGTAGGGTACCTTGGACATGTAAAATGTTTAAACACGTACCACTTTTTAGTTTCCCATCCAATTTCATAGATTTTTACATTTTTGGAAAGTGCTAGGTCTTGAAAAAACATGCTTATGTGTGCTATTTATCTCTTATAATTTCAGAGATATAGGCATTTCAAAATTGAAATTTTAAAATTTTGCCATACATTGATCCGATTTTTTTATTTTGGACCTAATGGACTCGAATTTTTTGTTAGTTAGAAAACTAAATTACAAATAATATACAAGAGATTTCAGAGCAAAATCGATTATGGATCCAAAAATAAACGATTTTCAATTTACTAATTCAAAAAATAGTAGATTTTTGCTGTTTTTTGTCCGAAAAGGTGACTTAATTCTTAAAACTTTCTTTAGGAACATATAACAGGTTTATGCTTTTCTGTAAGGTATCTCTACGGAGAACATTTTGGTGTACAAAATATGTCCTATTTTTCGACTATGTCGGCCCTACGCCCTTCGGGATTTGACCTATTTTTTATAAAAAAAAGGCATAAGGAAATGGAATGTCGATTTAGAAACCTTAATGCGTTCTCAATTTATCCCCAATTTTCCAAGCCCCAAAGGAAATGTGGACCCTATGGGCAAAATTGTAAAAAAAAACCATTTTTGGGATTTTCGCTTCAATTTTATCCCCAATTTTCCAAGCCCCAAAGGAAATGTGGACCCTATGGGTAAAATTGTAAAAAAATACAATTTTTGGGATTTTCTCTTAAATTTTTAAGAATTGCGGGATTGTCTTTGACCTTTTAACAATTTTTTTCTCACTTTGTTATTTAGAACAACAAATTTAAAAAACTTTGAAAATTTCATTGAGATTTGTTATTAAATAAAGATTTTATTACAGGGGCCAAATCACCGCATTCGAAATCGAGTACTTTGTCATCGAAATGTAGTTAACGTGGATCACGGCAGTCGTTATCGAAACGTATTTACTCGAGTTGTACTCGATTGGTAATCTCTTATCGAAAAGAAACAAACACTGCCGTTTTGTGGTAAAACTAAACAAATCAACCAAAACAATGAAGTAAAATAATAAATAAAAATATACGTATTTTCCGATATTTTCTCAAAATATACATATTTTATTTTAAAATTGTAAAATTTTGGGCCACAATTTGTTTTGTATTTTGTTTACGTTTTTCACAACTTTCAACAGGTAGTTTGTGCTAATCAAAGTAAAAAACATCCTGAAATTTGTCACTGGCCGATGATGAGGAATACAAAAAAACTTTTGGATCCATTTTTATTAAAAGTTTTCTGCATTTTTTTCACAATTTAACAATTTATCACAAATTTATTTATTTTGTTTTCCTTTTCTGTTTTGTTTTTCTTATTGTCTTATGCTTCAGCAATGTAAAAAATAGTAGTAGTTAATATAAATTACGATCTACTACCGTGATCCAAAACATTGCGGCCTTCGAAAATTGTTTCTACACGAACGTGCACTCGATATCGAATGCCGTGATTTGGCCCCAGATTACGTATTTATTGAGTTTCTAATACTAAAATTTGTATTTTAATAGGATTGAAAATATTATGAACAATTTGATCCACATTTATTCCGAAATAATTTCTTGATTTAGATAAGTAATATTTGGTCATACAAAAAAATATTTGAAGTCAATATCTCAATTAGATTCAAAAACATGCTACTTTAAAACTCCGGACTAGCCGTATAGAAATGCAAGATTCATTTTCAAAAAACATTTTATTCTGCGCCACCGTTCAATGTTTAAGTTAAAAGAATTGATTATGAAACAGAAATTTTAGGGTCTAAACATAACGGGGCGGCCGAGGTGTTGGCTGGCGAAATATTAGCAGAATAAATAATCAAAATATTAACATAGATTTAAGTGGTGTTGAAAGTGATAGCGAATGGGATTTGGAAACGGTCGTCTAAGGCGATGTTGAGAATAACATTTATAATAACTATGTTGAAATAGATGAGTGCCATGATCTTAAAATATACATACATACAGTGAGCCTCAAAAGTGAGTATACACTAAAAATTATATGATTTTTTTAAGATCATGAAAATCATTATAGTCCGACTTAAATTTTTTTCTATTATTCAACCCAATTTCCAACAAACAGAAACTTTAAAATTTTAATGGATGGATAAATTTTAAAATTTTCATTATCTTAAAAAAAATCAAATAATTTTTAGTGTATACACTTTTGAGGCTCACTGTATGTCAGCGATGTTATTAACCGCGTACTCAAAATGTTTAATAAATCTAATGATAAACGCAAAATATTGCAAACTTACGTTTTGTTGCAAGAAAAACATTGAGTTCGTATTATACATGAGTTAAACATCGTTGGACATCTTTGTCTAACATGCTATTTATAAATGCGTCAATCATGTACTGTCTGAATTCAAATTAGCTACGTTCACTAACAATGGTATCAAACTTTGGACAGATTTGTGTAATTCCCTAAGAGCACTTGATTAAGCAAAGATTCGATAACGTTGATAGAGCTTGAGGGTATAATACAATTTGTTATAAATATTTTAGAAAAAGTGAATTAATGAACGACACAAAAAAATTCCTAATACTTGAATACAGGATTTTGTCCAACTAACTCAAATTTTTTAAAGCATAGCTCTAAAACGGAAACTGAAGAGTTTTCTAGTCAATTGTTTTGTATATTTTTCGGGAGGGAATCGGAATCTGGCATATACGCTCTCTTTTGTCAATATATTCTATGATGAAATTTATAAATTTTCAAAGTAAGTATTTATCTTATTCTTACCAAAACAAATCCACTTTCAAAAACAATTTGTTTTAAACACATAACAAGAATTTTACTTTTACAATTGACCAATTTATGTGGGTTCCCATAATATGAAAATAACTCTATTCATTGAGAGATTTGCTACATGCTGTATCCAGGCACTTATGGAAATGTTGGTTTTCTACCATTTTATTTTAAATTATATATGATTGTATTGAAAAATTTAAAAAAAAAAGAAAAACATCACGCAGTTAAGTTGTTAAAACAGCAATCAGAGGCCACTTCAATACTAAATGTTGTTAACCACGCAATGTAGCATATTGGCATACAAACAGACACACTTTGACACACATATGTATTGGACAACATCATTAAGTCTGCCACATGCAAATGTCAAATTTGCAACATTTAGCCTGGATGTAGCAGAGAGCATAGAGTGGTTTAGAGAACCATATTTACGTGCATACTTATACGTAGATGTGCATTAAGCAACGTAATAATAGTGAAATCCAGCTCATAACGGTGAACTTATATGTACGTATGTATATATAATGCTGTCAAAATTTTAAATTGTTTATAAACAAATGCCTGGAGGCGTATGAGTAACGAACATTTCATATTTTTAGATGAAAATAAAATTGTTTCGCACAACCAAAAAAAAAAATTAGATGTGCCAGAAAATAAAATGATTTTATTTAATGACATAAATAGTAGAGTACAGTGTATTGTATTGTATACACGTATAGATTAATGTACTAAATGAGTAAATGTATGCACGAGTACTTTAGAGCACTTAAACAAACATACCGATATGAATATTCATGTGTTATATTGTTTAATTTAAATATTTAACAGGTTTTTTTTTTTGCTTTCATTCGCCATATTTTTGAAATTTTTAGAAACCAATTAGTCTTCAATTATTTTAAATACATCTCATGTTTGCATACATGTATGTTTAATAAACACACTTGTGCATAAATATTTAATGTCGAAAATACATAAATATTTAATTTGGAAATTTTGCTAAAAAATATTTGTATGTAAATTAGGTTGGCCCTTATATTGGACTTTTTTAGATTTTAAATGCTGTAACCATCCCGAATTTTTCTTCGTAAATTCTTGCTGTAAATTTCAGCAAACTGGGAGAGCGTAGATTTTGCACATTTCAATATGTAGTTTTGGCCATCTATGGAGACTTGAATCAGTTTTGGTCCGAACTGTACAGAATTTGATAGAGTGTTTAATTTCTTAAAACTATAAATGACTTATATCGACATTTATATTAATGCCAATATAAAGGGTGGGCCATTTAATATTTTAAAATTGAACTACCGATTACTTTGACTTTGAAAGGTAGAATAACATTAATTTTTATTTTTATTTTCAGGTTTATGTTTGACCTTTGTAAAATGCGAAGTTATACCCCCGAACAAAATTGGTAAATATTAAAAACATACTTCCAAAGTAGTGAGTCTTTAAAGCAAACTGTAAAAAATGTACGTTAGAGATCGGCCTTCAGGTCAGTTTGTGCGTCAATTTATGAAGCGAGTTTATGAAAATAGATCGTTATTTTCGCTATCAATAGAAAATATTGCTGCTGCGGCTGAGAAGAACAATCAATCAACATCCATCAACTCATCATCGTTCTCAGAAACTGAACATTTCTCGCACTCCTTTGAGAAGAATTTAGCATAAAGACCTCGGCATTTCAATGAGGTAGTGCCGAGCCGGTCGTGGTAGTCTTATGAATGATATTATGTCCCATTATTAAATGACAAAGTTCAACCTTTCCAATTAAACCAGAAAATTAAAAAAATAATGTATACTTTTTTATAGCCTATTAAAATTTTAAATGAGGACCCAGAATAAATATGTGTGTGTGCGACAAATCAGTATACCCACATCTTCTGGTTTTATTTACTACCTTCAGAGACATAAGGCTATCCAAATTAAATCACTCACATTTCTTATCAAATATCAATTTTTTATATAAAAACTCAAAATATCTAAATTCATTTATAACTTGGCCAATAAGCGTTTAATCAAGAAAAGGAGCTCGATCTGTGATCGCTCATATTTCTTAACAAAAATCGATTTTTTATATAAAAACTCATAAAATCTAAAATAGTTAGTAACTTGGCCAATAAGCTTTTAATCAAAAAACATCGCATTTTTATACAAAAACTCAAAATATCTAAATTTGCTAATAACTTTTCCAATAAACGTTTAATCAAGAAATGGAGCTCGATGTGTAGTCACTCATATTTTGAACAAAAATCGCATTTTTATACAAAAACTCAAAATATCTAAATTCGCTAATAACTTTGCCAATAAGCGTTTAATCAAGAAAAGGAGCTCGATCTGTAATCACTCATATTTCTGAACAAAAATCGATTTTTTATATAAAAACTCAAAATATCTAAATTCGCTAATAACTTGGCCAATAAGCGTTTAATCAAGAAAAGGAGCACAATCTGTGATTACCTTTATTTCTAAACACAAATCGATTTTTTATATAAAAACTCAAAATATCTAAATTCGCTAATAACTTGGTCAATAAGCGTTTAATCAAGAATAGGAGCTCGATCTGTGATCACTTATATTTCTGAACAAAAATCGAATTTTTATATCAAAACTCAAAATATCTAAATTCGTTAATAACTTGGCCAATAAGCGTTTAATCAAGAAAAGGAGCACAATCTGTGATTACCTTTATTTCTAAACACAAATCGATTTTTTATATAAAAACTCAAAATATCTAAATTCGATAATAACTTGGCCAATAAACGTTTAATCAAGAAAAGGAGCAAAATCTGTGCTCATATTTCAGACCAAAATTCGCTTACTTATATAAAAACACAAATATGTACATTGATTTACATGTATTCATTCTGTTGTTGAAAGACTTAGGTTTTTGACTTATGTTGTTTGTCTCTCAGTAACGCTTCTATGTATATTTTAGTCTATGACCATAAGATTTATTGTACATATTTTAAAATCAAATGTAAATCGAACATAACCCAAACATATAGGAATAAAAATTATTCATTCAACAATACGTTTTCCAACACAAGCATTTTTTTTTAATTTGACAGGACAACGTCTGTCGGGTCAGCTAGTAGGGACCTGCGGTTAACCGGTTACTCGGTACTCGGTTAACCGGTTTTTAAAATTTGGGACTAAAATTAATAAATCTCATGTTTTTTGTGCATTTTTTATATTCATTGTATATGACTGAAATAATAATTTTGAAATTTTTACAAAATAAAATGGACTTAGCGCTTTTGTAAATTTATAGTTATTTAATATTTACCATTCCTGACTACTAAACACAATCAATTTTAAAGCTGTGTATACTTTATAGGACATTTTATGTTTTCTACACATATATGACGGTTAATCGGTTTAACAGTATTTTCGATGTCGGTTAACCGAAAAACCGGTTTTCTAAAAAAGGCCAATTTTCGGTTAACCGAAAAAAGTCTGTTTTTTATAAACACTTATTATAGCCCAGGAAAAACGTTAACCTTTAAATAGTGAAGGTCAAAGGTAAATTTTTTCAATATTTGGAATTTCTCATGGAAAGACCCCAAGTGCAAATATTTCCATGTTTGTGCTGTTATTGTAAATACTAGACTTCATGTTATATTCTTCTTAAGTTTCATCAAAATCGGCCCAAAAATATATAACATTTCGCTATCTTTCCATTAGAAATTCCTTATATCGAAAAATTTGACCTTTGACTTTTTAAATTAAATTTGTTTTTGGCATATAAGGGACACTCTAATGCACATATATTAATAACATTCTTGTAGACCATTAAAAAATGCATTTAAAACAAAAGTTTACATTTATTATTGAAAACAGAATAAATCAATTTGTTTCATAACAATATTTTAAAATCTATCGCATTATTTTAATTACATCATTCTATTAAAATATATATGTATTCATATATTTACTTTCTATACCTCTATACACTCATATGGGCATTTCCTGGGATCACGAACGTACGTTCAAATGCTCTTGATGTCCAAAAAATGTAGAAAAAAATACTTTTCCTAGCATTTTTTTTCGATTCGATAGCATTTTGGTAGCTCTATGTTTAGTACAAAAGATGTATTCCATCGACTTTAAGTTTTCATAATGATAGTTATAAACATGTGGTAACGAACGTACGCAAAATAGAAGTAAACTTTAGCTGACAGTAGTGAAATGAAAAAAAATCTGCGAAAATGAACGGAATATTTAAAAGCGATTAATTTATTTTAAAAGTGTACTAATGTAGATCTCTATACGGTATTTACAAAATAAAATATCTCTATTGGTATTTGTTTAATTGGCTTAAGTACAGGTCGCGCACGTACGATTTTTCCATATGTTTTTTTATTATTATCACCGTGTATTTTCTCATAAATATCTTCAAATTTCCTTAACAAACAAGTAAGAAAGTATGGTCAAGCCCGTCCATTTAATATATTCGTGAGTAATTTTTGTAGTGGGCCTTATATGGGAGCTATGACCAATTATGGACCGATCACCATGAAATTAGGTCGTGTGATTTATGTCTATATGAAAGTTTACTGTGTTGAATTATACCAAAATTTTTAAGCGATTTATGTACGTTATAGTGATTTTCGGAAGCGGGTCTATGTGGGAGCTATGACTAATTATAGATCGATCGTAACAAAATTTGGTGACATGAATTTTGTATATATAAAACTTATTTGGAGCGGAATTTGTGGAGATACATATATAAATTAATCATTTATGACCGATAAAGTCCAATTTCGGGAGGACATTTGTATGGAGGCTAGGTGAAATAATGGACCGATTTCAGCCAGTTTCAACAGGCTTCGTTCTTGGGTCGAAAAAATTATATGTTCCAAATTTAATCGAAATATCTTCAAAATTGCGACCTGTACTATGCGCACAAGGATTACATGGACAGCCAGCCAGGCGGACGGACGGAAGGACGGACGGACGAACATCGTTTCAAATCGATTCAGAAAGTTATTCTGAGTCACAGAAGATCAAATGCATCATTCTGATACGTGTTGAGAAAATAAATGCATTCTTTATGAAAAAAATTTACTTACGGTCACGAACGTACGAAATTTTGCAAATAAAAAACTTTATTTAATTGTAACCCAGAATTTTTTATTTATAAATTAGTGACACCGAACTTAATTTAAATGTGTTCTGTCTGTTGATGTTTAATGCAAAGCAATTACAATAAAATGATGTTTTCGGTCGCGAACGTACGATTAACACATAGATAAGAAACAAAAATAAAAATTAACCGTTAATCGAACTTTTTTGTTCTCCTTACACTTTTCTCTTCTTAATTGATTGTAGTAGAGTGATTTTGAAGAAAGAGTGCAAACATAATATATTTTTTACATGTAAAATAATTAAATATAAAAATGTCTTTAGAACTAGCTTAAAAAGAAAATATAAAATTTTCCAGTTTCCAGCACAAATGTCTCAATTAAAACAGCTGAGATTTGCTATGAAGCATTCTATTATAAAAACATAGACTGTTTTTTATAATTATAAAAAATAAAACACGATGATTATCAACATTTTATGTTTCTATCCTGGTAGACCATTCAGGGGAAATGCCCATATTTAATTTGTTATTGGTATTTATTGAAATATATTTTATATTCATATTTATACATGTTTGTAAACGAGAGTACAAAATATACTCTTGCTATGTATATTTTTACTTAACTTAAAATGCTTATATTCTGACACTTCACTACTTACATAATATCATTTGGACTCATTACTTAGTGATGCAAGTTTTAGCTGGGTATTCTTTGAGATCACTAAAATTAGGTACAACTAAATATGTTAAACTCAACAGTAAAATCAGAATATGCTCATGCAAATGATTTACAAATAAGTACTTATGTATATAGCAGATAACAAATAAATCATTATTCGTTTATTTCTAAGTAATGCAGTCAGTATGTAGTTGCTATTGAATAGTATGTTATTCAGTAATTGTTTTTACTGGTTGAATTATACATATGTATGTATGTTATTTGATTTTAATCATTTGAATGGTAAAATTTCATTTATACATTTTTAAATTTTCTTTAGTTGTTTTCTTTTCCAAAAATGTTAGCCATTGTTTGCGTTAACACAAATATTTATGTATGAGTTTTATTCAGTATGATTTTTCTCGTTTTGAAATCATCACAAAAACGCTACAAAACACATATGGTACCATTTATAATTTAGTATAGAGTGATAAATGAGTTCGTTTTATAAAATTGATGATTTTGCGGCAAATAGATTCAATTTAAAAGTAATCAACACGATTATTGTTGTATGTACATTAGGGGGTTATTTTTTTTTTGTAATAAAAAAATGTTGTGGGATTTTTGAAGAGTTTATGTGGTATTATTGTGACACTTGAAATAATAATTAAACTTAAGTTAAATCAGATTTAACCCTTAAAATTTAAAAACAAAAAAAAAATTGGAGGAATGAAAGTGCATAAAAGAAATACTACTACTTTATGAATTTCTCGGCTCTTAACTGAAAGAGCAATACCGCTCCCGTCAATAGGAATCTGTCAGTTGATTCCTGTTAAAATTTGAACAAGCTGTGTCATTTAGTTTTTTTTTTGACAGGCGTTTTGAAATTGCTGCCTGCGTAGCTCCTAGTGTTTATAAAAAACCGACTTTTTAAAAAACCGGTTTGTCGGTTAACCGAAAATTGGGCTTTTTTAGAAAACCGGTTTTTCGGTTAACCGACATCGAAAAAAACGGTTAAACCGGTTAACCGTCATATACAGGCAAATCCCAGTATAACGAATCTCACTTTAACGAAAATCCGATTTAACGCACGGTCAAATTCGTAACATTGGCCACCTTATATAACGAACGTTTCAAAAATTATATGCTCGATATAACGAATGATGAAAAAAAAAACAAACAAAATCAAACAAACGACCAAATTTTTAATATTGACAACCTTATCTAGCGAATATTTCGAAAATGGTACGCTCAATATAACGAACAGAAAGTATAAGAAACAAAATTAGTAAAGAATGTAAAAATAAGAAAATAAGTCGTTATAGTATCTTTAATAATAGCTGCTGTCATTTTTTCTATAGTGATTTAAATTGTTTGTTTTCACAATATCGAATGAAAGATTTCGTTCACATTCTAAGCGAAAGAAAACTGATTCCTTCACATCAACATGAAGTTGAGAACGAAATCTTTCATTCGATATTGTGAAACAGGCTATATTCACGTGAATTAAATATGGGAAACCGTAGAAGAATTTCATTGAACGAAAAACTAAAAATTTAGATGAATGAATGAAATATGGAATAACAAAATTCTCAACATGTATTTTGAAGAAAATAAAAACAAACATTTTATGGTGAATAAGTTTTTCCTGTAAATTATCTTTACACAAATTAAGTGGAATCTGGAATCTTCAAACTCTGTTTTTTTTAATGTTTGTCCCTGAATTTTATTTTCTAAAGGTTAAAGCAGTTTCAGAATCGAAATCCCTTACAATGAAAGCTTTATTAATCGTGGATAATGCACCAAGACATCCTCCAGAGGAACAATAAGTAAAAACTACTAAATATATACAAATTTGGACGATATTCATGCCTCCTAAAGAAGGTATGCACATCAAATTCAACTTGACGTTTGGTAAAATCATCACTAAGTTTATAATGAATCATTATTAAGATTTTGCTTAACTTCTAGAATTCTGCGGAATTTATTTTTTATAGTTTGATTATATGCAATTTATTCTGAAAAAGTTTTTAAGTAAACTCATCGTCCTCTACTATTTAGAATCATTGTAATTCTTAAAAATATCAATCTAAATAGGTTTATATTGTAAATCAGCAGTTTAGGTTTCAAATCAGACCAATAATGTTTGTACAATGAATATAAAAAATGCACAAAACCATGAGATTTCTTAATTTTAAACCTATATTTTAAAAACCGGTTAACCGAGTGATAAAAACCGGATAAACCGGTTAACCGAAAATCAACATTTTAAATTAACCGGTTCGCAAAAAACCGAGATTTCGAAGATAAACCGGTTTTTCGGTTAACCGGTTTATAAACACTAGTAGCTCCCAATAATTTTGCAAGCTCTTGTTGAGTTTGACAACAATCTTCATGGAATAATGCCTCCAATTCATGTTCATCAAACTTCTTCGCCAGCCCTGGGAGATCTTTGTCTTCCGTGTCAAAATCACCACTTTAAATTAAAGAAGTAAAGCAAAGCTTCCCGCATATCACACTTTGTTAGCACAAAATTCGATTTTGATCCAAAAATTTTAACGATTTAACCTATTTTGGATATTTTAGCTATTAACTATTTGTGGCATATTTTGGTATTCAAGATCTCCTCGTATTTTAAACATCGGACGGACAGTTTGGTGTGACATTTTTTTGTTGGACCAATTATGCCTATTTTCAACATAAAACATATCTGATCAAGTCTAGACCCTGTCGTGATAAATTTATTCTCGGAAATGGTCTATGTGTGCTATTCCCAACATAGCTTCCCGTAATTCGAAGAAGGTAAAAAACATCCCTAATATACATATGTATCAAACTATGTATGCTCGAGAAGCATTATCTTGCACATACGCATAGATAAATAAATAAATATTTACAGCACCAAAACGTATGCATTGCACATACCATATATCTAGTAAATTTTGATGTACAAATATTTTTCAAACATTCCCGTGCACAGAATACACAAAATGATTCATGTATGTTTTTGAATTAATGTACACAGATACTGATATAATGTATGAGTATATGCCAATATATCGAGACCTTAGCGCCAAATTATCGTAAGCGACATTTTATAAATTTTTTTTATTGCAAAAATTAAAATTTTATGGACCGACTGATGTTTTAGCGTTCTGAGAATATCAAAATTGTTAATAACTTCAAAATTATAGGGGGTAAGATTTTATCGTAAGTCGATGTGTACGTTTTACAGTAAACGAATTTTATCGTAAGCGACACATAGTGGTATAGAAAAAGAAGAAGGTAATAAATCTGTAACTTCTAAATGGTTAGATTGGTTTGAATGAAATTTCACATGCGCAAAGAAGAAGTGCTGTCGAGTTTAAGTTCTGAATGTGGACCTCATGGGCCCACCAGGGGCTCGACCAAGGGTCCTCAATGTAGGACACCTCGGGTATGTTACTTTTTTAAAACGATCCTAATTCTTCGTTTGTGTTCCGATAGCTATCAATTACCTCTTATAGCTTAGGAGATATTTGCATTTGAAAATTACATGTTCAATATTTTTACCCAACCTACTCCAGTTTTTTGATGACCGCGGTTCCAAATATTTCCCGATTTTCTCCACTTTTTTTTATAGGATTAACAATAGATGTATATATCAAATATATAAAGAATTTGTTAAAAATCGTGACTAAGTCCAAAGTTACATGCATTTGAATTTAAAAAAGTAAATAAAAAAGGCGATTTTCGCTATTTTTTGGGGAAAAAAGTACTTTTATTCTTTTTGAAAAGCTAACTTTACATCAAATATTTTAAATGAAAAAAAAAAATTAAAACCTTTTGTTACCGAAGGGACCAGGTTCATTAAAAAAACATCTATTTTTTATGTAAAATTAAACTTTAGGGCAAAAATTCTCAAATCGCATATTCGATATCAAAATATAGTAACCGATTTTGGATGGCCCAATATGCTTTTAATTATTTTGTAAAGGGTTCCGATAACTCTGACCCTGGTATGAATATTATAGCCAAAAAACTAAAAATTTCCATTTTTGGGATTTTTCAACACTTTTTTGGGAATTGCGGGATTGCTGATAATAAATTTCAAAATTCGTTTTTATTTTTCCATTTTGAATAGAAAATTTTACATAACTGTGAAATTTCATTAAAAACAATTCATAAATAACAATTTTATTTCAATTCGAAAAATTTTTATCTATGCAAAAATTCAATAAAAAACATTTTTTGTTATATTTTTCAATAAAGAATGCCATGAATTTTTAATTGTCAAAAGTTATAAATATTTTTGAAAAATAGACAAATAGCTTGAACGAAATTATATTATTTCGCATCATAACATTTTTAATTATATTTATAAATTTCAAAATAATCGAAAAAACCTTCTCCTGTAAAATTTGTGTTTTGTCGCTTACGATAATTTGGCGCTAAGGGCTCGATATGTATATAAATTTCTATATGAATGTGTAGGTGCCAGTGTTTTTGTGTGTGTTTGGCAATTCGTAAATTCTCTGCTTGCTCTCTAGTCTTAAATAGATGAAATTTCATTACATTAAACATGTGTTTTATTGGTTCGATATTGCCGCAAAAGTAAATAGATGCAGGCACCAAAACATTCCTTTGTAGAAATTTATGTATAAGTACCTACAGAAAAGTTTAGAATTCTTGCTATTGATATTTATTTTATTATGTTTAGAGTTTTAACTCCTAATTATGATATTTCGGCATCAGTAATTCTTTATATAGAACTTAGCTCTTTCAATTTACTTATTTTTTATTTAAGAATAGAAAGTAAAGCTAATTATTTTTGATCGTAGAAAAGTTAAGTAGCTTTATAGCAGTTCTACATACATTTTTGGTTTTAGGATGCAGTAGGCAAAGTAAGATTGTGAAGCAGCTTTACTTAAGATTGAAATACATTCTGAAATTTGTGTTATCGTGAGTAATGAATTATGGATTCACTGATAAAACTAATAATTTGAGTAATAATGCACATATATCGCAGGCCGCACATGACGCTTAAAAATATCAGAAATTAGAATACGAAAGTTATTGTGATGAATATGAAATTGATGGTAATAATAGACGCAGAGGGCGTGGCACCTTCCATATGAAGCCAATTAAAAAAATCTAATATATAGTATACGAGATAGAGTCCATTATTATTAATATTTAGGAAATGAATAGGCGGCATAACAATAGTGGGCGTGGCATATAAGATATATATGACAAATTATATATAGGGGAAGCTATATCAGCTATAGGGAAAGCTATAGCAAAAATAAATATTAATATTTAGGACAGAAATGCGCGGACTGCCAATAACATTAATTACATAAATGTTAAAATTTGCAATGCACAGTGGGGCAGAATCAAAACTTTTTGGAAATAAATCTGGCATTTCTAAACAGCAGGTCCGATCTGGATAAAATTTGATGCAGGCGTAGCCAAGGGCTCATAATAAAATGAGCTCTACAAATGATCCAGGGGCGGCGCTATGAGTGCTCAATGTTGGGTACGTTCGAATGTACGTACACGTGCAAATTTTTTTGTTTCCCATCCGATTTCAAAGATTTTTCTATTTTTGGAAAGCGCTCGGATAGCACATGCATTCGTGTGCTATTTATCTCTTATAATTTCCGAGTTATAGGCATTTCAAAATTGAAATTTTAAAATTTTTCCATACCTTGGTCTGCTTTTTTAAAAATATAGGTCGTACTTTTAGACCGAATGGATTTTTTTGTTAGTTAGACAACTAAATTACAAATAACATACAAACGATTTCAGAGAATATCAATTACGGATCCAAAAATAAACGATTTTCAATTTAAATATTTAAAAAATAGTTGATTTTTGCTGTTCTTTGGGCGAAAAGATGACTTAACTCTTTTTTTTATTAAAAATAAACTTTCTTTAAGAACATATAACAATTTTATATTTTTCTGTAAGGTATCTTTACGAAGAATATTTTGGTAAAAAAAACTATGTCCTTAATTTCGAGAATTTCGCCCCTACTCCTTTCGGAATGTAACCTATTTTTTATCAAAATTTCAAATTTGGCCCACTTGTTCTAAAATCCCAAAGCTGGAATCAAAAAAAGGGAAGCATTTTTGGAAACCTTGATGTGTTCCCTATTTATCCCCAAAGTATTTTCCCAGCCCCGAAGGAAATGTGGACCCTATGGTCAAAATTTGGGATGTTTGCTCCAGTTTTTAGGAATTGCGGGTAATTTTTCTATCACACATTAAATAACGTCACAGTAGGCACTTTTCTAAAAAAACTCAATTTTAGGAACACATTTTCCCCGTTTTAGGAATTTCGGTATTAAAAAATAAAAAATGTCTAAAATTATAATGTCATTGATTTAAGAACATTTGGATCTACATTATTTCCAAATTTTGTTATAATATCTTTAACCGTTAAAATGTTCAATTAATTAAAATTTTATATTTTTGTTCATGGAAAATCCATAATTTAAAATTTTTCAGTTTCTAAGGTAAATGACGTCCCAAAAATTTATAAAATAATTTCATTTCACTAAACTGTTAATTTTCAAGCCATGAGGTTTTCGCCAATACCAAGTACTTATACAAAAACCTTATATTTATTGATCAAGAGCTCCACAAACTTTTCTCCCATTCGAAAAATTTTAACTTTTTTTATATATAATAGAGTCAGCAAGTTGTTTTTACTGTATTCGAAATTTTATCGCAAATATGGATGATATTTTAAAATTAAAATTTCGAACATCCGTAGGCCTGACATACCAAAAAAAACCGAAAAAAGATCGAGCAGAATTAAAAAACAATAAATAAATAAACCTAAATATCTCTTGAGATAACTTAAACACCATATTTTAAATTTCTGCTCATTCCGATCATACTTGGATTTTTAGCGATTTTTTATAAAATGTCAGACCCTTGCTTGTAATTTTACTAATTAAGCGTAAAGATGAAAGATGGTGACCCCCACTGAAATTTTCCGGAAAAAATTTTGGTAGAATATCTTAATCCTTAAATGTCTTTTTTAAAAGGACTTTTTTGGATTTCCTCGAAATAAGAGTCAAATTTACCCCTAAAGAGAGTAGCTAGAGGGTTAAGATCTTCCACAAAAATGATCACCATAAAATTTCATAATATAACTCTGACAATATGAATTTTTGCAGGCATTAACTTACAACTTTTTTTTCATTCAGTATGATGCTACCTTCGACCTAAAAATTAAAACTTTGACTCACTTTAAAAAAAAAATCAGACCAGCTGGACTATAAGTTTATTCTACAAAAATTATCTACTCAACATGAACTTCCAGAATTATAGGTTCTGTTCCAAAAATGCTGTTGGATAGTGTTATTAAGGGTAAACCAAAATTTCAGTTTAAAATAACAGTAATTAAACAAATATTTCAATTAACATATTTTCACATGAATTTCTGTAACTTTTCTACTTGGCCGCATCGCACCGCAGTACTGTAAAAGTGAATTATTACAAATTTGCTTGTTTTTAGAATAAACGTAAATTTTAAATAAATAAAACAAACACAGAAAACAAAAATATTAAATATGGTTTTCGGCCACTGACATACATTCAATTGTAAATAGTATTTTCGTGTTTCCTGCTAAAATTTTTTTGAGTTTATTTCCCTGTGATTTTTTGTGTGCAAAGCGTAACATCATGTGTGTTTATGTAAATTGCCATAATATTTTTTTAAAAATGCTTTGATTAATGGTAAGTGAATGAATTAAATAGTAATAGGGAAATTGTGTTACTTAAATATAAAAAAAAAACGAATGTAGAAATTGCATTTATAAATATAGAAATTATCGATTTCTCAGCCACTGTCCATGTATTTTGCATTTAAGCATTCGTCTTTATTCATCACGAGTAGTAAGATGGAATCAATATTTTTGGACAATAAATTTAAAACATCTTTTGGGTCATATGAATTCATATTCCCCTTTTTTAGTGAGTATTCCTAATGTGCAAAAACAATTGAAAGAAAAAAATTTATTAAAATCAAATCTTTAAATGTAAATTTACAGCAAAATTCTTGCATTCACTTACACGCCGACACATAAAAACAAACAATCAATTCCACCCAGTCAAACAATGCAACAATTTCAACACAGTCGTACATGTATTTCGCAAAATCGTATTGAATTTATTGCCGATCTAGTGAACTTTAGAATCATGTTACATTTTAAATACTTACTTACTTGCGCCACAGATACAAACTAAATAATATGTACTTGTGCCACAAACACGCACATGAAACGTTCCGCAAACTTACAATAATGTTGCAGCAATAATTATGAGACAGTTGTTGTATTTGGTTATATTATTTTCAATTTGTTGTAGTTGCAACAAACAAGTGGATATTGATTTTTATTGAAATTTATGTGGATTCAAGTGACTGCCATAAATATTTTCTTAATATCAGGTCAAATAATTACAATAAAAGAATAAAATACTTTTGATGAAGTTGTTTGTTTTGATTGCGGAGTACAAGTTGCTGGGTTATGGGTGGGACAATTGAAAATTGTTAGAGATTGGAGATAAAGATTTCATATAGGAAAATATATGAAAAATAATTTAATTTAACAGAACTTAACTTTGACTTTAATTTGATGAACAATAAATAAAGGGGCAATAAAAAAACTAAACAATTAAGAGTGTTACATTCGGCTGTGCCGAATCTTGAATACCCTCCATCAATATGTCACAATAAAATATTTTGCTGATACAGGGTTTATATGGGGATAAGGTTTATCGCCACGATATTAATTATTATGAGCTATATGTTTTAAAAGGTTTATAACTTTTTTATTTTTTTTCAAAAAATTTCAGTGAATTTATCAATAATTGGGAATTATATATTACCAAAATATTAAGACTTTTTGATTGGAACAGAATAGCGACGAATAGCGAATTCGGAAAGCGCATGTTGAGCTGATAATTTTTGTAGAATAAACTTATAGTCCAGCTGGACTGAGTTTTTATTTACAGTGGGCCAAAGATTTAAATTTTTGATCGAAGGGAACATTATTCTAAAAGAAAACAAGTAAGAGAGCTACATTCGGCAGTGCCGAATCTTAAATACCCTTCAGCAACTTATTTTTTAAAATATTTTTATGAAAACAAAACTAAACATTTTTTTATAAACATTTTTTTTTCAAAATTAATTTTTAATTTTTTTAAAAAAGTTTTTTCCAAGTTTTTTTAATTTTTTTTTATAAAAATTTTTTTTGTTTGACAACAAATTTTGATAAAATAAAATCGGGTTAAAAAATATTTTTTCCGATTTTGACCCATTGTAGGTCCAACTTACTATATATAGCCTTAAGGTAGGGTCACACATGACAAATATTTGAAGAAAAAGACGTAACCATTAAATAAAATACCTTTGAATTCTTTTATTTATTTTAAAAAACTTATTTTCTTTGGATGATTCGAAACAAAACATTTAGTTTTATTTTATTGATGCTGTTTATTCTTACAAAACACTTGTAAAAGTAAACACGTCAAAAAATTTGTGCTAAAAAAGTGGTTATGTTTTTTTGAGCAAATATTTGCCATGTGTGACCCTACCTTAATATACATCGTTGTAATGTACTTTGAAATATCTATCATTAGATATTGTCTATATTAATGACGTAGTAATCTAGATATAGATTGGGCCAAAAATCGAGGATGTCCTGGTTTTTTCCTTATATCTAAGTCATTTGTGGGCCGAGCCGGACGAATTGCCGTCATATTGATGTATGAATCATGTATGTAAGTTATTTGGTTCTACGGAAAATTTATTTCAACATACATGGCTATATCGACTTCGCTATCTATAACGATCCAGAATATATATACTTTGTGGGGTCGCAAATTAAAAATGTATAAATTACAAACGGTATGACAAACTTATATATATGTACTAGGGTGGCCCTTAATAAACAAAAGTTGGAGTTTGGCCATTCTCACCCCCCAGTTTGGTGAACATTAGTAAAAAAATCATCCTGAAAAAAATTTAGGTAAATCGGTTGGAGTTAAGACGTGCCGCAAGCCCTCTGAAGTTTTTAGATGCATCTACAAGGGGAAATGCATTTTTTTCAGTTTTTGTAAAAATCTTGCCATTAAAAAATTACTTTTGCAATTTAATTTAAAAGAATAGAAATGTGTATGTAATTGTCGTTCTAATGAGACATAAAAAACCGAAATTGGTCAAAAAATGTTAAAGTTATTAAAAATTCGCCAGATCATTAACGTGTCTCAGGCAACTAGAACCAGAAATGTAGGAACAAAATTAACATATTTTGATAAATATTAAAATAAAAGCTCATTTTTACTTAAAATATGTACATATTTACTTGTATATGAGTTTTTGTCTTCGTAAGATACCGTTAATCTATTCGCAGATATGGCCAAAAAAATAAAAAATTTTGAACGCCAGTTTCAAAACTCCATTTTCAAATTTTTAAAAATTTTGTTAAACAAATTTCAGAATTTTTTAATCATCTCATTGGGATTTATTGAGAACATTCTTTTTGCCGCAACTTGATGAATTGGGATTGGAAAACATGTGGTTCCAACAGGACGGTGCAACGGCAAACACTGCACGTGTCACAACCGATATGCTGAAGGATGCATTTCCCGGGCGCTTAATCTCCCGTTTTGACGATTTGCACTGGCCAGCAAGATCGCCTGATTTGACAGCTCCTGACTTCTTTTTATGGGGCTTTTTGAAGTCGCGGGTTTATGTCAACAAGCTTTAGACTCTTGCAGCTCTTAAAGACAATATTCGTCAAGAATGTGAGGACCTATCGCCGGAAGTTTTGGCCAAAGTGATGGAAAATGACATAAAAAGGGCTCAAATGACAATCAACTGTGTCGGCGCACAGTGGTATGAGAATAAAAAAAGAGGGAAATAAATCTGTAACCTAAACCCTTATGCCGATTTGAATGAAATTTCACATGCGCAAAGAGGAAGTGCAGTCGAGTTTATGTTTTGAATTTGGACCTCATGATCACACCAAGAACGGGACCAGGTGTTCCCAAAGTAGGACACCTCGGGTATGTTCAATTTTTAAAATGATCCTATTTCTTCGTTTGTGTTCCGATTTAAAAAAAATTACACATTCTGAATCTCAGCGAGTTGTTAAGTTTTCCCTAATTTATTTGACACGTAAAAAACACAAGGTAGACATGTTATATATCAATACTTTTCAAAAATGTATATAACTTTTGACAATTA
Organism: Calliphora vicina; assembly: GCF_958450345.1. NCBI lineage: Eukaryota > Metazoa > Arthropoda > Insecta > Diptera > Calliphoridae > Calliphora > Calliphora vicina. The sequence goes on from NC_088784.1 coordinate 32,448,578, forward strand.
AAAAATTCATGGAATACTTTTTTGAAAAATATGACAAAAAATGCTTTTTATTGAGTTTTTGCATAGATAAAAATTTTTCAAATTGAAATAAAATTTTTATTTATGAATATTTTTTAATGAAATTTTACACTTATATAGATTTTTTTATTGAAAATGGAAAAATAAAAACAAATTTTGAAATTTATAAGCAGGAATCCGGCAATTCCCAAAAAAGTATTGAAAAATACCAAAAATGGGATTTTTTCGTTTTTTGGCTATCGGAACCCTTTAAAAATAATTAAGAACATATTGGGCCATCTAAAATAGGTTTCTATATTTTGATATCGACTATGCGATTTGAGAATTTTTGTCCTAAAATTTAGTTTTACATAAAAAATAGTCATTTTTTGAATGGACCTGGTCCCCTCGTTATCAGAAATTATAAATTTTTTTTTCATTTAAAATATTTGATGTAAAGTTAGTTTTTCAAAAAGTACAAATTAATTATAGATCCTCTTAGAAATTTTTTAGAATAAAAGTACTTTTTTCCCAAAAAAATAGCAAAAAATCGCCTTTTTTTAATTGTTTAAATTCAAATGCATGTGAATCTGGACCCAGTCATGATTTTTAAACAATTCTTTCTTTATTTGATATATACATTTGTTGTTGAACCTATAAAAGAAAAATGGAGAAAATCGGGAAATTTTTGGAACCTCGGTCATCAAAAAACTGGAGTAGGGTGGGTAAAAATGTTGAAAATTTAATTTTCAAATGCGAATATCTCCTAAGCTATAAGAGATAATTGATATCTACGACAAGGTTTTATGTAGAGCTCGATGAGAGCATTCCATATACTTAATTTTTTTGAAATGGGAACACAAACGAAGAAATAGAATCATTTTTAAAATTGAACATACCCGAGGTGTCCTACTTTGGGATCTCCTGGCGCCGCTTTTGGTGGGCCCATGAGGTCCAAATTCAAAACATAAACTCGACAATACTTCCTCTTTGCGCTGGTGAAATTTCATTCAAATCGGGTTAAGCGTTTAGAAGTTACAGATTTATTTCCCTCTTTTTTTTCTCATACCACTGTGCGGCGGCCATTTACACCATATTCTCGACTTCATGTAAAAAAAATTAAAAGACCAAATAAAAATAATCCACAAGAAGAATCAAATTTTTAATATTTTTTTTAATTACAGCCAAAAAACATCGGAAGTTTACTTTTGCGCCACCTTGTATATGTTAAAGAAATCAAAAGAAATCATGATAAAGAATATTCCTTTTTGGATTGCTGTAGATTTTGATTAATTTAATACAGTTTCGTTTAGTTATGATAAAAGTCTTATTTAAAAAAAAAAGTTTCGTCTATACATGTAAGTACAAACAAATTTGCAAAGACATGTAAATTAAATATGTCAGTTGTTATACATACTCACTAATCATGTTTATTGGATGTTCAAAAAATATCTAATTTTAATTTGAAATTTCTATTTGAATTGAAACGGAAAAATACAAAAAGAATTCTTATTGTCAGAGTTATATTGTGGAATTTTATGGGTATAATTTTTGTGGAAGAGCTTAACCCTCTAGCTCTTCTCTTTAGGGGTCAATTTGACGCTGTTTTCGAAAAGACAATAAAGGTCCTTTCAAAAAAGCCATTTAAGGAGTATAATATTGTACGAAAATTTTAGCCGGAAAATTTCAGTGGGGATCAGCAAAGATACCAAAGTTGTAAATAAGGCTATTTACGCTTAATTACCAAAATTACACGCCACCTTGGGTCTCACATTTTTTTATGATCCGAAAGAGCTGAAATTTAAAAAACTTCAAATTTATCATTTATTCCACTGGTTATAGTATTTTATAATACTAATCTATGCCTATTTCGATAACTTGTGGCACCGCTAGTTAGTTAATAGTTGTACAAGGTCCAATAGTGTTATGTAAAATTTGTATTAAAATCTGAATAAATGTTTTATTTATTCCCATAGTTGTAGTTTATAAAGTCCTTCTTTTTCGTAAATGGATATATTTTAGAATAAAGTGATAAATTTAGAATACTAAGTACAGGCAAATGGTATAACAAACGATATGTTGTCAGGCCCGTACGTTAAATCAAAAAATTTGTTATATCCGAATTTCTTTTTTAAATAAGAAGTCATTACTATCGTCAAAATGTTTCCATCTTTTGTAGCCTTTTTTAACACTTCTTCGGGAGGGTTGACTTGAAGCATTATCAAAGATTAATACAACCTTCAATGGGACGGATTTCGGTTTTAACAATGATTCTGTCATTAACTAATATCTTCGCTTTATTTCAATGAAGATGATTAAGAAGAGGTTTATTTATTTCAGATGCATTAGCGGAAAGTAAAATTGTTACTGCATCCTTCGATAACTTTCTTCTTTCGGAAAAAGTTTCTAGCATGAAAAATGGTTTATCCTGGTAGCATTTTGTAAAAGAGACCAGTTTCGACTGCATTGAAAATAATATCAGGCGTTATATTGAGCTGATAATTTCTCTCCTGCGGCTTTGGTTTTTAAAACAATTTCATTTATTGAAAATTGTTTTTTCCTCTGGAAACCAGCAATTAAGTTCCCTTTGCATCAGCTTGATATAATTCTCAATGTTAAATGATTATATAAGATGGTTAATATTAAATTTTTGGCTGAACATTATATCGGATTTAAAAGTGTTACTGCTCTGCTAATAAACATTTTATTTTCTAGAGTTATTTAATTATATATATGTATGTATAATTATGTTAATGTTTAAAATAATGCAACACCAAAAACAATGTCCCTTAAGGAAAAACTAACAAAATGTTTAACTAGAAATTATAATGATTTGTATGTACAACAAATAAAATTTAAACAAAATAACATTTACGTCTACAACAATGACAACCAAGAATTGTTGTAACAATAAATAAAAGTATCAAAAGTCAATGAGTCATAGACAAGTATGTATCTATGTACCATTTATACATTTATAAAGAGAACATTCATATATGTTTGTATACGTTTATACATAAGGATTTGTAAGTCTTCAATCTCAGCCTGACAGCACACAACAGAAACCAAATTAAAGGGATCAAATACAACAATACAGTTTTGAAGTTTTTAAACGCATGAAATCATACACATGCATTTATACTCACAGATACTTGGTCAGCAAAAACATCAGCAAACTTATAAAGGGTGTTCCAATATTCATGCAAGGTTTGCATACACCGCCATTTATGCAGTAATGTGTTGCCAACAAAAGAAAACAGTTTGCAAGTTTATGCGGAATTTTGGCTGGAACCTTGGACCCTGCAAATGCTCCAGGACAGAGAAGGACAAAGTTTTAAAGTGGCATATTCTTGAATCTAATATAGATATTGACTAGAAATTTTTGTAAGACCACAAATTAACTAATTTAAACAAAAAAAAATAGTTCGGAACAAATGTGGATCAAATTCTTCCAAATATTTGCAATCCTATACAAATTTTTATACAAATTTTAGTTTTAGAGACTCAATAAATATGTAATAAAATCTTTATTTATTAACAAAACCTAAAGAAATTTTCAGCGTTTGTTAAACTTTGTCATTCTAAATAACAAAGTGTATATAACCTTGCAAAAAGATCAAAGATAATCGCGCAATTCCTAAAAATTGGAGCGAATATCCCAAAAATGGTATTTTTTACAATTTTGCCCATAGGGTCCACATTTCCTTCGGGGCTAAGAAAATACTTTGGGGATAAATAGGAAATACATCAAGGTTTCTGAAGCTGCTTTCGGTTTTCTGAACCCAGCTTTGGAATTTTAGAACATGTGGACCAAATTTGAAATTTGTATACAAAATAGGCAAAATTTCAAAGAGCTTAGGGGGGATATATTCGAAAAATAGAACATGTTTTATATCCCAAAATGTTCTCCGTAAAGATGCCTTAGAGAAAAACATAAAATTGTTATATGTCCTTAAAGAGTTAAGTCACCTTTTCGCCTAAAAAAAACAACAAAAATTTTCAATTTTTCGAATTTTTAAATTGAAAATTCATAACTTGGAAATCAAAAGAGACAACTATAAAAAACAAAATAGACAAAATATAAAAAAACCTTATTTTATTCTAATAACATTTACAAATTTTTTAAATGTTTAGCTTTTATTTATTCAAAGTAATGGCCATTGTTAGCTATGACCTTTTCCCATCTTTCTGCCAACATATGGATTCCGAGCCAAAGGAACTACTCAAGTTTTGAGACCAAGAACGAATATCCGGCTTGTTTTGAAGTGAAGCGTATCCCTTAAGAGAACATTCTGCATCAATCGAAATAAATAGTAGTTGAAGGGGGAAAGATCTGGACTAAAAGGCGGGTGAGGAAAAACTTCCCAACTACTTCTTTCTAAATAGTTTTTAACAGTTATTGCAACACGTGGCGGAGCGTTGAATGAATGATGGTACGTTTTCATGTCTGGCCTCATATTCTGTGCATTTTTCGGTCAAAGCTCGCTTCATACGAATATGTTGAATTCGGTACAGGTTCCCTGTGATGGTCTGTCCAGATTTAACTTTGCTACCGATTCGGCTGGTTGGCCGGGCTTCACATAATATCTCTTACGATTCAGGTTACTGTAACGGATCTTTTTTCATCGCAAGTAATATTTCGATGCAAAAATGATTTTCTTTTATAGCGTCCATGCAGCATGCCAGACATACAAAATCATCTTTAAAGGTCTTTCTGCTGCTGCTTGCGTAGCTTCCAATGATTTTGCAAGCTCTTATTGAATTTAACAAAATCTAATGCCTCCAATTCTTGGTCTTCAAACTTGTTTGGCTGGCTTGGGCGATCTTTGTCGTTTTTCATATTAAAGCAGTAAAGCAAAACTTCCCGCATATAACGCTTTGTTGGCACAAAATTCGATATTTTCGAAGCAAAATAACTAATTAAGAATAAATGACAGATATGTACCGTTCCAAACTCCGCGTTCAAATGATACGCCATCTTTATTTCTAAGTCATACTAAATTATATTTCTAAAAAGATAGAAAATGGAAAAATTAGTTTGGAAATATTCGGAGCTAATAATGGACCTCTTACCAAAGACTCAGAAAACAATAAACTTTATTTTTTTTGAGAAATTAGTACCATATTAAGTTCCAATTATGTATTGCTCTAAGAAAGCTTATTAAAGATAAATATAAAGCAGAATTTAAGCTAAAACTTAGTTGATAATTTCTACTTTAGTTTCGGATCAATTTCAAATTTTAGGCCTGTTCAAATATTTTTCTGAAATTTCATCAAATTATACTTAAATCAAAGATTAAAGTTTCCTATCAAGAGTTAAATTTTTCCCAAATTCGAAAAAATTCATACAAAAGAGAATACTCGTAAGTACATACATATAAATAGGTTTTGGCAAAGGTATGAATAAATCCAAAAATGTATAGCTTGTTGGAATATGTGATATGTATGTTTGAATTTATATGTGTTTCAAGTACACTACTATATTTGTTTAACTGGAATCCTAGACTAAAAACTACATCTTCTGTAGTTAACAAAACTGACAGTGAGTACTTGAAATAAAACATGTTTTTGTTGCATAAAAATTTATTTAATTTTTTTTTGTTGTATGTTTTCGATTTTGTTTTCTTTTACTATTTTGTAGTTGAGATGCCAAAAGTCATCTCTAGGTAGCAACTGTCTGTAAAAACGTTAAAAGAAACATGGTAGTTAGTTGTTTTTGTTTGCATTTATACGCATAGTACCCTACGTTTCGTCAATATTTCTATTTTTTATATAAATTATAATCCAATTTGTTTCAATAAGCTGTGGATGTCAGTTAATAATAACAATAATTCGCAAAATCCCTTTCGGATATGTAAAATTTCAATGTTGAAAATTAAATATGTGAAATAAATGTATTTACTATTTAAATAAATATTAGTTTTGATTGTATTATTTTTATATATTTACTATCTACATATACTCCTCCCTAGATATGCTGCGTATTTGAATCTGTAACGAAATGTAACTCGAAGTTCCCGAACTTTAATTGGTATCATATAACTTCTTTTACACATTTGTTTTGAATTTGAAATAAATATCAATTTTGGATCTTTTTCAACACCAGATTTCCAACTGTCAAACTTTATCATTACCTTTAATATTCAATAATAAAAAACAGTTAATGAGTTATTTTAATAACCTGAAATGCACCTAGATTTGCGTATTGTAACGATTTTCTGAAGGATAATTATAATTATGCCAATACCACCCAATTTCAGCCAAACATCGTCAAAATAATAAGTGATTCAGACAATGTCTAATGACTCTAAATTACAATTTCCTTTGTAATGGAGGTCCTACACCCACTGTTCAGATCTCGCCCAGTTTTAGCAAAACTTCGTGCAGTGGTAGAGAGTACATCCGTATTAAGCTTAAATACTTTCACAATTAATGTTCTCCAAATATTCGAAATAACTACATATATATATTCTATGGGAAGTGCCACATAGAATATATATATCGAAATCGAAATTTACTATTTACTTTCTACGGGAGGTCTCACGTATTTGGGTGGGACCAAAAGGATACTATCTATTGTGAGCTGCTGAAATCTGGTTGGGAAGTTTTGCCTCACCCACTTTATTATCCAGACCGTGCACCGTCCGACCACTATTTGTTTCAATCGATGCAGAACGCTATCTCTGCGATTCACTTTGGAACAGATTATTCGATATTGGCTTGAAAAGATCAGCAGATTGGCTCGGAATCCATATGCAGCCAGAATGATGGGAAAACGTCATAGTTAACAATAGCGAATTCTTTGAATAAATTTATATTGTAAAATTTTAAAAAAATCTCGCATTTTTAAGACATATATCAAATATGTAAAATGATAAGAGAGCTATTCGGACAAAGTTTAAAAAATCTAGAAATTCTGTTCTCAAGATATTTAGAAATAACAATTTTTTTTGTATGGAAGGTGAATCACCCCTTGTTTCTGTCCCTACAAATTTTTGGTTTACCTCATGCAGTGCTATGAAATTGAATTATATAAAGTTTGAAGACTATCAATTTTGTAGTTTTCAAGATATATGAAATTACTTTATATGAGAGGTTCAATGCCCGCTAATCCACTTCCGCTTATTTTAAACTAAACTCTAAACAGTAATAAGAAATTGAGTCGTGTAAAACGTTTCAATGCCATTAAAACTATAGTTCTCCAGATATTCGAAATTTAGTATTTACTTTTTGTGGGAGGTGCCGCGCCCACTAACACAATACCTCCAAACTATGTTAAATAATATATTTACTTTGTATGGAAGGTTCCACATCCCCTGTTATGATCCGTTCCATTTTTGTTTAAACTTCATGCGCCGATAAGAAATTGATTCGTATAAATTTTGCAAATAGTCACAATTATAGTTCTGTATATATTAAAATTATCGTTCTACTTCGTATGGGTGGTGTAACTCCCATTTTCAACCAATATGCGCACAATGGTACAGGAGTAGATTCCGCGTAGCTTTGCGATTTTATCGTATATAGTTCACTAGTTCACCACCAAATCCGGCTAGAAATATGAAGGCACTCTGTGCTGTTTTATGAAAGCTAAAAGCCGTTTTTGTAGACTTTCTGTGTTTATCCGGAAGTTGTGAAAAGTCTGCCAGTACATAAGTTTCATTTTATTTTTTATAAAATTTTTCCTCAATTTTTTCCCTCGTTCTTTTGCTTTTAAGTTCTTTATCGAATTGCGATCTGGAACGTTCTGAACTTTATACGACTTCAATCCAGCATTAGCTTTGGCTCTGTGTACAAAATAATTAGTGAATTTAACTTAAAGAGCAGCTTTTATTATAGAAGTGTTCGGTGCTCTTCGAAAGAGTTGTTCGACTTATTTTGCATTACCAATATCAGTTAGACCTTTTTTCTACCTGATCCAGGTTTATTTTCAATGTTCAACTGCTGTTTATACCAAAGCCAATTGGTAACAGTATGACGATGAAATTTCAGATCTTTTGCTATTTTTTGGAAAGTCCATATTGGATTTTTTTGAAAAGTTTCAAATATTTTTTTACGTACATACTATTTTGACCGAATTAATAGTTGAAAATAAATGATTTAAACAAAATTATACTTTGGGCCAAGGATAAGTTTTGACTGGAATAAAGTGTGTATGCTTTTATTTACTCACTCTTTATATAGATTGTTATTTATAAAAATATTTTTAGTATAAATTTATATAAATAGGTGGGACTTTAAGCATCATAATAAAAAATAATAAAATAGTTATGGTTAAAAATAATTTTTGTTTTTATAACCTACACCACCATAGTGGGGAGGGTATTATGCGTTTGTGCAGATGTTTGTAACGCCCAAAAATATTAGTCTAACACCCACCTTAAAGTATACCGATCGACTTATAATCACTTTCTGGGTCGATTAAACGATGTCCGTCCGTCCGTCTGGTTGGCTGGCTGTCCATGTAAACCTTGTGCGCAGAGTACAGGTCGCAATGTTGAAGATATTTCGATAAAATTTGGTACATATTATTTTTTTCGGACCAAGGACCAAGCCTATTGAAACTAGCTGAAATCGGTCCATTATTTCACCTAGTCCCCATACAAATGTCCTTCCGAAATTGGACTTTATCGGTCATAAATGTTTAATTTATAAATGTATCTCCACAAATTGCGCTCCAAATTCAACATAGTAAACTTTCATATAGACACAAATCACACGACCTAATTTCATGGTGATCGGTCCATAATTGGCCATAGCCCCCATATAAGGCCCACTTCCAAAAATCATTCAAAAATATAAATTATTGAAATTTTAAAAGAAAAATGTTTTTGCTCTTTTACTTAGTGTAGGGTATTATATGGTCGGGCTTGACCGACGTATAGCTCAGTACTCGGACTATTTGGTACGAAAAACATAAACGGCTAAAAAGGTCCAAAAAATTTAGAGGCTAAAGATAGAGCACGGAAATTGAAGTCAAATTTTATAAAAAAATATACCTGCTGCATAATGGATGATAAAACTTATGTTTTGGAAAATTGTTCGACGCTTGCGGGTCAATATTTGTATGTTGCTGATGCTCGAGGGAATGTTGTAGAAAAGCAGAAAATCCCAAAAGTGTTCCCAAAAAGTTTTTGGTATGGCAAGTTGCGGCAAAAGAAGTCAAAGGTTTTTTAGAAAAGGCTCTATAAATACCGAAATTTCAAGGAATGTTTACAGAAAAGTATGCATTCATTCATAACAAAGTGACAGAAAGCTCTATAAAAACCTTAATGGAAGGGTTTCCGGAAAAGGTTCATAAATTCATCACTATTGATTAGAACTATAAACTATAAAAATAATATTTTTAATAATAATTTCTGGTGCTCAGGGAATGCTTAAGAAAACTTTCTTACTTGTTTTAAATATTTTAAGGACTGGTGTAATATTGAGCTTAGATCTAAATACTTGCAACATTTCTAAATTAATATATCATCGAAATTGCTCTGTGAAACGTTGTTTCTTGTAATTATTAATATAATCAAACATTAATAATTTAGGATTCCATTTATGTAGTTAAATATTTTTTAAGGATTTCTTAGCTATTCCTGCTGTAGCGTTTTATAAAGTCGTTCAAAACAAAAAATTTAAACCAAATTCATGTGTTTAAGATATTTTTTTGCTGTCGTTTTGTCGAACAAACTATGTACAACATCTCTTTATGACCAAATTGCATTTTGTGTTCTTTGTTAGCTTTTCCTTAACATGAATGGCTTTTACTGTCATGTTTTGTTTTCATTTTCATTTTCATTCTTTTATTTTATTTTTTACTTCTTTGGCTTATTCTTCCTTTAGTTGTACGTTTGTTAGTACTTCTGATCTGTTGTTGTTTTTTTTTGTAATTTTTTGGGAAATTTTGTTTGTTTGTTTTTTTGTTGCTGTTGTTCCTCAAAAATGTTTGAAAATAAATAAAAGTGGCAGGGAATTTTTACGCATCCATCTACTCTGTCTATGTTGAAATAATACGTTTTCGTTTAAAAATTCTTCACCATCTTGCAGAGTCATGCAACAATTTGCAATTGTGCAATATTTACAATTTTTCGTTTTCGTTTTGCTGGCTGTTTAGCTGGGGATACACGCTTCGACTTACCTTGCTGTTTGGGATTATGTTTGTCTGTCTGTTGTTTCTTTCTCCTAACAACCTTTGCTTGGAAGCTGATGTGAGTACACTAACTATTATGGCAAGTGCATAATGGACTGATGAATTGAAAAATTAAACAATGATAAAATCACAAGCCAGGTTAATAGCAAGATAAGGTAAATATCATTAAGTCTAGTTAGTTGAAAGACTTATAATATTTGATAAATTTGCAAAGAATTGATATGAGATTTTAGCTTGAAATAAATAACTTCTTAGCTTTCATTTCCTATTCATTATATTTTTTACTCGCTTTCCTTAGAACTCCTACCCATAGTGCATTTTACCTTTTAGACAATCATCATCGTTAGTTGAAGGAGTTTTTACCGGTGAAGCTAAATTGATGGCAAAAAAATGAAGTAGTTGATGGTTTAACAACAATATTGCATTTTTAAAAATTGTTTACGTTTGTTAAAAAAATTGTTTTATTTCAGTTTATTTTTTTTTGATTCGCTTTTTGTTTGTTTGTTTTTGTTAGTTTTATTATTGTATTGTAGGTTTTTGATAATGCTTTTCCTAAGTGTTTGTATTATGGTAAAATATATATTTGCTGCTTATAAAAGAAATTAAATTATAGAAGCGTTTTTTGTTGCCTTTGCCAGTTTGCAATTTTGAAATGTTGTCTCAGTGACAAAGCAACTTTTGTCAGATAAACGAAATTCTTGCATGCAGCAGCACTTAATCTAATTTTAATGCTTTAGAAAGGAATAAGTATATAAATGAATTAAATATAACAATATTTAATATTTAGTAAAAAACTAAAATGGACTTTAGATATACAGACTAATATTTAAGGAATTATTTATTATCACATTGATGTATCCTGATTACTTCACCAACCCCATCCTTATAACCCACAATTTGCTTTTCATTTAGTATTAATTATGTCCACCCACCACATGTCTGTTTAGCTTGCAAATTCTACAAAACCAAACTCCTTAAACTCATTAAAAACATCATTAATTATGCGGCTCTAAATACACCAACTTTCAAACGAATCTTTTTTGTGTTCAAAATAAAAAAACCGAAACAATTTACAATACAAAAAGAATTGGGTTAAAATGTCAATGACATTTCAACCAGAAAACCTCAGTTCAATTAAAAATGAGAGAAGAAAAAAAAAACTCCAACACCGTCAGACAACTTAAACTTATCCGGAGCACTTACCCATCAACAAGTGGCTTTTTATCAATTTGAATTGCTGGTACACTGACGATTGTTGGAGTAGATGCTTTAAATAAAAAAAACTTTTTTAAAGTTGAAAACAAATCAAATGTACACATAAATTTTAAAGTTTGGAGAGTTTTAAATTCTATGTTATTTTTTGTGCATGATTTAGAAATGCTTATCTTTTGAACGCGGTAATCGTCATATGCTGGAAGTTTTGCTTTACTTCTTTAACTTAAAAAAAACACTGATTGCTCTCCAAAGCTTATGATGAATCTTTTCCATCGGCTTCAATGTTCTAGAGATGGTTTGTGTTGTTCAAATGTGATGATTTCGACACGGAAAACAAAGATCTGCCAGGTCATCCAAAAAAAAATTGAGTAGGTACGTTGTATGGAAGTACCCATAGCCACCATACCTATCCCAGCTATTTTTAGCTAAACTCCATACAGTGATGAGAAATTAATTCATACAAAGTTTAAATACAGTTCTCCAAATATACTAAATTAATTATTTACTTTCAAATGGTCGAATACCATCTATTTTCAGACAATTTATATAAAGTTTGATGAATATTGTAATTATGGTTCTCGAGTTGTTTAGAAACAACTATTTATTTTGTTTGGTAGATCACTCGTCACCTGTTCCGATCCCTCCTATTTTTAGTTAAACCATATGCAGTGATAAGAAATATAAAGTTTGAAGACTCACAATTACAGTTCTGCATATATTCGAAAATACTTTGCATGGGAGGCGCCTCGGCCACTAAATTAAATTTCAGTCAGACTATGTAATAATATAAGAGAGAAGTATTCGGACAATGTTTGAAGTATATCGTAATTATAGTTCTAAAAATATTTAGAAATAATTATTGACTTTGTATGGGTGGTGTCACACCCTCTGTTCCGATCCGTTCCGTTTTCGGTTAAACTTCATACAGTGATAGTTCTGCAGATATTTTAAAATAACTATTTACTATGTATGGGTGGTGCCATGCCCATTTATACAATCCCACCCATTTACTTTGAAACAATGGTATCAAAGTAAATCCCGCGAAGTTTTGTGACTTTCAAAATGATAGTTCACCAGATATTCCATAATAACTATTACCTTTGTATGGGAAGTGCCACGCCCACCTCAAATTTCAAAATAAAGAATAGTCTATTGATCATTTCAAATATATAGGAATATACGGTAAAAATTTCAAGAGGGTCGGACCAGTGGTTTATCCTCCTATAAGGTACAAACAAACAAATAAACAGAAATAAATATGGATAAACACAAAATCCATAAAAAAGAAGATAAACTTTTGAAAAGGTACTTTCTAAATACATATTTTTGTGACTATAGTGAGCTATGTTTTTCTTTTAAATAATTATTCAATGTTTAAAAACTAAAGGTACCTATTTTTCCCCTTTTGTCCCTTTATGGCCCAAGTTGTTAAAAAGGGGTATAGCCTATTGACGCTTCTAAGTAATAATCTATGTTCGAAATTTCAATAAAATCGGTTTAAACGGGATTTATTTATTGTTTAAGAACTAAAGGTACCAATTTTACCGGTTTTCCCACTGTTTATCCCTTTCTGGTCCAAGTATTCAAAAAGTATATAGCCGTTCCAAATTTCAATTAAATCGGTTCTGCCGTTTAGGAGTGATGCTCAAACAAACCGACAAACAAACTTACAAAGACATTTATATATTTATATGGAATGGATATGGATGCGAAATTAACCCTAGGCTATCTTTTCATATGTCTTCTTTTTGACTTTCTGGATGATTTTTCCGTTTTGAAGTATTCAGGGACTTATAGTAAAATTTCACGGATAATATTTTTGCGGAACATTTTAACCCTCTATTTTTTAAAAGAAGGACAAAAAAGATCCATGCCTTGAGGATTTAGAGGGTTAACATATTGTACAAAAATGTTCTCCATAATATTTTACATAAATTAGCTGAACACATTTTATAGCTAAAATGTAAGGATCACATGGTTTCTTATGCCGATTAACAATAAGAATGTGCCAGAGTTGGGAAACTTTAACTCCCCCTCAAATGATATTGGGAAGTAAACTTTCAAAACTCCGATACACGCATATTTTTTTTGTCTTTTCTATCAAAATTTATTGGTCGGACCTTGTAATTTTTTTGTGTTGTACAGTGTTATTAAAACTATTTGGTTTTTCAATACTAAAAAACATTTGCAAAACAATTGTTATTTTTGGAGAGAGTACAATCCTCATGACATTCCTGAGTCTCCATTACATCCCGAAAAAACTCTTGTTTGATGCGCTTTACTTGCCAAAGGCGTCATCGGTCCATTTGTCTTTAGATCCGAAACCAGTGTCAGCATTACCAAAAATTTCGAACGCTACAGACAATTGTCCAATTGTTCGAACTTATTGCAAATCATTTGGAGGAGAAATATGTAGTTCCAACAAGATGGCGAAACATGCCAACTGCGTGAAAAGTCATCACTTTGTTGACCCAAAAGGTGGTGAGTCACATCGCATACAAAGTAAATAGTTATTTCTAAATAATATGAAAACAATAATTGCAAGATTCTTCAAACTTTGTCCGAATGGCTCTTTTATCATTTTGCATAGTTTCGCTGAAAATTTTCGGGATTGGATTAGTGGGTGTGGCATATCAAATACAAAGTAAATAAATAATTTCGAATATCTGGAGAACTATAATTGTAATTCAAACTTTATCTGCATAGCTCTCTTATCATTTTACATAGTTAGGATGAAAATGGTTGCGATTGAATAAGTAGTCGTGGCATCTCCCATACAAAGTAAATAGTTGAACTATAATTGCAAAAGTATTTAAACTTAATATGAATCAATTTATTATTGTTGTACGGAGTTTAGCTAAAAACATGTTAATTTAATCACTACGAAGTTTAGCAAAAAATAGCGATGCACAGTGGGGCAGAATCGAAAATTTTTGGAAATAAATCTGGCATTTCTAAACGGCTGGTCCGAGCATGTGGACCAGGAATAAATGTCGAGCAAATTGGTCCCAATATTTGTAATCCTATTAAAATTTTGGTACAAAATTTTAGTTTTAGAAACTCAATAAATATGTAATATGTAATAAAATCTTAATTTATTACCAAAACTCAATAAAATTTTCAACGTTTTTTTAAATTTGTTATTCTAAATTTCAACTTGTAACAAAACTTGCCAAAAGGTCAAAGGGAATCCCGTAATTCCTAAAAATTGTGGCGATAATCCCAAAAATGGTAATTTTTACAATTTTGCCCATAGGATCCACATTTCCTACGGAGCTGGAAAAATGCTTTGGATATTAATAGAGAACATATCAAGGTTTCCAAAGCTGCTTTTCGTTTTCTGATTCCAGCTTTGGGATTTTAGAACATGTCGCCCAATATTTAAATTTTGATAAAAAAATAGGTCAATTTCCGAAGGGCATATTCCAAAAATAGAATATATTTTTTATACCAAAATATAATCGGTAAAGATAACTTACAGAAAAACATAAAACTGTTGTATATTCTTAAAGAAAGTTTTTTTTTTAATAAATAAGAGTTAAGTCACCATTTCGACCAAAAAACAGCAACAATCTACAATTTTTTTAATTTTTAAATTGAAAATTGTTTGCTTTAAATTCATAATTGATATTGCTCTGAAATCTTTTGTATATTATTGATAATTTAGTTGTCTAACTAAAAAAAAATCGGCTTCATACGGTCCAAAATTACGCCCTATATTTTTAAAAAAGCGGACCAAGGTATGGCAAAATTTTAAAATGTATGCCTATAACTCGGAAATTATAAGAGATAAATATCACACGCACGCATTTTGTTGCAAGGCCTAGCCGAACGCTTTCCAAAAATATAATAATCTTCGAAATCGAATGGGAACGAAAAAATTTTACATGTGAAATATATCCTATTTTGAGCCCATTTTAATAACTTAAACTTGAATATTCCTTGGCTACGTCCACGTCAAATTTTATGCTGATTGGACCAGCCGTTTAAAAATGCCAGATTTATTTTCACTGTGTGTTGATAGCTTGGTGCTCGAAGCCAATATAAATATTGCTGTTTGCGTACAGCTTGTATTTATATTAAAGCTGTAAACGAAATTTTCAATAAACCTAACAAATTAATGCGCATGTCCAAAAAATAGTCGACTTGTCGTTGACAGAGCAGTACTTAAACACATATAAAACAGTTGATGTTGATTTAAAATTTAAATCAACAATAATTTAAATTTTAAATTCTATTTTGCTCAGGCATGCGCAGTAATGACTAAAATGCGATTATTGAAAAGAAACTCATGTTTGTGTATCTGTTTGCAGAAATTTTACGCTTGTGCATCAGCTATTTATACTAAAACTTTAAACCGAAGCGTATGGGAATTTTTGTACTAAACAAAATTTTAAATGTTCAAAAAATAGTCGACTTTTACACTGGCAAAGCAGTACTTAAGCAAATACAAAACAGTTAGTGTTGAAATAAAAATTCGTTTTTGCTCAGACATTCGCAGTAAAGACTTAAATTCTATTATTGAAAAGAAACGCAAATAAGTGCATCAGCTATTTATACTAAATCTTTAAACCTAAGCTTATGGGAAGTTTTTGTACTAAAGTGATGTACGAACATGTTTGTTTGTTTGAAGTTTGAGTCACCTACCAAACAATGTTAACAGTTATTTCTAAACATCTTGAGAACTATAATTCCAAAATTCTTCAAACTTTTTCCGAATCATTTCACATAAATTGTCTGAAAACGGTCGGGATTTAAAAAAGGACACATATAGTTGTCCGGATTATAGTAGTGAAAATTCTTGAAATATTCTAAGTGAAATACAATAATTTACTCTTTGGTTGCATATATTTTTATTCAAAAACAAAAATAATATTATAAAAAATCCATATTTAAATTAACTTTACAACCAACCAAAGAAACAAATTTTTGAACAAAAACTAAATTTCTTACTAATCCAAATCGGTCCTCAGGCTAACTAATAATAAATACAACTGTTAAAGTTTTCCCTCAAAAAGCTAAATTCCCAATTTAACAAGTAAGAAAGTATGGTCGGTCAAGCGCTACCATATAATACCCTACAGTAAGTAAAAGAGCAAAAACATTTTTCTATTAAAATTTCAATAATTTATATTTTTGAGTAATTTTCGGAAGTGGGCCTTATATGGGAGCTATGACCAATTATGATAAGATATTTATGCACATTAAAGTGATTTTCGGAAGCGGGTCTATATGAGAGCTATGACTAATTATGGACTGATCGTAACAAAATTTTTGACATAAATTTTGTATATATAAAACTTATTTGGAGCGGAATTTGTAGAGATACATATATAAATTAAACATTTATGACCGATAAAGTCCAATTTCGGAAGGACATTTGTATGGGGCTAGGTGAAATAATGGCCCGATTTCAGCTAGCTTATTCCCAAAATTTTCTAAAATTATTTAATTTTACTAAAATATCAATCCTCAAGACATAGTGTTTTCAACAATATCAAATACTTATATTAAAAGCCTTTATTTATTCCTCAGAAGTTCCACAAACCTTGCCCCATTTGACAAGTTTGTACGTTTTTTCATATAATGAGTGCAAAAGAAAATTTTTTTCTACAAAAGAAAAAATATATGGGCTTTTTTGGGAAAAAAACGTAAAAAATAGGGCCCTTTTTAGAAGTTCCAACTTTGGATGCGTATAACTTTGTATAGGGAACAGATAACTGTTAACAAGTTGTTTTTATTTTATTTAGAATTTTATCGTCAACATAGCTGATATTTTAAAAATAAATTTCGAGCCTTCGTAGGCCCGCCATATCTAAAAATTTATAAAAAGATCGAGCAAAATTAAAAAAAATAAATCAATAAACCTGAATATTTCTTCAAGCGTATTTTTTGTAGACCTTCTCAAGGACTATTTATATTTAATTTCAGCTCATTTACACCCGAGGTGATTAACTTTGGGGGGCTACTCACTGGCCCCCATTATCGCTAGGAAGCTGAACAAACGCAAGTCAACTCGAAAACCCCTCAGCTCAAACCGTGTGAAATTTCGTAACAATATATCCAATAGTACAAGATACCGAATTATTTCCAAAAAAAAAAAGTTTCTAAAACACTGTGCTATGGTGGTGTAGGGTATAATTATTGATAAATTCGCTGAAATTTATTGTTTAGGGATAAGCTAGTTCTTCCAGTGAGCATTTCTTTGGTTGATTAATAATTTAGAATAATGATTACTATATTATATAGTTTATTTTCGATATTTCAGAGTAACAGTAATTGATTTGTATGGGTATTTTAAGGGTAAAGACTAAAACAATTACATATTCCCCAATTTTCCTTTATTCTAATAAAACACAGTGTAAAGGTAATAATAGTCAGCAGTTGAATTTGCAAACTGCAAAGGAATAACAAAATAAATACTCGTACTACACATTAGTATTACAAGTAGCAATAACAACAGAACTGACAGTAACAAATTATCCGTATGAACATTATCTATAATGCCAGATCAATTGCCAACTAAAGAAGGTAAATAATAATAATAATAATAATAATAATAATAATGAAAAAAAGAAAATTGCATTAAACTTCATTGTGGGATTTCTCATGCAATATGGTTAATGTGGGATTCCTGTTCATGTCACTATAACAAAATTGTTAAGTTTATTATGGAAATGTTAAAGGCAGACAAAACCCCAGCATTGAATGAATGACTGATAGAGAGGAAATGGGTGAAAAATGCCAAGAATAATAAGAATTATAAGGTATTGGCAATATCTATGAGTAAAGCTTAAATTATTAGCTACATTGGGAATAGGCTTAAACATTTAATAGGATATATTATTTTTATTAATATGAAGTAAGACCAGGGGGTCGATTCTGGTTCTGTGAAACGGTGAAATGAAAAGTTTTTTCATACAGTGTCTGATTCTCGTTTAGTGAAAAAATGATAAATAAATTCAAATGTTTTCATATGAAAAGAAAAATTTAAATAAAACAAATTGAAGAACGGGAATCGCATTTTGTGTAATTTTGAAATGATAATATGAAAAGTTCTTATGAAAACGAAAAGTTTTTTTTTCATTTCACTGTTTCACAGAACCAGAATCAACCCCAACCAGTTCTTTACAGTAATATTATTTCAGATTGAACTAAGTATAGTTTATTGAACAGCTATCATACTGAATCGACAATATAACCCGTCATATCTATGGATTCTCTATTACTTTCCAAAGATATGAAATTCCATCATTAAATACATTTCAAACTATATATATTTACAAGTAATTTATCTCTAATACATTGTGGAAATGGTGTTTTCCAACAAAACGGTTTGATATGAAATCAATGCATTTAATCTGTTTTCAAGTTTGTGGTTTTTCCTACAAACCTATAGAAGGAAGATATATTTTATTGTATTATTTACACTTAAACATACATATATGCAACTGCACATGCATTTCTCAGTAAATTCTACATTTTCAAATTATTTAATTTATTTTAGATTTCTTGTGATTGATTTGAATTGTTGGTAGAGTTTTAACTTGCAAGGAATTGAGTACTTATGCCAACACAACAGGAAAGATTATATTAGAAATTGCTAAATTTATACACATATGCATATATACAGAATACACTCCTAAAAATATGTATTATACATAAATATTTATGATCCGAACAACTTTATAACTCTAAAAGGTCCCCGTGAGAACTAATTATTACAACTGACAAAATTTAAACTAATTCATCAGTCAGAAATTCATGAGAAAGCCCAGATCATGAAATATATCTCAGTCTATGCTCCTGTAGAGCGAAACAGTCTCTTTGAAGCTTTTGTCCCGATTCTTCCTCGACTATTCTGAATTAATTATTCAATAGATAACTCATACTTTCCGAATCATACAGTGCCTAGTAAGTATATTAGTAGATAACCCAATCGAATTTCTTTGTGCTTTTTCGTACTAAAGAGGACCTGCAAAGTTCGGTTATTTTACAAATAGACAACCAGTATTCCGTCTCCTTCAACACTCATTCATCAATCATATTGGATACAGCAATCAAGGAGGAGAATATCTTAAATTTTATACCCTCAAGTCCTGATGTCCTTCAATTGACACTAACTCGACAAGGTGTGGTCTATGTTGGATCAATGGATAATTGCAAATATTGTAGTTGACAGCCTTGATCGATGTAAGGCTGAAGACATAATTAATCGATATTTGATATCCTTGCAGCTGTATTGATGACGGAAATATATGCCTTATATATGGTGCAGATATCAGGCGGTCTTAGAACAACCAAGAGTGTAGAGTTACCTCGCATCGCCCCAGAGAATAGAGTTACTATTACGGCCCAGTAACCTCTTAAGGTATTCTAATCCTAGTCCTCTCAAGGTTCAGAGTATATATTATGTAACACGGGAGTTCATAATACCCTAAGGGATGAGCCCTGGTCATGCAAAGCGTTGTATTGGAACTAGAAAAATAGGTTATGGGAGGGAAAAAAGAGGGAGTAGTTTTGTGGACATTCGATTTGAACTTTCCTACATTGAAAATGAGAGGAAAGACTTCAGCGGGAGAATTTTCCCTGTGTTGTGCGGTACACTGGCCAATCGACCACAAAGAGATGTGTTCTTGATGAAAAGCGTGTATTACGTAAAAATCTGCGGGTATCAGAAACAAGTTCCCTAATTTCATCAGTACACATTCAATTATAGTAAAGATATAACAGTGAAACACAGCCCACATTGCGAATCAATAGAGATTCCCTACTGTCATCAATAATCACCGTCGCCCTCTCCTATACGCGGTCGAGAAACTCCTAAATAGACTTTTTAGCACCGGCCAATACATACGTAGGAGTTGTATTCCATTTTCTGTCGGATATAGGTGGTGTAAATAGTGAGGAGACACATGAAAAATGTGTTTAGACCAGCATACAATACATTGTAAGTATTATCATGCCCAGAACATCAAGAGCGTCTGATTCCACAATATTTACACCACTCATAAATACAGATGAAGCGACATAGTATGTCGTCCGTTTTTTTGTGTCAATATACAAAATTGAGTCTTGCGAGCGTTGAGAGCGACCCTATTCGCACGACTCCATTCAGAGATTGTCAGAAGGTTTCGATTAAGGAATTCATTGATGATTTACCTCATTGCCCCAATCTCCGATAGGCTTGGTCTGTTAGCTGGAAAAAATATATAGGGTTTGTGGTTTTACACAGGAGGTCGTTAATAAGGAATATAGTAGGAGACAGAACGTAGCCTTGCGGTAGCCTGAATTTATCTTGAACTTTGTTCACGACAAGAACCAACTTCTCCCAGAGCTTTTAGTTCTGGAATTAATAACCCTGCTCTTCACCATATTCCCCGTCCATTTTGTCATTATTTGTTCCACCTCTAAGTAACAAAGATTCTCGGCTATTACGTATATATTCGCATTGATGAATTTATCAACAAAATATTGTATATATAATATAGTCCGAGTCCTTTGCGGTATTCTTGTTTATCATTTCTGCTTTCAGAATAAATACCTATAACCTCACGCCATTCTTTTGGAAGGTACCCTGATTGTAGAATACTAATATATAACATCCAACTTTGAGGATCTAAAGAGCTTAAAAAATGAAAGTGCTCACAAAATGCCCTCCTTCCTCTAAGTGGAATCTAATATCACACTTATGTGGAATATTATTATCCATAAAACCAGGAAAGTGTGTGCCCAATTTAATTGTTGGAAAGTCATAAGTCCCTGCCGCACCCAAAACGAAATATAAATAGTGTCTCCTAGAGTCCAAGACAAAAAACTCGGCGAGTCATCCATATTCCGTGTGATACTGCTGGTAGTGGCAATAACGACATTACTGAATTTCACAGACACTGTCAGCATCTACATAAAAAAGTATAAGCGTTACCTTCTGATCAGTTTCGTTTTGCTGGCATTAATTTTGAGACCTATTTCACTGGCGCTTTTATAAAGAAAGCGAAGCTTATATCGTAATTAGTTCAGTTGAAACATAAGATTTCATAATTACCACCCGGTGTATCAATGTTTGTTTTTTTCATTGCTACACCCAAAAGTATCAGCAACAATGTAGGAAACAAAACACAGCCCAGTCAGGCCTCACTCTATATTTGACATCGCTGAATAGCTCTCGAAAAAGGTCTGGGATGCCCTTACTTTTGAGAACTGTCCTCCGAATCTTGTCTATAGATTATGTCGAAGCTCTCTCGAGGTGGGAGTTAAATTAGTTGTTCAGTTGTAACATAATAATGAGAAAAAATAAAATGTGGTTCACTCAAAATCAAATAATTGCGAAGAGTTGTTAATTCTGTCCAAAAAAAGCTAAAACTTTTTTGATCAAGTTTAGCAGAGTTATTTCGATCTGCGATCTCCATTCATAGGAATATTAATCACCACAGTTTTCAAATTTGCAGGAATGTGCTGGTTTTCAGTTAGCAATAGCGTTTTCGCATTATAAAGTACAGTGTTGGTAGGTATCTCATTTAGCAGCAGCAGAACAATATCACGGCGCACGGAACCCGAGCTGCCTGAGAAAGAGGTTTTACTGCTGAAAGAAGACAACTACCAAAATATTATGATCTGTATCTGCTCCTCGTCTTATTCTAACTCCTACAATGCAACCTAAGAAGAATGTGTTGAGTTCTACATTCGATAGGGTATGAGAAGCACATAGGTCAACAACGGTTCAAGAATTGTTCAACCGCCTAACTTCTCTGAAATAAAGTACATAACTATTGTAGTTTGACATACATATATTTTCAGACTTATACCGAGAGCGTTCTTCTGTTCCACGTTCCAATCATTATCTGTAGATTGAAGCCAAATGTCGTCACAGTGTTAAGGGATACCATACTTTCACTTCCTTATAATGAGTTAATATGAGTTTCATAGGGCATAGCTTTATTTAAAACTAGAGTAACTAATTTAATAAATAAGAAGAGTTCATTTCAATAAATTATGTAGAAACTATTTATAAAAACAAACTAACTCTTTAAGTAAAATCGAATTCTGATAGCTCCAAACAAAGAAAGTGGTAATATTAGTTTATTGCGTAGTCGTTTTTTAACACAACAAAATAAACTAAACTAGAAATTACAAGTTATATATCTGTATATTTAATATATAAATAAGTATGTAGTTATTTATATATCCACTCTTGAATACCAACTAACAGATAAGGCTTTTATAATACGATGCATGCAAATCACCTTATTGACTTGCTTTCACAATGGGTGGCAAAATTTTATCACATTTCAATTTACAAATGATATGCGACTTAGTATTGGGTTGGTATGAAATTGATTTCTGAATGGAAATTAAACTATACAAAAGAACTTTATTCGTACATATATTCGATCATTTAAAATGCTAACTGGCAATTGTTTCTCTATGGCAAAGTGAATCTATTTTAAGATTCAATTTCAATGAAATTAATGAAAATGTTCCCATTTCACACTTTTTCAAAAACATAAGCATTATTAACTTTCAGCCAAAGATCGGTTTAGAATGTGTAAAAAATGTCTCTTAATTCGAGGAAGCATAACACGGTGAAATTCTTAAAAAAGTGCTTCCTTGGTATTACTTCTGAGTAGCATACTCAATGTGTGCGAGTTCGTCAGTGAGTGTCCTCAAGATATTTCTCTCTAAAAGCACGCATATATAACCATATTAAATATATCGTAATCAATCTAATGTTAATCCTGCTGTTAGGTTTGGACCATTTTGGTCAAATTTTTTTTATTTTTTATTTAAATTTGCAATGGTTTATCGTTTTAATGCTTTTAGTTAGTTTTTAGGTATACAGGATAGAAGCGAACAGAAACAAATTAAAAGTTACAAATCTTAGGTTATGGACCATTTTGGTACATGCAATATATTTTATTCTTTATATGAGTAAAAGTAAGAAAAAATAATTATGGCTTATTGTTACTTTCGCAGCAAGATGAACAAATTGTTTTTCGATTCGATTTGCATTCAAATCTATTGCACATAATGTATTTGGCATCAAATTTGGACTTACATCAATTGCAAATTCCCCATTTTCTAGTAGCTGAAATTTTTATATTACCTCTTGTAGATGGTACACTATTTGACTGTCTGGTAGGCACATCATCATTATTCGAGAGGACAACATTTTATCAACTATTTGATTTTCATCTAGTGATGTAGTAGCTAATCATTTGATCTGCAGTATCAATGCCTCCTAAGATAGATAAAGGAAACTATTTTTATAGAAACGATAAATATTGACAAAAAATGACAAACTCTTAGTTGAGTTATAATAAGAAACGATTGCAGTTATCTTCTTATAATTATTACAGTCGATCAATATAGTACCTCTATTTTTATGGCCGATATACAAAACAAGTATTGCGATTTCACTGACAGCAAATGCGGATGTATATAAAGGAACTTTTTTGAATATAAGCAATTTCGGTGGAAGTTTTGTTTTCCCGAATTGTTCCCATATATGTCCGTTTCCTTTATAATATTTGTTTCCCTGACTCAAAAGAAATAAAGTTAAAAACCATTGAAAGAAGAGTTTCTCAACGGTCCCAAAACTCATACTTGCCACTACTTTTTGTTTGTCTTCTGTTGACAACATCATCCAAGCGGAGAACACTTGTTATCATTTGAAAATTATCCTAGCTCTTACTACACCGGAAAATGGGCCAAAACTTGCATCAGTCCAACCATGCAAATCTTCGTATTTGCCACTGCAAGTGGAATTTTCTAAATCTTTCCATTTGCTTTCAAATTTAAGTCAACCATATTTATTCATATTTTTAATGATTATTTTCACACCGCAAAGCGTGTTGGACCTGGTGGTAACGATGTAATATTCTGTGCTGAAGCTCCTATGTGATGTGGTAAAGGAATTGCAATCTATTGCATTTAGTTTTTCGAAATGTATAATGAATCTACACCATAATCTGCCATTTTCTTCATCATTATTCATTTCACATTCACCAATATGACTTCACACTTTCAAAATGTTCATCTAATATGGACGAAATTGAAATATCTGAGTGACTCTCATTAAGAATTTCAGCAATAGAACTGATAATATTTCGTCAGTTTTAAATTTTTTGTTATCCACATTTATAAATATTTAAAATGTCTGGTCAAAGAGTATTATGTAAAATTTCTTATGAAAAATACAAAGTGGACCAAAATGGTCCTTTACCTAAGATTCGTACGTTTTTTTAAACCTAATCAGGGTTAAAGTAAATATCCCATAGATTGTTACGATATATTTATCCGATTGTAGTTTAGGTGAAAAGAAAAGAGAAATAGAAATAGAAGTCATAGAAAAGGGAAGTTTATAGATTTAGTTAGAGTGAAATTTTCAAGAGGAGTATAGATAGAAATGGGAAGAGAGAGGAGAAGGGGTTAAGAATTCAAATAACACAGACCATTATGGGATAGTTGCTTGGTCCCTAAGAAGTGCAATTTGCATGTTTGGTCTTATCAACCAACCGCTTTCCCTGATAAAGACGTCTATGTACCTTAGTTCCTTCACAGATAACCCGGAGAGAATACTAAAGGATCGCTAACCTTAAAGCCAGAAACGTAGATCACAAAATAAGTGTAGGATGGTCTATTACTCTTTCCCATTCTGACAACTTCTGCAGAAGTAGTGGTATGGTAACCAAAGTATCGCGGCATGAGTACCGAAAGTGCAATGCCCGGTGATCATCGCCACCGTTTTGCTAAGTCTTATTCTTTGTAGTCGAAGTAGATACGACATGCGTTTCCAGTTCAACGCAGGCCATATCATTCTTGTAATGGATACCACAAAAGAAGTCTATTTCGTCTTCCAATATCAAGGCTCCTATTCCCGACAAGTAATCAACAATACAATTGCTCTCATTGTCTCTGTGTCCACGTATATATGTGAGTACAATTGTCGAATGTTTCGCCATCCCATTTAAGGATGTCCGGCATTGCTGGACCATATTCGATGTTGTATAAAAACCTACCAGGGATTTAATTTCGGATTTACTGTTAGTATATATGTATACGGATATCTCTACCAGATACACTGTAATATCTGAGCCAGTTTGCCGCTCTTCTAATGGTCGATACCTCGGAAGGATTCTGAATCCATTTGGGAGTCTAAAGGATATTCTTATTCCGAATTCAGGAATGTATACAACACCACCACTCTATCCCCCTTTTTGGACCCATCCGTATATATGGATAGCCTCCTTTCATCGATGAGAGACCATCGACTGGCTCCATACTGGATGGGATTGAGAAACCGAAGTTCCTCAGGATGAAGGGCAGTAATCAATATGATCATGCATGTCCATAGGATCTAAAATTCCATAGAGCCATATTGTTGAAGCTACAGCTGTCGAATTGTCTGTCATTTATTCAGATTGTTTTGCCAAATATCCAAGGATGAATATTGCATCCAAAAATACTTGACAAATGATAAAATTTTTTTATCAAAATGTTTCCTGGATCAATTGGAAACTAGTCCAAGTTTTCATCAACAAATCATCTTTAGCGATGGATGAAAGGGTACGTCAATAAATAATGTTGTCAAATTTGGAACGATGGATGAACATTACTGTTTGTCATGATTTTGGGCTAGCGTAGCTATATGTCGATGATTACCAAATTCGTTTGGCCTAAATTAGATGATATTGACACCAACGGGTTTCAACAGGACGGCGCAACGTGCCACATAACTCATGCCATATTGGATATTATGCAAGAGCGATTTGAGAACCATGGTTCAAATCTCACGTGGAGGTGATGTGATTTTGCAACCGAAATATACCGATTAGACACCATTAGACTTTTTCTTGTTGGTTTTTCTAATGGGAGTTACTCTTAGCGAAGCCATTCGACTGTGATAAACTATGGAAATGTCACCTTGCTTTATAGTCTGGGAGAAATATCGGATAACAAATTTCCATCGACAGAGAATTTTCCGTATTTATTACGACAGGAACAGGAGAGTCCACTTGAGGTATTTACTAATGGTTCAAAGACGAGGGAAGGTGTGGGTGGTGGCTTTTATATTGCTGGCACAGGGACTAGTGAAGAGTCTTCATGTCATAATTTTCGGCCATAAAATGGTCTAAGCTTTAATCGGGGTTACTCAAATATATGAGAAAAATCAAAAATTTAGGAGAATCTTGAAATATTGAAAAATATTTTTCACAATTTTTTTCATTGACACGAACTCTATTTTGAAGTTGTATACACCGATACTTATGTATGCTAAATCTGTTCAGATTAATAATTTTTCATATAGGTCGATGATTACCAACTTACTTTGGCCTGAATTGGATGATGTGGACACCACCCAGCTTATTCCACGTTGGATATTCTGTATGAGCGATTTGAGGGCATGGTCATTTCATGTGGACGTGATCTAAACTTACCACCGATATCGTGCGATTTGACAGCATTCGACTTTTTTTCTTGTGGGGTTATCTGAAGTCGCAGGTCTATGCGAATAAGTCACAAAAAACTTCGGCCCACAATGCCAACATAAACCATGTTCTGGATCAAATTCAGCCTGATTTATGCTGAAATAATTGAAAAAAGTGAAATTACTATTATTACCAACCAATATACAATAAATTTTAATACTAAGTATGTATATTCTTTGCATATACTTAGACATGTGCAAGTAGATGATACGTTCTAAAAGCAAGTGAATGTCTAGTAAGTATTTGGTTTAAAAACTTGCTGTGTAGTCATCACAGAGAACGAATTCTTTGAGACAAGTGTTGTTGGTTAATTTGTTTTATTTGATCGTTGTACAAATGTTTAAAGCGCATGCGTGTGGTTTCCTTATGGTTTTTTCCAGAATATATTCATACAAACATATGTAGAAATGCATTTGTTGTACGAGTACTTTTTCATGTGTAAAATACTGCAATATTATGCAAGTTTGCTTTTTAAAGATTTTCATGTTTACAATGATTTTGCAAATAGTACTCAGCAGGCCACAAATGTTTAAAAGAACTTTCTTGCAAGTATTAGTTTGCCACAATCCTTTATTCATTTTGGTGTTTTTTTTTTTTTTTTAAATATGCCGCATGTCATTGTGTAAGTCAAGCAGCAGTAAGTGCAATAGTTAGTCTGTCAGTCATCCAGTTGGTCTTAAGTCTTTCAATTCGTAATGTCAGTTTACTCATTCATTTGGTTAGTCAGCGTTTTACTTTCATTCATTTGTTCCTTCCTTCTCCCATTCAACTTGAAGACATCGACTTTTGATGATTTTGCATAAATTTTATGCGGCGAGTTAGGTTCGCAGCAGTAGTCTTCGTTGTTGTTTTCTTTTTAATAATTCAGTTTAGTTGCCTTTTTTGCTGTCTTTATAGGTATGTACGAAGTGTAAGTGTTACTTGTAACTAACATTTAAAATGTTGTTGCCTTTGAAGTTTCGTAATGCGTGTTTCTATTCCTTTTCAGTTTTCTGTTCCTTTTGTTCTTTACATTTTCTGTTTGAAGCTCTTTAACACTTTGTGGTGTAAATGAATTTTAGCTCTAGGAGGCTTTTAATTTATGCTAATGGTTTATTGCGGCTTTTACAACATTTAAAGAAAACTGTCATTTTTTGGTGTTAGTGCTGAAAAAGATGACAATCTGTCATGTTTATGTACATACATAGTATGTTTAGAACTTACATACACTTCATTCTATACAATATTACAAATAATGTGTAAGACTCTTGTATTTTTGGGTGGCAGGAAAGTGTATGCAAATTTGTAGGAATATAAAAAAAAAACTTAAAAGACACTATTTTAATAGGCAAATTTGCAAGTACAAAACACATAAAAAGTTCTTTGAATATTAATATAAATTACAATAAATAACGCCTCTTAAAAGCAAGTGACTTAATAGATTAGATTATGAAATATCCTTTTAATGCTAGAGATTTTTATTAAAAATATCAATCACTATAATAATCACTAATTAATTCAGTACTGGCCTCAACATAACACAAGTATGAGAGTATGGTCGGTCAAGCCCGACATTTGTATGGGGGCTAGGTGAAATAACGGACCGATTTCAACCGGTTTCAATAGGCTTCGTTCTTATGCCGAAAAAATTGTTATACCAAATGTTAACGAATCCACAAGGTTTATATGGACCGCCAGCCAGACGGACGGACGGACGGACAGAATCACGGACAAATATGGGCAATTCCACGAGAACCGCTGAAAAACAAAAACCCTTGAAACTTTTTTTTACTATGTGAAATTATTTAGATCATATTACAACATTTTAAACACAAAAATAACACGGTGCTACGATGGAAAAAATCTTGGAAAACGACCTAGCGTGGATTATAGGGCTTGCTGATTACATTAGAAATTGTGTCAAAAAATTTCAGAAATACCCTCAAATTCAGAAGTTATTCTGAAAAAATCGTTTTCAGTGATGTTCGTCAACTTATCGGTATATAACTCAGTCAGTCTTAGTACGACTTTAAATTTTTAAACGGGGTTGGAAAGAGAACTGATTACGCTTTCAAATTACGTGCATTTTTTGATACACATGTTAGTTATAAGTAGGGGGCGGATTTTCATGCATTTATTATTGGAAAATATGCGCCTAAAATATGCTTCAAAAAAATCAAAATATGACCTCAAAATTTAAAAAATATGCACTTATATTTTTGTGCAGAAACATAAAATAATTAAGTATGGAATTCGAAATGTCCAAAAAATACACAACACTGTTGCCAGCAGTTAGAACTCTTTAAATTATACCAGGAATTAAACAAATAAAGTTCTAAAACTATTTTTAAAATAATTTTTCTTCTGAAAAAACGATGGACGATATATTAATTGTAATATCTTGGTATGAATACTTGTTTAAATCCATAATCTTTAGAGCTTCTCTATTTTGATCGTGCTGTAAAGTAGCATCCAACCTTAATATTTATCTCGTAATAACCAAGCAATTAAGCAATTAGTAAATGTATCCCTTATAGAGGGAAATAATATCTGATCACTTGGCTGACTCCAATTTATATATTTTGGGTCATTTGACGTGATATTTGTAATGCAGAGAGAAGTCAATTGGTTACTTTATACATCCCATGGAATCTAGCATAAAGACAATTATCACTTAAGTGTCTCTATGTAATCTATAGTGTCTCTAAGTTATCCAAAATCACTAGTTTACGACAGTCTCGTAGAAATTACTGTCAGGAGCGGTAACTGTGTATGTGAATCTTTCGATAACGAAATCTCTTATAAATTGAATTTGCAATTAAAACAAATATGAATGTTTTTCGATACATTTAATGATTTTTTGATACTTAAAAAAACTAAACTTTTTTGAAGAAAAGTGTTTGGAAATGATAATTTTCAATTACTGTTAAAGAAATGAAGAACTTAATGCCAGTTTCCCGATGTCGAAAGAAGTTAGTTAGTAAATGTTATCTACTGCTATTTCTATAATAAATTCGACAAAAAAAATGTCGAAATAATTTATTGCCCATTAATGACAAAAAATTATATTTTTATTAAAAATTGGCATAATATGCATATAAATATGCATTTTGAAGTAAAATATAACAAAATATGCATTATCAATAAAATATGCACTAACAAATCGATGCCATTTTGCAGCAAAATGTGCGATTCAGATAGATAATTGGTCTACATTGTATTTGGACGTTCGAGAAAAAACATGCATTTGCATATAAATCCGCCCCCTAGTTATAAGTATTGTTTTTGTTAAGTATATCTAAAAGAAAAACTAATTTTATCAACTTTTTTGATTTTAGTCGCT
Source organism: Calliphora vicina (assembly GCF_958450345.1). Classification (NCBI taxonomy): domain Eukaryota; kingdom Metazoa; phylum Arthropoda; class Insecta; order Diptera; family Calliphoridae; genus Calliphora; species Calliphora vicina. The sequence goes on from NC_088784.1 coordinate 32,478,741, forward strand.
TTTCATTGCTAATTTTGATATGGGAGCTATAAAAATTTATACCAATGCACTATAGGTAAAATGACTACTTTTTCTGTGCCAAATTAATAACGTCTACAAAATCATGGTATTCAAACCAAAACCTTAAAGAATTTCGAAAGTAAGAATAATTCTATTAAAAAAATTTAATTTAACCCACTAACGACCAAAAATTAACCCATTTACAATCATTAATGCAAACATAATAAATTAATTTATTTTAATTATACTAAAACTTTTAGTAATTGCTTAAATCTAATTCATTTTGTAAATTTAAATCAAAAAGGTGCTCTTCGCTTTCGTTAATTTCATTGTCTTGGTGGCTAAACTGAAATTCTTCCATGGGTTCACTGCAACATAACAGTTGAATTACTTCTGGTAGAAGTGTGGAACGTTTCCGGTTTTGTATGCGCCTATCTAAAAATGATGTGGAAATTAATGGATCTGAGGTCAGCTTAATATTAATTCGGAGCTTAAAAAATATATCTTCTCCGCTTCCATTACAGCGTCTTTTTGCATCTCAAAATTTTTTTTGCAATATGAAGTAAAATAGATTGCAAAGAAACTTTAGCAAGAGTCTCATTTGCTTTTAAAATTTCAATAATTTATATTCGTGAATGATTTTCGGAAGTGGGTTATACGGGAGCTATGATCAATTATGGACCGATCGTCATGAAATTAGGTCGTGTGATTATTTTTTTAATGAGAGTTGAATTTTCTGTTGAATTTTATGTGTATACCAAAATTTTTAAGAGATTTATGCACGTTAAAGTTATTTTCGGAAGCGGTTATTATATGGGAGCTATGACTAATTAAGGACCGATCATCATAAAATTAGCTGACATGAATTCCGTATATATAAAATTTATTTGGAGCAAAATTTGTGTAGATACCTATATAAATTAAACATTTATGATCGATAAAGTCCAATTACGCGAGGAAATTTGTATGGGGCTAGGTGGTATAATGGACCGATTTCAACCAATTTAAATATTCTTCGTCCTTGGGCCGAAAAAATTATATGTACCATATTAAGATGGGTGTTAGACTAATATTCTTGGATATTACAAACATCTGCACAAACGCATTATACCCTCCCCACTATGGTGGTGTAGGGTATAACAAAATTATTGATTTCGTTATATGCTTCTCCACTTCATCTGAAAATACTTAAATTTTCAATTTTGTCCACTACATGTTTGAAAACGGCATACAATTTTTCTTTTTTTGAATTTTCGTTATGCCAAATTTCAAACAATAACCTAAAAAAGATAGTATTATTCGAAAACGGCTAAAAATGGCTATTATATGTAAATGAAAATTGGTTTATAACATTTCAATATATTCATTTCTGATTTCATTTAATCTGCCGAACTTTGCCGAAATTTTAAAAGCTTCCACGAAGTTACATTTTGAAAACAATCGCAGCACTTTTAAGGTTACGTTAAAAAAGTGGACTTATTTCAATCAAGTTAAACAATTTTATCACATTTTTTAACAAAAAACATTACTTACATACTTAGTTTATTGTTTTCCATTTCCACTTTCTTGTTTATAACTCGCGAAATTATTTAAACATGCAATTGAAAATTTTAAAGCAATACAAGCTTTTCAACAAAATTTATTAATTAATTAATTACGATGCAATGTCTTAGACTGCGTGTTGTCAAATGGAATTTAATATTTACCAAAAACAAAAAGCTGACTTAGTTAATTTGGAGTATTGGTTACAAATTGGCATTAAAAAAAGTGCAATATTTGCATTTGAAAAACTGGACTTTAGCACAGTTTTGGTAGTCGTTTAACCTATAGTGCAATGTATAAAGGAAATTTTGTTCTTTTTACTGTGTGATAGTAAAATAACTTTGTACGTGTTTAAATAAGATATACACGCATGGAGCTTTTTCGAGGATCGGTGCTTTGTCTTTTTAGAATTTCCAAAAAAATTTTTTTTAATTGCCAAAGTTTCTAAAAAACTAAAAAAATATCGAACAAATTTGGCGATTTTTTTAAAAAATGTGTGATCCAAGGTAGCGTGCAATTTTGTTAATGAAGCGTAAAGTGCTTTATCTACATCTTTGGTATCTTTGGTGACCCCCACTGAAATTTTCCATCAAACATTTTCGTCGAATAAGTATTTTAATTCTTAAATGTCCTTTTTGAAATGACTTTTTTTTAATTTTCTCGAAAAAATGGTCAAATTGACCCCTAAGGAGAGGAGCTAGAGTTAAGATCTTCCACAAAAATTATCCCCATAAAATTCCACGATATAACTCTGACAATAAGAATTCTCTTAGACATTAACTTACAACATTTTTTTCAATTAGTATACTGCTCCCTTCGATCAAAAAATTAAAACTTTGACCCACTGTAAAAAAAAATTCCGACCAGGTGGACTATAAGTTTATTCTACAAAAATGATCTACTCAACATGCCCTTTCAGAATTATAGGGTCGCTATTCTGTTCCAATCACAAAGTCTTAATTTGTTTGACAGTGTTATTTAATGTGAAAAAAAATTATTTTGTTATAAAATCTTTTAAAATTTTTAAATTTTATTATGCACAGAAAAAAGTTTCAACATAAATATTATGATTTGATTTCATTGATTTCAATTCATAACATTTATAAATAATTTCTTAAATATTAAGATTTTGTTCATATTTTATGTTTTCAAATTAAATCTAGAAGGCTTGAAAAATATAATTTCAATTTCATTTATATTTTTATGTTGTTGAAAAATGTTTGAAATTTTTCTTGGAAAATTTTTTATTTATTTTTATGATTTTCAGCTACAAAATAAGCCAATATGCGCGAAAATGATTAAATTTTTTTAAGGGGATGATATGCTTTATGTTTATTTATATTTTATTATGTTTAATGATATTTTTAATTTTCAGATATTGTTGATTCATCTTAAAATATTGGCCAGTATATGTCTATTATGCAAATAGTTTTGAATTAATTCATTAGATAATGCAATTATAATTCAATTTATTATAAAATATTATTAAATTTATGCAAAAAAAGCAAAAATTTCCGTCATGAACAAATTAATAATATTTATGAACATGTTCTTATTCTGAATGAAAAAAGTTTGGGAAAAAAAAATCAAGTTCGATTAATAATATTTATTACAAAATTCATTCCAATTATGAATTTCTTTTTTCTGTGTGATAGGTGTAGCGAAGCGCACCGGGTTAAGCTAGTATTTAAATAAAATCAGAGATGTTAAAAATCCAACGGGGATCGAAATAAAATGAAATTACGCTATAATTTAATGCCATTTTACTTGAAACTTTTAAAGCTATGAGCTTTATCATCTGTACTTTATATGCTGCATTCTCATGAAAAGAATTATACAAGTAAAGCATAAAAAACATTTACAATTTTTACCTTTTATCAAGTAAGTAATATAATTTCAACCACTTTCATCTTGATGAGTATGACAATATTTCACAATAATGGAAGTAATAATTAGTAATATTTTCCAATGTAATTCATACACTCTCTTTGCATGCAGAGTCTTAGTGCATCTTATTTTTCATTAAAAATCATGTACAACATGAGAACGTTGCAATTTCTGGGAATATTAAACAGGGATGGAAAACTGATTATAAAGTAAAATTAAATAAAAAGCAAAGTTTTTTTAAAATAAGTCTAGTCAAAATATAGACTAATTTAATATTACACTGACATTAACCGCTGAACTATTTCGAGTTTAAATTGAAGATTCCGATCAAGATTTCTAAGGTTTTCTCCAGTTTTAATTGCAAATTTCAGAGTCTTTAAAATTGGTTTTGATATTCAGTATTCCAAATTTCTTGCAAAATTCCAATAGTACTATATATCCCTGCCCCGATTCTGGTGCAAAGTGTGTGACTTTATGTTGCATGTATCACCATTTTTACTCCCATATTCTGCCAGTGAATATTTCAGCCAGCTCTTCTTATTCAACTTCTTAAATCCTTTTCCATTAATTTTAAGCACTTTAGCAGCTGTCACAACATGTCTTAATCGTGTCAGTATATCGAACAAAAAAAAATAAGAAGATGGGGAAAAAAAAGTTGAAAATGAAAATTGCCGCATTGTCTTAACTTTTCAAAGTGCACATTCAGTATCGTCTTTATTACTATCAGTAAACTTTGAATACGCGCCTCAATATAGCAAGGTGTGTGTGTTTAGCTACATATATTTGCATTTTATAAGACAATTGAACGGCACGGAAAACAACATGAAAAAAAAAAGTGAATTCAGCAGCACCAGCACCATCAACATGGATTTGGGTTGTATCTTATGACTGTGGTTTCCTACGTGAACGACAATCAATGTCATTTTACCGCAAACAGCATGTAAAATTGCAGTGCAGTTCACTAGCTACAGCTATTGACCTATTATTGAGTTGATAAATACACACATACACTCTGCCTGCGACTAACTATCTCTGTGTGGCAAAATCAGCAGGAAAAGGACAAAGAGAAGTAGTAGTGCCAGCAATACCACCACCGGCAAGTCAACTATCCAGTCATCATCTGCTTGTTTGATACTTACTCATGTATACCTATATTTAAAGGAGAATTGTGTATGCAAAGGTAAAGATAGCGCTTGTTTTCATCTCAAACATTAAGCATCGGGATCAATGAGCATTTAATAATGCATCAATTGCTTTGTGGATTGTTCTTATCATAAAAACAGAAAACTGAAATTCTATACAATACTTGTTGTAGTGTTGAAAGTACCACCAATAACAATGTAAGAAAATATATTATTACAAAGTGCATTGCCACTTTTATATGCGAGTAATTTAACATGCCAAATTGAAGGATACAACACGTTTAATGTGCCAGAATAGATTCTTAGGAAAAGCTGTGGCAGCAGTGTTTTGAGTGCAAGTACTTGACTCTTTACATAAAGATTAACAAGTTCACAAGGTAAAATTATGTAGATTGAAGTTCCCAAATCAAATTAAAATTTACTTAATTTTTAAATACTATTTAAAATGAAGTAAACTTTATTGTAGTTAGGAATAGAAATATCGACCATTTTGCCGCTACCCTAGGTTATGTTAGGTTTAAAAGGCTGTCTTTCAGAAAGTGACAAACTTGGGTCTGTCATAATCGACCACACTGTGATATTTGGAACAGCAATGTTTAGGAGTACCAATTCAACTGTATTGAGTCCTTCAGCAAAACATTCTGTCACCACGAACGTAGGCATTTATCCGTATAATATCCTTCACAGGCAGGTTCGTCAAGTCGTACAAAAAGAACTTCCTGAATCCCATATCCGATAAAGTCGGAGAGTGGTAGACGATATGTTTGACGTCTCCACCCTCTTCCTCGTTGTGACAATTTCTACAGAAATCGAGAAATGGGAAGTTCAATCTCCTGGAATGCAATCAGATCAATGCAATGATCACTGATACAAGATTCAGCAGCTGAACCAGCGGAATGTTTGTCATAACAATAGATCTATGTCAACTATATTTAGGCTATATTGAGCATGTAAATACTCTATGTGGATCACATGAAAGCGGTTTACCGACAAAGATATGATTTTTTCCATTATGAAACTGAATTCAGATTTAGGCTTGTATTTGTTATGGTCAATTAAATGTTGATGTTTTAAAAAGTATAGACGGTCTATACCGGCGATATAATGCCCTACACTAAGTATATAAGCAAATCATTATTCTATTAGAAATTCAATTTTGTTTTCGTGAGTGAATTTGGAAGTGGGACCAATTATGGACCGATCGAATTAAAATGATTTGTTTCTATATGGAAATTGTTTTAGCCTTATACAGAAGGTATGAGCAATTATGGACCGATCGCCATGAAATTAGGCTATTTGAAACTATTTTTTTATAAATTTTATTTGGACTACAAAATTTTCAAGAGGTTTATGCTCATTTTCTGAAGTGAGCCTTTGAGTGAAGCTATGACCTTTTATTTACAGATCGTCATGAAATTAGGTTGCGTGATTTCTTTATATTTAAAAATTATTTTTGTTAAATTTTATTAGGATTCTAATATTTTTAAGAGATTTATGCTCGTTAAAATCGTTTTCGGAAGTGGGCCTTATATGGGAGTTATGACAAATTATGGAATCGCCATAAAATTAGAACAAGTTTTATGTAGCTACCAACATTTTTAAGAGATTTGGGCCTATGGGAGCTATGGTCAATTATGGATTGATCCCATAAAAAAGTTTATATGAGATTGCCTTTTATATAAAACTAATGAATATATAAATAAAATCCTATTTTCGAGGATATTTGTATCGGAGCTAGTTGGACCGAATTTAGCCATTTTCAATAGGCTTCGTCCGAAGAATATGATCTGTACTTTGCGCACAAGGTTTACATCGACAGCCAGCCAGCCATGCACAGTGGGGGAAATTAAAAAAGTGAAAATAAATCTGTAACTTCTAAACCAGTATTCCGATTTTAATAGAATTTCCCACGACTATAGAAGAGGTATAGCTAAGTTTACACACTAAGGTGGGGTGAGCCTCAAGGTCTCAAATATGGGTATCTCGGGTATATGAAAAATTATGCCAAATTTTGTCCATTCTCACCCCCACTTTGGTGAACATTAGTAATAAAATCATCCTGAAAATTTTTTAGGTAAATCGGTTGGGGTTAAGACGTAAGTCCTCTGAAGTTTTGAGATGCACTTACAAGGGGAAAAAATGCACTTTTTCAGTTTTTGTAAAAAATTTGCCATTAAAAAATTACTTTTGCAATTTAATGTAAAAAAATGGCAATGTGGACGTAATTGTCGTTCTAATGAGACATAAAAAACATAAATTGGTCAAAAAATGTTAAAGTTATTAAAAAATCGCCAGACCATTATTGTGTCTCAGTCAACTAGAACAAGAAATGTAGGAACAAAATTAACATATTTTTACAAATATTAAAATAAAAGCTCACTTTTACTTAAAATATATCCATATTTACTTGCATATGAGTTTTTGTCTTCGTATGATACCGTTAACCTATTCGCAGGTATGACCAAAAAAATAAAATTTTTTTAACGGCAGTTTCAAAACTCCATTTTCAAATTTATAACAATTTTGTTAAAAAATTTTCAGAATTTTTTGATCATTCCATTGAGATTTATTGAGAATATAATAGGGAATAGAAATATGAAAAAATGATGAAAACATATCTTATAGATTTTCCGTACCTGCGATTTAAATTTTGAAATTTTCAAGAAAAAACAATTATTTGGCTATTTTTGGCTAATGAGCTATATATCCTTACTGTAATGAATTTAAACTAAAACCTATTCAGAATATGATAGCCCAGATTATTTTAAATACATTCTGAAAGTCAAATGTAAAATTTTTCAATATTTGGAATTTCTAATTTAAAGATAGCGAAATGTTGTATATTTCTGGGCCGATTTTGATGAAACTTAACAAAAATAGAACACGAATCCTAGTATTTACACAAACAGCAGAAAAATTTAACCCTATATAGCACTTGGGGTTACAATGACCCCAAACTTCTAAAACTATAAAAAAAATTTGATTTTAAAAGTTTAGGATAATTTTTACTCCAAGTGCAATGAATGGTTAATTTCCATTCTTGTGCTGTTATTATAAATCCCACAGTTTATGTTATATTTTTCTTAAGTTTCATCACAATCGGCACAAAAATAAACAACATTTCTTTAAATTAGAAATTCCAAATATTGAAAAATTTTACATTTGACGATCACGGTTTAAGGTTTAACGTTTTCCAATTTTAGTAAAACTTCAGAATGTATTTCAAATAATCTGGACTAGCATATTCTGAATAGGCTTTACTTTAAATTCATAACAGTAAGGATATAGAGCTCATTAGCCAAAAATAGCCAAATAATTGTTTTTTCTTGAAAATTTCAAAATTTAAATCGCAGGTACGGAAAATCTATAAGAGATAATTTCATAATTTTTTCATATTTTTATCCCATATTATATTCTCAATAAATCCCAATGAGATGATCAAAAAATTCTTAAAATTGTTTAACAAAATTTTTAAAAATTTGAAAATGGAGTTTTGAAACTGCCGTTAAAAAAATTTTATTTTTTTGGTCATATCTGCGAATAGGTTAACGGTATCATACGAAGACAAAAACGCATAAAGTAAATATGGATACTTCTAAGACATCCAATACTAAATTTTGTTACTCTTGCATCTGAGACACGCTTCAAGGTTTTGTTATTACTTTCAAATTGTATGTTGCAAATATCCTCACGTTATTTTCAGTTATTTCACTTAAAATTGTTTTTATATTTATTTGAAATTTAGTTTTCACTTTGTAAATTTTATTTTTTTTTTATAATTTTTGTTTTATTTGCATCTGAGCTGAGCCATGCTTCAAGTTTTATTTTATTTTTTTCAAATTATTTGTTGCAAATATCCTCACGCAGTTTTTCTTTTATTTCACTTAAAATTGTTTTGATATTTTTAATATTTATTTGAAATTTTGTTTTCACTTTGTAATTTTTATTATGTTAATTTGTTTTATTTCGGACTTTTGTTGTATATTTAAAGATTTTTAACACAAGACTCCATAAAAAAATTTAACAGAATAAAATAATTGTGCCAAAACTTTTTTGTCCAGGCATTCGCAGTTTTTCACTTCAAATTTTTTTGAATTTTTGTTTTCACTTTGTAATTTTTATTGTTTTAATTTGTTTTATTTGGGACCTTTGTTCTATATTTAAAGATTTTTAACACAAGATGGAGTATTTAACAGAATAATAATGATTTTGCCAAAACTTACATTATTTTTTATTTTTAATAAATTTTATTTTGTTTTAAAAATATAATATTTAATAATCTTATATATAAATAGGCCACACATGTTTTTGTGGTACACTTTTAAGTATGTTATTGTCCACCAATATTAATAAAACTTATACGGTTTAAAAGGTTATTTTCTCTAGATTTGCACAATATAATTTACAACGATATGTATATTCGAATATTAATATCGAAATTTCAGTGAATATTCCTAGTGGATTTTACAAAGTAAGTTTTACTAAGATTCACACTGTGCCCACTCTTGCTACTCCAGCTATAAAGTCACCCTAGTGCCGAACCAATTCTTTGCGATATCCATTTATTTTGCAAATACTGTTAGGGAGATCCTCATACACAATATTTCTAAAGTCCAAGTTCCACTAATAATAAGTTAATTGCAAAATTCCACAAGATATGAAGTGGAGTCCATCCTAGAGATGATGATTGCTCCATTATAGACCATAATATATTCACATTGTTGTGTTGCTGATGGTTATCAAATTCAACAAACACACACCACTCTTCGAAACTTTAAAAAAATTGCGAAACACTCTTTGTATTCCATAAATGGGAAATCAAACTTCAACCATGAATTGTTTGCGTTTACACAATATTAAGGTGGTTGTAAAGATCGTAAAAATATCCAAGTATTAATTTTGTAATTTTCATGATAAATTTTACAGCTTTAGCGACAAATTCCATTAAACATCATCACATACCAAAAACAAAAACTACCCAGTAGCCTGGCAATATGAGCTTAAACTATTTTACACAACATTTAATTTCAAGCAATTACTAAATACACATTTAACAGCCATTTCGTAATAAATTCGTTTCATCATTGCAACTGCATAAATTTTCAATTTTATTGAATAATTGTCGACAATAAAATACATGGTTAGGTCTTACTGCTCGTCTTATTTTACCTTTTGACAGTTCTTTTTTTTTTGTTTGCATCTTTCTATCACAGTCAGTCTTTCTGCCTGGCAGTCAGATCTTACGGTCTTCCTTTCCTTCCGCTCGACCACAAATAAATTATGTAAATTATCGTCAGTTCGTTCTGTATGTCATTTGCATACATACATGGTCACAGTGACATACAAACATATTTTTGTTAATTAATGATTTTCTGGTTGCAGATTCAAAAACATTCAACATACTCACATCCATACCTACAAACATACATGAGGAGATGCACTTGCATTTACAAATATATTTTATTAAAATCTTCATGTGAATAAATTTAAGGAAACACCAGCGTTGATGCAAATTAATGGCAACTTAATTGGAAGAAACGTTTTAAATAAAGACATAAAGAATTGTAGAAAACGTAAAGCTTTAAAAAGTGCAATGAATGATTGGAATAATATTATAATATTGAAGAGCTCAAGAGATTTTTATGGTATTTTTTCCAGAACTTGAGATAATGGGGCGTTCATGTTTTTTTATTTGCATAAAAAAATACTGATCAAATCCCTTTACAGTAGTATATTTTACGGCACATATTGTATATAAAATTATTTTTTTTGATAACTTAATGGTTCTCCCTGGCTATCTATGACTCTGACATTGTCCATGACGATTATGGTTATGCTCACTGGGATTTAATCTCCTTCTCTGGGTCGTAACACATTAAGGCGTTACTTTGTCGTTGTTGCTGTAATAGCTAAAACTATAGAATTTTCTAAGCCGGTGGTTTTAGTCAACATCCATGTCAAGAAATTGTTCTACATCGACTGGTTTTATCCATAAATCCATTGGACCAAGAACAGTAGGGTTGGTTGTGCAGTTGAATTTGTGAGGGTATCATGGGGACCCTGACCACAAGCTGAGCATACATTGGGGACGCCACGGTACATACGTGACCTGAAAGCATCAATCTTCTTGTTCTATCCCGACATCTTTTGTAACAGAACTACTCTTGTTTTCCGTGGCAGGCTTTTCTCCGTGTCTCCTGCTACGGTTGTTCTGATGATATTTGCTTACAACATGTAGTTATCATTTAGTCATGGACATTGGAACAGCGATATTGATCACTGACACAATAATCGCCTTGTAGGTAGGCAACAAGGTCCATGCTTAAAGTGCTGGCGGATACCGCTTTGAGAACCGTGTGTCTACTTTGGAATTTGTGCGTTATTGTCGGATGGAAAACAAAAAAATGACACGTGTTTGTAGATGTTATATATCAAGCTACCCCACTTTGAGCTCCCATAGTGCCGCCCCTGGAGCATTTGTAGAGTCAAATTTAATAACTTTAACTCGAATACTCCTTGGCTATGTCTACGTAAAATTGTATCCCGGTCGGACCTGACGTTTAGAAATTCCAGGTTTATTTCCAAACAATTTCGATTCTGCCCCACTGTGCACTGTGATATGGGGTGTCATAATTTAGGGTACATAAGGTAGATTCGTCAATTTGTTCTACAAACGACGCAACTCTTTGCTTTTCCCGTAGGGTAGAGCCAGAGCTCACGGTGCACGATAAAGTACCTTCGGATCAGACGGGTATTACTGTGTAAAATGTGCATACTTTCATGACGGACAGCTGGCTACTAACAGAACGTAGACATTCTAGAACTCTAACTCTGTTTTCCACGATCTAACCGACTCGAGATCTCGAGAAAGAGCTCAATATTGCATGGTGTTTTGGATCATTAATGCGATGATTGTTACTGCTTTAGATGTTGTAATTGATGTTGTTGTAATGATGACAATGTCGACGACTCCGTTGGCAGCATGGACCACAAAACTCTCCCACCATTCCCTTGAATGATTTAGTCCGGAGCAGTTTCTGAGGTATAACCAGCACAAACAAGAGTTGTACATTAATTGGGTGGACATGTGACTATTAGGGTGGAACTTAATAAACGAAAGTTGGATTTTTACCATTCCAAATATTGAAAAATTTTACATTTGACCATCACGGTTTAAGGTTTCGCTTTCCAATTTTAGTAAAACTTTCAGAGTATATTTAGAAATATCTGGACTATAATATTCTAAATAGGTTTTATTTATGGTTCATGACAGTAAGGAAAGAGAGATCATTCCCAAAAAAATGGCCAAATAATTGGTTATTCTCGAAAATTTCAAAATCTAAATCACATTTACGGAAAAACTATAAGAGATATTTTCATAATTTTTTCACATTTTTATTCCCCATTATATTCTCAATAAATCTCAATGAGATGATCAAAAAATTCTGAAACTTGTTTAACAAAATTTTTAAAAATTTGAAAATGGAGTTTTGAAACTGCCGTTAAAAAAATATTATTTTGATCATACCTGCGAATAGGTTAACGGTATCCTACGATGACAAAAACTCATATACAAGTAAATATGGATATATGTTAAGTAAAAATTAGCTTTTTTTGTTCCTACATTTCTTGTTCTAGTTGCCTGCGACACATTAATGGCCTGGATAATTTTGAATAACATTTTTTGACCAATTTCTGTTTTTATATCTTATTAGGACGACAGTTACGTACAAATTTCTATTCTTTTAAATTAAATTGCAAAAGTAATTTTTTAATGGCAAAATTTTTACGAAAACTGAAAAAAAAAATTTTTCTTCTTGTAAATGCATCTCAAAACTTCAGAGGACCGATTTAGATGAACTTTTTTCAGGATGATTTTTTTACTAATGTACACCAAACTGGTGACTTTGCATAACCATGGTCCGGGATTTTTCTCAATTCGGATCTGCTCCTCATAAGAGACACTTGACTATTCAATAGTTTACATATAGTAAAATAACTATTTTGCAAAGTGCAGTAAAATGCTTTTAGTCTAGATTACTTAGTGACCATTGACTACACGCTAAATTATAGGGGATATATTAAGTAACCAATTGAATACCCTTTGCATTTTAAAGAGCACAAACACTTCTAATTACTGAAAAATACATAAATTGGAGTCAGCCAAGTATTTAGTAATTCTGTGTAAAAGGAATACATCAGCTACTTGTAAGGCTGATAAACTGTCCAAAACTTATTTGAATATGTGTATGTTCACTCAACACATTCGAATTTGATTTCATACTATTTGCCCTCAGCTGGGATTCGAACACAATCTTTAGTGTTGTTAATTTTAATTGCATTTTATCAATATAAAGTATGTAGCATTACAAATATTTTAATTTAATTTTTTCGGTTTATGTATTTATTTTAAATATTTTTCCTTGAAATAAAATAATTATACTACTGAATTTTTAGATAAAAATTTTATTTTGTTGCCAGCTAAATTTGTATTCATATCCTCGTTGCTATGAATTTTATAATAGAACTTGTTACAAAAGCTTAAGTCTATCATAAGCAAAATTTTGATAAATTTGTTTAAATTTCCAATACACTTAAACACTATTAGAAAAATGATATAGAAAACAACAGTAGTTTGTTGAAGAGATAAGGTCAAAAAGATAGCACACAGAAAGATTTTAAAAACAAATTGTCGGTGGCCAAAGGAAAAGTTCTGGGAGATCAAATATCAGTTTATTTTATTTTTTGTATTACCGCCGCATCAAAATTCATATTAATTTTCCTAATAACTTTGGAACCAAAATAAGAAAGTAAGATATGATGAAACTCATCTGTACAAAACTTTGTCTATGTTAACCTTCGCTTTACCAATACCCACCCGGGTGACCACTTAGTTTTTATTGGTTTATTATTTTTTTTAATTTTGTTTCGATTTAAATGAAATTTATACTCACTGAACAAATTTTAGAGTTCTATAGAATTTAATAGAAACATTTTAAACTTTCTATAAGGTTTTTAAAATTTCGTTCGTCGCATATATTTACAGAAGTGTAGTGTCACCCGGGTGGGTATTGGTAAACCATGTACATAAAAAACCTTTGGTAAAGCGAAGGTTAAAGTGATTTTCGGGAGTGTGCTTTATATGTGGGAGCAATGGCTAATTATGGACCGATCGTTATAAACATTGCTTTTGTATATATGAAGTTAATTTTTGCAAAAATTTTATTTTTATATCACCATTTTTAAGAGATTTTTACTACTGAGTATGTATAACATAAAAATGCGTGATTGTTTTCAATTTCTAAGATTTTATTTTGAAATATTTTCAAAATATAAATTTACTCAAAGTATTGGCCATTGTTAGCAATGACCTTTTCCCATCATTCTGTCAAGATATGGATTCCGCACCAAAATAACTACTGATCTTTTGAGGCCAAGAACGATTTAAGCCAATTTCGGATACTCTGATCAACAGTGAAGCGTATCTGCATCGATCGATACAAATTGTAGGCGAACGGGCCAAGGAGTGGAGGCAAAAGTAGAGTGAGGCAAAACTTCCCAACCACTTCATTCTGTAAACTTCTAAACGATTAGCCTCATTTATAAAAAATTTCCTATGGCTATAGATGAGGTGTTGATGAGTTTAAGTTTTGAATTTGTACTTATAACATTAAGGGCGGGACGAGCCACAATATTCCAAATTGGCGCACCTCGGGTATATAAAAAATTAAAAATGATGCCAAATTTTTGTTTGAGATCCGATTTGAAAGATTTTTGTATATATGGAATCTACTGGACGAGATCTTTTAGCCATATATTATTCCGATTTTCTTGAAATATCTTTTTCTGAATTAACAACAAATTTATTAATAATCGTAATAAAGAGTTGTTTAAAAATCCATACAGATTCAAAAGTTATGTGCATTCAAACTTAAAAATGTTTTTTCGCTTTTTCTCGATTTTTTTTTTTTTCGAAAAAAGTACTTACATTAATTTTAAATTATACAGAAAATAAGAAAAACATAAATGACGTGTTTATATTTTTCTGAGAGACAATATTTCACGAAATATCATAGAAGAAAAATAATTTTAAAATTCTTATATTTTTATGTAAATTTCATATTTAGACATGTTCTCTAATCGCATGGCTGCTTTCACAAAATTAAGACGTGTTATGTATGTCCCAATATGCTCTTTAATATCCTGCAAATGAATTTCATAGCCCCGAGCTTGGTGCCTTCAAGATATTCAAAAATCTAAAAAATCCAAATTTTGGGATTTTTGAAAAGTTTTTTGGGAATTGTGGGATTGTCGTTAATAATTCACAACTATCTTTTTCACATTTAGATTTGAATCGAAAGTTTCTATATAAATGTGAAATTTCATGTGAAACGATGCATAAACAAAACTTTTATTGCATTTTAAAAATTAAAATTTTCCAAAAAAAAAATCAATTACCATTTTTTAGTCCCATATTTTTGAAAAAAGTATTCTAATTTTTTTAATTCTTAAACATTTTGTACATTTCTTAAAAGAGAACATATTTTCCTACACGTTGATATATAATATGTATATCTTTTCTTTTCGGGCTATTCTTTTAGAAGTTACAGATTTATTTCCAATTTTTTTTTCAGTTCCCCAATGTTGGCTGGTTGGCCGGGCTTCACACAAGCTCTCTTACGCCTCGGGTTTTTGTAAAGGATCCACTTTTCATCGCAAGGAATTATTCGGTGCAAAAATTATTTTATTTTATAGCGTTCAAGCTAAATTTCGGATAATTAAAATCGTCTTTCAAGGTATCTCAACTTCAATTCGTACACGCAGAGAAAAAACATGGTTGTGGTAACCATAAACTAAGAGCAACATATTATGATCAGATTTTTGCTTGTAGTCCAAAACATATTATGATCATTATTAGTATCATAAAATATCATAATATGTTCTGAAATAATCAAATTATGATAAAAATCAATCATAATATGTTTTGAAATAATCATATTATGATATAAATCAATCATAATATGACCAAAAGTCATCATAAATATGACCCAATTAAATCATATTATGATACAATTAAATCATATTATGATCCAAAATAATCATATTATGATCCAAAATAATCATATTATTATTAAAATTTATTTTTGGAAATATAAAATTTTAATAGGTTTTAGTTTTAAAGTACTAAAATCACAATTAAAATATTATTGATTAAATCAAATTTATTGTTATTCGCTCTAGGAAAGTTAAAGATAATATACAAATAGAACTATAGAGCGAATGGGAATTACAGACACTCAAAATTTACTTGTAAAAATAACATAGCTGAGACAAACACCAACACTCACAAATGGTGGGAAAACAGACTATTAAAAGTAAACATATTTTGTTTGCATGTTAAACATATTATGACTACATTTATTATTATTTAGTCGTTGTAAACATATTCTGTTAACATCTTAAACATATTATGACTACGCGTATATAAACTCAACATTTAATGGTTGTATATAAAAATAATATGTTTACCTAATTATCATTATTTAGTTGTTCGAAAACCATATTCGTATTTATAATTGCGATGAAAATATAAACGTTTACAGTAACTATAATATTGTTGAAATTAAATTAAAACAATAATTATATGTTTACGACAACAATATATTGTTACAGACAACATAGTATAGTTGTCGTAACCATGTCTAACCATGTTTTTTCTCTGCGTGTATGGTACCCAATTTCCCTTCTGCTCGCAAATGTTTTGAAATTGCTGCTTGTATAGTTTCCAATGATTTAGCAAGCTCTAGTTGAGTTTTACAACAATCTTCATCGAGAAATGCCCCTAATTCTTGGTCTTCAAAATTCTTTGGCTGGCCTGTGCGATCTTTGTTTTCCGTGTCCAAATCACCACTTCTGAACCGCACAAACCATCTCTCGCACATTGAAACCTGTGGAACACATTCACCATCAATGCAATCGGTGTGCTTCAGCGGCACTTTTGTTAAAATTAAAGAAGTAACGCAAAACTTCCCGCATATGAAGCTTTGTTGGCAAAAAATTCGACATTTTTTAAGAAAAACTATTTTTTTGTTTGCTCTACGACATTTACAATTGTATTTCAGAAGTTTCCAATTGAATTTCAAAAATTTTTAATTATATTTCAGAAAATTCCAGTTATATTTCAGAAGCTTCCATTTCTATTTGTTTTCAGTTTGTATATCAGACTTCTTAATTTACACTTAAAAAGTTTCTAATTTTATTTCAGAATTTTCTAATTGTTTTTCAATAATTTCTATTTGTATTTCAGAAATTGCCATTTGTATTACTATTAGAATTTTCTGAAATACAGATGGAAATTTCTGAAATACAATTATAAAATTCTTAAATACATTTGAAAAATTCTGAAATTCAATTGGAATTTTGTGAAATATAATTAAACACTTCAGAAATACAATTAGAAACTTCTGAAATACAATTGTAAATGGTTTATAATATTGTTACGTTTTAACCTTTTCAAAACGCTGGTTTATTTCCTTTAAATAAACCGGATACTTTTGATTGCAAATAAAAGCCGTTTAGTAGTTTGAAAATTGTAACAACTCTTTATTTCTTTGAAATGTACAACAACAGAATTAAATAGCCACTCAATGTTTTTTTATACACGTTTATAAATTCTCAGAAATACAGATACAATTTATAATGTACACGAATTTACTTGAAAAAACACAACACACTTTAAGGAACTCAGTTGATGTTTATTCGAAAAGCGTCTCTGATAAACTCACTCACGATTACATCCTCTGCCACTATTTATAACACTGCCATCTGCACTCGAATATTCTAGATAGCTCTTTAACTGTCAAAGTTCGAATTCGAATACAGCGTTGCCAACTTACGATCAATTCGACTGAAAGCTTTTATTTAATAATGCCCACAGATATGTTACAGTTTGCTATTACAGCACTGTTATTTGAAAGCATTATGCTACTTTTAAATCAGCCCTTAAAACCGTTATATTTGAATTCAAGTACAATTTCGTAACAATATTCAACAACTAAGTAAGAATTTTTAAGTCATGCACCCAATAGTTAAAGTGATTTTCGGAAATGGGTTTTATATATGTATGTGCTGTGACGAATTATGGATATCTCTGTAATTAAGATATTTATGAGAGCTTAATTTTTTTCAGATAGGGCATTTGTATGGTGGATAGGAGAAATAGTGGACCGATTCTAACCAAATTCAATAGGATTCCTGACGGACGGACATCGCATAGTCGACGCAGAAGTGATCCTCATCAGATTGGTATATTTGTAAAGCAATTGAAGTCCTTTTCCTAAGAAGGTATTTATTTTTTATAAAATATTTATAAAGATAAAACTAAATCCTTTCAAAAGACACCACGTATGTTGAAATCGAATGACTCGTTCCAAAGTTTTTCAATTCTAAACATTTTCAAAAAAGGCCGAAAAGTTCATACGACTATGAACCATTATCTATATGAACTTCTTTTATACGTCATAAAATGCATATTCAAAAAATCGAAGATGGTAAAATTCCAACCAGAGTCGAAAAAAAAGGAATTTGCCTTTAAATACAGTGCTACTTTTTCACACTCCTCTCCAGCTAGATAATAGAGTGTGTGGGAGTTATAACAGTTTGTGTTTTCGGGGCCGGTTATTTATGCATTCTAATATAATAAATATTTTTTCTCTATAAATGATTGATGAATGTTGTGGGAAAACTATCATGTATTTTAAATGTTGTTTTTGTTTTTGATGTTGTTTATAGTGTACATAGTTTGTTGCAAGCAGCAACAACAGGCAGGCAGGCTCACAGGCAGTTAGTCAATCAGCCCGTTAAGGAGAGTAGTATAGCATAGTGTGGTGTAGTGCGATGCAATGTTAAATGCACTGCCACACAATTTATATGCATTATGGTCATAAATCATATTCTATGTCTGGCGTTGAAAATAACAGCTTTTTAGAAACAATTACCAATTTTGCTACTATTTTTTTTATATATTTTTTTCTGTTTTGTTTTTCTGCATCTCACAATAGCCAATATCTTGCATTTATTATTATTTTATGTTGGGGCGATATACAATATACAAACACATCCTTCTATGTAGTATATTCTTAAGCCATTGTTTCTAATAGCTATTGGTATACTATATTTAGTGGTGTGCACGTCTTTGCAATCATATTTATTTAGAAGAAAGTCCAACAAGAAGAGTTGAAAAATGTTTATTAGAACAACAACAGAGTAAAGTTTAAATTGTTTGCCATTGAATTTATCATCATCGTTGTCGGCGTCAAAGACGACGTCTTCGCTATTATCATACTGTTTGTAACAATGGTGTGTTATACAATTTGTTTCTTATATTTTTTAAGGATATTTTCTGTTTTTTTATTTTTCTATTTTTCATATGACCATTGCCACTGCTAATGTTGCTCATTTATTAGCCACGTTTAGTTTCATAGTTGGTGTTTTTCTTGTTAACAATCATCAGTTAGTAGACAAAAAAAAAACAACTGACAAGTAGGTCTTGAGTATATAACGAATTTTCTATACCCTTTTTGTTGAAAAAAACGGAAACAATTTATACGATGAACTTTTAATAGTGAGATGAAGTGATTAATAAGAGATAATGGAAACTAAACATAGCTACATTCCAACGACAGCCGGATCTACGGAGATACAATTTGCTTTTACAGCTAGGGTGCCACTTAGTGCTCAGCTCTGAACCCAGAGAGGGTGTGATGGAAAAGCTATGTTGTGATATGCTGTAGTAATAGACAACGTAACTCGTCTTCATCATCGACAACATAATTGCTGAACAATACACCGGCATCAGCACCAACACAATCGGAACAACAGCCGTAACATCATCCAGGCACATCGCCTGCCTCAACAGATTGCGTTCCGCAGAACTAATGCCATCACCATCTTGCTATTCAACTGCAAGTTCCTCCAAAATAAGACATCTCAGATAAATGCATTCATGAGCTAAACTTAACCAGAGTCCCAGTTTCCTCTGTCACAATGAGTTCAATATTTTCCAAAAAATCCGCACTAAAGGAAATGGTTGATGCATCGCGTTCATCGTCCATAATAAATTGCAGAGCTCTTTCTGATGAGCAATATTTTGCGATCAGATAAGAAGACATGGAGTTAGAGCTCTATAATAATTATCTTCAGCCAGTAGCCAGCACAAACTTCCGTGACCTCCTAGACAGCCACATCCTCCAAGAGCTCTGACACTCATGGAAAAGCTATGGTACTCTAATGTTGGAGAAGGTCAGTGTGGTGCATCTTTGGTGAAACAGATACACTTTCTTCACTGTGAACGATGATACCTTAACCGGGTTATGGTATAGCCTGCCCGATGGATGGCCAGCTCGGAAATGGTTGCTGCATCGCGTCCATCGTCCATAATTACTTGCAGTATAGAGCTCTTTCTTCATATTCTGATGAGCAATATTTTGCGATCAGATAAGAAGGCATGGAGTCAGAGTTCCATCATGCCTATATTCCGCCAGTAGGCAGCAGTTCATCAGACTTCCGGGACCTCCTAGATATGCATAACCTCCATGATCTTTGACACTTAGCTCTGGTACTCTAATATCGGGGAAGATCAGAAAGGTGCTGAATCACATAAATTATCTTCACTGTGAACGATGATACCCTTAACGGGATTATGGTATAGCCAGCTCGACGGATATCAGAATTCCTAGCACAGTTCTGATCACCTATATATGCTGTGGAGCGTTAGTTATCTTGGATCAAACTAGCTCCCTCATAATCATATCACTAGATCGTACAAACGAGTTTATAATTTCTGAACGCCGCACATAAACGTGAAAGTTCTAGACTGAATCGGCTTCAAAAACTTCACTAATCGTGTCTCCAATAATCTTCTGGAATCCTCTGATATTTCCGTAAACCGCTGAACATGGTTATCAGCGACGATAAATGGAAACGATGGATTAATAATATAAAGAACTGAAACTTGAGCACAGGAATTGGAAAGTTGTGCCATAACATCATCATCAACCACAACGTCTACCTCAGCTAACACCCCAGATTGTGTTCCCCAGTCTCATATTATGGAGGCATTGCAGTTCGACTGTAAATGCCATATATCAGATAACGGCATGAGCCACAACAAAATCGTGGTCGCTGTTCCGGAGACGAAACTTAACCAGAGCAGCCAGCTGTCATACGACTACCGTCCTTACAGACTTCCGGGATCTCCTCGATAGCCACAGCCTCCATGTGCTTTGACACTCATGCAAAATCTCTGGCACTCTAATATCGATTATGGTCAGGGAGGTGCTGCGTTGGTGAAATAGATTGAATTTCTTCACTGTGAACAATGATACCCTTAACCGGATTATGGTATAGTCAGCTGGACGGATGTTAGAATTTCT
The DNA here is from genome assembly GCF_958450345.1 of Calliphora vicina. Lineage (NCBI taxonomy): Eukaryota > Metazoa > Arthropoda > Insecta > Diptera > Calliphoridae > Calliphora > Calliphora vicina. Next base: position 32,499,745 of record NC_088784.1, read on the forward strand.
AGTGCTGTTCTGTTCACCTGCACATACTGTGGAGACTTAATTACCGTGGATCAGACTATATCCTCATAATCATATCACTCGATAGTCCAAAGGATTTTATGGTTTTTTATCACCGAACACTGAATAACCAAAAAAGAAAAAGACAAGTACGGCTTCCGGAATCTTCTGATGTCCACAATTCCAAGAGGTATCAGCAATATTAGGAGATGAATGGGACAACATCCGCAGTATTGAACTGAAACTTGAGCACAGGAATTGGCAAATTTTTCCATAACATCATCATCAGCTTCAACATATACCTCCGCTGACAACCCAGATTGCGTTCCCTAGTATCATCGTCCTAATGCCCGATGTAATGGTTGCCGCATCGCGATCATCATCCATAACAACGAGCAGTATAGAGCTTTTTCTTCAGATTCTGATGAGGAATAACTTGCGATCAGATAAGAATACATGGAGTTAGAGCTATATAATGCCGATACATCTCCAGTTGCCAGCTATCCATTAGACTGTCGTCCAGACTAGCTCCCACACTCATGGAAAAGCTCTGGCACTCTAATATTGGGGAAGGTCAGAGAGGACCTGCATTGGTGAAACAGATAAACTTTCTTCACTGTGAACGAATTATGGTAAAACCAGCTCAACGGATATTTGAATTACTAGCACAGTTCAGTCATATGTACATCGTGTGGAGCGTTAATTATCTTGGATCAGACTACCTCCTCATAATCATATCACTGGATCACCCATACAAGTTTATCGTTTCTGAACCAGACAAAATCAGAATAACGGTTTCAAAATATTCACAAATCGCATCTCCAATAATCTTCCGGAACTCTCAGATGACCACAATTCTGAGAGGTATTTCCGTAAACTCAGCCTAGGCTACAGTATCAGCAGATACACAACATTCGGAGTTTTAAACCTAGCAAAATGTGGATTACAAAGCTGCATCTGGATATCAGCGAGGAAAAGAGGAACTGACGGATTAATCATTTAAAGAAATGAAATTTTGAGCGCAGGAATTGGAAAGCCGGAACACTTCCTAAACTTACAATGAAGGGTGATTGTATCGCCTTATAAGGCTATTATCCTATAGAATATATCATGGCTGATGCTAGAGAACCTTGATGATCTAGGTGTTGAGTTTGTGACGAAGATGCTTAAACTGGAAAATGAGAAATCGAAGGATCCCATGCTGAAACCTGGAAAAACGCGTTCCTTGGAGTATCGTGCAGGTCGATTGCTCTGTAGAAAAGTGCTCCCTCAGGACGGGATCCTATCACCGACATTATTAAATTTCTACCTCTCCAAACTACCAGAACCTCCATATAGTGTGGAAGTGATTTTATACAACTGTATGATTATGGTGACAAGGCAAAAAATTGTTGACCTTTGCGGATTGGTGAACTCATAGATATTCCTGATTTCTTCACTGCGCATAGCCTGCAATACTTAGTGCCACCTGGACGAAGTAAAGCTAGAACTGAACGTTGATGCCGATGGCGTCAGAATTTCTACAAAATAACCAATTAGTTATGCTTCGCCATAGTGTCCACTATAGCTGTGTGATACATAGCAAAGAACGATACCCAGGTGCGCTATGGGCTGTCCATAGATGTCCTCAGAACACTGCCTTTAAATGAGGATACGAATTTCGTATCGGTCAAGGAACAAGTTTAGTTTGTAATGCCATCATTTGAACGATATCCATAAGGATGAAATGAACAAAGCGGTTACATGTTAATCTCATTCTTCTTTGAAGAATTATGAACACATCCAGTCGATGACCTTAAACTCAACGAAGCAGGACCATAACCGAAGAATAATTATAAAGGATATTACAACAATAACCATAGCTGCACTGAAACTATGGATTACTTAAAAATATTCCCTATAATCAAGAGTAGCCTAATTAAATGAATCATTTCCCACCACGTATTTCAATTTAATTTTCCAACTTAACACTCAATTTGAATTAACCACAGACCATCATGTAGCACATTTAAAATATGAATAACGTAGAAAATTATATTTCATATTATGATAACAAATATTCCCAAGTAGACCACTTCCTTGCAATATATTTTCCTCAAAGTTGTTACTATTCTTCCCATTTCTTTCTTTCTTATTTTTTTAGTTTCTATACACACATTTTTTCACTTTTTTTCTTTAGCTTTGAGTTTTTTTTCTCGAAAGTATTGATGGTATTTATGAATAATGTTGGGTAATTTTTTTTCTAACATTTGTTAGATAAGAATATTTATGATAAATATAATTTAATACAATATTTTCAGTTTGTTGTGTTATTTTGGCTATTTACTTTTGGCCATTTAACAGAAAATATAATAAATGTGTTACACAAAGAGAAGGGATATTGCCATGACCACAGAGAGTTAAAGCTGAAAAATAGTCACAGGATATTAGCCACTCAATATGCGGAATATGAGAAAGTTTTAACGCCAAATTTTTATCTATTTGCCGTTTAACTTTAAACAAAGTTGGTAAAAAAACAAAGTGGAAAACACACAGAAATAAAATGCCCAAAAGTTGTGCGGTGCGTTTTAAATAGTGTGTTGAGTTATGTTAAGGAAGCCATATTGTATATGGTGTGTAGCTTTCCTAGAGCTACAAATAAGGAAGAACGTTTTTTTTTTACTACAATCACCACTAACTCTAACCTATATAAAAGAAATGACATGACAAAACTTTTGTTAAAGAAACCTGAGTCATGCTGAAATTATTCATGATATTTTTATTCGTATTGCCAATTTTATTGACCGCTCAAATATTTTAAGTAAATTTTTTGTTAACTTTAAGTTTTAAGAAATTTTTAATACGAGGTCCGTTAGTGAATTTACGGTACGTTGAACTTGTAAACAAATATTTTTAAAAATATTCAACAAATTATGAAAAATCAAGTAACAGTGTTGTGCATAAGCTGACTCGTATTATCAGTTAAATTTGCCCTAATGTCTTGACAATACAAAAGCTTATATTTATAGGGGGACTTAAAAATGGAATGAAAAGCGGAATCTACAATAGATATAGTATCTGGAAAATCGAATCGTCATTTGTAGAAAGATTTGCTTTACTTCTTTAATTTGAAAAAAAGTGCCGCTGAAGCACATCGATTGCTCACCAAAAGCTTATGATGAATGCGTTCCATATGTTTTAACGTGACAGAGTTGGTTTGTAAGGTTCAGATGTGGTGATTTTAATACGGAAAACAAAGATCGACCAGGCCAGCCAAAAAAGTTTAAAGACCAAGAATTGGAGGCATTACTTCATGAAGATTTTTGTCAAACTCAACAAGAGGATGTTAAATCATTGGGAGCTACTCAAGCAGCAATTTCAAAATGTTTGCAAGCAGATGGATCCTTCTAAAAGCAGGGAAATTTGGTACCATACGAACTGAAGCCGAGAGACCTTGAGAGATCATCAGAAAATCATTTTTGCACCGAATCATTACTTGTGATGAAAAATGGCACCACTTCAACATCCCGGAGCGGAAGAGATCGTATGTAAAGCCCGGCCAAGCAACCGAATCGACACAAAAGCCAAATATCCGTTGCGCTAAGGTAATTCTCTGTATTATGTTGGAGCAAAAGGGTCCTATCTATTATGAACTGCTGAAATTCGACCAGACCATCATAAGGAACCTGTACCGAATGCAAATGATTAATTTTAAGCAAACATTAACCCAAAAACGCCCAGAATATGCTGCCCACATGAAACCGTAATATTCCATCATGACAATGCTCGGCCACATTCAGCAATACCTGTTCAAAAGTGGTTGAGAAGTTCTTCATCACTTGCTTAATAGTCCAGACCGTGCAGCCTCTGATTACCCAGCAAAAAATATTCTGGATTTGGAAGCAATAAATATAATTACTGCATCTTCTACTGCTTCATTAATTGCATCCTAAAATTATTGCCTTACAAAAATGATTTTGGAAGGCATACATTAAGCTATTCGTATAGGTAATGAAGAACTTAGAAAAAACCAGCGCTTCTTGTTAGGCAATCATATTGTAAGATTTTATTGTTTTTCAGCAGCTCTAAAATCTGTGTGCACAATTGTTTGCACATATTTAATTCGATGAAATCAGGTTAATTTTAAAGCTATGAAATATGCTTATTTTGGATTCCTTATGCAGAGCCTCGACGCGAGGAATCCCATATAAAAATCATGTAATCTTTCATGCGAAGTTGTAGCAGTATACAAGTGCTCTCTGCCTTACAAAACTGCTTCCGAGGAAGCACCATTTTTTGCTGGGTACTGTTTGTTTCTATGGATGTAGAACGCTCTCTCTGGGATAGGCTTGCTTTTGAAACAGAGTATCCGATATTGGCTTGATTCGTTCTTGGCCTCAAAAGACGAGCAGTTCTTTTGGCACGGAATCCAATGTTTCTAACATTGGCCGATACTATGAATAAATATATAGCCATGTTCGTCTGACCGTCTGTATGTTGAAATCAACTTTCCGTAGCCCCCAAATAACTTACATGCACGATTCATACATCAAAATATCCGATATCTGGGTTGAAAATCGAGGAAATCGGCCCACGAATGGCTGAGATATAAGGAAAAAACCAGGACAACCTCGATTTTTGATCTGTATCTGGATTACTAAGTCATTAATATAAACAATATGGATATCTAATGATAGATAATTCAAAGGCCTTTGCAAATGCGTAAGTCGGATCTACAATGGGTCAAAATCGGGAAAAATTTTTTTTAACATGATTTTTTTTTTCAACAGAAAATTTTGTTCAATTATAAATTTAAAAAAAAATTAAAAAAAAATTTTAATTTAAAAATTTATTATCTGAAATATCCTAAAAATATACTAATATTGTAAAAAACATAATAACGTATGTATGAATTTTTATTGGAACTTAGTACACTGCACAGTGGCTCATTTTCGTTTTTCATCGGCCAAAACTCTGTAACTTCTGAACCGATAGAGATGTTTTATAAATTTTTTTTTGGTGGACAGATAACTTCTTAAGTCTTTCTCCAGTTTTAATTTCATTAAAATCGGTTCAGCAGTTGTTGCGCAATTTAAGGTTAAAGTTGAACTTTTAATTTTTTATAGCATTTAGTATGAAAATGCAAATTTTTTGTTTTTTGAATCAGCTATACTTATTAAAAAAGTTATCAGCAGATAAAAACAAGTAAGGAAGTATGTTCGGCCAAGCTCGACTATATAATACCCTACACTATAATTTATTTTCGTGAATGATTTTCGGAAGCTGGTCTTATATGGGAGCTATGACTAATAATGGACCGATCATTATAAAATTTGGTGACATTAATTCAGTTTATATAAAACTTATTTGGAGCAAAATTTGTGTAGATACATATATAAATTAACCATTAACGACCGATAAAGTATAACTTCGGGAAAACATTTGTATGGGTGCTAGGTGAAATAGTGGACCGATTTCAGTAATTTTCAATAGACTTCGTCCTCGGGCCGAAAAAAATGTATGTACCAAATTTGATCGCAATATCTTCAAAATTGCGACTTGTACTTTGCGCCAGTCATATGAACAAATAAAATAAAAATAGAGCAAAAATTTGAGAGTAATTTCATTCAAATGAAAAAAGTGTTCAACAAACAGTTCAAAACAGGTCAACAAGTATATATAGGCTTAAAGAGGACACTTTGGACTTTCTCCTGGTTGTAAAATTTGTCCACTGAAATTCAAATTTGGTTAAAATATAGTACCTGAGAAAAAAATTAATAACACATCAGGTATAAACGGTACAATGACAAATCATATCAGCTCTTAAAGACTATTATCCTACCAACATAACAAAAGAAAAATCATCCAATTATCTATAATAGTTTGCGAGTAATGATAATGATACTTCTGATCAAATTTACAAAAATCACATTTTTATAAAATGACATAAAATATTTGACTTTAACAGCATGCCACGCACACAATTGACAATATTTTTATCTAATTTTTTGTTTCAATGTGTTTACTATTGAATGCCATTAAAATTTTTGAAATCGGAGTTAACAAAAAGTTGGACTTTTGGCCGATGAAATTGAGATATGAGCCACCGTGCACTGCCGATCTCACTAATAAAACTCTTGTAAATACGAAAGATAAAATAAGTTAATATTGAATTCTTAAAAAACTTAAAAGCTAACTAAAAATTCTTTTCGGCCATAATTTCAACCAAATTTTCTTTTCATTTCTTCATTTCTCTACAGTTATGGATAGCAGCATCTTTAAGGTAAAATAAGCATTATTACTGACAATTTTCCATAATAACTTATTATTACAATTTATAATTGTACTTTGCGCAGAAATTTACATGTACAGCCAGTCAGCGAATCAGCCAGACATACGGACGGACGTACATCGTAAAATCGAATCAGAATTGTGATTCTAAGTCGATCGATATGGTGGCTGTTAGACTAATATTTTTTGCATTTCTACCAACTAATGACTTCAAAGAAATTCAAAAACTCCATAGCCCTGTACCTCAAGATTCTCTAATTATTCACAAGTAAAACGTTTTGAGGTGGTAGGGAATTTTTAATTATTTATATTACTAAATATATAAGAATTTGTTCGTCCTGAAAAACCAATCTGTTATTTCAATGTTGAAGCACGATAATATGTAATAAAATTATTAATAAGGAGTGAGATCGAAAAATTCTTAACATACATATATGTTTATAAAAAAGAAACCACTAAACTTACAGCTTTAATTTTTTTTTTATTTGATTGAAATTATTATTACAATTTACAAAAAAAATTATTTTTATAGTTTTAATCACTAGTGATGAAATTTTGAACCTTTTTCGGAAACCCTTCCATTAACGTTTTTATAGTGCTTTCTGTCACTTTGCTCGAACATGTAGTCCATCTCCGTTTAAAATCTACCACACTTTTGGACACCTTTTTTGTACTCTTCAATTCTCTTTTAACAAGAGCCCAATATCTCTCCACTGGCCTTAGCTCCGGGCAGTTTGGAGGATTTGCCTCTCTTGGTACAAATACCACATTATTGTTCTTGTACCACTCAAGGGCTTGTTTGCCATAGTGACAGGATGCCAAGTCAGGCCAAAAATAAGTGGACACATTATGAAGTCTTATGAATGGAAGCAGCCTTTTTTGTAAACATTCCTTGATGTAAATTTCGGTATTTATAGAGCCCGTTGTAACAAATGAGTGGCTTCTTTTGCCGCAACTGCATATTGCTTGCCATACCAAGAACTTTCTGGGAAATTTTGTCTGCTTTTGGGTCCTAAACTTTTCTTCAACATTCCCTCGAGCATCAGCAACATAAAATTTTTGACCTGGAAGTTGCGAAAAATCTGCCAGAACATACGTTTCGTCATCCATTATGCAGCAAGAATATTTTTTTATAAAACTTGACTTCAATTTCCGTGCTCTGTTTTTGGCCTCTAAATTTTTAGTAGCGTTCCTGTCAGGAACTTTTTGAGCCTTGTATGTTTTTAAACCTGCATTAGCTTTAACTTTTCGTACCAAATAGTCCGAGCACTGAGCTAACCGGGCTGCTTTCCTACCGGATGTGTTGGGAGCTCTTTTGAAAATGCGTTCTATTTTTTTGGCTTTAGAAACATCATGTGGACCATTCCTTCTACATGAACCAGGTTTTCTATCAACTGACAAGTTCTCCCGGTACTGTTTAATAACATTGGAAACAGTTTGACGGCAGACCTTTGTATGCTTGGCCAACTTTTTGTAAGACCAAGTTGGGTTTTGTTGAAAATATTTAATAATTTCAGTACGCACTTTTTTCTGGTCACTCATTTTAATCAGATTAACAAAAAAATTAATATAATTGACATTACACATAATAACTGACATGTTTTTCAAAGGTAACTTGATAAAAAAAAAATTCAAATAATACTTGGGTTAAAAAATGTAATGAAAAACGTGTGTTAAGAATTTTTCGATCTCACTCCTTATTATCGTTCGACATTGTGAACAAAATTGTTGCATTTTATTACATTAATCTTTCCCAATATTGATTTATAATTTTTGAGCCTTGTAAAAAACAATTATTAATATTTTTACAATAATAACAATAATTATATACATATGTATGTGTGTATATGCTTGTAGTAAGTTTTTTTTATTTATTCATATACAGGGTGGTACCAAAGTAGTCACCATATTAACAAAAGGTTTAATAGTTTCAATAATTTAAATTCATCTTCGTGACCTGGAGTAGTTAAGAAATCATACAAATTATATAACATATTTATTGCCTTATTTGCAAAAGAAAAGTGTGAATATTACAGCCCTTGAAATCCGTAGCTAGATTTGTTCCAGCCTGTATACAATAAGTTGGTCCCTAAAATTAATTTGTGAGAATTTCCTAGATTTTAATAATATCTAAAATTGTTTTACGTACAATAAAAACTAAATAAGCAATTGATCAATATCGGACAACATTTTGAAAATGGAATTAAACAAAATCTTGGGAGCAGACATAAACGATAAGGTTCATTTACCTCTTCAACTTTCAAAAATTAAGCAACCAGAATTATTGTTACTTTTTTACCTTTTAAAAAAGGGCGGTTTATATCTTTTAACCCTTTGACGACGAAGAATTTTCCGCTGGAAATTTTTAAATTTTATTGCGGATTCTTACTCGGAAAGGCGACATTACGAGACTAAAGTGTTGTCAAAATTTAAAAATTATTACTCCTTATACGAGAAAAATCATGGGACATATGTGTCCCATTCGTCAAAGGTAAAAATTTTGGAAGAAATGCATTGAACAATTAAAATATTTTTTTCATTTCAAAAAGTACAGTACTGCTTTATTTACATTGCAAAACCAATTAAATCGAACAATGACAAAAGGTGTTCCCAAACATAAAGCAGCCAAAGAATTTTTAGTTAAACTTCTGATGAAAAAAGCCAATCAAAATTATGTTTCGAAAGCTTATACCGACCCTTATTGCATATACGGGCAGGTTTTATACACAAAGGTATTTTAGAAGTGTTTAGTACAGTTTGAGAGTTCGACACACTAATAGGGTACATAATTTACCAAACGAAACGTTATTGAGAGCTGAAATAAGATTATACTGGTCTACGATGGAATATATTGAGTACCGTGTATGTCCAAGGTTATGATTCGAGACAGTTTTGAAAATATTCTTTCAAGCTTACATTTTGCTAACAATGCTGAACAGCTAAGCCGACGACCCGTTATATCATTGAGCCTTAAAAATACGACCAGTAATAAATCATTTCAACTGTGCATTTGAAAAAATTTTGACCCAAGGCAAATACTTATCAGTCTATAGACGAGCATATGGTAAAATTTAAGGGCCGCAGTATATGAAAGACAAACCCATAAGTTGGTTGTATATATACAACTGATTTATACATAGGCAAAAAGGCACAGAGAGAGGTTGACGAATGACGAATCCGTGGTTCAAGATATGACAGCAGTGCCAGAAAATGTTATATTTCGATAACATTTCCAATAATCCAATATTATTATATAAACTTATGATCAATCGAAGATCAGATTTTATGTTCGTCTGTTTTTTTTATGGATGTAGCTGTACTTTATCAAACAAGATAGAACGGAGGAGTCAGGACCAAAAACTGCATTGATAGTCGAACAAACACAATTTGTTTCTCATGTAAAAAACCAGTCATTTACTGAAACAGAATTAGTTTTGAATTTTATCACAACTAAGTCCGATTTTGATTTAGATTTTATGAACCATTTATAGGATCTTATAATTTTAAATGAATATTTTGTGTTTTTTTAATGTTTTTTGCTGAATTGCTTGTGTTTTCATTGTTTTTCAATTATAAAACATCTCCTTTATTTTTACCTTTGACGACGAATGGGACACATATGTTCCATCATATTTTCAGTCCCCCGGGAAAAAGTATAAAAAAGATTAAAAATTGGTTGGTCAATAAATTTACATAAGGCATTGGTTCATCTAATACTAAAAGTTTATCCAACAGTATCAATTAGAACTCGAGATATAAGAAAACTAATCTTCAAAAAATCTTCAAAACTGAAACAACATAACCTTAGTATTAACACGAATACCAAATAATACTTTTGTTTTTATCTTAGATCAAAATCCAATGGAAATTGTGACTGTAATGACGAAAAAAACAAATGGGACATATGTGTCCCATTCGTCGTCAAAGGGTTAAATACCAGGTTCTTTTAAAAATTGTATAAACTCGCGTACGCTCTTGCTACAGCTATTTGCTACAGCCAATTGACTAAGGACTATCCTAATATACAATCTATATAATTAAATTCATTTCATACTTAATTCCGTTCAATATGTACCAGAACATATTCACTTAAATTGTTTTTTTTTATTAATTTAAATGAGATTTTATTGTTCGCATATAAAATAGCAACAACACAAGTGCATATGTACACATATGTACTCGTAAAATATGTTTTTACATGCATTAAATAGATAAAAATTTACATATGTATACATGGAAATAATTTGTAAATGCAATACATATGTATGTATGGTGATGTAAATATGTATCCACTCATATATTTATCTACGCATACTCATGCATATAAGTATTTTGAAATATTTTTTTTCGGTTTTGAATACATACAAGTTTAAAAGTATGCAAATGGAAATATACAGTTTTAAAATAATACTTGTAGAGGTGCATGTATCTGTATTAGAGCGACTCACTTCGTATAGAGAAGAAAAAAGCGATTTTGTTAACCCACCTCAAAATAAAACTTTATAAAGTTTTATTTTGACTATTTGGGGACTATTTATAAAGTTTTATTTTTCCACCACCATAAGTGGTGAATGAGGGTATATATAAGTTTGTCATTCCGTGTGTAACATTGGGAAATATTCATCTGAGACCCAACAAAGTATATATATAATTGATCCTTATGAAATTCAATGTCGTTTGAGCCATGTCCATCTGCCTGTCCGTCTGTCTGTGTAAAACACACGTCCAAAATAAGAAAACAAAATTGGTAGACTTGCAAATAAAATGTTTATTGTTCTCCTAAGTAGTTTGGTACTGAAAATCAACAAAATCGGTACAGTAGAACCAGAGTTATGAACCAAAATGTGAGACAACCTAAAAAATATATTGTGCTAATATATTGCAGTTAATACCATACATGATTTCTCCTAGCTCCCATACAAATTTCTTCCCGAAATATGGTCTGTAAATTCCTACAAAATTGCAGTATCCACACAAAATTCAGGAAAAATAAGTTTCGTGCTTAAAAAAATTACAACACCAAATTTTTTGTGGATCGGCCCATATTTGAACATAGCCCCCACATAAAGTCCATTTCCGAAAATCACTTAAATAAGCATAAATATCGCTATTAAGTTGAAATTCGTCATAAATAGTCCCCATATATACCAAAATCGCTGTAATAAATACAATGAAGATCGGCCTATAATTGGTTATAGGTCCCACATAAATATCTTAAAAATATCAATATCAAAACAAAATTTTACACAGATCCATGATTTTCCACTTCCGAAAATCAGTTAAGTACTCATAAATCTCTTATAAATATCTTTATAATGCTAAAATTCGACAAAAATAACACTCATATACATAGAAATCACTGTACTAAATTGTATGCAGATTGGCCGATAATTGGTCATAGCTCTCCTATAAGGCCCATTTCCGAAAAAAGATATTAACCTTAAAAAAGATCTAAAACATATCGATATCAAAATAAAATAACGCACAGATCAGTTATTTGTATCCAGTAATAATACTTCTGAATTTTTTGAATATCGATCCATATTTAACCATAGCTCCCATATAAGGTCCACTTCCGAAAATCACTAAAATCCTCATAAATTTCTTACAAATATAGTTATCAGGTTGAAATTCGAAACAAATTTATTCAATATATACAAAAATCGATGTATCAAATTTTATGTTGATAGGCCCATAATTGGTGATAGCCTCCATATAACAACCAATTCAGGAAAACACATTAACCGCCACAAATATCCAAAAAATATCTGTACTGTACCAAAATTTTACACTGATCAGTAATTTGTATCCAAGAATCGTACTACAAGATTTTTTAAATATTGGTCCATAATTCGGCATAGCTCCCATATAAGGTCCATTTTTGTTAATAGCTTTGTTTATATGAAATTCTACAAAAATAGCCCTCAAATACTTAGGACCATAATAGGTCATAGCTTCCATATATTGAACCGAAATAGAACACTGATCAGTAAATTGTATTCGATAATCATAATACTGAATTTTGTGAATATCGGTACATAATTGGCCACAGCTCCTATATAAATACATAAAAATCACATTAAAATATTTTATGACAATCGAATTATAATAGGTCATAGCTTCCATATAAGTCCCACAACCAAATATTTTGAAATTTGACCAAATACCCTTCTTATACTCTGTTTCTTCACTTGAGGTTAACAGGGAAAAATGTTGATCCAAACGTATTAACTAATTATTAAGTATATAAATTGTTAAATTTCATACGTTCTAATAGGAATTTCATTTGTAAGTTGCTGAATTAGATACAATTTTTTGTAAATTTGAAATAAAATATCTTCTGCGTAAACTAGTCTTTCTAGCAATTGTTATATTATTTCAGTTGTTATACCATCATATTTAGGTGGAGGCTATTTAAGATTCGGCACGGCCGAATATAGTACTCTTACTTGTTTTTTCAAATATTTCAATTATCTCATAAAACAACACATACTCGTATAATTTGGCTATAATTTGTGTTGTTTTGGGAGAAAATACAAAAATTTAAAAATAAATAAAACAAAATTTTTTTCAAAATTATCCAGCAATAAAATTAGTTTTTTGTAATTTACGCCAAGATTACCCTATTGGATAGTAATTCAACAACAAGATCGGTCAACAACTTTGACAATTTTGGCCAAACATATTTTTTCTCAGCTATTTCTTCAATCTTTCGAAAAAAATATTTAAAATAAAAAATTTTTAATATTAATTTTTTCCGAAATCAAAAACTTTTTTTTTAAATGGCGCCTTTTTTATTAAAATAAAGCTTAGATATTTTCCTTGAGGACCTATTTAGTCTTTTAGTGGGATGCTAGTGCGATATCTATCAAAATAAACGTTTTGTAACTCAAAACATGTAATTTTTGACTTTTTTTGCAAAATCATAAATTTCCCAGCAAAACCTTACATTGAAAAGTAATGACTTAAAAAGCTAATATAACTACTCTTCACCTCTTATACATTTTCATTTTAACACATTATTTTAACACGATGATCTCATTGGAGACAAGTACTTACAATTTTCACATTTTTTAAAAATATTTGAAAGTTTTCAATTTGTATTAGATTTTAATTGCCAAGAATTTAATCAATAAAACGTTAAAAGCGTTTTATTATGAAATACTTCTGAATTTCGTAAATCAGCTCATAAACAAGTACTTATGTATCAAAATATATGCCAGCCAACTAAACTACTTACATGTAATGCAGGTGGTAAAGTAGTCATTGAAAAGTAAGCTGTTCAGTAATTGCAAGTCATTACCAAGTTTTTGCTGGGTTTGTTGACGATTGTTTTCAAAATGGAACCTTTTTTTGTGCTCAAATTGAAGCTTAGGTCATTTCTTTGAAGACCTTTTTGGTCGCTTAGTGCGATGCGAGTGCGATATCTATCAAACCAAATATTTTGTAACTCAAGACAAGCAATTTTTGACTTGTGTTTGCAAAAGCTAACTTTTTTTTCAAAAATTGGCTCTTTTTTTATTTTTTTTTCTCAAAAGAAAGCTTATTGTCCATTCCTTTAAGAGTCTTTTGGTTGCTTAGTGAGATTCAAATGGGATATATATCAAAATAAATGTTTTGTAAATGAAGATATTTCGATCAAATTTGGTACATATAATTTTTTCGGCCCAATGACAAAGCCTTTTTAATCTGGCTGAAATCGATCCACTATTTTACCTAGCCCCCATACAAAAGTCGACCCGAAATTGGACTTGTTTAATTTATTTATGTATCTACACAAATTTCACTCCAAATAAGTTTCATACATTCGAAATTCATGTCACCAAATTTTGTTACGATCGGTGCATAATTAGCCATAGCTCCCATATAAAACCGCTTCCGAAAATCACTTTAACGTATATAAATCTCCTAAAAAGGTTGGTATACACAAAATCACACGACCTAATTTCATGGTGATCGGTCCATAATTTGTCATAGCTCCCATATAAGGCCAACTTCCGAAAATCGAAATCTAACTAATATAAATTATTGAAATTTTGAAAGAAAAATGTTTTTGCTCATTTACTTTGTGTAGGGTATTTCTTACTTGTTTGTTTTAGTTTAGAACAACTGAATTATAATGTATTGGTTTTCTTTTTACTTATTTTTCCAGTTTTAATGAAATGAAATTTTTCCTAATTCCGGGAAAACCTAAACCCTACATACAAACAATATGTAAAATTTACATGATAGCTACGTTTCATGGTTAAAAATTCTACAGAAATTCTGTATTTTTCATTAGTTAAACTGAAAAAGTTTTAAAATGAACAAAAAAAAATCGTAAACATTTAATATCTTTATTTAGAATAGTTGTTACAAATAAATACTTTCGTTTTATGTTGGTTGATTTTAAAGGTACACGGTCATGCGTAATGTTGCTTAATTCAGTGATTAGTAGCCTTCCATTTGCCAAGCGACCATTTAGTGAAAGAAATTTTAATATAACATTTAGCAGGAATACAGTGTCAAAGTTATGTGCTAGGATCTCTGATGATTTTAAATCTCATAATTACAATTATTCACTATCCTATTAAATACCAGATACTTGATACAGATAGTAAAGCATTTAATTTGCCTCAATTTTTTCTTCGAATTAAATAACAATCAAACAAACACACGCATTTGAACAAATTGTCCAGCAGTTTTGGGTGACAGTCACTCATTTAGGGTCAACATTAGTTACACAATTAGCTACATGACTATTTATTTTAACATGTACGTCTTCAAAGAAGAAGGTCGATTGACCCCACATATATTACAAAGAGTCCAGATATTATCTAAAGGGTGTTTTTTAACCCCAATAGAACTTTAAATTTTAAAAACTAACACAAAAAAGATAATTTTATTAATGTGCTGTTTTTCAATAGCGAATGAGTGCTTTGAGTGGACGTTTTACATGTATTTTGTTTTTGTTACAATAACAAAACACATGTTAAATTTTCACTCAAAGTACTCGTTCGCTATAGAAAAACAGCAAATAAATATGTTCAAAACGGCTGAGTTGACTGAGATACAAAGTAATATGGTAGCGTTGTTCAATCGTCAATATATTCATCATAATTTGCCTTAGTATACTGATCCTATATTTCAAAAAGTGAGCGCAGTATGACAGTACATTTAACGGTTAACCCTTTCGTAAGTTACCCTTTACAAAGATACAGCCTAATAGTTTGTTCTTAATAGTTGACCATCTCAGGAATTTCTAGTATAAGTTTCAATGAGACATTCCAATAAATGGCTACTTGTAAGCACACCCTCTGATTACTAAAATTACAGTACAAAATTAAATTTTAAGTGAATTCAGCCCGGATTACTTAGAGATACTTAAGTTACAATTACCTAACGTCAGATTACCTGGGATTTAAAAAGTAACAAATTGACTTCCCTTTGAACCACAAATCTCAAATGACCCAAACATATGTATATACATTGGAATCAACTAAGTGATCAGATATTAGATAAAACTACTTTATCTAAGGGATACATTGACTACTTGCAATACTACTGGGAGAGAACAAAACCTACATTTAAGTAACATATAGATAGATGTAGTTACATGTGTGTAGTTACAACATGAGTTTCAATTTTGGCTTTTTGTTCATGTTTCTGTCCCCCTCCACTCGAAATAATCGTTTGCAACATTTGTTAATGACAAATAAAACAAATATGAACATGTTTTCATAACGAACTTTTCTATGTCTGCTGTCTTAACAAAATGTGTGTTCATGTTTTTTTTCAGCTTTTTCCTTTCCTTTCTATTTGATTTATTTCCAAAAATAACTTTCGAGGCGTGTCATTAAAAAGTCTACTGATATCTTGCGTGTACACTCGAAGAGTTGTGGCAAGTAGAGTTATTAAATGAATACATATAAAGAAAAACTATCTAAATGGTAGGGAACGCTAATTTTATACACAATATGTATCAACTCATTTCGGGGGCAGTAAAAGAAGTGGAAAAAAGGATACAAATTGGAGTCCCTATAAAATATATATTCTTGATCCTTATATATAGGGGAGTTTATATAACAATGTCTGTCAGTAAATTGCTTGAAATCAAATTTCTAAAGGGCCTAGATATCTGATAGAAACATGACATATACGTTCGAGAATTTTTGAATTGCAAATAGGAATATAAATTACTAAGATATGATTATAAAATAATATAAGGATATTATGTCTATAACATAGATATCAGAAGAAAGATATTTCTAAGGCCATTTTAACAGCGTTTCGTCACCTTAAATGCAAACGGACGTAACTACACAAAAAAAAAATCGAGTTTTCAATTGATTATGTTTCTTTTTATCAAACTACATGCTCACGATCAAAAATTACAACATTATCAAATGCAGAAAATTGTTAAGAATACTTTACTTGATTTTATTGATTTTATAACATTTTTTGCATCTCCTGTAAAAATCATAAAAGTGTAGTTACGTCCGTTTGCATTTAAGGTGACGATTTGAAGGAAATGGCAACCGCATTGAAAATTTCTTTGAAATGCCTTTTATCTGTATGGATTCCGCAAATATTGATGAAAATGTGGTCCGTCATTAAATTTCAAGGAATTTAAACGTGACTAGAAACTACCCAGCCGACGATACACAGTGGAAATAAATCTTTAATTTCTAAAAGGCTAGTCCCATGGCTTTAAAGGAGGTATAATTGAGATTTGGTTCTGAATTTGGACTTTAAACAGGGGAAGCGGTGCCTCAAGGATCCAAACTGAGGTATCTCGGGTATACGAAAAATTAATGATGATGCCAAATTTTCGAATGAAGAAATCGTCCTGCTGTGGATGCTGTTATGCATTAGTTGGAGTCATCTTATTCACTACCGAAAGTTCCAGTAGCCATAAAACGATGCAACATTCTTTAGTTCAAAATTAGCCGACTGAATGGATTCCACGGCATCTAGACGAGAGGAAACGACTGAGAGAGAAAGATATCTGAGATAGATAAATTGAGTGAGAATAATTACACTGTGCTAGTTGAAAAAACTGTCAAGCGGTGCACCGCTAATAGTGTTTATAAAAAACCAACTTTTTAAAAAACCAGTTTGTCGGTTAACCGACGAAAAAACCGGTTAAACCGGATAACCGACATATATGTGAAGAAAACATAAAATGTCAAATAAAGTATACATAGCTTTAAAATTTTTGGTTTTTAGTTGTCAGCAGTGTTGCCAGTTTAGCCTTTTTTAGCCTTTTTTGAAATTAAAAAAGGCTAAAAATTTCGAGACTAAAGAGTAAATAAAAAGGCTAAATTTATATTTGTGAACCATTTTCATTTTAATTCATTACTGATTTTCATTTAGCTTTTCAACATACTCAAGAATTGTGCAGTATTAAAAGAACAAATAACAATTGCCAATATCAAGTGGTTCAAAATGAAATAGAGTATTTTATATCTGAAAGCTTAAATGTCTAGCAAATTCTCTTTCAAGACAAAATTGTTATTACACATTATATTCATCATTATATAATGGACAAGAGCCCCACAAACTCTTGAAGGCTTGTGATACTCGATGGCGATCAATAGCCGTTAAACGTCTTGTGGATCTATGCTTCGAGTTAAAACCCATTTTGTTTTAATTTCGTCAAACCAGCAATTCTAAAAAGCCAAACTTTTAAGTAATTAATACACTGATTATAATTTGGCGTACCATCTTTTTTTAAAACCAGTATTGCACAAAGTACAAAAAATAAATAAATCATTTGCTGTTTTCTGATTTAAAATTGAAGGAATTTGATCCATTATCGTCGCCAATTGAACATTGTTTAATGTTTTTGACACATTTTTCATACTAGTTTGATGAATGAGAGATAAAATAAAGAACGTTTTAATTAGTGAAGATTATGACAAAAATAATACGACAAATTAAACTAATTGAGCAATTGCGACAAAGATTACCATATGAAAACTCTACGCAAAATCAATTTTTTCCCGTTGATAATAAAGTAGTAAAACCAAAAAAAATATATTATGTCATATTGATAGTGAAAAATTAAAGTGCTAATAAAATTACGAAGCTTAAGGCTCAGGGGCAGAATATATTAAACTACAAATGGACAAATATAGAACCAACAATGTCCATTTTCTGACATGGTTAATCTAGTATTTAACTTTTTAGTACTTCCTTTAAGTAAAGCAGATGAATTTTATGAACATATTTTCTAATTTTTTATTTAAAAATAAAAATAAACCAAAATTCTTAATTTATAATATTTTATCTTTTTTTTGGCTTTTTTTCTAAAGCGGTTTAGCTTTTTCTGGCCTTTTTTTGAAGCCAATATAGCTTCTTTTTTCTCCAGCTCCTGGCAACACTGGTTGTCAGGAATGGTTATTATTAAACAACTATAAATATTTAAATGTTCTAGTCCATTTTATTTTGTAAAAATTTCAAAATTATTATCTCAGTCAAATGGAATCGAATATAAGTAACATATAATATATAATACTTATTTTCATTATTGGTTTATTCATTAAATATCAACCAAAAAATGTAAATCACAATTTTTTTATTAAATATTTAATAATTTTAAAAATGTATTATCTCCTAGACTTTCTGAAATGAAACAGAAAATGTTCCAAGTTCCATAAAGAACATATAAGATGCAAACACACTTCTTATTAACTGTGATTATTTGTCATTATAAATCTTACCAAATAACACTGTACAACACCAAAAAAAATTACTTAAAAAATTATGAAAACCCTCTAAATCTTCAAGGCATGATTCTTTTTGTCCTTCTTTTAAAAATGAGCAAAAAACACCATTACGACAGGGATTTAACGGGTTAAAATGTTCCACAATAATATTATCCGTAAAATTTTGCTATAAGTCCCCAAATACACCAAAACGGAAAATTCAACCAGAAAGTCATAAATAAGACATATCTAACAAAAGAGAACCGAGGGTTAATTTCGCATTTATTAAGAATTTTATTTTAAAGAACATTTTCGGTATAAAATTTATTCGGCAAATTTATGCAAAATGTTACGGAGAACATTTTGTAGAAAACGTTAACCCTCTAAATCCTCAATACATGAGTCTCTTTTGTCCTTCTTTTAAAAAAAGAGCAACAAACACCATTAAAACAGGGATTTAAGGGGTTAAAATGTTCCACAAAAATATTATCCATAAAATTTTACTATAAGTCCCTAAATACACCAAAACGGAAAATTCAACCAGAAAGTCATAAATAAGACACAACAAAAGAGAGCTTAGGCTTAAATTCGCATTTATTAAGATTTTTTTTTTAAAGTACCCCAAAAATTTAACATGCGCACCCATTGAAGAACGCTTATAGCTGAAATATGCTGGACATCGTATGGTAATGAAGTGGAATTGCCTAGAGCTAAAAAAAAATTAATTACATCCAATCCAAATTCTTAATAAATACAAAATTAACCGTAAACTATCTTTTGTTGTATCTAATTTCTGACTTTCTGGTTGAATTTTCCGTTTTGGTGTATCTAGGGAATTATAGTAAAATTTCACAGATAATATTTTTGTGGAACATTTTAACCCCTTAAATCCCTGTTTTAATGGTGTATGTTGCTCTTTTTTAAAAGAAGGACAAAAAAGACATGCCTTGGGGATTTAGAGGGTTAACCTATTCTACAAAAATGTTCTTCGTAACATTTTACATAAATTTGCTGAATACATTTAATACCTGAAATGGTCTTTAAAATAAAATTCTTAATAAATGCGAAATTAACCCTAAGCTCTCTTTTGTTGTGTCTTATTTCTGACTTTCTGGTTGAATTTTCCGTTTTGATGTTTTCAGGGACTTATAGTAAAATTTCACGTATAATTTTTTTACAGAACATTTTAACCCCTTAGATCCCAGTTTTAATGCCGTTTTTTGTACTTTTTTAAAAGAAGGACAAAAAAGACCCATGCCTTGAGGATTTAGAGGGTTAACATATTCTACAAAAATATTCCCGGTAACATTTTACATAACTTTGCTGAAAACATTTTATACCTAAATTGTAAGGATCACATGGTTTCTTATGACGATTAACAATAAGAATGTGCCAGAGTTGGGAAACTTTAAGCCCCCCTCAAATGAAATTCAGATGAAAACTTTGAAAACGCCGATACACGTGTCTTTTTTTTGGTCTCCTCTATAAAAATTTATTGGTCGGACCTTGTAATTTTGGAAAAAATTTGATTTTGTTGTATAGTGTAATTAATAAAACTCCATTATCAGATTTCAAAAATATTTAAAATCATGGATTTTGGATTGATTATTTCTGAAAAGGAACTTTGTACACTAATGATTACTAAAACAAAAATTGAAGAACAAAATACACTAATGAAGTCAAATTTATTGAAAAAAGGTATGTACGTCAAATTCAATTTTATGTTTGGTAAAATCATCACCACGTTTATAATGAAGCATTAGTATGACCTAGCTTAACTTCTAGAATTATGCTGAATTTAATTTTTAATAGTTTCATTATGTGCAATTTATTCTGAACAAATGTTTAATTGAGAATCATTGTAATTCTCAAAAAGTTTTATCTAAAGAGGTTTATATTGTAAATCAGCAGTTAGGTTTCAAATAAAACCAAATGTTTTGTATAATGTATAAACAATGAATATAAGAAAGCACCAAAACATGAGATTTATTAATTTTAGTCCCAAATTTTAAAAACCGGTTAACCGAGTGATAAAAACCGGATAAACCGGTTAACCGAAAATCAACATTTTAAATTAACCGGTTTGCAAAAAACCGAGATTTCGAAGAAAAACCGGGTTTTCGGTTAACCGGTTTATAAACACTAACCGCTAAGCTAATTCGGGTACGATGAATTCAGTGGTGCTAATCGTTTTTTTAGGTTAGCTCGTATTTTCGAGATATACCGTTATTTCAAAAATGGAGGAGGTTCCACAACATATATTCCCGTAACTCAAAAACGGTTTAGTTTATTGAACAAACTGAAAAAACCGAAATTCCGCAACAAAATTTTTTGGTTTTTAAAACGGTATTAAAAATTGGAAAATGCTTATACGCTCTTAATTTTTAAATTCAAATGCATATAACTTTGAAGTCAGTCACGATTTGTAAACAATTATTTTTTTGTTTGACATATTCATTGGATGAAGCAATGGAATTGCTTTAATGCATGCTACACAAAAGGGCTGTATCACTAGAGATAGTATATCTTCTGGCGTGTGACATCAATGAGTTTTGTTGTGTATTGCACTGGTTCACAATTTGTACATAGCTTTCATCCTACATGAGGTTAGGATAAATTTTAGGCAGTAACGTGGTAGGAATTTCCCGGATAACATCCAAGATATTTAGGGTTTTGATTTTTATGCAAACCAAATAATTACAAAATTGGATAACTGGTTTACGAAGATTTCTAAGGCACACAAAAGTAGGAATTTCCAGGATAACATTCAGGAAACTAACGGTTTTTGATTAACATCCAAGCACAATTTTGCCAAAGGCAATTTATATTCATTTTGGTGGATAGGAGCTAGCAGTGAGAATGGATAATTAGAGAAAACTTATGGACACTGGAGTATGGGTTTTTTAAATACAATAAAATAGCAACCAGTTGTAAGAACATGAAAAATATAAAAAATAAATATTATTAAACCAAAAGAAAAAAACGAACTTTATCTTTTATTTAAAAAGGACCTGGATTGGCTGAATAATACCACAGCTTCAAAACCGGAATCAAGCAGTGGTTCCACCTCCAATATCATCATATTTATTAAGACGGAGGTTTGTGCCAATTTTTATTTCATTCAATAATACTGATTTTAATGTGTTGATTCGCATTCTGATACGAAAAAGAATTGTTTCCGGATTTAACTTTGTCGGACTTTTTAAATCTTTTAATTAATTTATATACATTATTGAATTCTGAAAGAATATTTGAAACATTTTACTGTTTTTTAGATTAATTTAGTGTTCCGGGAAATTTAAAAACCCTAGTTAAAATAAACCAAACTATAGTTGCAAAAACAGTACCACCAAATTCTTTCGAGTGTATTAAAGAGAAAAACGTTAGGAAAAAATCCCCCAGAATAGAACAAATATAATACTGGTATAATTTATTCGTCATGATCATAATTCATATTAAATGTAATTTTTATCTGAAAAAAACCAAATACACACACATATTTTTGTTTTAAATGTTTGTATTCAAGAAAATAACAATTAATTATGAAATATTTTAGCAGCGTGGGTTTTATTTGTGTTTCTCATACAATTTGCAACGATTTAAAAACATTTAACGGGAGATGATACATTTGACCTTTTGTATGAGCATGAATATGTATACTTCCTTAAAAAATCCATAAGGAAAATTGATTTTTGATAGATTTTCTGGTACTTGTTGAAGTTTATGTACATTTCACAAACAAATGCAAGTGTGAGAAATATATGTTAGGTCTTGTGCATCAAGAATTTCTTTGGAGAGAGAATAGAAAGCAGTTTTCTAATCTTAAATAATTCATTATTTCTAGGCAGCTTTTATTTTTAAATTCTTGTGTCTACATTCCTAAATGAAAGTAGCGCTAGTACAGTGAACTATTTAAAATTTGAATCACTTCACTTTGAATCAGAATCACTTTCTGAGTCAATTAAACAGAATCAGAAATAATTTTAATATAGACATAAATCATACGACCTAATTTCATGGCGATCGGATCGGTTTCAGGCCCTCTTCTGAAAATAAATTATTGAAATTTTAAAAGAAAAATGTTTCTACTCATTTACTTAGTGTAGGGTATTATATGGTCGAGCTCGATCAAATCACACAATTAACAAAAATGTTTTGAAAAATCCCAAAAATGAGATTTTTTTTTGTTTTTTTTGGCTATAATATCCATACCAGGGGAGGAGTTGTCGGAAATCTTTAAAAAATAATGAAGAACATATTATTACATCTGAAATTGGTTACTATATTAACATGTCGCATATTCGATTTGAGAATTTGTTCCCTAAATTTGAATTTTACATAAAAAATATGCGTTTTCTGGATGGACCTGGTCCCCTCGGTATCAAAAATTTGCAAATTTTTTTTCCATTTAAAATATTTTATGTAATGTTAGTTTTTCAAAAAATATAAATTTTTTATACATCTTTTTAGAAATTTTTTAGATAACTTAAAAAGAAGAAAAGTACTTTTTTCCCCAAAAAATAGCGAAAAATCACTTTGAAGTCGGTCATGATTTTTAAACAATTATTTTTCTGTTTAATATATACAATTGTTATCAGTCCAATAAAAAAAATGGGGATATATTTGTCCCCCTATTATCAAAAAACTGGAGTATGGTGGGTAAAAATTTTTAAAATTTAATTTTCAAATCCGAATATCTCCTAAGTTATAAAAGATAAATGGTAGCTACTACAAGGTTTTTTATAGTGCTTGATGAGGAGATTCTTTATATGTAATTTGTTGGAAACCAGAACCCAAAAGAAGAAATATGATAGTTTTACAATTTGACATATCCGAGTTGTCCTAGTTTAGGTACTCATGGTGGTGCCCCTGGTGCACCTGTGAGAACCAAATTCAAAACATAAAATCTACAACACTTCCTCTTTGCTCAGTTCAAATTTCATTCAAAACGGACTATACGTTTAGAAGTTACAGTGCACATCACTAATCTTCAGGAATTCCCCACTAGCTTTGTTTATCTGAAACAGTGCTTACTCATTATTTCATGTACTATTAGCTCTTTTGCATTTGTTGTTGTTGTTTTTGTTACTGCTCGTGGTTTTTCGTGAGGCAATATAAGTATATATATAACACAGAACAGATATTAATTCGGTATCTCGGGAAATATTAGAGATATTGTTACGAAATTTCACATGGTTAAAACTGAGATGTTTTCGAGTTGACTTGCAGTAGTTCAGCTTCCTAGGAATAATGGGAGCCTGTGAGTGGCCCCTCAAAATTGGTCACCTTGGGTGTTACATTTATTAAAAAATCGTCAAAAATCCATTTATGATCCGAGTAAGCTGAAATTTAAAAATAAATTGTTCTTAAGTAGATCTACAAAAAATATGCTTACATTTTTAGGTTATCTCTTTTAGTTTAAGAGATATTTTGGTTTATACATTTTTTTTTTAATTTTGCTCGATCTTTTTTTGGTTTTTTAGTTATGGAGGGCCAACGAAGGGTCACAATTTATAATTATATGTAAATGACGTCCGAAAAATTT
The DNA here is from genome assembly GCF_958450345.1 of Calliphora vicina. Taxonomy (NCBI): domain Eukaryota; kingdom Metazoa; phylum Arthropoda; class Insecta; order Diptera; family Calliphoridae; genus Calliphora; species Calliphora vicina. The sequence continues at coordinate 32,524,246 of NC_088784.1, forward strand.
ATAAAATTATTTCATATTACTAAAATATCAATCTTCAAGTCCTAAAGAGTTCCCCAATACACAGTGGTGCAGAATAAAATTTTTTTGAAATTAAATTTGGTATTTCTAAACTGCTGGTCCGATTCGGATAAAATTTGACGTGGGCGTAGCTAAGGGGTATTCGAGTATAAGTTATTAAAATGGTCCCTACAAATGCGTGTGCTATTTATATATTAGGATTTCCGAATTATAGGTATTTCAAAATTCTAAAATTTCGGCATACCTTAGTCCGTTATTTTAAAAATGTAGGGCTTATTTTGGGACCGAATGGACTCAAGTTTTTATGGTTAGTTAGACAACTAAATTATCAATAATATACAAAAGTTTTCAGAGCGCTATTAGTTATAAATCCAAAAATAAAAGATTTTTAATTTAACAATTAAAAAAAAAATAGTAGATTTTGGCTGCTTTTTGAGCGAAAAGGTGACTTACCTCTTTTTAATTAAAAACAAGTAAGAAAGTATGGTCGGTCAAGCCCGACCATATAATACCCTACACTAAGTAAAAGAGCAAAACCATTTTTCTTTCAAAATTTCAATAATTTAAATTTTTGAGTGATTTTCGGAAGTGGGCCTTATATGGGGTCTATGAACAATTATTGACCGATCACCATGAAATTAGGTCGTGTGATTTATGTCTATATGAAAGTTTACTATGTTGAATTTTCAGCGATTTATGCACATTAAAGTGATTTTCGGAAGGGGGTCTATATGGGCCAAATTTGATCGTAATATATTCAAAATTACGACCTGTACTCTGCGCACATGGACAGCCAGCCAACCAGACGGACCGACATCGTTTAATCGACTCAGAAAGTGATTCTACTTTAAGGTGGGTGTTAGACTAATATTTTTGGGCGTTACAAACATCTGCACAAACGCATAATACCCTCCCCACTATGGTGGTGTAGGGTATAAAAAACATTCTTTAAGAACATACTATAACAATTTTACATTTTTCTGTAAGGTATCTTTACGGAGCAGATTTGTGGACCGAAGGAATTGTGTACCCAATGAACAAAATTGTAAAAAATAAAATTTTTGGGATTTTCGCTCAAATTTTTACGAATTGAGGGATTCCCTTTGACAAGTTTCTTTTTGCATAATATTCAAGAATCGAGGAAAAATTAAATTTTATTTCGAAGTAAATTTTTTTGGTTCGTTTTTTTGGGGAAAATTTACGAAATTGTTGTGAAAATTCACGAATATTTTTTCGTGAATTTTCACTACAATTGTTTCTCATAATGTAATTCGGGTTCTCGAAATTCATTGTTCGGCAAAGTTTCTTGGAATAACAAGAATCGGGATGAGTCTTTATACATTTTTTCAGACCCCTAATTCCTATATATGTACATGATATTTAAATCAAGTCCACAACCTATAAGTATCCAGAATATTTTTACATGGCAATTTAATATTGCTGGCTGATTTATACTTAAGTAACTTAGGTATTTCCCATGGGAAGTACAGTGCACTGTGGTGGTTTTTAAAGCTCGATAGAACCTCAAATTTTAAGAAAATATTTTATTAGAAACATCAACATTAAGCAGTGGCCGTAACAATTATGTCATTTAGAATAAAAAGCACAACATAATTCTTATTTTCTGATTTTTATTTTTTTTTTTTGCAGAAATAATTGCGCTGCTGGCCTTTAGAAAACAGAGCACTGACTCCCCCGACCTAACTTGCACTATGGCAATGAATGATTATATCTCGTCGCTCGAAGTCAGTGCCAACCATAATAACTGAGACGAAATCTATTGTTATGTGCTCATGCTCACTAGCAGGTGTCTTATCAGCTCTTCTAACAACCATCATCAGCCGTCATCTCGTCTATGGATATTTTCAATAGTCGGATAAGGCTGTTGTGTTCCCGTAACATTGCTTGAAGACTCGAAACAATGTCCCGTCTGACATCAGTACTGATTGCGCAACGGTGTTCTGTAGCTCCATTTTCAGTGAAATAAATTTTAAAGAAATTCGCATCATCATTGAGTAGCGGTAGCAACTATCCAATTCATTTGGCCTTGAACTTTAAAGGTGGGCATTATGCAGATGTTGTTTACAGGCGGCTCAATAATTTGTGGCAGAACCACCTCACCGTTCGAACAGCACATTCCCGGGGATTTCTTAGGGAACTTCAATATGCTGCAATGAAAGCAAAGTTTCTTCATTGCGACAATCAGTATGTCCTTGTGATTCATGTAGTCATCATCATTATTCTAATGAAATGTCGCCAACTTTAAATCGATTATTTCTCTTGATCGAGCTATTAGGTAGCGATTGGATTCTAGTCTTTCGTTATGCTGTTGGGATGTCTCTGCAGCTCTCGATGAAGGTGCACTGCGACGCATTTGCTGATTCATAATTTACAAAAAATTTGTTGCCTTTATATGGCTTTAATAATTTCATTAACATATTTTTGTTTGATCGCATTTATACGATATTTTTATTTAATGGAAATAAAATGAAACATGCATTAAATATCGATATGTTCAAATATGCATGAATTTGCATCATGTATATGAATGAAATTATGCCTCAGATATTTCATTAAAACAACCATCAAAATAATTTCCAAAAAATAAATATGCACAATAACTGCAATACTGCAATCAATTGTTTTATGCTGTATAGTAGTTTTAACTTTTATATTCTCACTTCAATTTATAAACAATAAATGAATGTACATACATTTTTATAGTCGTTGTTGTTATAATTTGTTATTTTATTTTTTTTGTTTGCTGCTTTTATTGATAATCATTTTATTTAATTGGAAATTATTTTTATTGTGTGTCTATTGACATCTGACAGTGTTGTGCCCCAGCATATAGAGTAATCTGGTGTAATACCAAACTACCAGCATGAAAACATTGCATTTTATTAGTCATTCTCATTTAATGGAGCATTTGAATGGAGTGAATGAATATGTATTTGCATGTTATTTGTAGAAAAGTGTTTAAATTCTACACCTGGTTATGACCCACCTCCTCTATATTAATGATTTTTATTATTTGCCAATACAGTATATTGCTTAAAATGGCCAATTATCTATATGTTTTAGGCAAAATGCGTCTAAGCCAATTTGTAAATTGTCGAAAATGGCTATCAAAGTATTTGTAACGGATCACTGACATATCATTAAGTGAGTCAGTACTAAAAGCGAGTGGCTTTTAACTGGAAAAAATATTTGAATTTCCTGATTAATTCGATTACATTATTTTACTTGGTATCGAGGGAAGAAAACTGATGAAAGATGAGTGTTTTCTGAGTGTTAGGGACCGGTTCCGGTTTTAAAATTGTATAAGAAGGGACCTGTTAATTTAAACTGTTGTTGCCAACTGACACCTACACCTACGAGGACTACAGCAGATATGAGCCGAAGTCTTGAATGAATAAAGCCTGGGCTACGAAGCGACTGAAAATTATGTTATTCAGTAATTATTTTCTGGGTACCCATTGTTAATTCGCATTTTAATGCAGCTTCATCAACATTTTGTTAATATTAAATTATACAAGAGTCTTTTCGAAAAAAATGTTTAAAAATTATTTTTGAAACTAATCAATAAGAGTGTTGAAATATTTAACATTTTCGTTTAGAAAACAAACATAGAAAAAACATAAAAAGCTTTAAGAAAAAAGGCTTGCAAAAATTCAAGAATTCACTAGAAAACAACATGTCAAGCAAAAATTATATAAATGACAGATAATGTCAGAAAATATGACAACTAAACAAAAAACTAAGACAAACCCAAATTTAAATTTTAACACGTAAATAGTTACATATATAAAATATTCTAGCATAAAATGAAATCGAGTTTTTTCAATTATTAGTTATGCAAAGATGCTGTTGAGAACTTTTTCTGAAATGTATATACAAATGAATACCTACATATATTAGACTTATGTTTATAAAATTGATTTGTCTGGGATTCGTCTTATTTTGGATACCTAAAATTTGCATTTTTGATAAATTCTTCAAAAATTGATACCATAAAATATAAATATTTGCACTAGGGATATAAGCAAAAGCGATGCCAAAAATTGTATTACACAGTGCAACACGAAAAAAATAACCATATACGGACACAACTACGTGATAAGAGACCAAAAAAAATTACCTGTGTCTCCCAGTTTTGCCCGAAGTCATGCACTTTTTGATGGGCCCCAAAGATTTGTGCCCACGGTGTCATTTTTGCAAAAAAAAAGATAATTTTCTCAGGCTCATATCTTGCAAACAGTTCGGTATTTTGATTTACTCTCTGAGGCAAAGTTGTAGCGCTTGTCATAAAGAACAAAAGTTGTGAACATATAAAATCAAAAAAAAAATCATCTTCAAGATCTAAATCGCAAAAAAAAAACTTTATAAAAGTCGATTTTTTATCTTTTTTCCCCTGTTCAGGTCAAACTCAAAAACAATCAACTACAAAAATGTACATAAGATCTCAATAAACAACTTTCTAGAACATATATCTTATATACCCTTCACCAAATTTATCAAATATCTATCATTAGATATCCATATTGTCTATATTTATGATTTAGTAATCCAGATATAGGTCAAAAATCGAGGTTGTCCCGGTTTTTTCTCAGCCATTTGTGGACGGATTTTCTAGATTTTAAATACCAACCAAGCAGGAAGAATTCCGGAGATATTGATAAATTGATTGTTCGTAAGTTATTTGTTGGCTTCGAAAAGTTGATTTCAACAGACAGACATACATGGCTTAATCGAATCCGCTATCTATAAGGATCCATAATATAAATACTTTATAGGGTCGGAAAATTATATTGTGGAAATTACAGGCGGAATGACACACTTATATATACCCTTCTCACGAAGGTGAAGGGTATAATGGCAGATATCTTCTCTTCAAATTTGTATGTTGTGTAATTTACTAAAAAACGCTGGACCAATTTTGTTGAAATTTTCAGGGAATCTGCGGAATAACATAGCGGAAAAAACTGAAAAGTCAGATTTTTTATCTGACTGAAAATATTTTGTCAAAAAAAATATTATATGTAGGTATGTATAATAGGGTGGCCCTTAATAAACGAAAGTTGGATTTTGGCCATTCTCACCCCCCAGTTTGGTGAACATTAGTAAAAAAATCATCCTGAAAAAATTTTAGGTAAATCGGTTGGGGTTAAGACGTGCCGCAAGCCCTCTGAAGTTTTGAGATGCATTTACAAGGGGAAAAAAGGCATTTTTTTCAGTTTTTGTAGAAATTTTGCCATTAAAAAATTGCTTTTCCAATTTAGTTTAAAGTAATAGAAATGTGTATGCAATTGTCGTTCTAATGAGACATAAAGAACAGAAAGTGGTCAAAAAATTTAAAAGTTATTAAAAAATCGCCAGGCCATTAACGTGTGTCAGGCAACTAGAACAAGAAAGGTAGGAACAAAATTAATATATTTTGATAAATATTAAAATAAAAGCTAATTTTTACTTAAAATATGTCAATATTTACTTCTATATGAGTTTTTGTCTTCGTAGGATACCGTTAACCTATTCTTAGGTAAGAACAAAAAAATAAAATTTTTTTAACGGCAGTTTCAAAACTTCATTTTCAAATTTTTAAAAATTTTGTTAAACAAATTTCAGAATTTTTTAATCATCTCATTGGGATTTATTAAGAATATAATAGGGAATACAAATGTGAAAAAATTATGAAAATATCTCTTATGGTTTTTCCGTACCTGCGATTTAAATTTTGAAATTTTCGAGAAAAACCAATTATTTTGCAATTTTTAGGCGAATGAGCTCTATTTCCTTACTCTTATGAATTTTAAGCAAAACTTATTCAGACTATTATAGTCCAGATAATTCTAAATATACTCTAAAACTTTTACTAAAATCGGAAAACGTTAACCCTTAAATCGTGAAGGTCAAAGGTCAAATTTTTCAATATTTGGAAAATTTTTACAAAAACTGAAAAAAATGCATTTTTCCCCTTGTAAATGCATCTCAAAACTTCAGAGGGCTTGCGGCATGTCTTATCCCCAACCGATTTACCTAAAATTGTTTCAGGATGATTTTTTTTACTAATGTTCACCAAACTGGGGGGTGAGAATGGCCAAAATCCAACATTTGTTTATTAAGGGCCACCATAATGTACAAGGTGGCGCAAAAGTAAACTTCCGATGTTTTTTGGCTGTAATTAAAAAAAAATGAAAAACTTTGATTCTTCTTGTGGATTACTTTTATTTGGTCTATTAATTCTTTTTACATCAAGTCGAGAATATGATGTCATGTAAATGGCCGACGCCACAATTGATTTCATTTGAGCTCTTTTTATGGCATTTTCCATCACTTTGGCCAAAACTTCCGGCGATAGGTCCTCACATTCTTGACGGATATTGTCTTTAAGAGCTGCAAGAGTCTGAGGCATAAACATAAACCCACGAATTCAAAAAGCCCCACAAAAAGAAGTCTGGAGCGGTCAAATCAGGCGATCTTGCTGGCCAGTGCAAATCGCCAAAACGGGAGATTAGGCGACCGGGAAATGCATCTTTCAGCATATCGGTTGTGGCACGTGCAGTGTGTGCCGTTGCACCGTCTTGTTGGAACCACATGTTTTCCAATCCCAATTCATCAAGTTGCTGCAAAAAGAACTCGTTGATCATTGCTCTGTAGCGCTCACCATTCACAGTAACCGTTTGGCCCGCGACGTCTTCGAAGAAAAAAGCGAAAACAGCACACCATACAGTGACTTTGAGCGGGTGTAATGGCTCTTCGTGGGTTACACGCGGATTTTCAGTGCACCAGATGCGTAAAATTTGCTTATTTACGTACCCGCTAAGATGGAAATGGGCCTCATCACTTAGTTTTGATGAAAAATCATCTTCCTCACCGACCAATTATTGGTCAAATAAATAGTCAGCAATATTCCACGTTCTGGAGCAGTGTAGCGTAACATTGTTTATTAACGTGTATTTCGCATGTGTTTACTACACAAATGTGAAAACAGAACTGACATTAGGGGCCAATCGCAAAATTTATAGCATTTTCTGATAGGAGGATTACTTTTGCGCCACCTTGTATAATTACTGATAGACCATTTCTTCAATTTTTATAGATAGTTTATTAAGTTTCCTATATATAAACCTTTCGAGGTCAGTTATTGTTGAAAAAAACTAATTTTGGCAAAAAAAAAATTTCCAAAAAAAAAAAAAATCCAAAAAAAAAAATTAAAATTTAAGTGAAAATTAAATTGATGAGCAGTTGCGGAACGCGAATCACATCTTCAGGAAAATGGGGAAAGGGCATCAATGGCGAATCACGGCTTCAACAAATGCGTCGCAGACGTCGTCGACATGGTATTCCCAAGTCTTACAACCAACTACAAAAATTCGGATTTGCTGTGGGAACGTGCAATTTTGGCACCAAAAAATTATGATGTCAACAACCTGGTTGAAACCACCTGGCTAAATAATGAACTACAAATCGATTGACACAGTAATGAACGAACAACAACCCATCAATTATCCAACTGAATTTTTGAATTCATTGGAACCAGCCGGAATGCCACCATATGTATTAATATTGAAGGTTGGATCACCGACAATCACCAACATAAACGCGCAAAAATTATGCAGCGGAACCAGATTGACAATGTAAAAATGTTCCCCAAATATATTTGAGGCAACAATCATCGGTCATCTTGCTAGATATAATAAATGTTTCGGTGTGATCGGGGAGTCCGTGCTTTAGTTTTGTTCGACACTGTAATTTAAAATCGAGATGCAATATAAAACACATGTCTTCTAAGGGCCAGCAACGCGGACCGAGTTCAGCTATTATGTCATCTATTGTAAATCATTTTTAAGTTAGCACACATGAAATTATAAAAGTAACTAATACAAAATTTCTAATTTACAAACAATATTGCACTTAATTCCAAGAACTAGATCTAAATAACACACTCTAACTTAATTTAAACCACCACTCCAACAATATTAACACAAATTTCCATATGGAAATATGTATAAATTAACTTTTAAAACAGAAACCGCTTGGTATTTTTATGTGTACCTTTGCTACATTTCCTTTTCGGCCAAGTTTGTAATTACTTAACACCATATGTGTGCTGTGCAGTGTCTTGCCGACTACAACTATCAATTAGTCACTCTGTAGTAGTTTTAGCAACAGCAAATTGCCCGGAATTTATGTTGTACTCTGTTCCAGCTAGAGATACGTCAACAATTGTTAACTTTTCGTAATGACCAACAGCAACCGCCGTTTCCTTATCAAACATTGACGAGCAGTTATGCAAATATCGTGAGTATTTACCTTTATGGTAAAGCAATTAAGCTAAAAAAAAAACTGAAACTAGATCAATTTCTATGAGTTCAAATGCAACACAACCTGGACAAAGGAAACCAATGTGAAAAAGTGTATTAAGAGTAGAAATGCAATTTGTGTGTGTTTATTTGTATATCAGGTAGACCAGGAAACTGTGAGGATTTGTGATACGATATGGATTAATTCGGTTTATTATTTATCAGTAAAGTTGCAAATTTTCTGTATTTAGTTTATTTATATTTATTTGGTTTTAAAAACTAGAAATGTGTTTGCAAAACTTGTTAGTTATTTTGTTTTATTTAGCTTTTCGAAATTTAACGCATTTTATATTTAGCAATTGCTTATGAAAGAATGTTGTAATAAATGAGTATTACAAAGGCGGCCCCACATTTGGCTCTACAAATACTATTTTCAAAACAATTAAATCGCAATGCAGAATTTTCTGACATTCGTTTCATAACTGGTACTAGCCCTCATAAATCATCCTCTGAATTTAGAATCTAACAGACATTTTTTCATAATAAAAACTTTCATAGAAAGAATATTTTCATATCCATCAAACATTTCCTTCCATTCAGCTAAGTGTAATAAGTAATTAAATCTCTTTATTTTTATCTCCTCATAATTCCTTTGTGACAATTATCCACTTTAATGCCACCCATATTTGTACTAATAACAATAATTTGCATTAACATTTAAAGGCTTAATAAATTTATAGGCTTTTGCAAATAAATAAAGAAACTTTGCCATTATAGATATAAAAATGTCTGAATTTATGAGTACTTAAATTCATAAAAATTTTCTCTCATTTTTTCCATTTTATTTTGGAAAAAAAGAAATACAGCAGCAACATAATGCAGCATTCAAAATATCGTAATCTATTTGTTATGTTGGTGGTAAGATGCAAACAAACAAACGAACATATAATATCTTGAAAACTTAATAAAAAGTATAGAAAAAAATAATACGACAAAATCATCATAAAAAACTTAAGCAATAAAACAGCATAATAAGACAGCAAAGGGCCATAAAAATTAGTTCAGTTTGGTTTTATATTACGTGTAATTTTGCGTAAGACTGCAAAACAGTGAAGTGTTTTACTCGTTATATCCTCTGCTGAAGTCAGGCATTATGCCAGGGATGTAGACCCACACACATGGTGGGGAATATGGAGTACTAATTTTCATGTTTATATGGTTCATCATTAAATTAACTATAATTCGTTATAATTTTTTTTTTCTTTACTTTGGGTGCTTAAAAACAAATACGCAAATAAAGTGCGGAGGGCTGCTTACTCATTCTCCAACTGTATTCATAATTATAGTCATAAGTTGTAAAAGAGAATAAATATATATATATATATTTGTATATTATTTTTATGACTTTAAGTGAAGTTTTTGGGCAGCGCAGGTCTAAATGAAGTTTGAAAGAAATAAACAGCAAGTTGTAAAAAATAATTTTATATAAGATGATGCACTGTGAGAAAAATAAGTGTATTGCGATAAACCGATCTAGCTATATCCATCCGTATGTCCATCTGTTTGTTGATGATGATAATTGGGCAACATTTGTCCCTAGTACCCATACAAAGTCCGCCTCAGAAAATAACTAGATCATTCATAATTGTCTTATAAAAACACCAATAAATTATGATAGAGGAGACAGAAAAAAAAGACACGTGTATCGGCGTTTTGAAAGTTTACATCTGAATTTCATTTGAGGGGGGTTAAAGTTCCCCAACTCTGGCACTTTCTTATTGTTAATCGGCATAAGAAACCATGTGATCGGTATAAAATGTGTTAAGTAGGTTAGGTTAGGTTCCATGGGCTGCTGCTCCTCAAGCAGCTCACTTGGGTCCATTTAAATCTGATCCCATTGTGATACCCAAGGGGTAGACATCAGGGTATTTATAATACCTCCGTTGCCTCCAAATTAAACCAGCCAGATTCCCGGATGAAGGAGTAGATTCGTCTAAGATTCATCCTCGATAGCTCGTCCAAGCATGATAGGAATGGAAATCCAAGGATGCGTTCCCTCAGGTTTGTAAGAGCCGGACATTGGCAGAAAAGGTGATACACAGTCTCCTCCTCTTCTTCATTATGACAGCTAATACAGTAATCATTGTACAGTAGGCCTAATCTTCTAGCATGTGTCCCGATTAAACAGTGCCCTGTAATAAAGGAGACAATTAGCCTTATTTGCTCACGACGGAATTCTATAAGTAGATTCGTCCTGTTGGCATCATATACGGGCCAAGTCGACCTCGCTGTAGCACAGGAAGGTTCATTTGTCCACCTGTTTTGTGCAGTCTCATACAGTTTCTGCTGAACAGCCATCTTGCATTTAACAAGGGAAATACCAGAAAAGGGGTCGATCGCCTCCTCACTCATCATCGCACCCCTTTTGGCCAGATCATCTGCTATACAATTACCCTGATTTCCATCTTGTCCAGGGACCCATATAAGCGTTATCCTAGAATGTCTCGATATCTCATTTAGAGATACTCGGCATTCCTCGGTTAACCTAGATATCGTTAAGATACCCGCTATTCCGTTAACGGCAGCCTTGCTGTCAGTAAATATACATATATCACCAGATATTCGATAATACCTCAGCAAGTTGGATGCGCGTTTAATGGCAGTAATTTCTGCCTGAAGAGCAGTACAGAAGTTAGGTAGCCTAAAGTAGGATTTTATCCCAAAGTTTTCAACATAGAAACCTCCAGCGACCCTATTACCCCTATTAGAGCCATCCGTATATATCAATATATTGGTGATCGGAGAAGGAGCAGTCGCTAGCGACGGCCCAATTAGTAATCATGCTGTGATGCTCAGCACTTACAAGTGTTAAGTCTAGAACCTCACTTCTGTTAGCGACAATGAAGGTAGGTTCTGAACCTCTATTTACTACTTCCAAACTACTATTAAGAATGAAGTGGAAAAGACTCTCACCTCTTGTATTGGTGTCACTGCTACCCCATATGATGTGGTGCGAGTTAGCGTCAGCACAGATAACTAAAGGTATCTTGGACCCATTCGCCATTTTAACAGCACTGCGGACAGCATCATTTGGCTGATGCTCCCCATGATCGTGCGCCATATAGCTGGAAATCAGCCACAACAAACTGCCTTCCTTGGTTTCCCATGAGACTGCTAGTGTATCTTCATTGCTGTAATCAGACAGAATGAAGATATTCAAAGAACTTTTAGCCAGTATACAGGATCTAATTTTACCTGCGCCTTTAGCGTAGTAGAGCTTATAGCCCTTCAGACATAGTCCACAGATACGATCCTGGTGGATCCAAGGTTCCTGGACCATGACTAGCTCCTCCCCGTTCTTAGCAATTCGGAGGATCAGTGCAGCAGATGCTGCCTTAGAGTGGTGAAGGTTTATTTGCGTCACCTTCACCATGCTCAATTTGTACAACGGTGACGGACGCCGACGTCCTGGTCAGAATTCAGTAGGGCGTCCTCGTCCACCGCCTCGTCCATCCGTTCAAAGAAGGTACCAACCAGTTCGGAGACAGAGTTGGTATCATCAATGTCGATTGGACCAGCGGCGTCATTGCATTCCATGTCCTCTTCCGAGGGCATGGGTTTTACATCCTCTAAGGAGATATGATCGTACCAAATCCATAGTACACCTTCCTTTGTGTCTTCCTTAGCGGCCAAGGAGTCCTTATTCAGGACGACGATCGCCTTTCTGGAAGATCCCTCAGCATCAGTAACCTTGACAACTTTCCAGTCGTTAGTTGGAAGCTGTGGGTTACAGCACTGGAGGATCTCCAAGATCTCCTCCGGGCTAGATGGCTCAGCTGGTATTTTAGCTATAGACCTAGGCTTTCGGGGTATCTCACTCACCGATACCACCTCAAGCCTAGATCCCGGCCATACTTCGCCCAACGATGCGACGGCAGTCTTGAGTAGCAACGCTGAGCGTTCATCCACACAAGACATGAGTTTAACGTGACCCTGCTACCAACCAGCGTCATCGCATTGAGGAGGAGTGCCTGGGTTCTCTTTGAGAACTTTCCAAAATACCCCTACCAGTTTTTGCTTCACCATATCCAATTTGATTGAGATATGGATCCGTCATTGACACTTCGATCTATAACCGCCCTAAGAGGTTGTCTTTGACAATCTCGCTAAAGGACTTAGCTAGAGATCGTTGTGCCGCTTTAGGCCTTTTCGGACCCGGTTGCTGGCTCTTAATTGTCGCATCCTCCTCTGAACGTTGCCGTTTAGACACCGCTGATGACTCAGCAGAAGGAGGGGCGGTCTTGAGACCAGCAATGTGAGCTTTCGCCTAAGAGAGAGAAGCCTGTTGCTCCTTTGTGAGTTCCTCGGCTTATTTAGAGCCGAGAGCCTCAATGAAGTGAATGGTGGAACGCCTGGTGGTAGCAGCCCTTCTGGCAGGATTTTTATGCCTTAGACTGCTATCAGAGCCGGAGTTGGCAGGGGGGGTGCGGGCAGGAGGATTCCATCACAGACCCTGATCGCACAGTTTGCATTTGAGAAACGACTGAGAGGAGCGACTTAGTCGCTTCCCCCCCAGAGGCACCCGAGGCATGGGTTTTAACCGCCTTGACGGTTAGGGCTTTAGCAGCTTTGGAAGTACTTGGAGAGAAGTCCAGAGGTACCTCGCCGCTTATGACACTACCACCAATTGCTTTTTGTTTTTTACATTCAGCCAATTTGGGTATACCAGATTGACCTCCTGCGACACCAGTAGCATGCAGACTAGTCTGGCCCGGTGTTATCACCTGACTAGCCTGGGTCACAGTAGCATTCGACTCGCCATAGCCCGTTACCATCGCTGTGGGAGTAGGGTAACCGGAGATTATGAAGCCCCCGACGGGGTACATGGGGCATGATTCCTTTTTATCCATGGCGTCCTTACGGACAGGTAAAGGTTGCATTTTATACCTGCTGCCAGGTGTTGATTAGCTGCCGCCCCATTGGGATAACAGACGCAGACCATCAGCCGCCCAATATGGGAAATAGACGCTGAACAAAGCCACCCCTCTCAGTGAGGGGAACATGGCTTGTTGGAACATCTGATAGCCGCCCCAAAGGAGAACAGACGCTATCAGACAGAGGGGGAGGATAGTTCTTAGTATCATGCTCACCGCGTGCCCTTCTGGAATGGGAGACCCTACCGGAGATAGCCAACTCAAGTTAAACTGTCCCCTTCAGCATGTCCAACACAGATCATCGCATTTAAGCCTCTACATCGCGTCAAGATGACTACCCATCGTAGAGAGGGTAAAATGTCACGTAGAACATTTTTGTAGAATATATTAACCCTCTAAATCCTTAAGGCATGTGTCTTTTTTGTCATTCTTAGAAAAAAGTGCCATTAAAACAGGGATTTAAGGGGTTAAAATGTTATGAATAAAATTAAACGTGAAATTTTACTATAAATACCTGAATACATCAAAACGGTAAATTCAACCAGAAAGTCAGAAATAAGACACAACAAAAGAGTGCCTAGGGTTAATTTCGCGTTTATTAAGAATTTTATTTTAAAGTACCCCAAAAATTAAGCATGAAAAAAAATAGTTCAAATTTAACTAAAAATCACTAATATCTCTATTATTTTACCTTCGATAACAAATTTGGATAGGAAGTATTCATTAATTGCATTTTTTAGCTCTTGACAATTCCACTTCATTACCATACAATGTTCAGCATAATGTCTTGTAATTTTGGAAAAAAATTTATTTTGTTGTATAATGTAATTAATATCGTGTTGAGATTAGACATAAACAAGTTTAATATGAATCTAAATCTTTCTAAAATTTTTTGTGAGGATCGGTCCATAATTGGCCCTAATCCCATATAATCCCTATATCAGAAAAATATTTAAATGTCACATATTTTTTTTATTTTTTTTTTCTTCTTGGACCAGAAGTCAGGGTGCAAAGCATTGTGTTGGAACTAGGAAAATAGGTTATGGAAAAGAGGAAAGAGGGAGTAGAGTTTGTGGAGACATACAATATGAACTTTACTACATTGAAAATGACAGGAAACACTTCAGCGGAAAGTTTGATCCACATACGTACAATACGGCTAAAGGACGAATTTTCCCTATAGTCGTCAACAAAGGGATGTGTTTTTGATGAAAAACGTGTATTAAGTAAAAATCTGAGGGTTTCAGGAACAAGTTCCGTAATTTCATCAGAACACATTCCATTATAGTAACGATAGAACATAGAAACGCAGGTGGTCCTGCGAATCAATGGAGTTGGATAACCAATAATTACCTTCGCCCTCTCTTGTATGCGGTCGATACATGGAAGTTGCATTCCATTTTCGGTCGGATATAGGAGATCAGATGGAGTGAACTTAGGAATTACCGCACAGTGATATAAAAAAAATAGATGGAAATAAATGTGTAACTTCTAAACGGTAAGTCCGATTTAAATGAAATTTCACATGCACAAAGAGAACGTGTTGCCGAGTTTAAGTTTTAAATTTGGATCTCATGGACCCACCACAGACGCGATCAAGGTCCTGAAAGTAGGACACCTCGGGTATGTTTTTTAAAACGATGCTATTTATTCGTTTGTGTTTGTGATTTTAATCTCCTCATCAAGCACTACAAAAAACCTCGCATAGCTATCAGTTATCTCTTAAAGCTTAGGAGCTATTCGCATTTGAAAATTAAATTTTCAACATTTTTACCCACCCTATTCCACTTGTTTGATAACAGCGGATCCAAATATTTCCCGATTTTCTCAAGTTTTCCTTTATTGGAGTAAAAACACACGTATGTTTCAAATAGAAAAAGAATTGTTTAAAAATAATAACTAAGTCCAAAGTTATATTCATTCGAATACAAAATTTTAAAAAGGCAATTTTTCGCTAATTTTTTTGGGAAAAAAGTACCTTTTTTCCTTTGTCAGTTATCGCATAAAATTTCTAAGAGGATGTATAAAAACTTTATACTTTTTGAAAATCTAACTTTGCATCAAATATTGTAAATGAAACAAATACTGAAAATTGTTGATACCGAGGGGAGCAGGTCTATTAAAAAAACTATTTTTTATATAAAATTCAAGGTTAGGGCAAAAAATTCTCAAATCGCATATTCGATATCAAAATATAGTAACCGATTTTAGATGGCCCAATATGTTTTTAATTATTTTGTAAAGGGTTCCGATAATCCCTACCCTGGTATGAATATTATAGCCAAAAAACTAAAAATTCGAATTTTTGGGATTTTTCAACACATTTTTGGGAAGTGCGGTATTGCTGTACATAAATTTCAAAATTTGTTTTTATTCTCCAAAACTGTAAAATTTCACTAAAAACTATTCATGTTTTTTACGTGGAAAATTAATTAGAATAAACTTAACAACTCGCAGAGAACTTTTAACCGTTTAGAAGTTACATATTTATTTCCCTCTATTTTCTCCCTATACCACTGTGCACAGTTTCAAAAATCCGTGACACTCGAATGCTTTTTTCGACACTTGAATAATGTGTTTAGACCAACGGACTTTAAGAGTGACTGATTCCACAATATTTACACCATCCATAAATACAGATGAAGCAACATAGTCTACCGTTCGTTTTTGTGTCAACACGCAACACTTACATGAGTCTTGCGAGCGTAGAAAGCGAATCTATTCGCACGACCCCATTCAGAGAGTGTCCCGATTAAGGGAGTCATTTATGCTTTGCCTTATTATCCCAATCTCCGACAGGCTTGGTCTATAACTGAATGAATATGAATGGCAAATATTGTTGTCGTCTGCAAAATAATAGATAGTGATGGAAGTTTGACTAAGAATTTCGTTTAGAAAAATAAGGAATTGAGTAAGAGAAAGAACGGAGCCTTGCGGCACCCCTGAATTTATCTTGAACTCGTTTGATGAGTGATACCAACTCGTATAGTGCGATCTCTGAGAAAGCTCGATATAAATCGAGAGAAGTTATTACCGACACCAAAAGCAATAAGTTTTGATAAAAGTGCACCATGCCAAACTCTGTCGAATGCCTTGAAAATATCTAGAGCCACCACTTTACTTTCGCCAAAACGGTGAATGGAACGACACACTTTTTCCGATAGGAAGGTTATCAATTCTTCCATAGACCGTTCTCTACGTAAGCCATACTAGCGATCGTTAAGCAAATTGTTGGATTCCAAATATTTAACCAAATGGTAGTTTACCATATTTTCCATAAGATTGGAAAGTGCAGAACAAATTGCTATTGGACACTTATTTTCAGGGTTATTAGCTTCTCCCTTTTTAGGAATTGGCGTGACAATAGCAACCTTCCAAGATACTGGAAATACGCCGGTACGGTATGAAATGTTGAAAAGGTGGCAACTACAATTTCCTGGATGGTGAGCAGCGAGAGTGCTCAGGGTAGTTTTTTATCACCCTAACTGTGAAATCTTATAATAAATGCATTACTCCTGGAGCTTGACTCTATGCGGATGACGTCTTTGTGGTAGTGTCTGTTAAATGTCTGGACACTATCTCGTAAATAATGGAAATGCCACTTCGGACACTTTCAGTTAAAACTGATTTTGTAATTATTTCAGGATTCCCATATTTCCACCTTCATCGTCATAATGGTGTGATGTTGATTCTATCCTATGTATGGATTCAAAGCAATCTTGGAGTCAGAATACACAGGAGGGAGTATCTAAGTCCGGTTAGCAAATATACTCATGTAAGAAGGCTATAGGATGATCCTTAGGTATCACACCCGGGAACACAAATGCCTATTCGACATGGTCGTCATGTCCATACTAATGTATTGTGCCCTGCATCTGTGATTGGGCTTGGTTCTGGAGGTCGATTGTGTATGAGTGGTAACAACACGTCGATTTATCGGCTTGTGTTCCGGGACTGAAACCATACATCGGACGTCCTGGACTTGTTAAATTACTAGCTAGCTATGGTGGCAGGGATTAGATAGCCCGAGCTCTCGAGCAAGGGGTTTGTACATTGATCTGTGCAGTCAAGGTACAAGAATTTGACAATTAAGTGTTCCTTGCAAGTCACTTAATGTCTGTGATAGACGCATTATCTCTATCAGGTGTGTAGACCACAAGTGAGATAAGGCCCACGAGGCAGGTACTCACTATAATCTAAGACACAGTTCTGTACTCTTAAACTCTTCTTCGAGTGTTGATCACGGATGGAAGGACTGATGGGAATTAGTCCCTTCATGAGAACCCATTCGAGATTTTAGCTTCCGGTTGATCTTATCCGAAACAAAGGAACAAAGGACCAGTGCAGTGTTCTTCAGGCTGAAGTCTCAGCCATAGGTTTTTATGTTTATTTTATATGGTGTGGATATTTGGATTTACACTGATAGCTTTAAAAATATTCTGGTGTCTACACGACATCTAAACTAGTCTGAAAATGGCATCTCTGAATAAGATGGCGAGATTTAAGGATACCAGGACACCAAAATATCCCAGGAAAGTTATTCTGCCGATTCATTAGCCATATTAAAGACCTTACTCCCAGATGATGATGTTGATCGTTTGATGGACTCTATTAATGAACGCAAACTAGATGGTTGGTTGAGACTCAGTGTGCGACGACAAGTGCCAATTATGATTTTCGTAGAACTGTAAGCCTGATAAAAATTCCAGGTTCCAGGTTCTAATCGGTGTACAAATTTATATAAAAATATCCCATAAAATAACTTCTGTAGCCAAAGACTGGAAAGACTAGACGAATCTGTCGGGAACGGGCGCCAGAATATTTGATACCTTCATACGTACTACGTGATTGTTTGGTGTATAACCAAAAACTGGTCAGCTATGCGGAACTATTTTTTCTCTGAACCTTTGCTTTCAAATAAACAGGATTTTTCAACAAGGTAACGGTCAATGGATCACGCTATTGCATGACATTAACAACTCAATTGTGGCCTATTATTGATGACGTGGATATCACTGACATTTGGTTTCAGCAGGATGGTGCCACATGTCACACAGCCAATGAAACGATAAATTTATTGCAAAACAAAATAGCATAATTTGACAAAAATCAGCTATTAAGTGCCGAGCCAGATCATGTGATTTAACACCACTGGAACTTTTCTCTTCGTAATACAATAAAAATTTGAATCATCTTCATCTAAATTCTTTTTTTGAAAACAAAGTTCTTCTTGAAAAATCCTTTATTAAAATCTTAAAATTGGACGAACTATAAATAGTTTCCAAGCGTTTAAAAATGTTGCATATTACTCCTCTGCTACTAATATGGTAATCGGCTTAGCTTGGAAAAAATGTCTACTTTTTAAATATTTTTATTCTGCCCCTCTGTGCACTGTAAAGTCTGAGAGTTCAGGAATATGCTCTAAATAATATTGATAACAGAAAGACTAAACCCTTCGAATTGTTGCAAACCTCTTGGAAAATTATAATATAAAATATTATTTGGCTCAATTTAGCGAAGCTTTGATCAAACATATATGAAACTGAAGCTGATGTGAATCATCTTGACTAAGCATTCATAGTCAGCTTTTTGAGATATTTTTCTAAAACCTTGTAAAATTGTGGAAAATTTAAAATACAGTTTCACAACATTTTTCAGACTTTAAGATTTTAACTGAGCCGATTAAGATAACTGAACGAAATATTCACTGAATTGATGATTTTTTATTGGGCCATCTGAAAAATATTCCAGTGCTTAAAATTAACAATATTGCTTCAATATGAGTGTCACTCTGTTCATATAAATATTTATGCATAAATCGCACATGTAATTATGAGTTATACTCGTATGTTTATGGGTGTGTTAAATTTTCTTAATGTCGTAATTTTTAATATTTAATGATTATTACAAAGTTGTTTTATTTTCATTTTCTTTGAACTGTATAATTTTTAATGTATTTGGGGGAATGTTTATATGATCATCGTTGATGCATAATGTAGAACACAATAAGTACAGTAAGCGTTGTGCGTTTAAATGATCTAACTATAATTATTATTTCTTGTAGGTAATTTAAAATTATGCATACATATTTTCAAAAGAAAGTTAAATATAAAATTCAAATCTTAGTATTGGTTTCTTGAAAATTTTTGAAAATAAAACAAGTATATATTCACTCATCCCTAATTTTCTTCAACTACATACTTAATCCCTTTTTGCAACTAAAACGCCTGAGTACATTGCCATTTGCTAAATGCCATCACTAATTTGCTTAAATGATGCATATTATGACGTATGATGACGACACTGCAAAAGGGATTGATAATTACTTGTGCATTTTGGAATAAGATAAATTGCATTTCTCAAAATGTGTGTTACGAGTGCTCGTATTTGTTTTTCCAAAGATTTTTTTTACAACATGTTCAAATTTTATAGCAATACCAGGAAAATACTCAAATTAGTTTATATGTATGTAAGTTTAAATGATGCACATGTAAGTTTAAGTAATTATACATGGTTAGTGGTTTGTACGACACAATTATATAGTTCACAGAAAGAGGATTGCTAAGAAATAGGCTTTTTAGATGTGAGCAGAAAATAATTAAATATACATATGTACTATGTATTCACGAGATGACACAAAACAGACAACAAATATGAACATACACTGCTAAGATCTTCTGTGCAGGCCCAAACTTCATATGAAGTTAACAGTACTAATTGACGTAAGTCCAAAAACAATCAGGAGCTACGAACTAAGTCCCCAATGAACAATGTCCCCAAACCGCAAATGAATTAAGACCCCAAAATTTTATATAGAAAAAACCAATAACGAAATTTAGGGACATCGTTCATTTTTTTGAGGATTTATTTCATTTCTTAAATTGGGGATTTAATTCATAATGAAATTAATGTTTCAAAAATTGGCTTCGCTCAGAAAAGTTGTGTTGAATTGAGGGCCTTCGGCCGGAAGCAAAGATTTCCTCGTCTGGTGTGTATCAAAAATTGGCTTCTCTCACAAAAGATGTCTTGCATTGCCGGCCTTCGACCGGTCGCAAAGGTTTTCTCCTCTGGGGTGTATCAAAAACCGGCTTCGCTCAGACAAGTTTTTTTGCATTGCGCATTCTGGGCGAAGCCGGTTTTTGATACACCCCAGAGGAGAAAATCTTTGCGCCCGGCCAAAGGCCAGCAATGCAAAAATTTTGTAGTATGCGAAGACGGTTTTTTTTCATTTCGGTTGGGGGTTTAGATCCTTCGTTTGGGGATTTATTTCATTTAGAACTTTTTGGTGTTAATTCATAATGAATTAAGCCACCAATTTTGGGGTTTTAATTCATTTGTGGTTTGGGGACTTAGTTCATTGGGGACTGTGTTCAAAGCGCCAAAAATATGAACATGCACTGCTCCCAGAACCGAATCTATTAAGTATTCAGCTCAATCTCCAACAAACCGAAACATTTAAATTTTAATCGATGGATAGATTTTAGGATTTTCATTATTAAAAAAAAAATCAAAAAATTTGAGGTGTTTACTCACTTTTGAGGCTCTCTGTAGGTATATAATACATAATTAAAGTTTCTCAACTGGCCCTATTAATTAGTTGTCTTGCCTATGTGCTTTGCTTTCCAAGTCCTTTGTTTCACAACCTTCTTTGATCTTCAGAACTTTAACTGAACTATTCTCGTATTCATTACGGATGTTCGAACTTAAGTCAATTGTGTGAAAAAAAAAAATATTATATATTTGGGACTAGCTAGCTGACCCGACAAACGTTGTCCTGTCCAGTTTGATTTACATTAATTTTAAAATATGTACAATGAATCTTATGGTCATAGAACAAAATATACATAGACATGCATGTTGTCAAAATGTACATATTTTGTGCTTTTATATAAGTAATCGAATTTTGCTTTGAAATATGAGTGATCACAGATCGAGCTCATTTTCTTTGGTCAGAAATATGAGTAGCGAATTTATTTATTGTGAGCTTTATATAAAAAAATCAATTTTTGTTAATAAAGAATTTAGATATTTTGAGTTTTTATATAAAAACAGATTTTTTGTTCAGAAATATGAGTGATCACAGATCGAGCTCCTTTTCTTAATTAAACGCTTATTGGCCAAGTTATTAGCGAATTTAGATATTTTGACTTTTTATATAAAAAAAATAGATTTTTTGTTCAGAAATATGAGTGATCACAGATCGAGCCCCCTTTTCTTGATTAAACGCTTATTGGTTAAGTTATTAGCGAATTTAGATATTTTGAGTTTTTATATATGCACGTCATCAATTTCAGCAATTTCTATTTAAATCTTAAAATTCAAGCCAATATAGCACGTTTGCTCAACCAATCGGGATTATTGTAATTTTGTGCAATTTTTGTAAACACCTTTCGGATGAGTTCGGAGTTTGATTCGGTGAACTTTGCAAGCACACTCATCGTTTCTTGAATGGACCTAATGCGTCGATGGAAAATAAATGAGGGAAATTTATTTGACGATTGATTCCAAGTATAATATCTTGGCATTTTGGAGTATAGCAGCGTTTTTTATCATTCCGGCACATTTCAAAAAACCTGGTCAATGTTGTAGATGGCGGTCGATCAACACATTGTAATACATTCTCCTCAGTAAAGTACACTCTTTGACTATTTTACAGATGTGCGGCTAAATGAACAACGGTTGGATAGATATCTTTCATGAATGGCAAATGAAAAAATGTGCCAAATGGCTTCGTTACTGCTAACATTGCGGCCCATATGAAACTGCCATGTCACTACCTTTGGTCACATATTTACAAAAAAATAGTCAAATCGGTTCAGGCGTTCTGCGATTTTAGATATATGTATAGAAAAAAGCGGGCGTGGTAAATTTTTCTTACGAATTTTACTACGAACATTTAAAGAAAAATTAGCCAAATAGGTGCAGCCGTTTTCCGATTTTAGATAAATCAAAAAAACTGGGCGTGGTCAATTTTTCCTTCAGTAAAAACTTAAATTGGATAACTACGAACATTTAAACAAAAACTTAGCCAATTCGTTGTAGCTGTTTTCCGATTTTAGATAAATCGAAAAAAGTGGGCGTGGTCAATTTTTTATTCCGTAAAAACATAAGTTGGACTATGACCAAAATTTTAAAAAAAAAATTGGTCTAAATTGGTCCGGCCGTTCTCAACTGATGTAATTACCAATGAACGACATTTGATTTGTATTTATATAGATTACAAAATTTTTCTACCTTCTACCCAGATGGTGTAGTTTATACGAATGTCACCTCTATTCATCAAATCTTTTGAACAAGAACTGGAAACTCACATCAATGTTGCCTTAGAGTTAAAGGGTTATTTTTTAACGTTATAAATAATTTTAAAGAACCAAAATTATACAATTTTTTACCCTCACAACAATATTAATATGCTAGAAACACTTGTTACCATGAAATTTAGTTAAATCCCTTTATACGACTTTTTACAAAACATTACATTTCTTTCTAAACAATTTCAACTACGACAAATCCTTTACATTTTTTTTCGTGAAAAACTTTACGTAAATTTTTCAACAGTTCAACCGACTAGAAAAATAAAAAAAAAATAAAATTCCAAAAAAATGTACATGTAAAATCAGTTTAATTACAATATGGGCCAACGACTGGCGAAATAAAATAAAAGTTGAAACAAAAAAAAAAAAGAATGGAGTCTAGTAGACAAAATCAACATAGATTCAATGTGATAGATGGCACGTACCATACGAAACACCGAAACTCCTTTTGCGCTGACCACCATTAGTTAGTGATGCATGATAATGGCAACCCAATTAAATTGTCGCTTACTGCTGCTGCTGCTGTTTCGATTGCTGCTTCTATTGTTTTTGTGCTGCTACTGCTGTTGGCTGTTTGTAGTGTTGGCAGTGGCAACATGTCAGTTACCTATCAACCTATAAAAAAAATATATATTTACATGGAGATAAAACAACATTGTACATAAACAGTGAGGAGCTAAAATGAAATTTGTATTGTAATTTATTTGTGAATTTTATAAATTACTTTTCTATTTACTACGATTTAAGTCTATGGAAATAGTAGAATTGCAAATGTGAGGAATATTTGCTAATTGTTTCTTTAACTATTTTACTTCTCACTGTCTCAGAGACTTGCAGTAATTTCAATACCATGAATGTTGGGTTACTCAGTTTAATCGTAAATTACATTCTATGGTTAAATTGAAATAGGCGTAAATTAATGGCTCACCTGCATTTGTTCTAGTGTAAATGTGCTTCAGTTTGAATGTAACTGTAGATACCCAGCTGTAGTCAAATAGTCAATGTATCCTAAGGTGGACTTTCAATGTATGGAAAAATTTAAAACTCACCTGTTTAAAAAACGAAGGGCAGTTTTGTGTTAGGTTAGGATAAAGTTCGTGAGAACATTTACTAGGGGAAAAAGGCTATTTTTGAGTTTTTTGTAAAAATTTTGCCATATTTTGAGAAATATTAAAATAAAAGCTAATTATACCCTCCACCACCATAAGTGGCGAATGAGGGTATATATAAGTTTGTCATTCCGTGTGTAACATTGAGAAATATTCATCTGAGACCCAACAAAGTATATATATTATTGATCCTTATGAAATTCTAAGTCGATTGAGCCATGTCCGTCTGTCTGCCCGTCTGTTTGTCTGTCTGTGTAAAACACGCTCACGTTCAAAATAGGCAAACAAAATTGGTAGACTTGCAAAAAAAATGTTTACTGTTCTCCTAAGCACTTTGGTATTGAAAATCAGCAAAATCGGTTCAGTGGAACCAGAGTTATGAACCAAAATGTGAGACAACCTAATAGAAAACTTGATAATTTTAACATAGTTTTCGTTATTTGTGCAAATATATTGCAGATAATACCATTAAATTGTACACACGTTATTTGTATGTTAAAGGGACTAACTCTGGCGAAAATTGTAAGAATCGGTCCATGATTTCTCCTAGCCCCCATACAAATTTCTTCCCGAAATATGGTTATATGGTCTGTAAATGCCTACAAAATTGCAGTATCCACATAAAATTCAGGAAAAATAAGTTTCGTGCTTAAGAAAATTACAACCCATATTTGACCATAGTCCCCATATAAAGTACATTTCCGAAAATCACTTAAATAAGCATAAATGTCTTATAAATATCGCTATTAAGTTGAAATTCGTCATAAATAGTCCCCATATGTATCCAAATCGCTGTACCTAATTCTATGATGATCGGCCGATAATTGGTTATAGCTCCCATATAAGGACCACTTCCGAAAAACATAAATATCTAAAAAATATCAATATCAAAACAAAATTTTACATAGATCCATAATTTATATTTAGAAATCATACTACAGGATTTTGTGAATATCGGTCCATATTTGACCATAGCTGCCATATAAGGTCCACTTCCGAAAATCAGTTAAGTACTCATAAATCTCTTATAAATATCTTTATCATGCTAAAATTCGACAAAAATAGTACTCATATACATAGAAATCACTGTATTAAATTGTATGCAGATTGGGCCATAGCTCCCCTATAAGGTCCATTTCCGAAAAAGATATTAACCTTAAAAAATATTTAAAACATATCGATATCAATATGAAATAACGCATAGATCAGTAATTTGTATCCAGTAATCATACTTCTGAATTTTTGAATATCGGTCCATATTTAACCATAACTCCCATATAAGGTCCACTCCCAAAAATCACTAAAATCCTCATAAATTTATTACAAATATAGTTATCAGGTTGAAATTCGAAACAAATTTATTCAATATATACAAAAATCGACATACCAAATTTTATGATGGTCATAGACTCCATATAAGAACCACAAATATCCAAAAAAAATCTGTACTCTCAAATTCTTAGGACCATAATAGGTCATAGCTTCCATATATTGAACCAAAATAGTAAACAGATCAGTAATTTGTATTCAAAAATCATAATACTGAATTTTGGAATATCGGTACATAATTGGCCACAGTACCCATATAAGTCCATAAAAATCAAGTAAAAATATTTTATGACAATCAAATCATTATAGGTCATAGCTCCCATATAAGTCCCACAACCAAATATTTTGAAATTTGACCTTTTTTATGCTCTGTTTCTTCACTTGAGGTTAACAGGGAAAAATGTTGATCCAAACGTGTTAACTAATTATTAAGTATATAAATTTAAATATCCTACATTCTAATAGGAATTTAAATTATAAATTGCTGAATTAAATACAATTTTTTGTACATTTGAAATAAAATATATTCTGCGTTAAGTCTTTCTAACAATTGTTATATTATTTCAGTTGTTATACCATCATATTTAGGTGGAGGGTATTTAAGATTCGGCACGGCCGAATATAGTACTCTTACTTGTTTTTACTTAAAATATATCCATAGTTACTTGTATACGAGTTTATGTCTTCGTAGGATAACGATGACCTATTCGCAGGTATGAACAAACAAATTTAATTTTTTTAACGGCAGTTTCAAATTTTTAAACAGTTTGTTAAAGAAATTTTAGAATTTTTTGATCGTCACACAAGGATTTATTAAGAATATAAAAGGGAATAAAAATATGAAAAAAATATGTCAATACGTCCTACAGTTTTTCCGTACCCACGATTTAAATTTTTAAATTTTCGGGAAAAACAAATTTTTGCCATATTTTATCGAATTTTTCTTGCTGTTATGAATTTTAAGTAAAACCTATACAGAATATTACACCGTACGACACTCAATATTAGACACGAACCGGATGATATACGTCTGAAACAATAAATTAAATGGAGAAAAACTGCGTTTTCAGTTTTTCATTTCGTGATCCTGTTTCCTTTTAAAAGGACTTCAAATTTTCAGAGGAGTAAATTTTTGAAAACATGTTTTAAAATACTTCTGATCATCCTACTATGTCAGGTTTGATGTCAAATGATCAAGAAGAGTTGTAAAATATTTCGTATTATTTTTATTTTATCCTGCAAGGATCAAAAGATTTCCAATAATTTTTTTTTTAAAAACTAGTGAATTTAAGATCCAAATATTGAATACAACATGCCAAAATTTGATCTTAACTACTTAAGTGTTAAAAAATATTTTAAATTTGAATTATTTGATTTTTTATATTTTATTTTAATATTTCATTCGAAAAAAATATAACAAAATCCGTTGTGAAAAGCAACGAAGAAGACTTTTTAATAAACAAGTAAAATGGTATAGTCGGGCAAGCCCGATCTTATGATACCCTACACCGGGTATATGATTATAAAGAGTTTTCTTTTGATATGAAACTTATTTGTGTTGAATCTTATTTGAATACACACATTTTCGGTAGTGGAGTTTATATGGGAGCTATGACTAATTATGGACCAATCGTCACAAAATTTGGTGGGATGAATTGCGAATATATGAAACATATTTGTATTGAATTTTGTTTCGGTAGTGACATATTTCAGTGATTTATGTATATTAATGCCCAGTATGCAAAATGATTCGAAGTTATGTCGAAAATGAATAATTTTTTCGTAAAATTTGATCCATATCGACTTCGATATAATGTCGAGAATGTGCGTGTTTTCCTAAGTAGAGTGCAGAGCGATAAGGAGTCGAAAATTATTTATTATTCTGATTCTAATTTTTAGCGATATACTATACCTTTTTCGGTATTAAAAATGTTCTAAATTTATTCGATTTCGATTAAATATATGAACAATTTTGTATACTTTATACCATCGAGCAATTTCTTCTTGAAATAATGCATATTCAATACCTTTATTATTATCCAATAATGTTGCGTTAGATGTGTTTTCATTTTCAAATGCAATAAACTCTGCACATATTTATGATGTTTGCTGATTATGAAGATTCGAATTGTCAAAAACAACATCAATAATTGGCTGCGCTTTTCTTTTAAGACGTCTTTGATCCATTTTTCGTGTTAAACTATATTTTTATGAATATGTTATTGATAGGATTAGAAATAAAATTTTATTTTCTCACAAATTGACAAAAGTATAATATGTATGTACATATATGAATTTGTCAATTTGTTTAAAAATAAAATTTGACATAAAAAAAACTCGAACATTATTCGCCATTTCTATAAAATATTAAAATACGATATTCTAAAAAATGTAGATTGGATAGAGCATCATAATAAATTCATATTTTCGATTTTAATTCGAAATAAGTTCGATAAAAAGAACTGACTCGAAATGTTGCATACTGGGTGATATTTTCTAGAATGTTGCTTATATGGGAGCTATGGAATATTGCTGACCGATCGTCACGAAATTTGGTGGTGAGAGTTCGGCTTACATAAAACTTAAGTGTGCTGAATTTGGTTTGAATATGTTTATAATTAAGATAGCCTTTGTCCTTGGGGCAATATAAAGGTTTGTGCCAAATTTAGTCGAATTATCTTTAAACCTGCGACCTGTAGTTTGAATCCAAGGTTTACATGGATGGACGGACAGACGTAGTCGACTCAGAAAGTGATCCTGAGCAGATTGGTATACTTTAAGGTTGGGACAATATTTTTGTATGTTGCAAACAACAGCCCTAACCCATTATACCTCCCCCACTATGGTGGTGTAGTTTATAAACATGCACTTTTCTTAATAAAACTTTTTTGTATACTAATAAATTTTTTTTTATATTGTTACGTTTTAACCTTTTCAAAACGCTGGTCTATTTCCTTTAAATAAACCGGATACTTTTGATTGCAAATGAAAGCCGTTTAGTAGTTTAAAAATTGTAACAACTATTTATTTATTCAAAATGTACAACAACCACAGAATTAAATAGCCACTCAATGTTTTTAATACACGTTTATAAATTCTCAAAAATACAGATACAATTTATAATGTACACGAATTTACTTGAAAAACACAACACACTTTAAGGCACTTAGTTGATGTTTATTCGAATCACGTCTCTGATAAACTCACTCATGACTGCAACCTCTGCCACTATTTATAACACTGCCATCTGCACTCTAGATGCTCTTTAACTGTCAAAGTTCGAATATTCTAGATCATACGCCATCTGTGGTGTACTTTCTACAATGTTCTTTAACTGAATATTCGAATTCAAACAGCGTTGCCAACTTACGATCAATGGTCAACTGAAAGCTTTTATTTAACAATGCCCACAGATATGTTACAGTTTGCTATTACAGCAATGTTATTTGAAAGCATTATGGTACTTTTAAATCAGCCCTTAAAATCGTTATATTTGAATTCAAGTACAATTTCGTAACAATATTTTAATTTGACCTTTATATATATAAAGGATGAAATTTTGACATTTAGTATAGAATATTTGGGTCTTTAACGCACTATTTTTTTAAAAGGAATTTATTGGCAATCTTAAAGGATATTAAAGGATAAACATTTTAATGGACATTTTTGACATCTTTTGATCCTTACAGGATAAAATAAAGATAATAAAAAATATTTTACATCTCTTCCTGTTCTTTTGACATACAATTTATCATTGTTGGGGTAGCAGGAGTATTTTTAAATATTTTTTGAAAAATGTACTTCTTTAAAACTTTGAAATCATTAAAAAAGGACACAGGATCACGAAATGAAAAACTGAAAACACAGTATTTCTCCATTAAATTTATAGTTTCAGACGTACATATATCATCCGGTTCGTGTCTATCGAATTTTTTCTCTATTTGTCGGACGGTGTTATAGGCCAGATAATTCCAAAAATACTCTGAACGTTTTACTGAAACCGGACAACTTCAACCCTTAAATTGTGAAGGTCAAAGTAAAATTTTGCAATATTTAGAATTTCTAAATGAATGATAGATAAATTATTATATATTTTTGAGCCGATTTTAATGAAAGTTGCGAAAAATATACCTTAAGAGGTTAGATTTAAAATGGCAGTGACAATTTGGAAATTAACCCTTAAGAGCACATTGGTTCCAAATGACCTTCAACTTTTACAATCAAGATAAACACAGTCAAGTTGGTTAGAGACAGTAATTGTTACTAATGTTTGAATACTTGGCTGACTCCAATTTATATAGTGACACGTATAGAGACACGTCAATTGGTTGCCTTATACATCCCATGTAATCTAGCATGAAGTCAATTGTCTCTTAAGTGTCTCTAAGTAATCTAGAGTGTAATGTGAAATGTTGTTTTTGTATTGCACTTTTTTTTGCATCATACGAACAAACTGGTTTTATACAAATTGTGTTGATATAATTGTCATACAGTTTATTTTCTTTTTGCTTAAGTATACTTACATCGTAAATAATATAACATGAAGTTAATTGTCACTTTAGTAGTTCTAAGTAGTGTAGAGTGTAGTTACTGTTAACATTTATTTTGTGAGAGTAGAATCAATTGGAGTGTAGTCGGACGAAGGTTTGTCAACAAGCAATTGGTTATTGGACTGTCTTGAATATGTATATTCAACTGATTATTTAAGGTCAATTAGGTTCCGCTTAGCACCCGTGCATGTTAACATAACTAGTTGTGTAGCTAATCAAGGAACCAGTTAAGTATCTAGTACAGTGATGTTCAAAAATAAAAATGAAGATGTATTGGTGAGAGAGCTACCCAGCAAACATAATGTCAAACACTTAAAATAAGAACAAAATAAAGAATGTTTAGATTTAGAATTTTTCCCAGATATAACCAATTTATTAAATGAATGTAATATAAATTTTAAGGAAATGAAAGAATATACATTATACGGCCTAAATTCTCTCAAATTGTTTATTTATTTTTGACTTTGTCTTTTTTGTGTTCAATCGTAATTGAAACGCGTGTGTTTGCTATGCTTCATCCAAAAACCAACCAACAACAATGCTCAATGAATTTCTTTAAAAAAGAGGCATTTGTTACGCTCTTTAAAAGAGCACAACAAATGTGTGTACATTTTTTAAACAATTGTTGTATGGGGTGAACATCACTGATCTAGTAAGGTAACTATTTAGGTAACTAGTCGTCACCCTAAATTATAGCTAAAATCATTAGTTTGGGACAGTCACCCAGAACTGCTGGATAGATTTGAGCAGGTTTTAGTGTGAGGTTCGTTGATGTACATAAGTAGAAACGTTAAAATAAACTTAATTATTTAAAAGAGTGTTAGATCCTTGCCATGTTAAGTTTATAGTGTGTTAGTGCAAGTCGACATGTATTCAGCAGGGATAGCTTTAAACTAGAAAAAGTCTGAAATATACTTCACAATATTTAACATATTTTTTTATCGCAATGTTGAACATAGGCTAAGTGTTCTGAAATCATAAAGCTGAGATATCATCCAAGTCATTCATATAATTCTTTTACCAGCCCACAGTGGGCAGAATCGAAATTTTTTGCAAATAAATCTGGCATTTCTAAACGGCTGGTCCGATCGGAATAAAATTTGACGTGGGCGTACCCAAAGTTTTCGAGTTTAACTAATTAAAATGGGCCCTGCAAATTATCTAAGGGCAGAACTATGGGGGCTCAAAACAGGGTACCTTCGAGATGTAAAATTTTTAAACACATGCCATTTTTTTCTCATCCAATTTCAAAGATTTCTATAGGTCTTGAATATATTCTCTTACAATTTCCAAGTTATAGGCATTTCAAAATTAAAATTTTAGAATTTTGCCATACCTCGGTCCGCTTTCTTAAAAATATAGGGCGTATTTTTGCACCGAATGGAGTCGAATTTTTTTTGTTACACAACAAATTTCAGAGTAATATCAATTACGAATCCAATAATAAACGATTTTCTATTAAAAAAATCCATAAATTTTACTTTTTTGTTGTTTTTTGAGCGAAAAAGTGACTTAACTCTTTTTTTATTAAAAGAACTTTCTTTAAGAACATATAAAAATTTTATACTTTTCTTTACGGAGAACATTTTGGTATAAAAATATGTCCTGTTTTTGGAATATGTCGCCCATACGCCCTTTGACGTATTTTTTTTATCAAAATTTCAACTTTGGGCCACATGTTCTGAAATCCCAAAGCTGGGATCAGAAAAAGGAAAGCAGCTTTGTAAACCCTTATGTGTTTCCTATTTATCCTCAAAGTATTTTCCAAGCTCCGAATAAAATGTGGTCCCTATGGGCAATTGTAAAAACTGTTATTTTTGGGATTTTCGCTCCAATTTTTAAGAATTGACCTTTTGACAAGGAGCGAAAATTCCAAAAATAATAGTTTTTACAATTGTCATTCCGTTTGTAATTTCCACAATACCATTTTCCGACCCTATAAAGTATATATTCTGGAACCTTGTAGAAAGCAGAGTCGATTAAGCCATGTCCGTCTGTCTGTCTGTTTGTCCGTCTGTTTGTTGAAATCAATTTTCTGAAGACCCCAGATATCTTCGGGATCCAAATATTTAATAATTGTGTTAGACATGCTTTCGAGAAGTTTTCTATTTAAAATCAGCAAAATCGGTCCAGAAATGGCTAGACCTTTGCAACGACGTATATAAGACCATAATAAGTTGGACCTACAATGGGTCAAAATCGGAAAAAATATTATTTAACCAGCATTTTTTTTTTCATCAAAAAAAAACAAAATTTAAATTTAAAAAAACAAAAAATTTTTTTTTTAAAATTTATAAAAATTAAAAAAAAAAATTTTAAATTCGAAAAAAAAAATTTACAAAAAATGAAAAAAAAACAACTTTGGAAAAAAAATAAATTTTGTTTACCTAAAAAAAATTAAAATTTGTATTTTGGAGTATAATATGGTGAAGGGTATATAAGATTCGGCACAGTCGAATATAGCTCTCTTACTTGTTTTGAACCTTGTTATTCAAATGACAAATATAAAAAATTTTAACATTTTATTGAGTTGTGTTAAGAAATGAAGGTTTTATTACATATTTATTTAGTTTCTAAAACTAAAATTTGTTTCAAAATTTTAATAGTAATCAAATCAAATTATATCCACATTTATTCCGATCTAATTTTTTTATTTAGATAAATAAATTTTTGGTATTACAAAAAAAAATATCTCAATTAGATATAAATATATGCCACAAAAAAATTGCACTTCTTCATACTTTAAAATTTGTATAAATTTTCTTAATATTTTTTTTAACAACAAGACAATGGTTCTGACTCAGTCACATTAAAATATGAAAAAAGTGCAATATTTTGGAAGGAAAAAGATACCTTTAGATTTTTGCCCATTGGAACCACTTTATTTAACAAAATAACAAAACATTCCTTGATATATAAAATCTCATTCCTTTGGGATTTTAGAACAAATGGGATAAATCCGAAATTTTGACATCAAATGTGTATATTGTATTAGGATTAGGGTTTGGGGTTTCCCGGATAATTTTATTTCCCGGGAAACGGGAATGAAAGATTTCATTTCTCGGGAATTTTTTTTCAACTAGAAAAATAAGTAAAAAAGATAATAATTTTACAAAATTGTGTCATTTTATTAAAAGAAAATTAACAACAATACATTACAATTCAATTCTACTAACATAAATTGGTTAAAATATTTGGAGATCATTTGTTACTATAAAATTAAATATTAGCGATATTCATGATGTAGAGTTCTTGTCCTGGTAATAGAGTAAATTATTAATTAAGTATCATAATATTTTATAAATTGTGATTGTACCTTTATAATTCGCTGTCGATCAATATGTTAATTGCATTTGTTTTGCATCCATCGTTTCCAGGCTAAACCAACCAGATTCTCTGATGAAACAGTAGATTCGTCTAAGACTCAATCTTGATACCTCATCTAAGCATGATAGGAATGGTAATCCGAGGATGCGTTCCTCAGGTTTTATCAGAGCCGGGCATTGGCAGAATAGGTGGTACATCGTCTCCTCCTCTTCTTCATTGTGACAGCTCCTACAGTAGTCATTGTACCGTAGTCCCAATCTCCTAGCATGTGTCCCAATTATACAATGTCCTGTAATGAAAGAAACAATTAGCCTTATTTGCTCACGACGAAATTCTATAAGTAGATTCGTCTTGTTGGCATCATATACGGGCCAAGTTGACCTCGTTATAACACAGGAAGACTCATTGCTCCACCTGCTTTGTGCAGATTCATATAGTATCCGCTGAACAGCCATCTTGCAATTAACAAGGGAAATACCAGAAAAGGGGTCGATCTCTTCATCGTCCATCATCGCACCCCTTTTGGCCAGTTCGTCTGCTATACAATTACCCTTTTTTCTATCGTGACCAGGGACCCATATAAGCGTTATTCTAGAATATCTCGCTATCTCAAGGGATACCCGGCATTCCTCGGTCGTGAAGACACCCGCTATTCCGTTAACGGCAGCCTTGCTATCAGTAAATATGCATATATCACCAGATATTCGATAAAACCTCAGCCAGTTGGATGCACGTTTAATGGCCGTAACTTCTGCTTGGAGAGCCGTACAGAAATTAGGTAGCTGAAGTAGGATTTAATTCCATAGTTATCAATGAAGAAACCACCACCGACCCTGCTAGCCCTTTTTGAGCCATCAGTGTATATCCTTATGACATCGTCAGGTGGGAAGAGTCCGCCCTGCCATAAATCCCTATTCGGAATCAAAATATGGAACTGTCTATCGAAAAAAGGTTCTGCGATGCAGTAATCGACATTACTATGTAAGTGCCCATAATTCAGTATCTTTGAGTGCCCATGGTCTTTTCCAGACCACGAGCATCCAGCATTCAGTCTCACAGCAGAGTTGAGAGCCATTTGTATCACCAACAAATCAACTGGTAACCAGTTTGGGATAGTAAAAAGTGCCTTAGAGGGGGTAGTCCTTATAGCACCTGTAGTCAGTATCGCGATAGTTCTGAGAACTCATTCCACAGCCACCACGCCATATAACAAGATGGGTTTAACAACTGCTTTGAAGATCCAATTGATACCCTTCGGCATAATACCCCAGTTTGTACCAATTGCCCTTTTACAGGAATAGATGGACACATATGCCTTACTAATCCTGTTTTGAATATTCAAATTCCAGGATAATCTTTTATCTAGAATAATGCCAAGGTACTTTGCATTATCTCTGATCTCGAGACTGATTCCATTCAGTCTAGGTGGTCTGAAGTCATCGATCTTATACCTCCTAGTGAAGACAACCAATTTCGTTTTTTGTGGTTTAAACTCAAAGTCCACTCAAAGTACTCCACTCACTCAGTGTACTTAATGCTGATTCCATACAACTTGATATTGTATCCAGAAATTTACCAGATATAAAAACTGCAACATCGTCAGCATATGCGACTGTCTTAATCCTTCTGTTGTTCATCCTGACCAATAGGGTATTCATAGCCAGGTTCCACAGAAGTGGAGATAATACACCACCCTGTGGGGTTCCACGATTGGCCACTTTTGAAACACTTGTACCACCTGGGGTAGCACATATGACTCTATAGCCGAGTATCTTTCCGACTAACCGGCGTACACAAATATCAATCCCCAGTTCTTCCATCGCAGATAGGATGGCGTCGGGCCTGACATTGTTAAAAGCTCCTTCAATATCAAGGAAGGCAACAAGTGAATACTCCTTATGTGATAGCGACTCTTCAATGGAGCCAACTAACGAGTGTAGAGCTGTTTCCACAGATCTGCTCTTAGTGTAGGCATGTTGGGATTTAGAGATGAGTTCAGTCGGAATGGTCATTCTCAGGTTTACATCAATCACCCTTTCTAGGGTTTTCAGCAAAAAGGATGCGAGACTAATTGGTCTGTAGTCCGCCTTACCTCCTTTAGGAATGAAGACTACTCTACACCAAGACTACTCTACACCAAACAGAGATGTTATATTTAAATGTATTAAAGTATTTTTATGATAATGTCTGATTTTTCGACCTTTTTTATTATTAATTTTGTTTATTTTTATTTAAGCTTGAGGTCACTTTTTTTTTATAAATAATTATATTTATTTATTTTCAATATTTCGCTACTCTTTGTGTAGCATCATCAGGAAAATAGTTTAATAAATTAATTATAATAACAAATTGTTTTTTTCAATATTTCAATAAAATTGTCAAAATGAAAAAATTTTAAATATTATACAAACAAAAATATTCAAAAAATATTTAGAACAAAAAATATTTAACTTCTGTTTCCGTTTTTATAAACTAAGTGTCTGTAGTTTTGAGCAACATTATCTGTATCTGCCTTAAAATTAATTCTTAGATTTGTTGGTACATTTATAATTTGTAACATTTCTAACATATAACGACGTTTATAATTATTTTCTGTATTCAAAACTAATATATTTTCAAAGTCAGGATAGTGATTCAAATTAGCACAATGTGATGATAATGCTGTTTTTTGTGATGAAATGTCTCTGTATTTTTGATCTGATTTGTGTCCTGCTATTCAGGAAGAATAATTAATTACTATTCTAATCATCCTAAAAGAATTATAATTAATACAGCTAAAAATCTTATAGATAGAATTCTAACAATAAGTGACTCTACATTCCACAAGATAATTTCCCAACAGACATTATTTGTAAATTAATAAGACAATACAAAAATCAAGAACAAAATACAGGCACAGTTCCTGAACCAAGGATCTATAAATCATTAACTTATGTACCTGGTTTATCAGAAAGATTAGAAAGATCAAATATATTTGATAAAAAGAATTATAAAATGGCTCATAAAATGCATAATACAGTAGGAAAATTATTTAGCAAAACAAAAGATAGAATACATAAGTTAGATATGTCGAATGTAGTTTATAAGATTCCATGCAATGGAAACAATAATGAAACATGTAATAAAGTTTATATAGGTACAACAAAAAATAAACTTAAAACTAGAATAGCAGGACACAAATCAGATCAAAAATACAGAGACATTTCATCACAAAAAACAGCATTATCATCACATTGTGCTAATTTGAATCACTATCCTGACTTTGAAAATATATTAGTTTTGAATACAGAAAATAATTATAAACGTCGTTATATGTTAGAAATGTTACAAATTATAAATGTACCAACAAATCTAAGAATTAATTTTAAGGCAGATACAGATAATGTTGCTCAAAACTACAGACACTTAGTTTATAAAAACGGAAACAGAAGTTAAATATTTTTTGTTCTAAATATTTTTTGAATATTTTTGTTTGTATAATATTTAAAATTTTTTCATTTTGACAATTTTATTGAAATATTGAAAAAAACAATTTGTTATTATAATTAATTTATTAAACTATTTTCCTGATGATGCTACACAAAGAGTAGCGAAATATTGAAAATAAATAAATATAATTATTTATAAAAAAAAAAAAAAAGTGACCTCAAGCTTAAATAAAAATAAACAAAATGTATTAAAGTATTTTTAATTAATTTTAAATTTCCCGTAAAATTTTTGCCGGGAATTCCCGGACCACAAACCCTAATTAGGATTGACCTGTTGAGGACAGATATTAAAAATTGTACAAAGTTTTTACGTTAGAATAATCCTGTAATAATATCTTTTGAAAAATAATAATAATAATGTACATTTGCAAACATTTTTTTTGGGTATAAATTTTTATATTTACATATACATATAACATCAGTTTCATCAGACATATGTTCTACGTAGAAAGAAACCACAAAACGAAATTTTGTTTATAGTGGTCCATGTTCGACCATAGTCCATACACTATTGATTTTTGTGACGATCAGTCTAGAATTGTCATAAAAGAGGTTATAGCACCCTCCGAATAAATATCGATATTCTTAAATAATTTAACACAAATTTGTTTCAAGTATGCATATTAAGATCAATCCGTAATCTCACATACCTCCTATAAAAATAGGTTTTCTCATTTCGTTTGTAACTCATCAAATTACTATTCGGCGACCAACTAAATTATATATATTATGGATCCTTATAAAACTCTGAGACGATCCAATTATGTCCGTATGCCTGTAGGAGGCATCATGGAGCTTAAAGATATGATTTTAGGAGGATTAAATTATCCCGCAAATATTATTTGTTGATCAGAAGTGGTTGATTTTGAAAACGGTCAAAATGCGACGTCCTTAACGTCCGACGTTTTCGACGTAGGAGAAGACCTAAAAAACATAAATTTATCACAAATTTTTATTACTAATAGCTATTGTAACTTATTTGTCCAAAAATAGGCCAAATCGGTAACAATTTTTGGATCAAAATATATGAAAAACTTTGTTTGGACCTACCACCATACATATTTGGTTCCACTGATATTTTTGAGTGAACTAGATAAATGTTTTTACATAATTTTATATAATTCGGTGCCAGAATTTTTGTTTAAAATCAGTCATAAAATGTTTGCGATATTTAGAAAAACCTTGAATACTAAGAATATATTAAAAAAGTTATTGATAAGTAAAATAAATTTAAAGTGTTTACAAATGTTTACATACCTGTGGTGGCCTACTTCGAGGCTGCCATAGCGCCGATCTTGGGTCCTTCTTTAAAACATAAACTCGAATATTGCTCTACTAAGCCTTTGTATAGTTTATGTCAATCGAATTGGATACGAAAAATTAACAGACTTAGTAATTATGAAAAAATTTTGACTTTTATGTAAACTAATTCAACAATTTTGGAAGGCGACACATATTTTTGTATCTTTATATCTCGAAATCCAAACTTTCTTATTAAAATTCCCTTCGATACAAAATAACCTTGGTTCCATATGAAAGTTATAATCTTCTTTAATAAAACCTTATCAACCCCTACTAAATCAAACGCACCTGCTGTACGATATAATTGAGGTTTTCATTCGTTACACATTTTCTTTTTGTGTGCAAATCCTGTTAAGAATAAAGTTATTTTTGTGTTTGGAAAACGTACAAATTTACAAACAAGAAAAAAAAAATAAGCCATGAACATAGAGAAAACGAATTCTAACGTTTTTGGCATACCAAAATAGTTTCTTTTTGTACTGCAAATAATTGCAAGGTCTTGTTTAGGCCGGTCAAGTTTAGCAAAGAAAACATGCATTCCTCACCTAGCTGTTATGGTTGGGCTTTTAGTTTTTTTCTTTTGCTTTCTGCATTTTGCTTCCACACTAATGATGAACAAACATTTGTAGAAAGTACGTTTGGGCTTGGGTGGCAAATTGTACTGCTACATTTGCCATTCGAACGAACTTGTTAATTCAAGACAGTTAACTGAAAGGTAAATTGGTTCATATTACATGTAAATGTTAATTAATTTAATCATTAAAGGAGTCGATTTGGGGAAAGGCATGTTTGTGAAAGAAAGTGTGGAAAAAAGCGTATGAGTGAGACAGTGACTGGCTAACTAACTAACGGTGCTCTTAGCAGGATGTAAATGTCAATTAAGAAATGTATAATTGTTCAGTTATTTGTATTAGAAAGGGGCTTTTGAATAGGATTTGTAATCGGAAATTAGTTAAAAAATTAACTAAAATATACAAATTCTGGAAAAGCAAAAAGACAAATAATTACGTTTGAACGATTGTCTTTTTAAAAATCAACTCGAAAATTTTATTGAGCTCTATCTGTCAAACAATTATGACCAAAGAATGAGTCAGAAAAACTTGTACACACTATTCCAGCCAAAACTTATCGTTTGTCCATCAAATTATTATTTTTTTTATTTTTATTTTTTTTTTATTTATTATAATTTATTTTCAACAACCTAGCCTATTGGCCATAATCGGTTATATTTAATGACGTTAGCTTTTAAAAATATGTCAGATATTATGTTTTCTAAATCATTAATTTTCGGTGAAAATGGGCAGCGAAAAAATTTTACGTTAAAAAAATAATTAAAACTTTTCAAAAAAATCTAATATGAACTTTCAAAAAAATCAGCAAAAGATCTGAACATTGAAAGAAAACGTGGATCAGGAAGAAAAAGAAGCTTTAACAGATATTGGTAAGGCAAAAGAAGACGACAACTCTTTCGAAGAGCACCGAACACTTCTATCATAGAAGCAGCTGGTAAAGTTAAATACTCTGATTTAGCAACTTTTTTTTTGGAAATAATTCGGTATCTTGGGAACTATTTGAGATATTGTAACGAAATTTCACATGGTTTGAGCTGAGATGTTTTCGAGTCGATTTACGTTTGTCAACTCGGTTCTAAATTTTTTTTAAAAAAAATCGCTAAAAATCCATTTATGATCCGAATAAGCTGAAATTTTAAATATAAATAGTCCTTGAGAAGATGCTTACAATTGTGGGTTATCTCTATTAGTTGAAGAGATATTCAGGTTTATTGATTTATTTTTTTAATTTTCCTTGATCTTTTTATGGTTTTTTAGATATGGCCTGAATATTATTTCTAAAATATCAGCTATATTGGTGATAAAATTCTAAATAAAATAAAAGAAACATGGTAAAAGTTATCTCTTCCTGATAAAAAGTTATACGCATCCAAAGTTGGAACTTGTAAAAAGGGCCGTATTTTTTAAGTTTTTTCCCAAAAAAGACCACATATTTTTTCTTTTGTAGAAAAAAATTCTCTTTGGGACTATATAGAATTTTTATCTGATACGGGAAGATATCTTAATGCAAAAACGTGTAAAAGAAAATTTGGCTCACTTTAGCGGACATATCACCCCCCAGACCTATCCAAAATTGGCCAAATTAAAAAAAAAAATCGGTTTGGGTAAAAAATTCTAAAAAGGCACAGCACCGCTCTACGAAAATAATCCATATTTGTATAACCCCATATGTTTCTTAAAAATTTCAAAAGTTCTAATGCCATGGATTTAAGAACATTTGAGTCTATATTGGTTCCAAATTTTGTTATGATATCTTTAACTGTTAAAATTGTACATTACTTCAAATTTTATATTTTTATTCATGGAAAATCACCATATTATAATTTTTTTAGTTTTTAAAGTAAATGAATTCCCAAAATTTTATAAAATTATTTAGTTTTACTAATTTACACCTTCCGACAAATAGAGAAAAAATTCGTTAGGCACGAACCGGATGATATACGTCTGAAACTATAAATTTAATGGAGAAAAACTGTGTTTTCAGTTTTTCATTTTATGATCCTGTGTCCTTTTTTAAGGACTTCAAAGTTTCAAAGAAGTACATTTTTCAAAAAATATTTAAAAATACTCCTGCTATTCCAACAATGACAAATTGTATGGCAAAACAACAAGAAGGGTTGTAAAATATTTTGTATAATCTATTTTATCCTTTAAGGATCAAAAGATGTCAAAAATGTTCTTTAAAATGTTTATCCTTTAATATCCTTCAGATTGCCAATAAATTCCTTTTAAAAATAGTGCGTTAAAGACCCAAATATTCTATACTAAATGTCAAAATTTCATCCTTTATATATATAAAGGTCAAATTAAAATATAAAAAAAAAATTATTAGTATACAAAAAAGTTTTATTAAGAAAAGTGCATGATTATAAACTACACCACCATAGTGGGGGAGGTATAATACGTTAGGGATGTTATTTGCAGCATACACAAATATTGTCCCAACTTAAAGTATACCAATCTGCTCAATATCACTTTCTGAGTCGACTAAGCGATGTCCGTCCGTCTGTCCGTCCATCTATGTAAACCTTGTAATCAAACTACAGGTCGCAGGTTTAAAGATAATTCGACAAAATTTGGCACAAACCTTTATATTGCCCCAAGGACAAAGGCTATTGGTTAGAATCAGCCCATTATTTATCCTAGCCCACATACAATTGGCCTATTTGAAAATAGTTAAGCTCTCATAAACATCTTAATTATAAACATATTCAAACCAAATTCAGCACAATTAAGTTTTATGTAAGCCGAACTCTCACGACCAAATTTCGTGACGACCAGTCAACAATATCCCATAGCTCCCATATAAGCAACATTCTCGAAAATGTCATTAATATACATAAATCTCTCAAATATGTCAGTATCCAAACAAAATTCAACACAAATATGTTTCATATATTCGAAATTCATCCCACCAAATTTTGTGACGATTCGTCTATAATTAGTCATAGCTCTCATATAAGGCCCACTACCGAAAATGTCTGTATTCAAATAAGATTCAACACAAATAACTTTCATATCAAAAGAAAACTCTTTATAATCATATACCCGGTGTAGGGTATCATAAGATCGGGCTTGCCCGACTATACCATTTTACTTGTTTATTAAAAAGTCTTCTTCGTTGCTTTTCACAAAGGATTTTGTTATATTTTTTTCGAATGAATATTAAAATAACATATAAAAAATCAAATAATTAAAATTTAAAATATTGTTTAACACTTAAGTAGTTAAGACAGAATAATGAAATTTTGACATGTGATATTCAATATTTGGATCTTTAACTCACAATTTTTTTAAAAAAAATTATTGGAAAACTAAAAGAATATTCAAGGATAAAAGTTTGAAAGGATATTTTTGACATCTTTTGATCCTTACAGGATAAAATAAAAATAATACGAAATATTTTACAGCTCTGCTTAATAACTTGAAACCAAATTTGACATAGTAGTATTTTAAAACATTTTTTTAAAAATGTACTCCTCTGAAAATTTAAAGTCCTTTTAAAAGGAAACAGGATCACGAAATGAAAAACTGAAAACGCAGTTTTTCTCTATTGAATTTATTGTTTCATCCTGTTTGTGTCTAATATTGAGTGTCGTACTGTGTTATCAATCCTCAAGTTTTATATAAAACGCCTTTGTTTACTCCTCGAAGTTCCACAAACCTTGCCGCCTTTGACAAATTTTTACGTTTTTTTCATATAAACCGGGTTTATACCCAATATCGTGTGTAGAAGATCGTTGGTTAAAGTACTGATGTTTGAGCTAGTGACAAACTTCGGAACACCAAATGCATCTTCTAAGTGCTGTTGCTGAGTATAACAGTACAACAGATAACAGCTAGCGTTGTGCTCAGGAAATGTATTGGGGTAGTAGCAGTCGTGATGTACTGGTCGTTGGGCTTGGTTCTCGGTCGAGATCTGAAGTGTGAGTTATAGTAAGCACACTCTGACTTTTATCGGCCGGGACATTTTGAAGTCAGAAACCATACATTGGATTGGTTTACCAGGCCGGATGTTGCTGCTCTGATAATTGTCCTGGGCTTGTTAGTTGATTAGTTAGCTATGGATGGCAGGGATTAGATAGCCCGAGCTCTCGTTCAAGGCGTTTGTGCATTGAGCTGTGCAAATTTTGTACCAGAATTTGACAATTGAGCGTTCTTAGCAAGGCGTTTAATGGCGGTGATAGACTCATTGTTTCTATCCGGTGTTAAGTCACCCGTGTGGTCTACCCCTATACGGCAAGTACCCACGATAAACTTAGAAACATCTTGTCCAGAACTTAGGCATGTGTAAAGGGATTGGACTCGTGTAAAAAAAGAATTAAAGAGCTCAGGAAAGGTATCCCAGGACACGTATAAAAAGGTAACGGAAGCAACTATAGGCTCACCCTATTACACACACGTATTCTGAATTAACATATTACAGCCAACTACCACGCCTTTGCCTAATTGCCATTATTCCAACGTATGATTTTCTTAATTCCTGTTTTAAGTCTAAACACATTTTAAAATAACATTTATTAATTTATGTTAAATAAAATACATTTTACATCCTCTTCACTTCTATGTATGTATTTTAGAGATACTAATTATAACATTTTCATTTATATACGACTATAATTAGCTCCATAAAGCGTCATTTACACACCACTAAAATGTCTTTTATAGACGTGGCAAATGTCTACAAATTTATGTTTGTAGACAATTAAATTCTAACTTTACGATGATGATATAAATTGTATGTATGGGAATGGATCTGTGTATGTTTGCCAATGTAATTAAATGCATGTTTATGTCATAGAAATGTTGTAATAAAAATAAATCTCTAAAACTGGAAACCACCAGCTCTCATCTCAATTGGTGGGGTTTACCACACGAAAAAAAAAGAATTGCGAAACTAAAGTTTTTACTCACTAAACTTTAAAGTTTTCGCCTCAAGACATGG
Source organism: Calliphora vicina (assembly GCF_958450345.1). Lineage (NCBI taxonomy): Eukaryota > Metazoa > Arthropoda > Insecta > Diptera > Calliphoridae > Calliphora > Calliphora vicina. The sequence goes on from NC_088784.1 coordinate 32,567,437, forward strand.
ATGGCAACATCAGCAGCCGCATCATGGCAGAAGTTTTTTTTATTTTTGCAATAGCACCAATTGATTGGTTTGGCGAACTAATAAATTACGAATACGAATTAGTGAAATTGTTAATTCAATATACTCACGTATTCGTTCGATAAAAGTGCTGCAAAAGATGTGTGAGTGCTTGTGAATGGGCAAGTGTATCTGTTACTGGAGATGCGGTTTGGTCTGGAATTGTTTTAGTTCTGGCTTTGGTTGGCTGAATGGTTGGTTGCTTGCTTTGTGTGTGCGGCCAAATATAATGGGCCTTTTAAACTGACAACACATGTACAACAACATGCACTTAAACACTCTATTGCTGATTCAATAAACGTACAATTATGTTGCACATACAGAAGTACTTGCATACACCTTGCTGCATACATGCTCGTGAGTAGACCATGGCAACTGCAGCGGCATGATGTAGCATTTTATTGAAGATGATAAAAGTGGGTTAATTGAGGAGTTGCTATTTTGAACAACCTCTGAAATTTTGTCATTGACATGTATTTTTAGATGTAATGAAGTGTATAAAAGCCTTTGAATTCTCCTGTTCTTATACCAAAGAGAACCTTCCTTTGTGGAATTCTGAACTCTGCAGATTACGTAAGGAAGTGCTTAGATAATTTAATAGTGTCTATAAAATCTATAAAAATATGATGTTGCGAGTTGATTTTAATGCCTAAAAGGTTCATAGAGGAATTCTGCGAATTGAAAAAAATTATAGATGACTACTAGTCGGCATCTTCATGTAAGGACATGAATTGCTCTACAATGAGTCACATTCTGAAATAAATGAAAATATAATCTCGCAGGATAGAATTTCATAGTCGATTTATAGTTTTTCACCATAAACTGAACCAGATGGACTTCTCGGCCACATGCTGCAATACCTGTGAAAAAGTATTTAGAACTAGCTGACCAGACAGACGTTGTTCTGTCCAAATTAGAAAAACCTGTTTGAGATTTAATAATTGTTATTGCGACTGCAAGCGGTACCGGAAACGTCAAGCGTTTAAAATCGAATGGCATGTCGGTCGGATCCATTGTGATCCGTGGTATCATAACATCTTCTCCTTTGTACTTTCCTTTAAATATTGTTGCTTCGATGACGTTCAGTTGGAGATTGTGAGTCGGTAATCCGGGTAATTCCATCGATTTTAAAAACTCGGTTGGATAGTTGACGACATCCAGTTCAACGTCAACGTTTTTTACGTCATCAATTCGACAGCAATTTCACTTTGAATCTTAAAATTCAATTCGTCAACATCAATGTTTTTCACAGCCAATATAGCACGTTCGCTCAACCAATCATGATTTTTGTAATTTTGTGCAAAAATCTGGCAGCCGGTCGAAATGTCAACCGGGATTTTTCCCTTGCCAATGTCCAGCAATTATTTGGAAAATACTTTTCCAGGTTGAACGTTCTGCACATCGACACGCATGTTCACAGTCAATTTGAGTTTTTTGACGTGTTTTCACAAAACGGACGAATTCAAACAGGCATTAAGTTCATTGGCTGGCATTGACTTTGGAATCACTTGCAATGTTTGCAAAAAATCACCTGCCACCAAACCGGCTTCTGTTGTTTCGTAAATCTTGCAATGTTTTGTCTAGCCTCCAAAGGCTTTTTATGCGTCAATGTATACTCATCCCAAACGATCAGTTTATTTTGCTGCAAAACATTGGATTTTCATTGATTTGCATATTCAATGGCAACTTCAGTACTGAATGAGCAGTTCGACCGCCTTCCAACAACATAGTTGAAATTCCTGATGAAGCAAGTGCAATATCATTCTGCGAGCGTATCTCGTTCCACGAGACCGTCGAAAAAATCCCTCCAGTTCCATCTTCCACAACTTTCATAAGAAAGTTGTCGATTCAACAGTGCATCGTTTGTTCGAACTGATTCCCTGAAGGCATCGCAATCACAAACGCGTTGTGCATCGGATAATACCTTGTTCGGCATCATCAAGCATATATTCTTAATATCAAAGACTCGTTCTAAATCAAAAAAGTGGGCGTGGTCAATTTTTCTTTCCGTAAAAACCAAAGCTTGACAATGATGAACATTTAAAAAAATTGTACATATCAGTCCAGCCGTTCTCAACTGATGCAATTACAAACATTTGATTTTTATTTATATAGACGAAGTGGTTGGGAAGTTTTGCCTCCCGTCTTATAGTCCAGATCTTTCCCCGTCCGACTACCATTTGTTTCGATCGATGAAGAAACGCTACACATTGGAACAGAGTATTAGATATTGGCTTGATTCGTTCTTGGCATCAAAATTCATATGTTGTCAGAAAGATGGGAAAAGGTCATAGCTAACAATGGCCAATACTTTGAATATATTTATATTGAACAAAAGTTAACAATTTATTAAATTTTTAAGCCATACAACCAAAATATTAATTTAAGTATTCGATAGACTCTACAAAGTGCAGAGCAATGAATCATATGAATAGAATATGCAAACTTTTTTGTGTATATATTCTGGGTCCTCATAAGATTCTAAGACCCAGCTATGTCCGTCCGTCCGACTGTCTGTCTGTTTAAAACCCGATAGAGCCCAAACGAAAGGTGTTCGTTAGCTGAATAGTGAATACTCCATAGACTTTATCTTGATAAGGTTTGTTTTGATATTGAAAATGGGCAATATCGGTCAATGATTTCATCTAGCCCCATACAAATGCATCCACATATTTATGGTGGGTATACAAGATTCGACACTGACGAATATAACACTATTACTTGCTGTACAAAATGTTGTCTTGTGCAGGCCTTAAGTACGAGTAAATTCCTTAACCGATCTTGGATTGTCTTTATTGAAAACACTATCTATGTGCAGCAAGTCAACTACTTTTCTGTAGTTAGGAGACCTTTCTATGTAACTTATCAATTATTGTAGCATTGTTTCAGTCGTTATACCCTAATTTTAAGAATGTTGAACATTGAATAAAGTTTCTTTTCTGATAGAGATATTTGTTGTTAATGATCCGCATAAGTACAAGCAAACCACGAATGAATATTTATTGTAATTTCTATTCAATAACTGAATGTAAGTTAATGCTAAATTTGAGAGATAATGTCGACGATTGGTGTCGACTTTGAAATACAACTTTCTTTAATTAAATTTACATGTCATCAATAAATACTCTTAAAATATTCGTGAAATGTTCTATTTCATTTTCAATTAAACCACGTATATGCTGGATGACATATACAGTAGCGATCATAAAAAATGCAACGCTATGTGACCTTAAAGTGCTAATATTATGTTTATAATGGTATTATTGGGTGTATGTACTTAAAAATGTGGGGTTTACAATATATGGCGTGTCTTTTCAATGCGGTTTATGTTTTTAATAACTTACATATATGTCATTTTGAAGGGTACATAACTGTCATTTATTGGAAAATTATAGTGTAAACTACTACGTTTTTTTTGCTTTGAAAATGTCAAAACCACCCCAGATAAAAATTTGGAAAGGCGCAGAAAGATTTTTATGGTTTTGTAGATTGTTCCGTTAAGAGATTCCAGTGCCCTAGAACATTAATGATGGGGTTTTTGGAACTCAAAAAGTTAAAAAAATATTCCAATGCCAATCGTACAACGGAGCACATGTAATGTTTGGTTTTAAAAACGGTTTACAATCTAAAATAAAGGAGTCAAATCCGCAAGCCATTTTGGTTCATTGTTTATCCCTCAGGCTAAACTTAGTTATTGTGGATTCGTGTTCCCACATATGTATCATCAGCGCAAACATTCTTAGCATAGAGGCTTTATACATTCACTGTTCGAAACCAGATAATAATAATGATTTAAAAAGCCTAAGCCAAGCTCTTCAAATTAAACCGTATAAAATAAACAGCCTTTGCACAACTAGATGGAGTTGTAGATATGAAAATTGTAAGTCAGTAATTAAAAATTACGCTGTAATTAAAAGTGATCTTAAAGATTAGGTAAAAGCTAAAATCTGGATTTGCCGGATTCCATTCCTTCAGTTGATTATTGGAAGTTAAATATATAGATATAATCCAGTAATAGATAGCATAATTTTTAATATCGAATACCGAATCCAAAAGATTGCATTACCTAAAGCTGTTATCAATTTCCTTAAATTAGATTTGGATGGCGCCGATGAATTCATTATTAATTACAAACAAGCACTAGTACTAGTTTAAACATATATTCATGATAAAATCCAAAATTGACAACAATATCTCTCCAAGCATTTACATACTTTTACAAATGGCAATAAGACTTACTATTAGTTCTGCTAGTTGCGAAAGAAGTTTCTCAGCTATGCGTAGAATAAAACAATGTTTACGTAGTGCAATGCTTCAGGAACGATTTTCAAATTTAGCAGTTTTTTTTAACTCAGTTCTTTATTTATAATAATATTTGTACAAAGGCATTAGAGTGACAATCAGTTGTATGGAAAAAAATTTTTGTTAAAATTTTGAAGAGTGCCGGGTGGAATATTGTGACACTAGGCCTAAATGTTAAGTGCTGAAAATTTGAGCCAAATCGGGCAACGATTTCTGGACGCGCATCGAGGTCAAAGTTCAGATATATGCAAAATTTTATTGTTAATATGGAATAAATAGGTGAAACTCGTTAACTTTCTGCATTGTTTTCTAGAAATGTGTAGATTTATTTATATTAATGAATATTACATTAAAAAAAAATTTTTGGAAATTAGCCCTCCTTTGGTTCAAAATGACCCAAAAACTGTATTATCGCCAAAATTAGAGAAAACTGCAAATTTTTCAGTTTTTGAAAAAATTTTGTTACTAAATAAATACTTTTGCAATTGAATGTAAAATAATCGAAATATGTACGTAATTATCGTTGTAATGAGATATAAATGACAAAATTTTATTAAAAAATTTTAAAGTTATTACAAATTCGCCAGACCATTAACGTGTTTCAGGCCAATTGAACAAAAAATTTAGGAAAAAATTAAGATATTTCGAGAAAAATTAAAATAAAAGCTCATTTTTACTTAAAATATGTCCATATTTACTTGTATATGAGTTTTTGTCTTCGTAGGATACCGTTAACCTATTCGCAGGTAAGGCCAAAAAAAATAATTTTTTTTAACGGCTGTTTCAAAACTCCATTTTCAAATTTTTAAAAATTTTGTTTAACAAATTTCAGATTTTTTCGATCATCACATTGGGGTTTATTGAGATCAAAATAGGGAATAAAAATATGAAAAAATTATGTCAATACCTCTTACAGTTTTTCCGTACCTGCGATTTAAATTTTGCGTTTTTCAAGAAAAACTAATTTTTTGTCCATATTTAGGTGAATGAGTCCAATTTCCATACTGTTATAAATTTTAAGTAAATCCTATTCACAATATTATAGTCCTTGTAATTTTAAATATGTTCTGAAAGTTTTACTAAAATCGGAAAACTATAACCTTTAAATCGTGAAGGTCAAAGGTCAAATTTTTCAATATTTTTTCTCTAATTTTGGCGATAATACAGTTTTTGGGTCATTTTGAACCAAAGGAGATACAGGGTTAATTTCCAAAATTTTTTTTTAACGTAATATTCATTAATATAAATAAATCTACACATTTCTAGAAAACAATGCAGAAAGTTAACGAGTTTCACCTATTTATTCCATATTAACAGTAAAATTTTGCATATATCTGAACTTTGACCTCTTCGAAACTCTTTGAAATCTAAAAAAAAAAAATCGGCTGTCACTCTAATATACATATGTATACAATATTACATTATTATATACAGAGAGTTTAGATATAAATCATTTCAACTCAAAAATAGTATTTTGTCTAACTAATATAATAAGGAACAAATAACAGTTTAGATTAAGAGGAAAATTAAAAAAAACCCAAAAATTATTGAATAGATAATTTTCGTAATTAAAAACACATTTTTGTTATTTTTTGTGTTTCAATTACGAAAATTATCTATTCAATAAATTTTGGGGTTTTTTAATTTTCCTCTTAATCTAAACTGTTATTTGTTCCTTATTATATTAGTTAGACAAAATACTAATTTTTGTATTTGAAATTCAACCACAAACGAAAATTGTATATTCAATTGTCAAAATAATCAAATTCAAAACTCAAAATTCAATAGAAAATATCAAGAAATTTGGTTTTTGAGCAAATGAATACTTGATTTAATTATGAAATAATTGAATCCAGTTCAATATGGGATAAATGTTTGAATTGAAATATAATTTTTTCTGTGTGTTTCTCTATGATTTTTGTTTTAATAAAAAATTATTTTTTTTTATAAAAACAATTGTTTATTTTTACTATTTGGGAAGGGCACTTGCCCACTCCAGAGTAATAGTCTAGCTACGCTTATGAATGAAGCACTTTTTAAGAATAAAGGAATAAATCCTCCATAGGCGTTTAATTTTTTTTCTTAATAATATGTGGTTTGTTGGAAGGCTTTCTCCTTATTATATTTGCACTTTTAATCTCTGATCGGCCAACACCATATCATGATTTTCGCGGTCTTATATCTACTTAAAAGTCGGATTAATTTTATGACGACCGGTTCACAATTAGTCATATCTCCTATATAAGAAGACAATCCGACAATCACTTTAACGAGCATAAATGTCTTCAAATGTGAATAACCCACTAAAATTTAACACAAAAAAAGTTCCATATACACGCAAATAATGCCACATGATTTTATGACGATCGCTCCATAATTAATCATGGCTCCAATATAAGGTCCACTTCCAAAAATCGCCATAACATGCACAAATACAATATTTTACATGTATTAATATCGAGATAACATAAACAATTTTAACCATAAAGAATAAAAACACAGCAGATCTTGAGAATCGGATACAGTAGTTATAAGTAAAATCAGTGCGGTTGAAGATCACATAGAAAGACGTTCCTTTTTTATTGCTCGTTACTGTTCATACATATGTATGTATGTATAATAGCATTGAATGCAACAAAATAAGTACTTACTAATCGTTACTTTCAATTATTGTAATCTTCTTAGAAATGGAATAATAAGTATGACTGTATGTACGTACTTATATGCCTGCCAGCCTCGTATGTTGACATGTTACATTTATAGTGGTACTCATATCTATAGCGTACTTTACACACATACAATATGTGTGTATGTAAAAAAGTATTTACTAAAAATTAAAGATACAAAGATACAGTTTAGCTGCTTCATTGCCTGTACCAAATCAGGTACGGGCGCAGCTCATAAACTGATTTAAATTATTGACAATTTAACTGCAAAATCATGATACATGTTATTGATTTGATCTTTACATTGATCTTACCTTACAGTTGTATGGATGTGAGCATAGTCGTGGTGCTTACATATATTTATTTTTTGTATGGAAGAGTGTTAGGAACCGAGTGGATGTTTAGTACGTACAAAGAGTGGTAATGTACCGCTTAAAGCTTTGCATATATGCTGAAATAAATTCACAGGTTTTTATAGATTTTTTGCTTTGTTTTTTTTTATCTAAAGCTAAGGAGAGAAATCATATTTTCAGGTGGGCCTATTTTAAGTGTTTCAAGAAAGTGATTCAGAGTCGAATTTAAATATATTTTTGGGCGTTACTAACATCAGCTGCTCCACTATGGTGATGTAATATATACAAATAAAAAATATCAACTCTTTTAGATGGTGTGTCACATGTTGGTCCGTAACTCTGGATCTACCACATTTCTGATCAACAAAGACTATTCATTAAAAATTTCATTCCTACCTTCAAAGAATTAATTTTTGAAATTAATGTTGTGAAAATATTAATATTACAAATTACACTATAAAACACCAAAAAAAATTACGAGGTCCGACCAATAAATTTTGATAGAGGAGACAAAAAAAAAAGACACGTGTATCGGCGATTTGAAAGTTTACATCTGAATTTCATTTAAAGGGGGGTTAAAGTTACCCAACTCTGGCACATTCTGATTGCTAATCGTCATAAGAAACCATATGATCCTTACATTTTAGGTATAAAATGTATTCAGCAAAGTTATGTGAAATGTTACGGAGAATATTTTTGTAGAATATGTTAACCCTCTAAATCCTCAAGGCATGGGTCTTTTTTGTCCTTATTTTAAAAATACGAAATTAACCGTTATCCGTGTTGGTGCATTCAGGGACTTATAGTAAAATTTCACGGATAATATTTTTGTTTTAATGGAGTTTGTTGCACTTTTTTAAAAGAAGGACACAAAAGACCCATGCCTTGAGGATTTAGAGGGTTAACATATTCTACAAAACTGTTCTCCGTAACATTTTGCATAAATTTGCTGAATACATTTTATACCTAATATGTTCTTTAAAATAAAATTCTTAATAAATGCGAAATTAACCCTATGCTCTCTTTCGTTATGTCTTATTTCTGACTTTCTGGTTGAATTTTCTGTTTTGATGTATTCAGGGACTTATAGTAAAATGTCACGTATAATTTTTTTGCAGAACATTTTAACCCCTTAAATCCCTGTTGTAATTGTGTTTTTTGCTCATTTTTAAAATAAGGACAAAAAAAGACCCATGCCTGGAGGATTTAGGGGGTTAACATATTCTACAAAAATATTCTCCGTAACATTTTATACCTAAAATGTAAGGATCACATGGTTTCTTTATACCTAAAATGTAAGGATCACATGGTTTCTTATGACGATTAACAATAAGAATGTGCCAGAGTTGGGAAACTTTAACCCCCCCCCTCAAATAAAATTCAGATGTAAACTTTCAAAACGCCGATACATGTGTCTTTTTTTTTTTGTCTCCTCTATCAAAATTTATTGGTCGGACCTTGTAATTTTGGAAAAAAAATTGATTTTGTTGTATAGTGTTATAAATAAAATTTATTATAGCGGTATATGTATTCCAAATCGCCATCAACAGCATATTGTTCTCTCCGGCATTTCTACTGACATTGCTATAGTGTAATTGAGATTTTTATCGCTGATGTTAGACCTATAAATTCTTATAATGAAAATAGCGAGAAAATGCTGGTGGTTAATACGTTGACTTCATACACAATAAATTTTTGTTCTTCACGATCTGCATTTTTTATTTCTTTTCTATTTATTCATCATTCTGGTTATCCGCTATTTTCAACCAATTTTAAAGTAGTTTAAACATCAGTTTTTATATTGAGAAATATATTTTCTATAGCCACTAACTATTAACAGTTTTTTTTTACATTTAACAATAAGTGTGCTTTTGCGGTACGTTTACACTAGAAGCGGTTTTATTGTGAAAAATATGTTAACTCTCCGTTACTCGCAACTGATCTGGTTGTACAGGCGAACATTTTTTTATTTAAAATTTTTTTTAAACACCCTAAATTTTAAGCTATTTTTTGATAAAATAATATTTTTACTGCAATTTTTTTTGTATTACTCTTTTAAATACATTGGCCCATAATCATAGTCAAACACTAAAGTCGGTTCTTTTTAAAAACAACTTTAAAATAAAAAACAGCTTTTTATTAATTTGCAACCATAGTCAAAATTAAAGTATGTTTTAAATTGAACCGACTTTAACTGGGTGCCACCGCAAATGTAGAAAATGTTTTCATACAATATACAACAAAAAACACACAAGTGGCAACGATGAACAGCTGACATACAAAATTAAAAAAAAAATTAAAAAAACGAAAACAATAAAAGTAACCGGGACATCTAAAGAAGGAAAGTTGTTTGTTTTGGAAAAATGGAAAAGATAAGATTAATATCATAATTCCGATATTTTGGTACTAATTTTATTGATAACTGTTCAATAATTGCAAAATCTCTACCAATATCTTGTAACTTAAACATTTTTTACTTTGTGACGAACTTTTTTACTCGGTGAAGAACAGCTGATGCTGTTGTTAAACGAGTTAAAAACTACTTTAGCTAGTTTTATATTTAGAGTCGACTTCAGCGTCAGAAGTATACTTTAACTTGTCTATGATAGACCTAAAGTCCACTCTTAAGTAAAGTCGAGTTTAATTCTCTTAAAATGTACTTTATTTTTGACTATGATTATGGGCCATTGCATTTAATATTGTTTTTCAAACACGCCTTTCTATTGTTGATATCAATTTGATACATTGCGATTAGTCTCGATTCAAAAATGATTGCAACTAACGCAGGGTTAAAAATGCTATACAAAATAGTTACGAGAGGTGTAGTCGGCGTGCCGAATCTTATATACCTTTCATTAGATTATAAGGAAAAAAATAGTATTTGTAAATAAAATGAGTGAAAAAATGTGTGGAAAAAAAATTTTATAGAAAAAAAAATCGACTTGACCAATAGTCGGTCGAAATTACTAAGACGTTTATACGTCGTTGGAAAATTCTTTGAAATATATAAGAGCTATATTTGGCAGTGCCGAATTTTATCTACCCTTCACCAAATTTTACCTTTACACATTTTTTTTATATATTTTTTTAGTGAAAAAATTAGTTTTTAATTTTTTTTTTATTCAATAGTGAAACAAATTTTAAGACAAAATATATTTTTTGGTGGAAAAGAAATCGGTTTAAAATATATTTTTCACGATTTTGACACATTATTAGATATCCATATTGTATATTAGAGTGTCCCTTAGAATTAAATTTTTTGAAATGTTGAGCTTGTTCTAAGAAGTGCAACCCAAGGGGAAAAAAATGCATTTTTTTTCAGTTTTTGTAAAAATTTTGCCATCAAATAATTACTTTTGCAATTTTATTTAAAAGAATCAAAATGTGTACGTAATTGTCGTTCTAATAAGATATTAAAGACAAAAATTGGTTAAAAAATTTTAAAGTTATTAATAAATCGCCAGGCCATTAACGTGTCTCAGGCCACTAGCACATGAAATGTAGGAACAAAATTAACATATTTTGAGAAATATTAAAATAAAAGCTTATTTTTACTTAGAATATATCCATATTTACTTGTATATCAGTTTTTGGCTTCGTAGGCTACCGTTAACCTATTAGCAGGTATAACCAAAAAAATTTAATTTTTTAACGGCAGTTTCAAAACTCCAATTTCAAATTTTTAAAAATTTTGTTAAATAAATTTCAGAATTTTTTGATCATCACATTGGGATTTATTAATAACATAATAGGGAATAGAAATATGAAAAAGGTATGACAATACCTCCTATAGTTTTTCCGTACCAGCGATTTAAATTTTGATATTTTTGAGAAAAACTAATATTTTGGCCAAATTTTGGCGAATGAGCCGAATTTCCTTACTTTTATGATTTTTAAGTAAAAGCTATTCAGAATAATATAGTACAGGCAATTTAAAATATAGTCGGAAAGTTTTACTATAATCGGAAAACTTTAACCCTTAAATCGTTAAGGTCAAATGTCAAATTTTTCAATATTTCAAATTTCTCATGAATAAATAGCGAAATGTTATATATTTTTGGGCCGATTTTGATAAAACTTAAGAAAAATATAACACAAAGCCTAGTATTTACAAAAACAGTAGAAAAATTAAAATTAACCCATAATAGCACTTGGGGTTAAATTGACCCCAAACTTCTAAAACCATTAAAAAATTGTCAATTTCAATAGTGCTGATCAAAATTTGATTTTTATATGAAACAAACTTTAAAATATTGTATTGTGTATTAGAAAATAGTTTTTTTTAAATTTTGACCACACATTTTTCAAACGGCAAAATATTGTATTTATACCTGATTTTTGCTTTAATAGCATAATTAATATTTTATTGAGGATTTTTGAATAATAACATTGATTTTAACCCTTTAGTGTACTTTTGATCTATTAAATTTTAAAAATAACTTGAATACAGAAAAAACTTTATCCCCATTATCCCCATAAAATTCCATAATATAACTCTGATCATAAGAATTTTCTTAGATATTAACTTACAACATTTTTTTCAGTTAGTATAATGCTCCCTTCCATCCATCAAAAAAATAAAACTTTGACCCACTGTAAAATAATTCAGACCAGCTGGACTATATATAAAACAGTTTCGCTATCAAACCGTATATACCGCATAATAAAACTGCTCCGTAATTTTCTAATTAATCTTATAAACTATAAACAATTAAATTCAGTGACTGTTATTGAAAAAATCTGTGTTAAATGTGCTACATCCCGATATTTTCATTTACTCAGTTACATTATTAATAACTGTTTAATTTTATAAACTACTAGCTGACCCGGTGCGCTTCGCCACCCCAATTAGAAGAAAGAAATAGTACTATCAAGTCTCACTTTGTGAATCTAATTGTAAATGTCTAATTTCATATTTCTGGGTCCATTATTATAGAACATGCAAAATGTGTTTCTAATTTTAAATTTTTAGGTTTATTATTGTAAAATATTCAAAAAGTACCATATCAATAAGGAAATAGTACCATTGATTATCACTTTTAAATTCGCATTCACTAATCCATAACCCGTCAAGTTTGAATTTTAGATTTGTATATCATTTCCTATATTATCAACTAATTTTGTTTCTATAATACTTAAGATTTAATAAATTATCACAAAATCGAAACCGATCGGTTTTTAATTTTGTAAAACCGAAACCGCGGTTTTGAAATTCTTCGATTTTTTGGAAACTCTACGTCCATTATTATAGGAAATTCAAAAAAGTACTATTAGAATATATAAAAAGTACCAAAAATCCCCCACTTGTGGTTTCCCACTCACTCAGGTCCATATAAGCTTAATTTCATGGCTTTAGGTTCATTGGTGAAGAAATTACAAAAAGTACCATTCGAATAAAGAAAAAGTACCAAAAAGTCTCCCCTAGAATTCTAAATCACTTAGAACCATGTATGCTTAATTTCATGTTTTTAAGTCCATTGCTATAGACAATTAAAAAAAAATTACCATTAGAATAAACAAAAGGTACCATGAGGTATCCGCTTGAATTTTCAATCACTTAGGACCATATACGCTTTATTTCATATTTCTAGGTCTATTATATTATAGAAAATTCAAAAAGTACCATTAGAATATAGAAAAAGTACAAAAAAACACCCACTTGTAGTTTCCCACTCACTCGGTTCCATATAAGCTTTATTTCATGTTTCTAGGTTCATTGGTGAAGAAATTACAAAAAGTACCATTCGAATAAAGAAAAAGTACCACAAAGTCTCCCCATAGAATTCTCACTTACTTAGGACCATATATGCTTAATTTCATGTTTCTAAGTTCATTGTTATAGAAAATTCAAAAAAGTACTATTAGAATAAACAAAAAGTACCAAAAAGTCCCCCCCTAGAATTCTCACTCACTTAGGACCATATATGCTTAACTTCATATTTCTCTGTCCATTATCACAGAAAATTCAAAAAGTACCATTAGAATATAGAAAAAGTAACAAAAAGCAGTCACTTGTAGATTCCCACTCACTCCGGTCTTAATTTCATGTTTTTATGATTTTTCATGATTCTAGATTCATTGGTGAAGAAATTACAAAAAGTACCATTCGAATAAAGAAAAAGTACCAAAAAGTCTCCCCCTATAATTATCACTTACTTAGGACCATATATGCTTAATTTCATGTTTCTAAGTCCAGAAAATTTTTTTTTTCTTTATTCTACCATTCTAATGGTAGAATAAAGAAAAAGTACCAAAAAACCCACACTTGTGATTTCCCACTCGGTTTATATATAAGCTTTATTTCATGTTTCTAGGTTCATTGGTGAAGAAATTACAAAAAGTACCATTCCAATAAAGAAAAAGTACCAAAAAGTCTCCCCCTAGAATTCTCACTCACTTAGGACCATATATGTTTAATTTCATGTTTCTAAGTTCATTATTATAGAAATTTCAAAAAAGTACCATTAGAAGCACAAAAAAGTACCTATAGTACAGTTCACACATTTTGGTACCTAAATATTATCCCCTATTCATAACACTAACTTCACTCAAATACATATCAGCTAACTTTAATGTCGATAACTGAAATAATTTAAAATGTTAAAAAAGTACCATTAGGAGAAAAGTACCAATTTCCCTTTTCTTACTTGAACACCCCTCAAGTTTGAAATTTAAAAATATTCCATTTTGCCAAAATTGTTTATGCTACAGGCATGTATCAAAATATTAAAATCTGTGGTAATGTGCCCAAGAATAAATATGTTTTAAAAAAAGTACCAAACTGTTTACCCGGATTGGGCCCAATATACACCTTGGTACTCGAGTTCCAAATAACACCCTGTTAGTTAATTTTTGTATGAATCCAGGAACCAACGTTAAAAAAATTATCAAAATTGGCTTAATAATTTCAAATATAATGTATTTTCCCGATTTTATCCCCTTTTTGGTACCTTTTTTATCCCCATTGAGGTGGTACAATTTCATTCAAATAAATTTCTGTAACGTGGTGGGAGCTCATAATAAAATATTCGTATGTCTATGTCAAATTATTGAAAAACATATTTTATGAAAAAGTACCAAAAATTAACACAATTTTTATCCCTTAAGGGTTCGAATTTCCAAAAAGTACCAAACTTATATTTTTTATTTTTTGTTAATTAAAGAATACGATTTAAAATTTGTTTCTATGTTTATTGGTTTAAAAGATACATAGGGTGCAAAAAAAGTACCAAAATACAGTTTTTACCCGTTTTCTCCCCTAAAAGTTTCGAATTTCCAAAAAGTACGAAACACCTGTCAGCTTATTTTTTAAATGGAGTAACATGCTATTTTAAGTTTTTTTGTATCTTTATTAGTTTTGAAGATATAAGGTTACCGAATTTACCCGTTTTTACCCTTTTTTACCCCCTAAACGTTCGAATTTCCAAAAATCCCTTCTTATCGGATCGTTTTGGGGAGGGAGGAACCCGCAGTTAAAATTTCGTGATTCTAGCTTCAGCCGTTTGGGCTGTGCGATGATGAATCAGTCAGTCAGTCAGTCAGTAACGTTACTCTTTTATATATATAGATTTATTTAATTAAAATACATAAATTCTTATAAGAATAAAGCAATAAAGAAAAGAATCAAACATAAACAAATTTTACAAGAACAAATATCATTATCGTTTACTTACACTCATCAACATAAATACAACAACAACATGATTAATAAACAAGTGTCATCCTCATTCTCAAATTAAAGGTTGCCAGATATATATATATATATATATTATTTTACACTGTGCAAAATAAATAATATAAAATCATTTTTTGAGTATGGCCTGTTTAATAAAAAATTGCAATATTAAAAGTGAAGAAGAAAGAATGATTGTGTGTTGGCTCTGCCATGAATTTAGCCACTTTAAATGTAGTGGATTATCTGGCCTAGTTGCTGAAGCTATTATGAAAAATAATGGGCTACACTGGTGTTGCGAAAGCTGTAGGAAACTTGGTGTGAATTATTACCGTTTTTCCAAGATACTAAGAAGAAATTTATGGAACTTCAAGACGATGCTAATAAGTTAAATGATCGTATATCAGAATATGGCAATTTGTTTGATGATTATAAATCATTAGATAATCTTAAGTCTCCGCCTCAATCTTCTCCTAAACGCCGCAAATCCGCAAGAAACGCAAATAAGGAAAAACGTGATGAGCAACCTTCTACTTCTGTTTCTGGACCGCCTAGTAATTCTGATCCATCTGTACCAACTGATTGCAATTTCCCATCCTCGAATGCTCCCAAATTAAATTGTAATAATTTACAATTAAGTTATGCAGATGCTGTTTTAAATACTGCTAATATAAACAATAATACTTCTTACAATCCTCCACAAGCAATACCTCCTCTACGAGCAATACCTCCTAAAAAAACAATATTTAATTCCCGCTTGGCAAACGATACTACAACTGAATCTGTTGACTACTACGTGAAAAATATAATTGGAAATGAAGCTGATATTTCAATACAAAAGTTTAACTTTCCCCAACCCAGATCTATCTCATCATTTAAAATTACTGTTTCCATTGATATTTTTAAAACCTTAGTTGATCCGAATTTCTGGCCTATAACTACACTTGTTCGTGAATATATTTACAGACCTAGGCCACAAAATATCGCGGTACTTCCACAACGTGAATTTGTTGCTCAAAAAAACTAATTCCAACTAATGACTTCATGTCTATCGTTTATCAAAATGTTCGTGGTTTGAGAACAAAACTATCATCCCTTTATATAGAAAGCTTTCTGCTTTTTTAAATACATAAATTTTTTTTCCAAACAAGCCAAAGTACACTCTGCTCAGTAAATCGTGTTACAATAATTATATAAACAAAGTTAAATGCAATTTTAAACGTAATCCTAAATCGTTTTTCAAATTTGTCAACTCCAAAAGAAAATCAACTGGCTTCCCCTCATCTATGAAGTTTAACCAAAATGAATCTAGTGATGATGCAGTTATAAGCAATTTATTTGCGGATTTTTTCTCAACAACTTATTCAAATGCAACTTATAATGATTCTGCTGACTACCCATATACGATATCTTCAAATCAATCAGTATCTATACAATTTATCGATGTTTGTAATATAACCATGGAATTAAAGAAACTAAAATTTTCACATAATTTTGGTCCTGATAAAATCCCCAGCAGTATTTTAATCAACTGTGCTGACAATATTGCTATCCCTCTTACGTATTTATTTAACGAATCAATAAAGAGTTGTAATTTTCCTAACGTCTGGAAGGATTCTTTTATTGTTCCATTATTTAAATCAGGAAATATTAAGTATAATACCCAAATTATTCGAGAAAATCATAACTGAACAATTATGCTATCAAGTCTCAACTTTAATATCTCCTTATCAACATGGCTTTCAGAAAGGATGCTCAACTACAACAAATCTTCTTCACTTAACATCCGAAATTTATCACGGATTTCTTCAACATCAGCAAATAGATGTGATATATACAGACTTCAGCAAAGCTTTTGACAAAGTCAATCATATGCTTTTGAGAAAGAAACTTTGTTTATTGGGGTTTTCCAACAGTACATTACAGTGGATTTTCTCGTATTTAACAAATAGAATACAAGCTGTACTTTTTAAGAATATTCGTTCTAGAAATATAGAGGTATCATCTGGTGTACCACAGGGCAGTCATCTTGGTCCTCTTCTTTTCTCACTATTTATAAATGACCTTCCTCAAGTTATTCGTGGTTCCAATGTCTTAATGTATGCAGACGACGTTAAAATATTTTTAAGCTATCGTCAAGTTCTTGATCAGCAATTTCTTCAAGATGATTTAAATTCGTTTTAGTCATGGTGTAAAGAAAATCATATGGAATTAAACCTAAAAAAGTGCAAATATATGCGATTTGTTAAAAAGAATCCAATACCGGCACACTATATTTTTGAACTACATCAGCTTGAAATGGTCGATAAATTTTTAGATCTGGGAATTTTACTGGATTCCAAGCTAAATTTTATTTCATATATAACAATGACAGCAAATAAAGCCAGAGGTGTACTAGGATTTATTAAACGTTGGGCTAGGGAGTTCAATGACCCTTATGCCACTAAATCCCTATACACATCCCTGGTAAGACCTATCCTGGAATACGGATCCGTAATATGGAACCCTATATATAAAAAGCATTCTGATGCTATTGAATCTGTACAAAAACAGTTCCTACTCTTTTGTCTTCGTGGATTAAATTTCAATCCAATAAATCTACCTTCATATTCTGCAAGATTGGCTTTAATTAAACTTCCAACCCTGAAGAGCCGAAGATCAATGTTAAACATTTCATTAGTTTGCAATATAATCAATGGTAGTGTAAGTTCCGGTTTTTTAATCCAAAATATCTCATTTAATGTGCCTCAACGACCATCACGTCATTTTGTTCCATTATCAGTGAAATTTATTAGAGCGAACTTTGCCAATGCTGATCCAATAAGGAGAATGTGTATGGAATTTAATAAATTTTACATGTTAATTGATTTTTCATTAAGTAACAATATAATTAAAAACAACATTATTGCTTATTTGAATTCATAATTTTTATAATAAGTTTTTTTATTACATTTATACAAATAATTGTTAATTGCCTGTAAGGATAATTTTCCATAGGCTAATAAATAAATAATAAGTTTATTCTACAAAAATGATATACTCAATATGCCCTTTCAGAATTATAGGG
Organism: Calliphora vicina; assembly: GCF_958450345.1. Classification (NCBI taxonomy): domain Eukaryota; kingdom Metazoa; phylum Arthropoda; class Insecta; order Diptera; family Calliphoridae; genus Calliphora; species Calliphora vicina. Next base: position 32,585,554 of record NC_088784.1, read on the forward strand.
TCGATATTTTGTTCCAAAAATGCTGTTATTAGTTAAGAACCAAATATATTGTTGAAAATTGACTACTTTAATTAACAAAATTTTTTTTTATATTTACAAAAACGATTGTTGATATCTTTTTAATTAAAAAATTAATTGTATTGAGGAATTTGTTAATTAATATAACAATTGAATTGTCGTAATATTTTTCTGTGTGACAAATGTTATTTGAATTTCAAATCCAGCTATCTTGGAAAAAAACTAATCATTTCAAAACAATTTTATGGAATTAACTTTTTTTTAGAAAGAAAAATATCTTTTTTTAATTATAATAAAGCGGTTATTTGATGATAAGGAAAATTTTTAATGAAAATTTGTTTTTATGAAAAAACTACTATATAAAATTGTATCTACGCTAGTATGAACGCAGCAACATTTTCGTATAGTGCAATGCAATATTATTATATCACATCAATGCTGATGGTTTTTGTTGTTAGTTTTCCATTATCCAAGTTTGCATATAATGGTTGTTTGTTGTTATACTAAGAACGTATTATCCATTTTCGGCAAGATAGTCATAACTCAAAAAACATAGTTTCAAGTATAATGATTTTGAATATATGAATATTTGATAACTTTGTTCCAAATCTATTGATTGGATTTATAAAATACTATAATATAATTCAATTTGTATCAATAAGTTAAGACTTTAAAAATAATTTTTTAGTTTCATCGTTAATGACAACAACTCTTTCTCATTCTGCAAGAATTTAGTATTGAGAATGTTGTCTAGTACTCAGTTCCAAAACCCAAATTTTAAGTTATAACTCTTTTGTCTAAAATAAACGATATGTTTGTATGTTAGTAGCATGTGTATGTATAATTTGCATGTCAAATTATTCTCAAAACTAATAAAATTCAATATTTAGTATTATAAACTCATTTATTTAGTTGAGTTGTAGGGAAGACAACCACAATGATGGTGGTGATAGTGCTCGTGCAAATATTTTATATAATATTGTTTATTTCATTACATATTGATGGTATATAACGGTCACTAAAATTGATTTGGTTCATAAAATATTTTGCAAATTTAATTAAATGTAGCTAGAAAATGTATTGTATATGCTTTCCATATGAACGCATGAATTGCTGCAAGTGAAAAAGTCTATTAAAAAATTGTATAAAGTTGAAGGATATTTTAAGGAATAAACATTTAGTATCCCACTGAATTTTCTAAGATAATCATTATCAATTTGTAAAATCATGATCAATTTGTCAAAGGTCAGGTAAGCCACTACACCAATCTCTTTTGAAAACTTATGATGGATGATGGATCGCCAGAAATGCCTTATTTGTGAGTAGGTGTTGAATATACTGATTAGCTTTTTGTGGAAATGTTCCCATAAAGTTCACATTTGTTCCTGAGCTGGTGAAATAATAATATAAATTATATGGTATTCATCGTTGTATCTAACCCTGTGGGCCTTCATGGAATCCCAGCTTTAGGATATTATAACAAGTATTCTAAATTTAAAAAAATCTATAAAAGAATAGTTTAAAGTCGGTTAAACTTATGTCAATCGGTTCAGGCAGATATAAATGCTGGAGTAATTTGAATCAGGTTGGACAACAGAATTCATATGTGCCAATAGTGGCCAGCAGGCTATTGTGTACTTTATTATTTAATGAATAACAAGTAAGCTAAGATCCCTAAGTTCGCTAAGTATACATTAAGAAAAAGATTGAAAATATTTGTTGGTGAAAAGATCAGTTGGAAATAGGTTACCATTATTGAAATTTATTTTGGTCAACAGAAATATTATTTTAGTAAAATTGTTTTATGCTAAATTCCTAATTTTTAAGTTTATAAATTCACTGTTTTGATAAAAAATCTGTATAAATAACTCTTTTTAATATTTCAAAATGTAAAAACATAAAATTTTTGAAAAATCCAAAAAATGGGATTTTGTAGTTTTTTTCTATATTATCGGAAACGTTTATTGGATGGACCTGGACCCCTTGGTATCAAACATTTTAAATTTTTTTTTCATTTAAAATATTTGGTGTAAAGTTAGCTTTAGCTTTAGCAAAAAGTATAAGCTCCTAATATATCTTCTTAGAAATTTTTTAGAATACTTAAAAAGAATAAGAACTTTTTTCCAAAAAAACTAGAAAAAATCGATTTTTTTACATTTTTTATAATTCCAATGCAAATAAGTTTGGATTCATTAATGATTTTTAAACAATTATTTTTTTATTTCCCATATACATTTGCTGTAAGTCCAATAAAGGTAAAATGGAGAAAATCAGGAAATATTTTATCAAAAAACTGTAGTAGGGTAGGTAAAAATTTATTTTCAAATGCAAATATCTCCTAAGTTATAAGAGATAATTAATTGCTACAATGTCTAATTTTTTTGAAATCATAAATCAAACATATCCTAGGTGTCTTAGTTTGGGCACCCGTGGCCACGCCTCTGGTTGGTCCATGAGGTGCAAATTCAAAAATTAAACTAGACAACACTTCCTCTATACGCAGTTCAAATTTCATTACGAATGGAATATACGTTTAGAAGTTTATGAAAAACATTGCTTACTATGCGCTTTTCATTATTTCGTGTGCTCACTTTTGTATTTGCCTTGGTTTTGTTGTTGTTTTTGATACTGCTCGTGCATCATTTTTAGGCTTATGGATAGCTTAAGTAGTGTTTGTAAATGATACATTCAACAAAATTGAACGCCGCACAGTGGTATGAGAAAAAAAAGAGGGAAATACATCTGTAACTTCTAAACCCTTAGTTTAAGTTTTGAATTTGGACCTCATGAGCCCACCAGGAGCTGCGCCAGGTGTCTGAGGTAGGACACCTCGGGTATGTTCAATTTTAAAAATTATCCAATTTCTTCGTTTGTGTTCCGATTTCAAAAAAATCAATATCAATTATCTCTTATAGCTTAGGAGATATTCGCATTAGAAAATTTAATTTTCAAATTCTCAGCGAGTTGTTAGGTTTTCCCTAATTAATTTGCCATTTAAAAAACATAAGGTAGACAAGTTATATATCAATGGATAGAGGATTTTGTCTAGTTTTCAAAAATGTATATAACTTTAAACAAATAAAAAATTCATGGAATACTTTTTTTTTAAAAAAATGACAAAAAATGCTTTTTATTGAGTTTTTGCATAGATACAAATTTTTCAAATTGAAATAAAATTTTTATTTATGCATATTTTTTAATTAAATTTCGCAGTTATGTAGATTTTCTATTTAAAATGGAAAAATAAAAACAAATTTTGAAATTTGTTATCAAGTATTCCGCAATTTTCAAAAAAGTCTTGAAAATTGGGATTTTTTAGTTTTTTGCCTATAATATCCATACTAGAGGCGGGGTTATCGGAACCCTTTACAAAATAATTAGCAAGATATTGGGCCATCTAAAATTGGTTACTATATTTTGATATCGAAAATGCGATTTGAGAATTTTTGCCCTAAATTTGAATTTTACATAAAAAATAGGCATGTTTTGAATGGACCTGCTCCCGTCGGTATCAAAAATTATAAATTTTTTTTTCATCTCAAATATTTGGCGTAAAGTTAGCTTTTCAAAAAGTACAAATTCATTATACATCCTGTTAGAAATTTTTTAGATAACTTAAAAAGAATAAAAGTACTTTTTCCCAAAAAAAATTGCGAAAAATCGCCTTTTTTAATTTTTTTAAATTCAAATGAATATAACTTTGGACTCAGCCATGATTTTTAAACACTTCTTTCTTTATTTGATATATAGATCTATTGTTAATCCTATAAAAGAAAAATGGATAAAATCGGGGAATATTTGGAACCGCGGTCACCAAAAAACTGGAGTAGGGTGGGTAAAAATGTTGAAAATTAAGTTTTCAAATGCGAATATATCCTAAGCTATAAAAGATAATTGATAATTGGTTTTATGTAGTGCTCGACGAGATTCTATATGTGTAATTTTTTTAAATCGTAACACAAACGAAGAAATAGTATCATTTTAAAAATTGAACATACCCGAGGTGTCCTACTTTGGGAACCACTGGTCCCGCTTCTGGTGGGCTCATGTGGTCCAAATTCAAAACTTAAACTCGACTACACTTCCTCTTTGCGCATCTGAAATTTGATTCAAATCGGCGTAAGGGTTTAGAAGTTGCAGATTTATTTCCCTCTTTTTTATACCCTACACCACCATAGTGGGGAGGGTATTATGCGTTTGTGCAGATGTTTGTAACGCCCAAAAATATTAGTCTAACACACACCTTAAAGTATACCGATCGACTTAGAATCACTTTCTGAGTAGATTAAGCGATGTCCGTCCGTCCGTCCGTCTGGTCGGCTGGCTGGCTGGCTGGCTGGCTGGCTGGCTGGCTGGCTGGCTGGCTGGCTGGCTGGCTGTCCATGTAAACCTTGTGCGCAGAGTACAGGTCGCAATTTTGAAGATATTTCGATAAAATTTAGTACATATTACTTTTTCGGCTCAAGGACCAAGCCTATTGAAACTGGCTGAAATCGGTCCACTAATTCACCTAGCCCCCATACAAATGTCCTCCAGAAATTGGACTTTATCGGTCATAAATGTTTAATTTATAAATGTATCTCCACAAATTCCGCTCCAAATAAGTTTTATATACACAAAATTCATGTCACCAAATTTTGTTACGATCGGTCCATAATTAGTCGTAGCTCCCATATAGACCCGCTTCCGAAAATCACTTTAACGTGCATAAATCGCTTAAAAATGTTGGTAAACACACAAAATTCAACATAGTTAACTTTAATATAGATATAAATCACACGACCTAATTTCATGGTGATCGGTCCATAATTGGTCATAGCCCCCATATAACCCCACTTCCGAAAATCACTCAAAAAATATAAATTATTGAAATTTTAAAAGAAACATTTTTTTTGCTCTTTTACTTAGTGTAGGGTATTATATGGTCGGGCTTGACCGACCATACTTTCTTACTTGTTTTCTCATACCACTGTGCGCCGCTCAGTGTGGCAAAATTAAAAATAGTGGCCAAAACTCTATAACTTTATATTAATTTGTATATTAGGTTGTGGCGTAATGTAGTTATGATGTCTGGAAAAGTGATAGTTATTTTCTGAAGAATTATTAGCCATAATTTAAGTAAAATTTCTTTTTGCAATTTGCGTATGAAATTTATAACAAAAAATTGAGTAATTATTGTATTGTATAATATAAAAACCTTTCTGAGTCCACATTTTTTTGTAGAATAATAAAAAAAATTTTATTTTATTTTCCAATAAAATTTAATAAATAATGCGCGCGAAATAAATCTGTAACTTCTAAACGAATAAAACGATTTTAATAAAAATTCCCATGGCTATAGAGGAGGTATTGATAAATTTAAGTTTTGAATTCGGGCTTATAACGCCAAGGGGACGCAGATGCCCCATAATGCCCCATAATGGGGCACTTCGGGTATATCAAAAATTAAAAATGATGCCAAATTGCCATCCGATTTAAAAGATTTTTATATATATGGAATCTATTAGACGAGATCTACAAAAAACGAGTTATTCGCATTTAAAAAGTAAAATGTTATGTTGTTTACATACATTGGTCTGCTTTTTTGCTAATAACGGATCCATTTCTTACCCAATTTTCTTGAAGTACATTTTTTTGAATTAACAACAAATTTATTAATAACCGTAAGGAAAAACTGTTTAAAAAACTTTACTGACTCAAAAGTTATGTGCATTCAAACTTAAAAAAAAAATTTTTACAAAAAAATACTTTAATACATTAATTTTAAATTATACAGAAAATAAGAAAAAGATAAATAATGTATTTATATTTTAATATTAAAATTCGTATTAGTGCGTTGTCCACAGCCTTCCGAATTAGACCTATTTTTTATGTAAATTTCAAATTTAGACAACATGTTCTCTAATCACATAGCTGCTTTCAGAAATTTGTATGATCCAATATGTTCTTTAATACTACGCAAAGGGATTTCATAGCCCCGAACATGGTGCCTTTAATAGATCCAAAAATCAAAAGAATCACAAATTTTGGGATTTTTGAAAAGTTGTTTGGAATTGTGGGATTGTCATTAACAATTCACAAATATATTTTTCAGTTTTCCTCTATAGCTATTACAAGTTTTATTAGAATCGGTCTATTCGTTTAGAAGTTACAGATTTATTTCCACTTTTTTTTTGTTAAATTCCCCACTGTGTGCCGTATTGAGGGTTGTTTATTTGGTAGACTTTTTCGATCACAAAATTTGTATAAATGTGTGAGGCAATATACCTAGTAAAGCGGTTTTTTTAAATAACTATTAGAGATGTTAATACGAAATTTCACATGGTTGGAGCAGAGGTGTTTTTGAGCTATTTTGTAGTAGTTCAGCTTCCTAGGCATAATAGGGGCCAGTGCGTGGCCCCTCAAAGTTTGTCGCCTTGAGTCTGACATTTATTAAAAAAATCGCCAAAAATCCATTTATGATCCGAATAAGCTGAAATTTAAAAATAAAAAGTCCTTAAGAATCCTATAAAAAAACGTGCTTACATATGAAGGTTGTCTCTTTTAGTTTAAGAGATTCAATTCTTAACAAAAGAAAACAAATTTACTAATGTTATCTCGTCCCTATAAAAATTTACACGCATACAAATTTGTAACATGTAACAAGTAAGAAAGTATGGTCGGTTAAGCCCGACCATATAATACCCTACACTAAGTAAAAGAGTAAAAACATTTTTCTTTTAAAATTTCAATAATTTGTATTTTTGAGTGATTTTCGGAAGTGGGCCTTATATGGGGGCTATGACCAATTATGGACCGATCACAATGAAATTAGGTCGTGTGATTTGTGTCTATATGAAAGTTTACTATGTTGAATTTTGTGAGTATACCAACATTTTTAAGCGATTTATGCACATTAAAGTGATTTTCGGAAGCGGGTCTATATGGGAGCTGTGACTAATTATGGACCGATCGTAACAAAATTTGGTGATATGAATTCTGTATATATAAACCTTATTTGGAGCACAATTTGTGGAGATACATTTATAAATTAAACATTTATGACCGATAAAGTCCAATTTCGGAAGGACATTTGTATGGGGGCTAGGTGAAATAATGGACCGATTTCAGCCAGTTTCAACAGGTTTGGTCCTTGAGCCGAAAAAATAATATGTACCAAATTTGATCGATATATCTTCAAAATTGCGATCTGTACTCTGCGCACAAGGTTTACATGGACAGCCAGCCAGCCAGCCGACCAGACGGACGGACGGACGGACATCGTTTAATCGATTCAGAAAGTGATTCTAAGTCGATCGGTATACTTTAAGGTGGGTGTTAAACTAATATTTTTGGGCGTTACAAACATCTGCACAAACGCATAATACCCTCCCCACTATGGTGGTGCAGGGTATAAAAAGGGTCGTATTTTTTACGTTTTTTCCAGCCAATTGTGGACCAATTTTCTCGATTATAAATTGCATATAAATCGGGACTATAGCGGGTAAACTTATGTCAAGTACGTAAGTTATTTGTGGCCAACTTAAAGTTTATTTCAACAAACAGATAGACGGACATGACTATATCGACTGCGCGTTCTATAACGATCCCCATTATACATTATGGGGCCTCAAATGTAGAAATTACAAACGGAATGACAGAATTGTATATACCCTTCCCACTCGTAATGAAGGGTATAATAATAAATTAAGGAAACAAAACTATGTTTTTTCTTCTAGTCACAACAAAAAGCTATTTTTTCTATGACTATTTTAAAATGTTTGCATAGCTAGCAAAATAAATGTCTTTCGAAATAATTTTTAAAACACATTTAAAATTCTTTTACATAGATAAATAAAACTCTAATTCATAAAAAAAATAAAATGTATAATTTGTTTCTCATCCAACTGATTGGCCAATTCAAGCAGACCCCTTAAAGACCTCATAAAACAAAATATTGAGACAAGTTAAAAAAAAAAATGATAAAATCTTTTAGAAATAATAAAAAACCTTTCGCGTTTTAAAGTAGTTTTTCTTATCTAAAATCTTAGGCAAAATACAAGCAACCTCTCCACTTATACACTGTTTATCATTATTCTGTTGTACTCGTAATCAAGTGTCATTATGAAGTGTTCTTTAGCAATTTCTACATCACTACAGTACAGTACAGCACTACACTGCTTTCGAAGTTGTTGTTATTTTTTTCATTTTACTTTAACTACTTTAGACGACATTAATGAACTAAATATCAAGTCAAATGTATAAAATCCTTGCCAAGGATAATGCTGTTAATAAACTTACTTATTGTTGTTGGTGTTTGTTATTATTATTATTATTGCAGATGATGATGTTGGTGTTTTGTTTTATAAATTATATATTTAATGGTTAAGAAAAAGACAACAAACTGATAATAAACGTAACAACAACATAAACAGCAGCATCCACAAACAGCAACTGCTTCAGGAATGACAACATCAGTAGCAACAACAGCAGAAGCAGCAGCAAACAATGAAGTTTGAAAGACAAACATAATCATTATCATTATTTCATGTTCATGTTGCTGTTACAGTTTCTGTCTTGTTGTTAATGTTATTGTAATTATAAATGTTTTTGCACCAAGAACAGCAGGAGCACAAATTATGTCTAAAAGTATCCTTTTTCATCATCAACACCCACATATTATAATATTTTTATAAACTTAAAAGCTGTTTCAATGTCTCGTCCTGCTGGCGATAACTAAAATTATAAAATAGCCAAAATTTATGGAGTTTTAGATTAGAAGACAGTTCATGATATTCAGAACTATATATATAATTTATTTTAGAATAATTTCAAATATGATAAGTAGATAGTGGTGTCCATGTCCGACATATCATAATCGCTGAGGCAGAATCGAAATATTTTGGAATTAAATCTGCCATTTGTAATAGGCTTATCCAGTTGATATAATTGTTCACAGGGCAGTATTCATGTTAATTTTGTGGAATCTCAAAGTGGGGCACAACTTATAAACTTGGTGTTCTATTAATATCGTACAAATAACGAGTTATACGAATTTGAACAATAAAATTACAAAATTTCAACATACCTTGACACGATTTTTTAACAACGTCAGATGCAATCAGTTTTGCCAAAACCTAAGTAATTAGGAAAAAGTGCTAGATTTTATTGAAAAAAAAATTTTAATATAATTTTTTTATTTTTATACCCTACACCACCATAGTGGGGTGTAGGGTATAAATCACACGACCTAATTTCATGGTGATCGGTCCATAATTGGTCACAGCTCCCATATAACCCCACTTCCGAAAATCACTCAGAAATATAAATTATTGAAATTTTAAAAGAAAAATGTTTTTGCTCTTTTACTTACTGTAGGGTATTATATGGTCGGGCTTGACCGACCATACTTTCTTACTTGTTAATATAAAAACTAATTACAAAACAAATAAAAAAGCTTTATTCGGATGTGCTGAATCTTATATACACTTCACCTAATTATACTTTAAAATAAAAATTTTAAATATCTTGTACAATAGAAATTTATTCAAAGTATTGGGCATTGTTCATTAACTGGCTATTGATACGGTCATTAAGCCGACACTATTCTATGGAGTTTCTGTCTTGTGGAAGGCATTAAACAATGGCTCTATTTGCATGCTATTCGAGAGAATTTTAAGAAGAATTTCCATTCTTCTTATAACAGAAGCTCTAAGAACGACCGCAGCAAAGTCGCTCTTTACTATATTGAACTGGTGGATGTAATGGCAAGAAAAATGACATTTACTTCTGCCTTTAGGCTAAACGTGATTGGGGCGTGGAAACATGATCCATACGGTCACGCCAGCATAATAGGTAGTATTCAGACTCTTCCGGATAATATCGATTACTGCATTTCCAGGCCCTTCATGGCGGGGAATTTCGATTTCTCAATTCTGTATGATACGGAAGCAATGGACGGACCTTTACATGACACAACGGGTCTCTCAGTCTATATGGACGGTTCTATGAAGGGATATCGAGTTGGCGTAGGTGTCTACATTCGGGAATTCGACATTATGTTATCTTTTAGACTTTCAAATGAATGTAGCATTATTCAGGCTGAAATATCAGCCATCAAAAGGGCGGCTAACTGACTCAGTTATAACAAGATATCAGGCAGAGATATTTGTATCACTTGGCTTTACACGCTCTCAATTGAGTGGTATAGTGGCGGTCATAACCGGACACTGCACCTTTGGTAACCACGCGAGGAGACTTGGCTCCACGACTTCTGCAGAAGTTGTCAAAACGAGAAGGAGGATGAGACTATTTTTCATCTTCATAGTCACTTTTCGTCATTAGAAAATCTACGCCTAAAGTTTCTGGGACATCGTTCCCTAAATAGTCTTTCTGAGCTCTCGAATATGAGGCTTGAGGGCATTAATGCCTTTATAAGGAGTAGTAATTGGTTACAAAGACCAGACATGGGGATCTATTTAGATTAACCTAATAACCGCCGACTCATTGGCACGCAACTTTTAAAAATCTCCTCTCTCTTTCTTCGGACATCTCCTTCTTAACTTTTTCAATCTTCTCCTTCTCTCTTTTCACTTCTATCTGTCCCTCTTTTTTTCTGTTATTTTTCTAGTTTCAGGTAACACAAAAGGACCATTGCTTGGACCCACGTGACCTGCTCTTCTTTTCTTCATTTCGTAGCTACCTGGAAACCTAACCTTACCTTATTGACCAACGTTAGCTATTGCTCTTTCCTATCTTTCTGGCAACATATGAATTCCGAGCCAAAAGAACGGTTCATCCTTTGAGGACACGAACGAATTAAGACAACTTCGAATACTCTGTTCTGATGTGAATGATGTCCAAAAATTATTATCTTTTATAACGTTCAAGCATCATTCCGGACATGCGAAATCGTCTTTCCCAGTTTCCCTGCTTTTGGATGAATCCTGCTGCTCGCAAATAGAAAAAAATATGTTTAAATTTTAAAATAATCTTCATGGAGTAATGCCTCCAATTATGAGTCTTCATACTTTTTTAGTTGTTCTGGACAATAAAAGATTTTTCGCACGTTGAAACCGACAGAACACAGCACTATAAGCTTTGGTGAGCAATCGTTGTGCTTCAGCGGCACTTTTTCCAAAAAAAGTCAACATTTTCAAAAAAAAAGAAAACTTTGTTGTTTACACTATTATGTTTGATAACTAATGCTCGTAACTTCAACAAATAGATAACTATGGTGTAAAATATCCAGTAGATAAATTTATCTAAAATGTAGCTTAACATTAATTTCAAATCAATATCTACGGGTAAAAATGACCAAATATTTTTACTCCCTAAGTAACTAGGCACTGATAGATTTGTTGAAATTACGGGCATAAGTGAGAATAAATGAGAGATATGTACCCTTAAAAAGTACATATTGGTTATTAAAAACCAAATCCACTTTCAAAATATACACCATCTATAGTAAATCTCATAATTTGAAAGAAAATATTAGAAAATTTGGTTTTTAGGCACATCAACACTTGATTGATCCAATTTCTAAATTATTATAACTTATTCAATATCTGATAAATATTGAAATTTAAACTGTTTAGAAAACAGTTTTTTCTGTGCAGATGGCAAATTACCGCATCCGATATTGAGTAAAACTGATCGTAATTTTGGTTACACAGTGGGGCAGAATCAAAATTTTTTGGAAATAAATCAGGAATTTCTAAACAACTGGTCGGGATAAAATTTGATGTGGGCGTAGCCAAGGAGAATTCGAGTTCAAGTTATTAAAACGGGTCCTACAACTGCTCCACGGGCGGCGCTATGGGGGCTCAAAGCAGGGTACCTTCGACATGTAAAATTTTTAAACACGTGCCATTTTATTGTATCTCATTCGATTTCAAAGATTTTTATATTTTTGGAAAGCACTAGGTCTTGAAAAACATGCTTGCGTATGCTATTTATTTCTTATAATTTCCGAATTATAGGCATTTCAAATTTTAAATTTTAAAATTTTGCCATACCTTGGTCCGTTCTTTTTAAAATATAGGGCGTACTTTGGAACCAATGATATGATTAGGAAGGTTAGTGTGTTTTTCGAATGTTGTCCTTATATGGGAACAATGGCTAATTAGAGGCCGATCTTCATAAAATTCGGTTAAGTGATTTTCAAAAAAAATACCTAAGGGGGATTTTTGGACCGATCCACAAAATATGGTACTGCGATTTCTTTATGCTCAAAACTAATTTTTGCTGAATTTAGTATGGATACATCTATTCTATAGGCACTTAAGTACCGGGTAGACATTTGTATGAGGGCTAGGAGAAATCATGTACCGATTCTCACCACTTTCAGCAGAGATTGTCCTTTTATCATATGAATAATGAGTAAAAAATTGCATGGCGTTCTCCGCAATGATTTTACCCTAAGTACTGATTTTCAATGTAAAAATTAGACACATTTTGGTATAAATCTTATTAATTTTGCCTTAGTATTTGGAAGATGGAGTGTTTTACATAGACGGATGGACCGACATAGCTCAATCGAATTTCATATGAATCAATAATATACATATATACTTTGCTGGGTCTCTGATGAATATTTCTTAATGTCATACTCAGAATGACAAACTTATATATAACCACAACTTTTGGTGGCAGAGGGTATAAATACATACAAAAATCATACTACTGGATTTTGTGTGATATCCGCCCGTATTTGATAATAGGCGCCATTTAAGGTTCACTTTCGAAAATCGTACAAATATCTTTATCGGATTGAAATTCTACACAAATAATGCAAATATATGTTAAGATTTCTGTACAATATTTTATAAACCTCGGGCCATAGTTGGTCGTAGCTCCAATAATTACCACTTAAGATATTTACCTACATAAATATCTTCTACACTTCGATATCGTACCAAAATTTAATACAAATTAGTTTCAAGTATGCAGAAATTATACTGCTGGTATAATTAACCAATAGGCGTTTAATTGTTATTAATCTCAGATGTACCTTAATATGAACTTTTTTTTATCAACCTTCAAACTCAAATTAATATTTGATAAGCCCTAATGGTAAATTGTTAATTTAAATTAAAAATTTCTTTACTTTCTCACTCACCACTGTCAGGCACCAACTCATCTTCAATACAAAGTATTGTGCTTTCCTCAAAAGAGCATTATAAGAACTTTATAATCATTTCAACAAACTAATCTAACAGAGGGATGATTTTTATAGATAGACATGCATGAGAATCCATCATGTTGGCATCTCATTTGAAAGCAATAGAAAACAAGCCATATCACATGAAAAAAGTACAAACAGAAAATTCCATGGATAGATTTTACTTGTTTCATCTTATATTCACCGTTTAGTAGTTTCCCATTAGACTTTTTTGAATTTGTTTTTTTCTATTTGCATTTCGCACTTTATTGTGAGTATTTAGCAAATAAAGAATTTCCTGCGAATGAGCTGAAGAATCGAAATAAAAGAATCTGAAAGAAATATATGAATGTGTGAAAATAAAAGATGATTTTTTCACATTTCTTTGCGTTTTAATAATACAAAGTGGTTTTTGTATGGGGGGAAAATAAAAACATAATAATAAACTGAAGTGAAGTGGTATTTAGATAAACATTGTCATTAAATAATAAAACTGTTGTTCACACCTCAAATAGAAAATAATCACAAAACATGAGAGTGTTGTCTGGCGTTTAATATAAGTCAGTCAGTCATGTGTAAAAGTCATAAGGATTGCATTTTTAAAGATAGGTAAAAAAAGATGTTGTTTTAATGAATGAAATACACAATAGGGTCTTCTACAGATTTCCTCCATTAAGAATGGACAAAATCGGGACAACGAAATAAAAAAACAAATGAAACAGGAGACTTAGAAAACCGGAGTCACCAAAAATTATACAGCCTCAAGTGTGAAATTCATTCTTCAATTCTGGATCATTCAATTCAAATATGTAAGAATATTTATTGTAATAAGATAAAACAGCTTTATTAGAAAGTTATTTACTGAATATGTCGGCATTTTAACGACAAAAAAATAAAGTTTTTCCTTTTTTTGTAATTTATGTCGTTTAGACACGTATGTATTATTCTTCATCTCAACTGTCTGATTCAATTAAGACATTACAAATGGAATGACAAGTCCAAAAGACACACTACAGCTTACAGTTCATGCTGCTTAGGGAAATATACAATAAGAAAGTAATATGACCAGTTTATTACAAACAAACAAACAAACATACATACATATTTATGCACATATATCTCCACTTCTCACCTCAGTAGGTGTGAAAACGTGTCACTTTAAGAAGGGATTTTGTTGCTTTGTCGTCATAAAAGACACACAATATTTTACATGCAATATTTTGTCGCAATTTCCGTTTTAATGGGACTGCAGAGAGCATTAAATAACTTTCAGTTATTGCATGTCATCTTAAAAAAAAATAAAATAAGAAAGAATGAGAAGGAAAATAGTACTACTTTGCATAATTAATCAGCCAACATGTGATTAATTAAATAAGAGCTTTTAATTGAAAAACAGTTTTAACGTAAGTGTGTGTATGACTGTAATATGAGTGAGATTATTCTGGATTATTTAATTTAATTTCTTTGTTATTTCAAGATTGTTGCATCTGTGTTTAAACACTTATATGGACATAATAAATAGTTGTGTTCATTTACTATTGCTGCATAATGTGCAGCTTGATCATAAAATGAAACATATAAAAGGATATAACTGATTTTCAATACCAAACTGCTAGGCGAAAAATATGTGTGTAACATTGAAAAATATTCACCTGATGTCAAGGAAACAACTTTTGAAATCGATGTCTTCCAATCGGAATGAAATTTGCATCAAGGTTATTCCTATTGCATAGTAATTTGGACACAATTTTTCATATGTGACAAATTTTGCTATGAACAATAGGTAATAGTAAAATGAATGAGAAAAAACACATGTTTGGCCAAAACTTTAATTTTTGACCCCCTATAACTCAGAGAGGTCTGGACCGATCTTGTTGAAAAATTGTGTCCAAATTACTATCCAATAGGACTAACCTTTATGGAATTTTTTTTTGTTATTTGTGTAAATACATTGCACATTTTTTTTATTACGAATGAAATAATTCTGTTAAAAAATTGTAAGAATCGGTCCATGATTTCTCCTAACCCACATATAACCCGAAATATGACTAAAAGAAAGTACAATACTAAATTTGTTGTGGATAGGCAAATATTTGACCATAGCCCCATATAAAGTGCACTTCTGAAAATAACTTAAATAAACATATATATCCTATAAATACCATTTTAAAATAAAACAAGTAAGAAAGTATGGCCGGTCAAGCCCGACCATATAATACCCTACACCAATTAAATGAGCAAAAATATTTTTCTTTTAAAATTTCAATAATTTTATTTGTGAGTGATCTTCGGAATTGGGCATTATATGGGAGCTATGACCAATTATGGACCGATCACCATGAAATTAGGTCGTTTGATTTATGTCTATATGAAAGTTATTTATGGTGAATTTTGTGTGTATACCAAAATTTTTAAGAGATTTATGCACGTTAAAGTAATTTTTGGAAGCGGGTCTATATGGGAGCTATGGCTAATTATGGATCGATCGTAACAAAATTTTTTATTTTTTTTATTTTTACGTTTATTATAATATTATTTCTGCCTTTAATTTCTAGGCCTTACAATATGTAATTAAATCTTAAAACTAAACAATTATTGTTCTCTCAGTGGAGAATCATATTTGAAAAATTAGATGAGTGGTAAATCAGCTCTACGCAGCCTTGAGTTACTGTAAGTAGCCTTGCGAGCGGGTTCGGATGATGATGTAATTTTGATAAATAAGCTTCACGAGTTTTTCTGAATTCATCCTTGACCAAGGGTACATCTAAGTATCTGTGGATGTTATCGTTTCTTATGTACCATGGAGCTCAAGTCATGGTTCTAAGAATTTTGGATTGTGCCCTCTGTATAAGATCTATACTGATATTGCTTGCTGTTCCCCATAATTGGATTCCGTATGTCCAAATTGGTTTTAAGACTGTCTTATACAGGATGACTTTGCAGTTAAGGCTTAATTTCGATTGGTGGTGGATAAGCCAGTGTAAATTAGAAGCTTTTAGTTTCATGTGGAGCCGCTTGGCTTCTATGTGCCGACGCCAAGTAAGACGTCTATATAAATGAATGCCAAGGTATGTAACGTGGTCAGACTGTGGGATGTTCACACTATTTAGTGTCACTGGTGGACAATTTCCTCTC
The DNA here is from genome assembly GCF_958450345.1 of Calliphora vicina. Taxonomy (NCBI): domain Eukaryota; kingdom Metazoa; phylum Arthropoda; class Insecta; order Diptera; family Calliphoridae; genus Calliphora; species Calliphora vicina. The sequence continues at coordinate 32,601,848 of NC_088784.1, forward strand.
CTAAGTGAAAACGTTATATGCTTGCTTTAGATTTCATTCACTTGTATTCTCCAATTTTTGAACCACGTGCCTGAGGTGCCACAGGATCAAGGTTTCTAGATGCTACATTTAAGTCCACATGAGAACTAAGAATTGCAGTGTCATCTGCAAAGGTGGAAATGGTTAATTCTTCGGACTCGGGCAAGTATGAGGTGTATAATAAGTACAAGGTTGGTCTTAGAACACTTCGCTGAGGTACACCAGCCTTGATTCCATAGTCGCTTGTCACATAATCGCCGCATTTTATCCTAAACAAGCGATCCGATAGGTAAGACTGTAGTATTTTGTGAGTACCAGAAGGCAGTAGGCATTTAATCTTGTGTATTAGACCTTTATGCCATACCTTATCAAAAGCCTGGGCAACATATTACCGAAATATTACCGAACAGTACTTTTTTAGTTCGAAAGATTTTCGTATCGCTCCAGTTAGGCGGTTAACTTGCTCAATTGTTCCGTGATGTTTACAGAATCTGAATTGATGATCTGGGATAATGTTGTGACTATTTAAGAATGTTAAAATTTTCCCTTGGATTATTCTCTCAAATAGTTTAGACAAGCAAGGCAATAAGCTAATAGGTCTGTAGGATGATGCCAATGTCAAATCCTTTCCTGGCTTGGGTATCATTATAATTTGAGAGATTTTCCAATCATTCGGAAATACTCCTAGAGACAAGATCGCATTGAATAATACTGTGAACACAATAATTGCCACATCTGGTAGATTTCCAATCATGGAAGGTGTAATTAAATCATAACCTGGAGATTTTCTTAGTTTAAGATTGTCCTTTATGATCCTCTCAACATCTTCTATACTAACACTGATTAGTTCGGAGTTTGTTTCTATGCGAACAGGTAAATCCCCCAATACAAAATTATTTGATGGGGGGTTTGGTTGGAACACATTACTTAAGTGTTCAGCGAAAACTACGGCTTTATCCTTTGCACTACGTGCCAAGGAACAAAATTTGGTGACATGAATTTTGTATATATAAAACTTATTTGGAGTGAAATTTATGGAGATACATATGGGCAATTCGATATCATCGTACGTGACATTTGTTCGCCTATAGAGTGGAATAGATTTTGCAAAAATAAGAGTATCTGAAAAATAAAACAATATACATGTACATACATATATGTATGTATAAAAACTAATAGAAAAAAAAAATTAATAGAAAATATACATTCGGTTTCAATAATTAATTTGACAATAGCAAAAAAACAATCAGAGTAGAATTGGTTTCATAGTACAAGCTAATTGGGAGCCTAGTTTTGGCCGCAATTTTATCCTAAAACATTAAAAAATTAAATATAATCAGTTTATATTATTATTTTTGTCTTTAAAATGTTGTAATATGATCTAAATACTTTCACATAACAACATTTTACTATTTTCTTCTATTCAAATCATCTTGAAAAAAGTTTCAAGGGTTTTTATTCTTTCAGTCGTGGTAGCGATTCTCTTGGAATTGCCCATATATAAATTAAACATTTATGACCGATAAAGTCCAGTTTCGGGAGGACATTTGTATAGGGGCTAGGTGAAATAATGGACCGATTTGAGCCAGTTTCAATAGGCTTGGTCCTTACATGTACCAAATTTGATTGAAATATCTTCAAAATTGCGACCTGTACTTTGCGCACAAGGTTTACATGGACAGACATCCAGCCAGACGGTCATCGTTTAATCGATTCAGAAAGTGATTCTAAGTCGAACGGTATACTTTAATATATTTAGACCAATATTTTTGGGCGTTACAAACATCTGCACAAACTCATTATACCCTCCCCACTATGGTGGTGTAGGGTATAAAAGGGCCCATTTTGAAAAAAAGGAAAAATTTTACATCTTTCAAACTGCATTGTTAGTTTTTTTCATTTTCATAAAAGTTTTAAAAGTTATAAAGCGTTATTTACAAAAATGTTTGAAAAATTACGAAAAATTTTAATTTAGGGCACCTTCATTCATTGCAAAAACTAATAGTTTTTGCAAAATAAAACTTGGACATTTTTCTTTTAAAATGTTTCATCAAAAATAAAGACAATCGTGGGTTTTGACATAGTTATGAAGAAAACTCAAAAAAGCCGACAACCCCGATTTTTGGCAAAAACTCAACTTGAGCGACATCTAAAACTCTTCCGAAAAATCTGAAAAAATACTCTAGCCTATAAGCTTTCGAAGTATGTTTGAGCACCCATGAAAATACGGAAAAAAACTATTTTGGGACACACTAATATACATACATGTATTAAGTTAAATAAAACATATAATTAAAATTAAAACATAAATATAAAATTGTTAAAAATACGTAAATTTGTTTAAATATTGTACAAATTTATTAACATAAAATTCGTATTGGCATATTACTCGGTATTTATAAATTTATCCACTTTTTCCGGAAATCCAACCTTTAACGATTTTGGACGAGATGGTCCACTTACGCTTAAAATCGGACATGTTCTGGGATGCATTTCCTGTGTTCTTTAAATATTTTTTTTACAAGGGCCCAATGCCTTTCCACAGGCCAAAGTTGTGGACAGTTGGTTGGATTTGCCTCCCGTCGAACAAAATTTATCTCAAGAGCATTTTTGCCATAGTGGCATGATGTCAAATCGGACAAGAAATATGAAGTTATTCTGTGTTTTAAGAAAGGTAAAAACCGTAATATATATTTCTGTGTTTATTGTGCCTGATGTCACAAATAATTGGCTTCTTTTGCCACAACCGAAAATGGCTTGTTACACAAGAAACTTCTTGGGGAATTTTGTTTGTTTTTTTGTCGGATATTATTCTTGAACATTGTCTCCCATAGCGATTTGGAACTTTCAGACCTTTCTACGACTTCAATCCAGCATTAACTTTGGCTCGGCTCACAAAAGAATCAGAGTGTTCGATGATCTTCGAAAGAGAGGTTCGACTTCTTTTGCCTTACCTTTTTTTTGCTTCCTGATCCAGGTTTTCTTTCAATGCTCAAGTCTTTCTTATACTGTTTAATATCTTTTGAATCTGTGTGGCGATGAAGCTTCGCATTTTTTTATATTTTTTTAAAAGTCAATATTGGATTTTTAATTATTTTCTCATGTACTTTTATTTCACTGTCCCTTTTGAAATAACAGTTGAAAATTAATGATTTAGTAAAGATAATATCTTTTGAGGCCAAGAACGAATCAAGCCAATATCGGATAGTATCCCAGAGAGAGATCGATGCACCGATCGAAGCAAATAGTATTCGGGTGGGCGCGGTCTGGACTATAAATCGGGTGGTTCAAAACTTCCCAACCTTGGAAGTGGTTACATATAAAATATGTACATACAAAAGATTCCATGTTTAAATGTGGCAAAACATTGGTGTCAATTGTCGGAGTTCCTGTATGTGAAATTTCAAAAACATCGCTAATGGTGGCATTGCTTCCCTGAAAAATAAAACAGATACTTATTAGATTCTACATCGCTGTTAACTATATGTACATATAGGTAAGTAGAGCTACCTTTTAAATGTACAAAAACTGAAGGCATATTTATTGTTTCCAGGATTTTTTGGAGTTGTATGTCATCACTGTATTTGGTGATTTTCTCACTGCCTGGATCTTCATCTGTATCAATACTCAAATTCGCTATTAAAAACAATTATGCTTTCTTTTATATTTTGGTTTTTAAACCATTTATTTACTTCACTTTTATCATTAGCTATGTTCAATAACTTAAAGTTGTTACTAGTTAGTAACAATTGTTACTGGAAAAACGTTCATTAACTCAAAAAACTTGCAAGTAGAGAAAAAATCAAGAGCGTATAAATTTTAGAGAGTGTTCTCTCGTTGCAAACTGTTACAAGTTCTATTTGGAACTCGTAATAGTTAGCAGCTTATATTTCAAATGTTTTGTTTGTATTATTGTTTATTTATTTTAAATTTTATTTTTGTGGTGAAAAAATATAAAAAAAAGAATTCTCAATAAAATTGAAGAAAATCTGAGTATTTATTTATACATTTGAAAAGGAATAAAGTATGAAAATTGTGTGTATAAAAACAATTGGTTCTGGAAAAGCGTTCATTTACTTTTTACTATTTTTGAGATTTTAAGAGAGTAATTTTGGAAATTTTGATTTTATTCTCTCGTTGCAAGTATTTACTGGGAAAGTAAATGAACATACCTATTATATTTATTAAAATAAAATTAAAACACACTTATAACAAGTAAGAGTACTATATTCGGCCGTGCCGAATCTTAAATACCCTCCACCTAAATATGAATGTATAACAACTGAAATAATATAACAATTGTTAGTAAGACTAGTTTACGCAGAAGATATTTTATTTCAAATGTACAAAAAAATGTATCTAATTCAGCAATTTATAACTGAAATTTCTATTAGAACGTATGAAATTTAACAATTTATATACTTAATAATAAGTTAATACGTTTTGATCAACATTTTTCCTTTTTAACCTCAAGTGAAGAAACAGAGTATAAAAAGGGTATACAAATAGTTAGGCAAATTTCAAGATATTGGGTTGTGGGACTTATATTGGAGATATGACATATTATGAGTCGATTATCATAAAATATTCTAACGTGATTTTTATGTATTTATATGGAAGCTGTTGCCAAATATGGACCGATATTCACAAAATTTAGTAGTATGATTTTAAAAATTACTGATCTGTATACTATTTTGGTTCAATATATGGAAGCAATGACCTATTATGGGCCTAAGTATTTGAGTGCTATTTTTGTACAATTTCATATAAACAACACCATTAACAAGAGTGGACCCTATATGGGAGCTATGACAAATTATAGACCAATATTTAAAAAATCTTGTAGTACGATTCTTGGATACAAATTACTGATCGGTGTAAAACTTTGGTTCAGTACAGATTATTTTGGATACTTGTGCAGGTTATTGTGTTTTCCGGAAGTGGTTCTTATATGGAGGCTATGATAACTATATTTGTAAAAAATTTATGAGGAGTTTAGTGATTTTCGGGAGTGGACCTTATATGGGAGCTATGGCTAAATATGGACCGATATTCACATTAAATTTTCTATGGATGTTCCTATTCTGTAAGCATTTATAGACCATAGAACCATATTTCGGGAAGAAATTTGTATGGGGCTAGGAGAAATCATGGACCGATTCTTATAATTTTCATCACAGTTACTCCTTTTATCATAAAAGTAGCGAGTGCAAAATTTTATGATATTAGCTGCAATATATTTATAAAAATGACCAAAAATATGTGTAAATTATAGGGTATTCGAATTATTCGATTTTTCTCTTGTTCGAATAAAACGAATAAATCGAATAAGAGATTTTAACTTGTTCGAATAATTCGATCACACGTTTAAAATTAATCGAATTATTCGAATAATTTAAATTTTTTTAAAAAAGTAAAGAATGAAGTTTTGATGTCGGTTTTTTAATATTTTATTGTTAAAGAAAAACAAAAAATAACGTTAAAGTTAACAATTCAAATATTGATATTGTTAAAAAACATTCGAAAACAAAGTCCATCAATAAATTTTCATCAGAAATATTCTGATCAGATTAAATCCCGAATAGCCTACAAAACAATTGACTATCAAACCCTATAGTTTCCGTTTTGGAGCTATGCTTTAAGAAATTTGAGCTAGTTGGACATGATCCTGAATTCAAGTACAATAAAAACGTATTAAGAACTTTTTTATGCCGTTCATTAATTCGGGTTTTAAAATGAGTAACTAATTCTGTAGTAAATGAATTATTCACTACTTCTAAATTATTTATAACAAATTCTATTATACCCTCAAGTTTAATCAGGGTTCCGAATCTTTGTTTAATCAAGTTGTCATAGGGAATTACACAAATCTGTCCAAAGTTTGATATCATTGTCAGTGAACGTGGCTAATTTGAAGTCAGGCAGTGCATTTACAAATACGCAAAAACTATATTACCATGTTAGACAAAGATGTTCAACGATGCACAGTGGTATGAGAATAAAAAAATAAATCTGTAACTTCTAAACCCTTACGCCGATTTAAATGAAATTTCACATGCGCAAAGAGGAAGTGTAGTCGAGTTTAAGTTTTGGACCTCATGACCCCACCAGGAGCGGGACCAGGGGTTCCCAAAGTAGGACACCTCGGGTATATTCAATTTTAAAATGATCCTAATGCTTCGTTTGTGTTCCGATTTCACATACAGAATCTCCTCGTCTACATAAAACCTCGTCGTAGCTATCAATTATCTCGTATAGCTTAGGAGATATTCGCATTTGAAATTTTAATTTTCAACATTTTTACCCACCCTACACCAGTTTTTTGGTGACCGCGGTTCCAAATATTCTCCGCTTGTATCCATTTTTCTTTTATAGAATTAACAATAGATCTATATATCAAATAGAGAAAGAAGTGTTTAAAAATCATGACTGAGTCCAAAGTTACATGTATTTGAATATAAAAAAATTAAAAAAGGCGATTTTTCGCAATTTTTTTGGGAAAAAAGTACTTTTATTCTTTTTAAGTTATCTAAAAAATTTCTAAGAGGATGTATAATGAATTTGCACTTTTTGAAAAGCTAACATTACGCCAAATATTTTAAATGAAAATAAAATTTATAATTTTTGATACCGACGGGATCAGGTCCATTCAAAAATGCCTATTTTTTATGTAAAATTCAACTTTAGGGCAAAAATTCTCAAATCGCATACTGGATATCAAAATAAAGTAACCTATTTTCGATGGCCCAATAAGTTCTTAATTATTTTGTAAAGGGTTCCGATAACCCCGCCCCTGGTATGGATATTATAGCCAAAAAACGAAAAATTCCCATTTTTGGGATTTTTAAAGTTTTTTTTGGGAATTGCGGGATACTTGATAACAAATTTCAAAATTTGTTTTTATTTTTCCATTTTGAATAGAAAAATCTACATAACTGTGAAATTTTATTAAAAAATATTCATAAATAAAAATTTTATTTCAGTTTGAAAAATTTGTATCTATGCAAAATTCAATAAAAAGCTTTTTTTGTCATATTTTTCAAAAAAGTATTCCATGAATTTTTTAATTGTCAAAAGTTATATACATTTTTTGAAAAGTAGACAAAATCCTCTATCCACTGAAATATAACATGTCTACCTTATGTTTTTTACGTGTCAAATAAATTAGGGAAAACTTAACAACTCGCATATAATTTACCTAGCACTGTTATTTACATTGATAAAAATGTTGTTATGTAGGCAACATGCTTTTTTATGAATTTCTACGTTAGGTAAATTCTCAGCGAGTTGTTTAGTTTTCCCTAATTAATTTGACGTAAAAAACATAAGGTTGACATGTTATATATGTCTTCTTTCACCAGCTAAATAACAAATATTTTATTCCGTACCTTTTATTTTCATTGGTTCAAGTCCTAAGTTAAAAATGTTTAAAGATTTGTTTTTAGAATTGTAACTTCTTGCAGTAATATTTATATATTTATAGAAGGAACACTCATCTACAGTGATCGAAAGTCTCTTTGTCTTTAGTTATTTGTCGAATTTCAGAAACAATACAATTTTTGTGAGTCATTATTACTTATTTAAATTTGGAATTATGAAAAATTTTAAGCAATTTAATAAATGTAAATATACATGAACATTTATTCGTTTTATTCGATTATTCTACATAAAATTGTTCGAATTATTCGTTATTCGAAAATGGCCGTTTATAAATTGTTCGAATTATTATTCGTATGAAATTATTCGATTAATCGAACGATCATTAATCGAATGAATACCCTAGTAAATTATCAATTTTTTTTTGAGGTTGTCCCACATTTTAATTCATAACTTTGGTTCCACTGTACAGATTTCGCTGATTTTCAATACCAAACTACGAAGTTTGTTTGCGTATTGTGGACGTGAGCGTGTTTTACAGAGACGGACAGACAGACAGACGGACATGGCTCAATCGATTTAGAATTTCATAAGGATCAATAATATATATACTTTGTTGGGTCTCAGATGAATATTTCTCAATGTTACACACGGAATGACAAACTTATATATACCCTCATTCATATAAAAACAAATCAGAGCAAATCACATTGAGATGTCGGCGAATAATTTAACAACATTGCGTTGTCGTTTCGTACCCGTTTGTTTACAAATTGTAAAAGTACGGTGTCAAAAAAAAGTGAAACCGTATGTTGTCAATTTGACGATTTTGCAACGTTATTTTTCACTCAGTGTATCACCATGCATATTTGGCTTTGGTGTCGATTCTGCTGGTTGGCCGGACTTCACATACGATCTCTTACGCTTCGGGTTATTGTAATGGATCCATTTGCATCGGAAGTAATGATTCGTTGCAAAAATCATTTTCTTTTATAGCGTTGAAGCGCATTTCAGACATACAAAATGGTCTTTAAAGATCTCTCAGCTTCAATTCATATGGTAGCTAATATCCCTGCTTTTGTATGAATCCTGCTGAATCGTGAAATTGCTGCTAGAGTAGCTTCCAATGATTTTGCAAGCTCTTGTTGAGTTTTACAACAATTTTCATGGAGTAATGCCTCATAATCTTGGTTCTCAAACATTTTTGGCTGGCCTGGGCGATATTTGTCTTCCGCGATGAAACAAAATCATCATAAGCTTTGGTGAGCAATCGGTATGCGTCATTTTTTTTTTTTTTTTCAAATTCAAGAAGTAAAACAAAACTTCCTTTTATAAATATATACTCCCATTTACCTTGCAGGTTTTCTCACATTTTTCTCCAAAACTCTGGTTCTACTTGAAAGATTTTGCCCATTTTGAATTCTTAACATTTATTATCAACAAATGGGATCGATCTATACCATTATATAAACGAGCTTGACCGACTATACTTTCTTATTTTGTTTAAATAAAATTATCGTAGTTCTACCTTGAGATAGCAAAATTTATATCGGACATGGGTAGTGAATTATTTTCCATCAAAAAGTCATTTAGACCAACATTCGAGTTAGCATGTTTTAAATATAAGCACTCGATATATAGACTAATTTATATGGCTAAAAGTTACAAGCAAATAGTTTATTAAGCAACAATATTAATTTCACATTTTCGATTACAATTCGCCTACATTTATAAATCTAAAATGTGAATTAAGGCAATAAAAGGGGCTACAACATAAAATAGCTCAAAATATTTGAACTATTCAATGAAGTTGTGAAAAATTTGCGAATTTTTAAGTTTCTAGATATTGCACATAATTATAGCGGACATTGGTTTATGGTTTATTAAACACTTTGCAAGTGATTTTCATTGCAGTACAGTGTTAATATTTCCAACATTACGTAACATTAAATTCGTATTTCAGTTTATTTTTTGGTAATTTGTTCAAATTACAATTCATGACTACGTAGTAAATATAAACGTCAATACAAACAAACAAATATAAACGGCCAACCATATTTCCACCATAAAATCTATTGTAATATTATTTTAATTATGAGCATCCTTCAACATTTTACTGACTAATTTATAAAAGCCTTGAACTTATACATGCAAACTAGGGTGTTTCAGTAAAAACCCTTTTATGAATTTGTGCAAAAATTAACGCGGATTATGAATTTTTATCATCCAAATGATTTTACAGATTTTTTTTAAAACTCTTTCGATATTTTTTTTTTAGATTTAATAATCTCTTTGTTGGTACGCCCTAATAATGTATTTATACATATTTACACTTACTCACACACAAATATTAAGCTTTTCAGCAACAACCTTTAGATGTGCAATATTTTCAATGGTAAAATATGAAAACTCAGAGTAGAGTACAAAAAAAAAACAAGAAATAAATATGAACAAAAAAAAACAAACAAATAATGATAATAATGCGGACTAACAAGAATAAAATAATAAAAATGGAAAAACTGCAACATCATTCATTGTAATTATTATTAAAAAAACATTGCATTATAATTCCATGTTTCCATTGACTTATGGCTTGCAAAAATAACAGCAAAAATACCAACAAAATAAAAAAGCAAAAATCAACATAAAATATACATAAATAATAATAAAAAATAATAATAAAATGAAAACAAATATGTACTGACATCAGTCCCAGCTCTGAGATTTAAGAATGATAATGAACAGGGCAACCAAATATATGAATCATTATACCCTACACCACCACGTTTGTGCAGATGTTTGTAACGCCCAAAAATATTGGTCTAACACCCACACGCAGAGAAAAAATATAGTTGGCCATGGTTACTGTAACCATTTCAATATTGTTACAAGTTTTTTAACTATATTATAGTCACAGTAACCATTTACATGATTGTGGTAACCATAATATGGTTAACTTACGATTCACATGATTGTCTCAACCATATATATGGTTACAGTAAACATATATATGTTTGTGACAACCATTTATATGATGAAGGACTTATCATATTATGGTGCTCTCGGCTTAAGGCTTATCATAATCTGAGAACAACATATTATGATAAAATTATTCATCATAAATATGGTTGCCACAAACATATATATGTTTACTGTAACCATATATATGGTTGAGACAATCATATGAATCGTAAGTTAACCATACTATGGTTACCACAATCATGTAAATGGTTACTGTGACTATAATATAGTTAAAAAACTTGTAACACTATATAAATGGTTACAGTAACCATGCCCAATTATATTTTTTCTCTGCGTGCACCTTAAAGTATACCGATCGACTTAGAATCACTTTCTGAGTCGCAATTTTGAAGATATATCGATCAAATTTGGTACATATAACTTTTTCGGCCCAAGGACGAAAACTGGATGAAATCGGTCCATTATTTCACCTAGCCCCCATACAAATGTCCTCTCGAAATTGGACTTTATCGGTCATAAATGTTTAATTTATATATGTATCTCCACAAATTTCGCTCCAAATAAGTTTCATATATACAAAATTCATGTCACCATATTTTGTTACGATCCACAGAGGGGCCAAACATACTAATTTTGCGGATTAATTGAAAAAACAAATTTCAAGTATCGTGAAAACTGAAAGTGCCAGCTTAAAGAGCACAAAATTCTACATCAGCATGCAAAATATTAATGTGAAATATTAAAAGGTATTTTTATAGTCACGTGTTGAAATTACATATTGTGAGAAAAAAACTAAAAAATTGATAAAAAAAAATAAAAAATTGCGCAAATAAATACTTTTTGAGATAGGTAATTTAAAAAAATTAACAAATCTAATTATGCAACCATCAAGTTCAGGTGTTTATTGATATGTTTTGGTTAAATTTAAATTTGAATTATTTGTGGAAGTGGCTTTGATATTAGTTTTTATATTGGAAGTGCAAAAAAAAAATGGATTTTGTCAGTTCAAATGGACATAAAGTTATTAGCTGGGCTCAGCTGGGCAGAGAATTTAATATAATTTAAAAGCTTGGATAGTTAGGCGTTGTTTCAGAAAAAATTAGGTTGCGCATCACTGCGCCTCATAAGTTATATGTAAATTAGTAAAAGCTTCACCCTTTAAGTCTACCATCAAAAAGCACTTTGCGATAAACGTTTTATTGCTGTCGTTGTTGTTGTTGTTGTTGTTGTTGTTGTTATTGTCATTGTCATTGTTTTTTTTTTTGTTTTATAAGAGGTGTTGTGATTAATAATACGAGAGTCACGTGTGAGTCAGGCTTGGACGTGGCTATATTCTTGTATTATAATGAGATAAACATTAATAAACTTTTAACAATTACTTTTCTTTATTTCAGTTTAGTTTTCCATCCATTGATTTTCTAATCGTGAATGAATAGCACACGGAATTTTAACAATTTAATTCTCATGCACTCACGCTTGTATATGCTTGTTTAAACGTTTTTTTTTTTTGTGATTAATTCGAAGTTTTTTCTTGTGGATAATACGAAGTCATCCGATTCACAACGGGCAATTTAGCTTAATAAAAAAATCATGTTAGTGAGCGCGATCGCGAGAATTCTAAGGTTTTATATCGGGAGCCAGTTATCACTCACGTTCAGATCTGTAGTTTTTATATTGTCTCATTTCAAATATTGTGTTGTATAAATTTCAAAGCAGTGCACTTAAACTTTGCAAGTCTTTTAGTGGCAGGAGTTGGGAAAGATTTCTATTATTCAACCTCCCATTACTAGTTAATATAATGATATCATCTTAAAACAATATGGTAGTTTTTTATCAATAACATGCATAAATTTAGTGTATCTCACTGATGTAGTTCTATAGATATAGGAAAATTAATAATTCATTTGTATGGGGGGAACCCGATTCCACCAACGTATACCCTTCCGATTTTGGCGGAACGTGCAGTTTGTTTTTAGAGTTACCCGCAGCAACTTTAGTGTACATAACTATTGTAGTTCTATAGATATAGCACAGTTAACAATTATTTTATATGGTGGGTAATTGAGTTCCCACTCCTATATCCCTAAAATTTTGTTACAATATGCGGATTGGTCTAAGGGCTACACACGTAAAATTTCGCGAGCGTCGCTATTATTGTTGTTGAGATATTAATAAATCCGTAAAAAAGGGGCATTTGACCCCACTGTGCGATCGGTCCATAATTAGTCATAGCTCCCATATAGATTCGCTTCCGAAAATCACTTAAACGTGCATAAATCTCCTAAAAATATTGGTATATACACAAAATTCAACAGAAATAACTTTCATTAAGACATAAATCACCTAATTTCAAGGTGATCGGTCCATAATTGGTCATAGCTCCCATATAAGACCCACTTCCGAAAATCACTCAAAATAATAAATTATTGAAATTTTAAAAGAAAAATGTTTTTGCTCTTTTACTTAGTGTAGGGTATTATATGGTCGGACTTGACCATAGATTTTTTTTGATTTTTTTTCTAAATTTGTGAATATTTTAAGATGTTTACGATAACTCAAAAAGAGTTATTTCGATATTATTGAAGTAAACTTAGAAAAGTTCAATTTTATATAACCTTTAATGTGTTTATATATTGCGTTTTAATCGGCTCAGTAGATTCGGAGTTATAATAACGAATTGAATTTTTTATGTGAAAATAGAAAATTTTTGTGTTTTAAGAAAATCGTGGCAAATTGAAAACGGCAGAACTTGTTCAGGTTTATTACTTTGTCGCAAAGCCACATATAAAGAAGTGGCCACTTAAAATCCGTACGCACTGTAGTAATCATAACAACGCCCCCTGTTATCAAATGGAAAAAGATTTGCATATGTTTTTAACAACAAATCTACCATTATTCTGCAATGAATTGCAATTCATTATGTTTAGTTGTAAAAAGTGTAGACACAATGGAAAAAGAAGCCAGGGAAAAAATTGTGCACAAATATCTAGAAAATCCGACTTTGTCGGATTATAAGATAGCCAAAATCTGATTTTTGGCAGATATCAGATCAAAAATTTTACGTCTCGGCAGCTCGAGGTTGTGTGGCCTTTAAATATGAATACGTAACATTTAGCAAAAATATTAATTTGGCAGGCAATCGGCAGCTGCGATTTGAAGAGTCAAGCTTTTCAGACATGTTTTTAAAGAGTTTTCAGAATTATAAATAAAAAGAGAGAAAAAGCGATTGCTGTCATTTATAAGACATCACACATCTGATACAAAGTTTTAGCCAAGTTGTCATTACTCAATGACAAGTTGTCATTACTCAAATACAACTATGAAGTGGTATAATGAGAATAATATTTATGTTATACCAAAACACATCAATTAAACAAATTGCCCCAATCTTCGTCCATTCGAGATATATTGAGCAATTGTTAAACGTAAATTGAAAAAGGGTGCAGGTACAGTAAATAACCAGATTTTGATGAGAACAAAATGGAATAGATATGCTAAAATAACGGTAGAAGTGGGAAGAAAATTTGTGCAGCTATTAATGGGAGGCATAAGAAGAAAAGCAAGAACATTTATTCGCAATAAAGACATATAAACCTACAGTTATATTTTTTAAAGCTTAATAAATTACCTTTAATTTCATATATAAAATATTAACATACGTTATTTCATTTAAAAGTTATGCTCGCTTTAATCCGTACGGATTTTAAGTAGCCACTTCTTTAATAGCAACAAAATGATATAACGAAGATAAAAATCGATTGATTATTTTCGAATTTATTCACAATTAAGTGAATTTGCTCATTTTCACAAAATTAAACTTTTTTGTGTGATATACATAAAATTGAGTAGTTAATGTTCTTCTTTCGAAGGACTGATGGGCATAAGACAGTTTTTTAGAGCATATTTTTGGTTGCCCTGATAATGAATAAGCAAAAGCATATATTTATACTTGCTGCATTTATTAAAATTATGAAAAATATATACTCTATACATTAGGGTGGCCATTATTTCAAGTTACGAGTTTGAGTCAAAGTGAACAAAAATTCTATTAAAAACAGTTTTTGTATTTAATTTACCTAACATTTAATTTCGGATTGCAACTGGTCAGGTCAAAGACCACAAATTTGGACTTGTACCGCAAAATTTTTTAACAAATATAAATTAGTTAAAACTGATTTGCTAAGATCCATTTTTGTATGAAAAAAATTTCAAAAATATCTCAAATTCCATATTGCGGATTTTGGCAAAATTTAGTTTTTGCACAACTTAAAAATGAAATAAACAGAGAAAATCGATTTTAGTATCCATCCAATTGGCATTATTAATTAGATAAGTTTATGACATTAATGATTAAATATGATATCCGTCATGCGACCGCCGCACACTGGTCGATCCCATAGGCCAAAAATAAAAAAACAAAGTGAAAAGTTTGTCACCAAATGTGTCATCACTATTTCTTATAAAAACAAGGTTTTAAAATTTATAGTTGTCTTTGTTTTATTCCAACTATACTCTTCAGGAATAGCTTCAAAAGTGAGAGCATGTTGACAGTTGGTTTTTGCAGAGTGAAGTGGAAAATTAAGCGCAACTTTAAATTAATTAAAACCATATAAAACAAGTAAGAAAGTATGGTCGGTCAAGCCCGACCATATAATACCCTACACCAAGTAAATGAGTAAAAATATTTTTCTTTTAAAATATCAATAATTTATATTTTTGAGTGATTTTTGGAAGTGGGCCTTATATGGGAGCTATGACCAATTATGGACCGATCACCATAAAATTAAGTCGTGTGATTTATGTCTATATTAAAGTTAACTATGTTGAATTTTATGTGTTTACCAACATTTTTAAGCGATTTATGTACGTTAAAGTGATTTTCGGAAGCGGGTCTATATGGGAGCTATGACTAATTATGGACCGATCGTAACAAAATTTGGTGACATGAATTTTGTATATATAGAACTTATTTGGAGCGAAATTTGTGTAGATACATAGATAAATTCAACATTTATGACCGATAAAGTCCAATTTCGAGGGGGCATTTGTATGGGGGCTAGGTGAAATAATGGACCGATTTCAGCCAGTTTCAATAGGCTTGGTCCTTGGGCCGAAAAAGTAATATGTGCCAAATTTGATCGAAATATCTTCAAAATTGCGACCTGTACTCTGCACACAAGGTTTACATTGACAGCCAGCCAGCCAGCCAGCCAACCAGACGGACGGACGGACGGACGGACATCGTTTAATCGACTCAGAAAGTGATTCTAAGTCGATCGGTATACTTTAAGGTGGGTGTTAGACTAATATTTTTTGGCGTTACAAACATCTGCACAAACGCATAATACCCTCCCCACTATGGTGGTGTAGGGTATAAAAATGTTTTTTTGAAATAAATCAAAATGAATATTGAATTGGAAGGTATTAACTTAATTTTAAGATAATTACAATGTGTTTAGCTTCTTGTGTATTTTTTATAAAATTAATATTTGCCCAGTTGTTTTCGATGTCCAACTTTGAATTTTTGTGAGGTGTTTTGTTAGTTTATGTTCGCGTTGCTTTGTTATTGTTATGCATGTAAAGAATTGTGTTTGTTTTTTTCTTTTCCACGGACTTTTAATATTTTTACTTTATGAATTTGGTCCTTATTATAAATTGTTTTTGCAATAGTCACATCTTATAATTGCAAACTTTCTCGCTCACATATTTTTGATATTTGGTGCTTAAAATGCTGAAAAAGCTCGAAAAGTGAAGGATGTCGTGAAAAACTATATTAACATTACACATTTGAAGAAAGTAATTTAGAAACACGCTCAAATTATAATTGCAAAAAAATTTCAAAATTTTGGCAATAATGCAATCGTATAAAAACAAAAGTTCAAAATACATATTCTGATTGGCTTGCCTAAAAGGAGTCGATTTTATTAATTTCACATGAGCGGGCGGACCACACCCAGATTTAGTTTGCAATTTTTTTAGTAAGAATTCTTATTGATTTTTAATTTTTTATCAATTTTAAAAAGTTTATAGTTTCACTTATATGGGGAGTGGGTGTGGCAGTTGTACAATTACGCCCATTTTTAAAAAAAAATTGTTTAATATCCTTATTATATATTGTACCAAAAACTATAAATGTACTATTATTTATTACCGAGATATGGAATTTTGATTAACTAGAATGTCATAACCTCGCACTGAGGTTATGGTATTGTAGGGGGTGGGTATGAGTCATCAAACACTCCCATTTTATCATTAAACAGTTCTGACATATTTATAAAGCCGTAACCGAAATTACAAGTTGATACCTACACTGGAAATATTTTTGGCCGCCGACTCCATACAGCACCGACCACTGTGCGCCGAGGCAAATAGGCTACAAATTGTTAATAAATTTGTAACCAACAACAAAGGTTAGGTTGAATTGGCTGCAGCCTCTAAACCGCAAGGCATGCATTCCAAAAATTAATTATAATTTCTTTTTTAAATTTTACGGTGACTTTAGTTACAGATTTATTAACATTTCCATCGAAAGTCGAAATGAATTCTGACTTTTAGTTTTTGTTCTGTCAGCTGTTTTGTGAGTAATGTCATAATTTTAGCACGTGAAATTTTGTGCGTTATTTTTTTTCTAACTTTTAGTTGTCCGATTTATGTATTCGAACTAATTTTTTTTAAAGGGAAGACATTCTTCTTTCAATCCTAAATTTATAAATGTTAAACAATTAACAAAAAGTTTGTTGAGAACGCAAAAACTATGCCTTAGGGCACTGTTGCGGGTTTCGGCTAAATTTGTTATATTTTTTATTATATAAAAAATAATTATAGGAATGATAGATAGAGACAGCAGACTGATTAAATTATCTGCCAAGACTCATGATCAGTTTGCTCAAAATGCGATCTTCATTTATGCTGCTCAAATGCCAACAAGTGTTTTTATGAGTATCATCGTAGAAAGTAAAACATATTTTATTACTTATTGTATCTTTTTCATTAGTTTTTCAATAAAATCGTATCATGTTTACATCTTATTATTTTTTACACCTAAAATGTCAAAAAATTCCCCGAGGTACTCTTCAACTTTTTGCACCTGGTTCAAAAACTTAATTTGCAAATTAGTTTCTGATGGCTGTTCTGAATTTTTTATAATTACCATAAAAATAAAATGAC
Organism: Calliphora vicina; assembly: GCF_958450345.1. Classification (NCBI taxonomy): domain Eukaryota; kingdom Metazoa; phylum Arthropoda; class Insecta; order Diptera; family Calliphoridae; genus Calliphora; species Calliphora vicina. The sequence continues at coordinate 32,619,392 of NC_088784.1, forward strand.
AACTTTTTTTTAGAATTTTAAAGTTTGCGGGTTAGAGGGTTAAGCATGGCTCACTTGGGTCCAAATGTAGGTTCTGTTATGATACCTTGTGTCTCTCGCACTGTTGTTATGTGTACCTTGGACGTCATCATTCTTCAGCCAGCATGTTGAAAGAGTGAATTTTTCCCAGTATCTTAAATACAGGTTTTGTCGATGAATGGTTGTTGCCCAAGAATTCTACATCTCCGTTTCCCAAATGCAGAACAGTTACAGAGCAAGTGTTCAGTAGGCATGTACAACTAAGGGCTAGTGAATTTGCAAATGGGTTTCCATCTGTCTAAAAGATTTTTGCGTAAAATCAGTTGTTTTCCTTTTATTAGTGAAATGTCAATATCACGCCTGTATTCGTTCGTATCCATAAGATGGCTATTTTCGCAAGTTCGTCAGCATTTGTATGTATCCGTGTTCAGGAATCCATGAGAGGGTAAACGATAAATGTCTCGCTATCTCCTCTAGAGAAACCCGCCATTTTAGGACAATTTTCGATGTGGTGTACACACTTTCTAGGGATCTAATGATTGCTTTTCTGTCAGTAAAAATATCTCTATTCGATATCCTGCCTACGATATCCTACTACCGTATTCTGGTAGTCTATCCCTGCGGGAAATTTATGTCAATTGTTCTAAAAGGACTTGTCCTGTGACCAGTGAATACAAAATTATTACAAAAAGGAACGAATTATGATAGGTGAAAACAAGACATATCACTTAACTAGTGTTAAAGTGTTTGAAGTGTAGTTACTACTGAGAAAAGGTAACTGACACAAAATTAGTCCTGTGACTGGGTTTTGTGGGTGCTATGTTCAATCTCTTTATATGGCATTATGTTGGTCTAGAAAGTGGTGAAATCACATATTTTCGGCTCATTGTGATAGGTCACATAATGAACGCAAATGAACCGGTTCAGTTTATTATGAAACTGGTCACAAAATAAGATTAAAGTAGTTTGAACGCAAATATTATTAAAATACGTTATTTCAGCGACTTGTTCACTTGGGACAATATATGAGACAGGTCTTGTATTAACCGAAATTGAATACGTCCATTTAGGTAAGTTCAGAGACCTGTCACAAAGTGTCAAAAAGGTGTCAATTAACCCCTTCCTAGGACATCCCCATGTTAAAGTGACAGGTCCCCTTCATATAAAGTGTTAGAACTGGAATCGGTCCCTACCACTTTGGAACTGTCACGTGATAAGTTTGGTGTTAGTTCCTTTTCCCCTAGGGATAAGACAGTTTCAGGTTCAGCTGGTTAGAGAATATACCACAACCGACCTTGTCTTGTGATCTTGATCTGTCAGTGAATATTTGGATAATACTCTGCGGTATGATGTGGGCATCGAAAGTCCAAAAAGTGTAAAATATGAACCACCCTAATATTCGTACATATTATGAATGTAGGTATGTATAAATTGAAATCATTATGAATTTGCATAAAACAAAAATAAAGGAAATTTACGAAAAGAAAGAACCATTTATGGTTGACCAATATAGAATAAAGGATAGCATGATAATATAATCCTTTAGTTCTTTGGTATTACAAAACAAAGATTAAAGGTTATATAAAATTGAACTTTTCTAAGTTTACTTCAATAATATCGAAATAACTCTTTTTGAGTTATCGTAAACATCTGAAAATATTCACAAATTTAGAAAAAAAAAATCAAAAAAAATATACGGTCAAGCCCGACCATATAATACCCTACACTAAGTAAAAGAGCAAAAACATTTTTCTTTTAAAATTTCAATAATTTATATTTTTGAATTATGGACCGATCACCTTGAAATTAGGTGATTTATGTCTTAATGAAAGTTATTTCTGGGAGATATTCATTTTAGATTCAACAAAGTATATATTCTCTTGATCCTTTTTCTAAATCGATTGAGCTATGTCCGTTTGTGTAAAACACTTTTCAACGATTTTATTTATGAGAATATGACATGATATGATACCTTGTGAATGGACCGAATATATTCTTCTTATCATTGTTTTTATTTTGCTTAGCATAGCTAGACAAAGTGTGATCACTGCCACGGTTTAAGGGCACTGCTACACGTTCAATATATGTATATTGTGATATTTGGATCGCGATCCATTGTAATGGATAACGCAAAATTAGGTTATTCTGGGATTTGGATCGCGATCCATCAATACTGAATGCTACACGTTCAGTAAATATCGCGATACTGGATCTCGGTCAGTATACATACATTGAAAATGTAGCAGTGCCCTAAAAGAACAATGATTTATAAATCACGTTCACTGCAAAAGACTTTCTTCAAAAATCACGGGATCGCTCATGTCTACTACGGACATCCTAATATTAAACTAAACATATAACAATAATTACAATATTTTATTATAAATTTATAATTGCAATGGTCCAGCGCGAGACCATGACCTCGAATTTTCCGCACAATATTATTTATTATTAAATTGTATAAAACAACTCATTAAATTATTGAATGACTGACAAGAGCTTTATAAAAGAACTGCAATAAAATGAAATAATATTTTACTTTACTTAACTTATGTATGTAAATAATAAGCATTTTTATATGCATAAGAATGAAATAAATATAAATCGCTATAAATATAATTTCGAGAATTGTAATTCAAGAATAAATGCATTCGCATAAAATATGACAGCAACGTCATTCATTCATTCATTCATTCATTCATTCATTCATTCATTCATTTCAATATGTATTAAATAAAAAGCGAAATTATGACGAGAATGATGGTGACGTTGGTTGTGAAAATTCAAACATTGAAATGTCACAGATTTGCAAATGAAATGTAAAATACTAAAAAAAAAGAAGTTAAGGCAATAGATGAATAAAGGAAATAAAGTACTTTGGTACTTATATTTATAATATAGAATTAAAAAGACCAAGTCAATAATATTTTGTATGGCCTAGATAAAATAATTGTGTGCATTGTTTATAAATAAAAAAATAAATGAAAAACGTTTATTATATCAATAATTTAAATTCTATTTAAGTTTAAATATCAACAGAAGTTTGGTTAAAGTTAACAGAACAAGAGAACGGATACAGCTGTTTTTTAACCCTTATGTGGAAAACCACACAAAATTAATAATTTTGATAATTTTTATTCATAACTTATTTATTTATTGAATCTTCAATTAAAAACAAGTAAGAAAGTATGGTCGGTCAAGCCCGACCATATAATACCCTACACTAAGTAAAAGAGCAAAAAAAAATTTTCTTTTAAAATTTCAATAATTTATATTTTTGAGTGATTTTCGGAAGTGGGGTTATATGGGGGCTATGACCAATTATGGACCGATCACCATGAAATTAGGTCGTGTGATTTATGTCTATATTAAAGTTAACTATGTTGAATTTTGTGTGTTTACCAACATTTTTAAGAGATTTATGCACGTTAAAGTGATTATCGGAAGCGGGTCTATATGGGAGCTATGACTAATTATGGACCGATCGTAACAAAATTTGGTGACATGAATTTTGTGTATATAAAACTTATTTGGAGCGGAATTTGTGAAGATACATTTATAAATTAAACATTTATGACCGATAAAGTCCAATTTCGGGAGGACATTTGTATGGGGGCTAGGTGAAATAGTGGACCGATTTCAGCCAGTTTCAATAGGCTTGGTCCTTGGGCCGAAAAAATAACATGTACCAAATTTGATCGAAATATCTTCAAAATTGCGACCTGTACTCTGCGCACAAGGTTTATATGGACAGCCAGCCAGCCAGCCGACCAGACGGACGGACGGACGGACATCGCTTAATCGACTCAGAAAGTGATTCTAAGTCGATCGGTATACTTTAAGGTGGGTGTTAGACTAATATTTTTGGGCGTTACAAACATCTGCACAAACGCATAATACCCTATGGTGGTGTAGGGTATAATGAACTACCAATAATTAGTTCATATCTTAAATCCATTATCTTTGCTATACATTGCTTGACAATAAATAATAGTTTTGTAAATGATTTAATTCTGCATTCTTCTTTTATACAAGGTGGCGCAAAAGTAAACTTCCGATGTTTTTGGCTGTAATTAAAAAAAAATGAAAAACTGTGATTCTTCTTATTTGGTCTTTTAATTTTTTTTACATCAAGTCGAGAATATGATGTCATGTAAATGGCCGCCGCCACAGTTGATTGTCATTTGAGCCCTTTTTATGGTATTTTCCATCACTTTGGCCAAAACTTCCGGCGATAGGTCCTCACATTCTTGATGGATATTGTCTTTAAGAGCTGCAAGAGTCTGAGGCTTGTTGGCATAAACCCTCGACATCAAAAAGCTCCACAAAAAGAAGTCTGGAGTGGTCAAATTAGGCGATCTTGCTGGCCAGTGCAAATCGCCAAAACGGGAGATTAGGCGCCCGGAAAAAGCATCCTTCAGTATATCGGTTGTGGCACGTGCAGTGTGTGCCGTTGCACCGTCCTGTTGGAACCACATGTTTTCCAATCCCAATTCATCAAGTTGCGGCAAAAAGAACTCGTTGATCATTGCTCTGTAGCGCTCACCATTCACAGTAACCGTTTGGCCCGCGACGTCTTCGAAGAAAAAAGGTCCGATGACTCCTCCAGCGCAAACAGCACACCATACAGTGACTTTGAGCGGGTGTAATGGCTCTTCGTGGGTTACACGCGGATTTTCAGTGCCCCAGAAGAGTAAATTTTGCTTATTTATGTACCCGCTAAGATGGATGGGCCTCATCACTCATGATTATTTTTGATGAAAAATCATCTTCCTCTTGGTTCTGGAGCAGTGTAGCGTAACATTGTTTATTAACGTGTATTTCGCATGTGTTTACTACGCAAATGTCAAAACAGAACTGACATTAGGGGCCAATCACAAAATGTATAACATTTTCTGATAGGAGGATTACCTTTGCGCCACCTTGTATATTTAAAAAAATGTTAAGCGCTTTTTATGGACTTTCTTGACTGTGCACAGGAAACGCTTTAATTTATTTAAAAATATTTTTTGCTTTCAAGATATTTAATAAGTTACATTGTTTATGCTCTTGTGTGGTTTACTACACATGTAATTTCTATCTGTTTTGTACTAGGATCAGAATTTTTTGTAGTCAAATTAGATGTTTATGCCAAATGTAATCATAACAGATACAAAATATATATAAATTAATATGGTATAATAGTAAACCATGATTTTGACTACAAAAAAAGTTATGTTGCTTTTATAAAATACCAACACACGAGGGTAAAAAACGTCAGTTTTTATAAAATTTACATGAGGGTTAAAATCCTAGCAGAAAGATAATTGACAACTTAAATGAAATGGTCCTGTTTCTGATGTTACACTAATTACACAGGCCAACAGAAAAAAAGGCTTGAGTAATCACTAGGGTATTCGAATTATTAGATTTTTCTCTTGTTCGAATAAAACGTATAATTCGAATAAGACATTTTAACTTGTTCGAATAATTCGATCACACGTTTAAAATTAATCGAATTATTCGAATAATTTAAATTTTTTTAAAAGTTTTGATGTCGGTTTTGTAAGGCCGTATTCATAAACGAATTTTAAATTTAAACAACGTTTTAAAATCAAATTTTGTATGGAAATTTTGCTTTACAACATTGTTTAAATTTAAAAATTTTTTATGAATACGGGGGTTAATATTTTATTGTTAAAGAAAAACAAAATATAACATTAAATTTTACAATTCAAGTATTGATAATGTTAAAAAACATTCGAAAACAAAGTCCATCATTAAATTTTCAACAGAAATATTCTGATCAGATTAACTCCCGAACAATCTACAAAACAATTGACTAGCAAACACATTAGCTTCCGTTTTGGAGCTATGTATTAAAAAATTTGAGCTAGTTGGACATGATGCTGAATTCAAATACAATATAAACTTATTAAGAACTTTTTATGTCGTTCATTAATTCGGGTTTTAAATTGAGTAACTAACTCTTTAGTAAATTAATTATTCACTATTTTTAAATTATTTATAACAAATTTTATTATACATCAAGCTCTATCAACGTTGCCGAATCTTTGCTTAAAAAAGTGGTCTTGGGGAATTACACAATAAAGTTAATCTGTCCAAAGTTTGATATCATTGTCAGTGAACGTGGCTAATTTGAAGTCAGGCAGTGCATGATTGACGCATTTACAAATACGCAAAAAGTTTATTACCATGTTAGACAAAGATGTTCAACGATGTTAAAAATCATGTATAAGACGAATTCCATGCTTTTCTTGCAACAAAACGTTAGTTTGCAATATTTGTGTTTATCATTCGATTTTTTAAATATTTTCCAACACTTACGTACGCGATTAATAACATCACGTATGTACACATAATTTAAGATCATGGCCTTCATCTATTTCAATGTAATCATTATAAATGTCATCCCCAATATCACTTTCGACGACGGTTTCAAAATAAACTCCACTTTAATCTAAGTTAATATTTTGATTACTAATTGCGATTCTTCTAATATTTCGCCAGCTAAATAACAAATATTTTATTACGTACCTTTTATTTTCATTGGTTCAATTACAAAGTTAAAAATTTTGAAAGATTTGTTTTTAGAATTGCAGTAATATTTATATATTTATAGAAGGAGCTATCGGAACACTCATCTAAAGTAAGTGTCTTTAGTTATTTGTCGAATTTCAGAAACAATACAATGTGAGTCATTATTACTTATTTAAATTTGAAATTGTGAACAATTTTAAGCAATTTAATAAATTTAAATATATATGAACATTTATTCGTTTTATTCGATTATTCTACATAAAATTGTTCGAATTATTCGTTATTCGAAAATGGTAATTTTTAAATTGTTCGAATAATTATTCGTAAGAAATTATTCGATTAATCGAACGATCATTAGTCGAATGCATACCCTAGTAACCACCACAAATTTTAAATTCTATGAAGAGGTTTTTTTAAAAAAAAATTTTAAGTAAAATTGTGAATTTTTTTAATTAATGATAACTCAAAAATTATTAAGTCCGATTTTACCCACAGAAAACAGATTCGCGATAGCAACCGAATTTGTTGCCAATCGAATGATTCGGTTGTACACATAGAATTTTTCGGTTCTATCAACAGAAAATCAATTGATAAAGAAGAATTTCAGATGAAGAAACCAATATTTTATTACCCCTTCTAAAATTTTGTAGCCACAACTGTAAAATTCGGTCACTAATGCAGAATCATTCGATTGGTAGCAAATTCGGTTGCTATCACGAATCTGTTTTCTCTGTGTATAAATACAAACTTTGAAAAATTTAAATGTACATAACCTTTAATCCGCAATTGCGTATATTGCGGCTCAGGAATTTCGGAGTTATTATAACAAATTGCAGCATAAATATATTTTTTATGTGAATTAAGTCTATTAAGTCAACTATTCGCAAAAAAAAAAAAACAGAAAAAATCTACTGTTTTTTTTAATTTTTAAATTGAAAATTGTTTATTTTTGGATCCATAATTTTTTTTGCTCTGAAATCGTATGTATATTATTGGTAATTTAGTTGTCTATCTAACAAAAACAATTCGTGTCCAAATTTTAAAATTACAAATTTGAAATGCCTATAACACGGATAAATAGATAAATAGCACATGCATGCATTTTTCAAGACCTAGCCGAGCGCTTTCCCAAAATATAAAAAATCTTTGAAATCGGATGGGAAACAAAAAATGCAACATGTTTAACCCTCCGATGGTTGAGGTTGCCCTCATACGAAGTCCAAGGTCCACAGGGACATTTTCCCTATTTTGAGCCCCCCACTGCGGCGCCCCTGTATCATTTATGGGGCGGCTGTATTAATAAAATAAACTCAAATACTGCTTGGTTAAGCCCGCTTTAAATTTTATCACGATCGGACCAGCCGTTTACAAATGACAGATTTATTTCCAAAAAATTTTGATTCTGCCACACTGTGCGCTTGTCACATACAATTTTGTGAAAATGAGCGAATTCACTTAATTGTAAATAAAATCGAAAAGAATCCATCGATTTTTAATACCGATATCTCATTTTGTTTCTATTACATGTGACTTTGCGTTAAAGCAATAAATTTGAACAATTTGTTCCATTTTCTATTTTTCATGAATTTTTTAAAACTAAAAAAAATTATATTTTCACATAAAAAATATATTTTATGCTTCAATTTGTTATTATGATACTGAGCCGATTAAAAAGCAATACATAAACGTACATATTAAAGGTTATGTAAATTTAAATTTTAAATAATATCGGACTAACCGTTTTTGAGTTATCATTAATTATGTGGAGAAATGTCTAAAAAAAATCACAATTTGACTTAAATTTTTTTGTTTAAAAAAACTTCTCCATAGAATTAAAAATTTATACAAAAATTGTGTAGTTGTTTAAAAATCCTCTAACATTTTTTCGATTTTGTTGTTATTTTAATTTCAACAATATATTATTAATGATATTGGGCGTTTGACATAAAAATGCGGGATTTACAATACATGGCATTTAAACTCGGTCTTTGTTTTTATAACTTATGCTCCTGTCTCACGATGCACAGTGGGGCAAAATCAAAATTTTTTTGGAAATATATCTGGCATTTATAAACGGCTGGTCCGATTGAGACATAATTTGATTTGGGCGTAGCCAAGGATTTTTCGAGTTTAAAATATTAAAATGGGACATACAAATGATCCAGGGGCGGAGCCATGTGGGCCCAAAGTAGTATGTACAATTTTTAAACTGCTAGGTCTTGAAAAAACATGCTTGCATCTGCTATTTATCTCTTATAATTTCCGAGTTATAGGCATTTCAAAATTGAAATTATAAAATTTTGCCATACCTTGGTCTGTTTTTTTAAAAATATGGGTCGTACTTTCCGACCGAATGGACTTGAATTTTTTTGTTAATTAGAGAACTAAATTACGAATAACATACAAAAGATTTCAGAGCAATATCAATTATGGATCCAAAAATAAACGATTTTCAATTTAAATATTAAAAAAATAGTAGATTTTTGCTGTTTTTTGGCGAAAAGGTAAGTCACCTTTTTATTAAAAAAAAAACTTTCTTTAAGAATATATAATAATTTTATGTTTGTCTGAAAGATATCTTTACGACGAACATTTTTGTATAAAAATCGTGTCACATTCTTCGAATATGTCGCCCCTACGCCCTTCGAAATTTGACCTATTTTTTTTATCAAAAATTCAACTTTGTTTCACATGTTCTAAAATCCCAAATCTGGGATCAGAAAACAAAAAGCTGCTTTGGAAACCTTGATGTGTCCGAAGGAAATGTGGACCCTATAGGCAAAATTGTAAAAATACCATTTTTGGGATTTTCGTTCCAATTTTTAAGAATTGCGTGATTCCCTTTGACCTTTTGACAAGTTTTTTTACACCTTGTTATTTAGAATGACAAACTTAAAAAACGTTGAAAACTTCATTGAGTTCTGTTGATAAATAAAGATTTTATTACATATTACATATTCTATCAAAATTTTAATAGGATTGCAAATATTAGGAACAATTTTATCCACATTTATTTATAGCTATATTTTTTGTTTAGATAAGGTAATTGTTGGTCTTACAAAAAAAATTTCAAGTCAATATCTCAATTAGATTCAAAAATATGCCACTTTTAAATTAAGTCTATCAAAAATATTGTACTTTTTCATACTAAACAAGTAAGAAAGTATGGTCGGTCAAGCCCGACCATATAATACCCTACACTAAGTAAAAGAGCAAAAAAAAATTTTCTTTTAAAATTTCAATAATTTATATTTTTGAGTGATTTTCGGAAGTGGGGTTATATGGGGGCTATGACCAATTATGGACCGATCACCATGAAATTAGGTCGTGTGATTTATGTCTATATTAAAGTTAACTATGTTGAATTTTGTGTGTTTACCAACATTTTTAAGCGATTTATGCACATTAAAGTGATTTTCGGAAGCGGGTCTATATGGGAGCTATGACTAATTATGGACCGATCGTAACAAAATTTGGTGACATGAATTTTGTGTATATAAAACTTATCTGGAGCGGAATTTGTGGAGATACATATATAAATTAAACATTTATGACCGATAAAGTCCAATTTCGGGAGGACATTTGTATGGGGGCTAGGTGAAATAGTGGACCGATTTCAGCCAGTTTCAATAGGCTTGGTCCTTGAGTCGAAAAAATAATATGTACCAATCATCGAAATATCTTCAAAATTGCGACCTGTACTCTGCGCACAAGGTTTACATGGACAGCCAGCCAGCCAGCCAGCCGACCAGACGGACGGACGGACGGACATCGCTTAATCGACTCAGAAAGTGATTCTAAGTCGAACGGTATACTTTAAGGTGGGTGTTAGACTAATATTTTTGGGCGTTACAAACATCTGCACAAACGCATAATACCCTCCCCACTATGGTGGTGTAGGGTATAAAAATTTGTATAAATTTGAGATAAATAACACACGCAAGCACGTTTTTTCAAGCGCTTTTCAAAAATATTAAAATCTTTGAAATCGGATGGGAAACAAAAAAATGGCACGTGTTTAAAAATTTTACATGTCGACGGTACCCTACTTTGAGCACCCATATCACCCCTGGAGCATTTGTATGGCCCATTTTAATAACTTAAACTCGAATGCTCCTTGGCTGCACCCACGTAAATTTTATCCCGATAGGACCAGCCATTTAGAAATGCCAGATTTATTTCCAAAAAATTTCGATTCATACAAATTTGTATGAAAACTATTCGAAAGAATTTCAAAAACTGAGTGTCGAATTTTGTACTAACGAGTCATATGCGGAAAGTTTTGTTTTACTTCTAGAATTTTAAAAAAGTGACGCTGAAGCTCACCAAAGCTCATGGTAAATGTGTTCCATATGTTTCAACGTAGAATAGATGGTTTGTGCGGTTCAGAAGTGGTGATTTTAACACGAAACACAAAGATCGCACAACAAGAATTTACTAAATTATTGGATGCTACTCAAGCATCAATTTCAAAATATTTTCGAGCAGTAGAATTCATCAAAAAGCAAGGAAATTGGGTACCTTGAAAGACGATTTTGTATATCCGAAATGCTGCTTGAACGCTATAAAAGAAAATAATTTTTTACACCAAATCATTACTTGCGATAAAAAATGGATCCCTTAAGATAACTCGAAGCGTAATAGATCGTACGTGAAGACCGCCAGCCAGTCGAATCGACACCCAGCAAATTTCCTTGGCTCTAAGGTAATTCTCAGAATTTGGTGCGACCAAAAAGGTACTCTCTATTATGAGCTGCTGTAATCTGGCCATACTATCTTAGGAAACCTAAAAACACCTAGAATATGTGGAAACCGTAATATTCCATCATGACAACGCTTTTGCAATACCTGTTGAAAACTATATAGAATGATGTGGATGGCTTGTCTCTCCAGCTTTATAGTCTGCACAATGTCCCGTCCGCCTACTATTTGTTTCGATCGATATTGATCGCCGCAGTTAATCGAGCTATGGGTTCCTTCTTATCAACTTAATATCTTATATTCCTCTACTACGCCTTTTAGAAATTTCATGTAATCCAATGTTGTTTTCTTCACCCCTGCATATTTGTTTAAAACTTCCGTATTAATTAACATTTGAATCTTGTCTACAAATTGCAATATCATGAACATAATAGTTTCACTGTCACAGCTTCAATATCTTCTTGCATGTCCTTATAATTAATGTCATTACTGTGTAATTTTATTTTCATATCCATTTATTTTATGCAGACGATACCAAAAACAAAAAATAAAAAATAAAGTTTACTTTGAACTGCCATCAAACTGCCACAAAGATAACGCAAAGATGAGATAAACAATGTCTTAAGGAAACAAGAAAGTAAAAAATATTTCACAGGAAGGAAAGGAAATGAAAATACATTTGAAAATAAGTTGCAGACATTTTCGTTTTTCAGTCAGTCAGTCGGTCGGTCTGTCGTTTCTTTTGTTTTTGTTTTTATGATGTTAAAACAATATTTGTTGGTGGAATTATTATTGCAATTGCAATAAAAACTCATTTATCATGCTCAGCATTACAATTGTAATAATATTTGCATAAATAATATTCAAGAAAGTAGAGAAGAGCAGAGCAGATCCAAAATTAAATTTAAGTCATGATACTAACGAACATAAAGTAACGGCTGCATGGCAAAAGGAATGACAGATTTCCCCACACAAAAATATACCAGGGATAATTTAAAGAAAATTAATTTTCTCGCAAAGTGTGAGATGGTAACTGTGTGCTGTAGAATTGAAGTTTACGTACTTACATATCTGATACATACATATTTCAATTTCACATTAAAATCAAAAATGTATTGAAAAAAAAACTGTTTACTCCTTAAGCTTGTTCGTTGCTGCTTTCTTTTGTAGCTGTTCATCAATTTCAATCTGTAGATATACTTTTCGTTTTGCTGTTCACTCATGCAATAATTTCATATTATTGTTTTACATTTCATCTTTTATAAAAAATGAATTTCGGATTTTATTTTTCCTCTTTGTTTTCGTGCATTTTTTCTTGTGCCGTTTTTTCCGTTGAAATGTAATCAATGAGCTTCATTTAAAATTAATAAATGAAGTAAATATGCAATTTATTTTTATTGAAAATACATATAAATATGATGCATTACTTGGCTACATGGAGGTTAAATACAGTATAAAAACCATATTAAAAACAGGTCATTATCGAAGACATTCGTTTATTCTCTCATTCATTTACTTTTACCCCACAAGTGAATGAATAAACGAACCGATCAACGTTCGAACGCTAAAGGAGTAAAACTTGTAAAGAAAAAATTAAAACAATAAAATAAACTCAGGCTCAACTCCATTTGTATAAAACAAAATATTACTATTAATCATAATTTTGCAAAAATTACATTAGGGTTGCACTTATTGTGCTCTTTTTATACCCACCAACAAAAATATGTAGGGTATATTATGTTTGTCACTCCGTTTGAAACATATCACAATATTATTCGTAGAACCATGTCCGCCCGTATGTCCGAATGATTATTCTGTCAGTTGACTCCGGTCAAAAGTTGAACAAGCTGCGTCATTTTGTTTGTTTTAGACAACCGCTGATTGCACTTTACCACGTGATTTGTGACGAAAATGAAAAGAGTGAATTTCGTGTGCTCATTAAGCATTATTTTTTGCCGAAAAAAACCATCAGTCAAACCGTCTTAAGTTGATAAATACTATGGGAACTTTGCACCATCAATTTCAATGGTAAGAGAGCTATATTCGGCTGTGCCGAATCTTATATACACTTCACCAAATTATACTTAAAAATATTTTTTTTTAAATATTATTATTTAAACAAAATAATTTTTTAAAGTTTTTTTATATGGGCTATAATATTCTGAATAGGTTTTACTTAAAATTCATAACAGTAAGGAAATTGGCCTCATTCGCAAAAATATGGCCAAATATAGGAGATATTGTCATACATTTTTCATATTTTTATTCCCTATTATATTCTCAATAAATCCCAATGTGATGATAAAAAATACTGAAATTTGTTTAACAAAATTTTTGTAGATTTTAAAATGGAGTTTTGAAACTGTCATTAAAACTATTATTTTGGTCATACCTGCGAATAGATTAACGATATCTTACGAAGACAAAAACTCATATACAAGTAAATATGGATATATTTTAAGTAAAAATGAGCTAATATTTTAATATTTCTCAAAATACGTTCATTTTGTTCCTACATTTCTTGTTCTAGTGGCCTGAGACACGTTAATAGCCTGGCGATTTTTTAATAACTTTAACATTTTTTAACCAATTTTTGTTTTTTATATCTTATTAGAACGACAATTATGTACACATTTCGATTTCTTTAAATTAAATTACAAAAGTAATTACTTAATGGCAAAATTTTTACAAAACCTGAAAAAATTTAATTTGATTTTGAAGTTTTCCGATTTCGCCCAAATTTTTTCTTCGATGGGACAACAATATTGGGGAAACGTTAAACAAAGTGTATTGTGCTCAAGGAGACTATGTTGCAAAATAAAATGAATTTTTATCCCAAAACCTGTGTTTCATTCACGAATTTATTGACCCAGCATGCATTAGATATTTGTAAAAAGAAATCACAAAACGAAATTTGCTTTGGATCGGTCCACATCCTAAGATCACTTAAATACACATAAATCTCTTACAAATATCGTTATCAGGTTGAAATTCTAGATAAATAGTTTTAAGAGATATAAAATATGTGTCCATAATTTATCATAGCTTACATAGAATTACCACTTTCGAAAAACACCTAAATATGTATAAATTTCTTATAAATATCGTTATTACGTCAAATTCTACATCCTCATATATACAGACGTACAAAATTTTGTGAAGTGCGATCTATAATTTGCCATAACTCCCATATAAGGACCACATCCAAAAAACAAATTAACCTACACAGAAAAAAGAATATTTCAATTCAAAAATTTGTCAAATATTGAACTGGTTTCAATTATTTCATAATTGAATCAAGTATTCATGTTCTCAAAAACAAAATTTTCTGATATTTTCTATTGAATTTTGAGTTTTGAATTTGATAATTTTGATATTTGAATATACAATTTTTGTTATTGGTTGAATAGATAATTTTCGTAATTGAAAAAACAAAAAATAACAAAAATGTGTTTTCAATTACAAAAATTATCTATTCAATAATTTTTGTATTTGAAGTGCAACCAATAACGAAAATTGTATATTCAATTATTAAAATTATCAAATTCAAAACTCAAAATTCAATAGAAAATTTCAGAAAATTTTGTTTTTGAGCACATGAATACTTGATTCAATTATAAAATAATTGAAACCAGTTCAATATGTGAAAAATATTTGAATTGAAACGGTTTAAGAAATAGTACGCTGAAAAAACTAAAATTAAAATTCAATTACGAAAATCACATTTTTATTACTTTTTTGTTAAAGTTCAAAAAATAACCAAAATTGTTTATTGAATTACAGTAGTTGTTTGAAATTATAGAAAACTAGTAAATAACGATACCCAGCAATTAAGCAAGACAGTTGGTTACTTTATACATCCCATGTAATCTAGCATACAGACAATTGTCACTTAAGTGTCTCTAAGTAATTTAGAGTGTAGTCACTTTAAACTTTAATGTGTACTGCATTTTCGTAAAAAACACAACCAATCTACATGGAACAAATTTCAAGTCAAAAAATTTAGCATAACTGGGTAGGTAAATACCGGTCCGTACATTGACGCGCAGGAGCAATGAAAACATTGCTGCTATTAACGAAAGTGTTGCCGAAAATCCGAAAATATCATATTCATCATCGTTTTCAACAAGTTCTAATTTCACGAAGCACTACGTAGCGAATTTTGATAAAAGGCATTCATGCCTAAACAAATTTAGCTTACTCAGGAGCTCAAACCAGCAGACAATGGAAAGCGCCGGACGGTATGGATCTGGACGACATGTGGTTTCAGCAAAAATTAAATTTTCATTTAAATTGCATTCATTTAATAGACAACATGATCTTAAAGTCTACCTTTTAACGCAGTAAATACAAAAATAACTTTAATATAATTACAAAAGTTATTTACGAAATTGTTAAAGTCGAAAATGTATACAGTCACTTGTTAAATATGCAAACATTTACATAAATACTACTTTACATAATAAATAGATATTCCTTTAGCGATTGTTCGTTTAAAGCCGACCACAAAAACCTCTGTAGTTTAAAAGTTTTTAATTAATTTAATTTAAAATACAATATCAGTTTGTATATGGAAAACACATAAATATTTGTGTGTAATTACTTACATTTGTACACTGGCAAAGACTCGAAAAAAATACAGTTTAAACCTCATTAATTGGGTGCGATACAAGAGAATTCGGTGGTTTGATTTAAGTGAAAACTGTTTTTATTTTACAACAATCCATAAGTATTTATTTACTAGTATAAATTACGATTGCAACTGCTGTCAAAGTTAATAATTATAAGAACATTTAAGTGGAATTGATTACTATGTATTTATGCAGTCCATCAGATATTTCGACTTCAACATGTTGAAACTGAAAGATTAGATTTTTGTAAGATTTTCAATGGTCAAATGGTAGACTGAAGCCGTCGCTTTGAAAAATGGCACAGCTATAGGGCAGTGTGAGAGCCATTCAAAGGGAAAATGTCCCATCTAGTTCCTGTTTCCGTCTTTGGACCATCAGTGTAGTTTGAGACGGCGTGACGCCGAAGAATATAGTTTGTGACCCAAATATATGGGAGGTAGGTATTGCTTTGCTTCAATGTATGGGAAAAACCACTGTGCGACGCGTCGCCAAAGCAGTTGACGTCTCGACGTCACTGCAGTTGACGTCTCGACGTCACCAGCTTTGGCAACTACCTTGTTGTCTTTCGCACTGATACTGAATACGATTCAAATCCACAAATATTCCATGTAAGAATGAACTACAAACCCACTAGTTAAGTGTTTCAGTTGCCTTAGGGATTGAATGGGAAGTCTGAGTTCTTATTAGTAGTGCTTTTCTTCTTCAATTCAATTCCGATTCACTTAGCATTCATTGGCATAATTTTCTTTTTCTTCGAGATACTTATCAAATACACTCTCCTAACTCGTTTGACAAATTTATTACACATTATGATGGTATTTTTGGCCCACAGTCACTTCAAAAACTAGTAATAATTATTTTACCATTTCTACCACAACTATATGTACTTTAAACTGTGTTAATAAGTATTTAAATAATAATCGAAGTAAAAAAAACAAACTTTCAAAGGAAACTTCTTGTGAAAGCAATTAAATTTTCAATGAATTCAATCTCAGCAACAAACCAATGTCGTACATACAAATTAAATGAAAAACTCATTTGCAACTCCTACCAACGACTCGCTTTATAGTCGTGGTATAATGAGGAATATATGTTTCTTTTATATGCTTTTGAAGACAAAAGTGTTCCCATGAATAAAGGCAACAAATACGTAGCAAAAATAATGTTCTTGCAAGTGCAGTATGATGTTTTCTTAAGGCTTTTTACCACGAACCAACGAACGAACGAAACTATAAAACCAAGAAAGAAAGCATAAATGAATAAAGAAAATCCATCTCTATCAATTAAAGCTCATTAACTTGTCGCCAAATGACAAAAAGGAGATTTTGTTTGTCACTGGGTGTTCTTATGTTTGTGTTTGTCTTTCTATGCATGTATTACGTGTATTTGTTGGGAAACTATATGCCAATTCCCCAGTGTATATTAGGGTAACCATTATGTCGGAGTTTTTTGATTTTCGGTGCTCTCAAGATCTCAAAATATTCTCTGTCATCTATAACGTTTAAAGGTTGCACATTCACCTTCTTTTTCAAACGAAATTTAAAAAAACCGAAAAAGTTTTCTGGATTCTAATAAATGCTAAATTAGGATTAATGAAATGAAATGTGGTTTTCCGATTATCATTCTTGTTCCTTAAACTGAAATGTTCGTTATATACAGTACTAAATTATAGCGTATTTATACCCTAGACCATCATAGTGGGGAGGGTATATTGGATTTGTGCAGATGTTCATCCGTCCGTCTGGCTGGATGGCTGTCCATGTAAGCCTTGTGTGCAAAGTAGAGGTCGAAATTTTGAAGATATATTTCGATAAAATTCGGTACATAACATTTTGTCGGTCTATGGACGAAGCCTATTGAAACTGGCTGAAATTGGTCAATTATTTTACCTAGCCCCCATACAAATGTCTTCCCGAAATTGGACTTAATTGGTCATAAATGTTTAATCTATATACGTATCTACATAAATTTTATTATGATCGGTCCATAAATAGTTATAGCTTCCATATCAGGCCTTCTTCCGATAATCATTTTAACGAGCATAGATCTCTTTAAAATGTTGTATACACATAAAATTCAACAAAGATCACTTTCATATAGACATAAATCGCACGACCTAATTTCATGGCGATCGGGCTATAACACAGGGAACAAAATCCAAAAAATATTAGAGGCTTTTTAAACCACTACACAATTTTGATGTATTGTGGTTGCTGTAATACAAATATGGTACTAATTTTAATTGCTACACGCAGAGAAAAAATATTGTTGGGCATGGTTACTGTAACCATTTAAATATTGTTACAAGTTTTTTAACAATATTATAGTCACAGTAACCATTTACATGATTGTGGTAACCATAATATGGTTAATTTACGATTCACATGATTGTATCAACCTTTGGCCAACCGAAAATCGAAAAAGTCCAACATAAGGGGTGGCCCTTATGTTGATTGTATCAACCATATATATGGTTACAGTAAACAAATATATGTTTGTGACAACCATTCATATGATGAAGGACTTATCATATTATGTTGCTCTCGGCTTAAGGCTTATCATAATCTGAGAACAACATATTATGATAAAATTATTCATCATAAATATGGTTGCCACAAACATATATTTGTTTACTGTAACCATATATATGGTTGATACAATCATGTGAATCGTAAATTAACCATATTATGGTTACCACAATCATGTAAATGGTTACTGTGACTATAATATTGTTAAAAAACTTGTAACAATATTTAAATGGTTACAGTAATGCCCAATTATATTTTTCTCTGCGTGTATGGAGAAGTTTTTTTTTAAAAAATTTTTTGATGAATTTTACATGTGTTTTGTTTTTCAGGCCGTAATAAAATCACTAACAGATGTATAAACATCATCTAATTTTGTCCAGCAATGCCGGGCATTCTTAAACAGGATGGCGAGACATTCAACAGTCGTACTCATGTGGGTACGGGGATACTGAGATACTACGGGCCACTGCGTTGATGATGATTTGGCGAAAAAAGTCGCCATGCTACCTGACGGAGACATACATTTCCTATGTGGTATTCCGTAATCCAAATGCAAGCTTCACATTAGTAACTTCTACTATGAGCTCGCTCAGAGAAGATGGGGTTGTGAATCCACATGCACTATAACCAGAACCATATGTCCCCGATTGAATCATGGATGAACAACATATCTTCTTGGCTTGATACACTCACAATTGAGTGGTGTAGTGGCGGTCAATTGCACAACCACGCAAAGAGACTTGGCTTTCCCTTCAACGACTTCTGCAGAAGTTGTCAAAACAAGGAGGACGATGAGACTATTTTTCATATTCTTTGTCACTGGCCGGCATTAAGATATCTACGCTTAAGGTTTCTGCGACATCTTTCCATAAATAGTCTTTCTGAGCTCTCGAATATGAGGCAACAGGGCAGCAATACCTTTATAAGGAATAGTAATTGGTTAAAAAGACAAGATATAGGGATCTCCTTAGAGTTACCTAATAACCGCCAACTCATTGGTACGCAATTAAAAATCTCCTCTCCTCTCTCTTCTTCGGATATATTCCTCATAACTTTTCAATCTTTGAATCACATCTGACTGTCCCCTTCTCTCTTTTCATTTCTATATGCACCGTTTCGTTTCGGGTTACAGTAATGCATTAATTTTTCATCGCAAGTAATGATTCGGTGCAAAATTGATTTTCTTTTATAACGTTCAATCATCATTTCGGAAATGAAAATTCATATGCTACCCAATTTCCTTACTTTTGGATGAATTCTGCTGCTTACAAACGTTTGCTGATTTAGTAGTTCCAAATGATTTTGCAAGCTCTTGTTGAGTTTCACAACAATCTTCATGATGTAATGCCTCCAATTCTTGGTCTTCAAACTTTTTTGGCGGGCCTTGGCGATCCTTGTCTTCCGTGTCAGAATCACCAATTCTGAACCGCACAAACCATCTCTCGCACGTTGAAACCAATGGAACACATTCAGTATAAACTTTGGTGAGCAATTAGTTTTTAAAATTAAAGAAGTGAAGCCAAACTTCCCGCATATGACGCTTTGTTGGTAAAAAAAGTAGACATATTCGAAGCAAAAAAAAACGTTGTTTTTATACCCTTCACCATGAGTGGCAAGGGTATATATAAGTTTGTCATTCCGTTTGTAATTTCCACATTTTTCATTTGCGACCCCATAAAGTATATATATTCTGGATCGTTATAGATAGCGGAATCGATATAGCCATGTCCGTCTGTCCGTCTGTGTGTTGAAATCAACTTTCCGAAGCCCTCAAATAACATACATACATGATTCATATATCAATATCTCAGGAATTCTTCCGGCTCTGTTGCTATTTAAAATCGAGAAAATCGGTCCACAAATGGCTGAGATATAAGGAAAAAACCAGGACAACCTCGATTTTTTACCTATTTTTGACCTATATCTGGATTAATATAGACAATATGGATATCTAATGATAGATATTTCAAAGACCTTTGCATCGACGTATATAAGACCATAGTAAGTTGGACCTGGGCTGAGATATAACCATAAAACCAAAACACAATGTAATTTGTTATTGTTTTCAATGATGTCATGCAAATATATGTATAATAACAAACAAAGCTTTATTTGTATGTATATATGTATGTGTTTTTTTGTCAATCTCCGGCAATGCGAATTTATATACCAGGTGGTGTCGATTCTACAATAAGTACAACATTTACAAAAACCACTTGCAATTTGTTTTTGTTTATGTGGTTTAAGCTGTCAAAGTTTGCCTGTTGTTTTTGTTACTTTTACGTTTGTTGTAGCATTCGCCGCAACAATCATAGGATAATTGACAGTTAAAACATCAAAACAACATTATCAACACCACCTGGTATATAAATTCGCCTTGAGAGAGAGATTTATATAATGTGTTCTGAAAAGAGCAACTCTCTCACGCGTACAGAACCAGTGTTGCTATATATTTTTTGAAGAAAACTTTTTATTTCTAAGTACATACTAAAATTACAAAACCCAATTCGTACATATATGTAATCAAACTGAGATAATTTATGTGAATTTAGTGCTGGAGACACTTTCAATATATTCAAATCAATCTCCCCATTTTGAAATCATCGGTTCAACTTATTGATATAAATTTTCCAAAAAAAACTTTTTTTTTTAAAAATAAAACTTTTTGCGTCTCAAAAACCTTGCTAAAAAGGGAAATCTTGACATATGGTAACACTGCACAGAACACATATTGTACAAAAACAACAACCACGTTGTTTGAGCACGTTGCTTTTGCGCTTATTTAATTTTTGTTGTTGTATGTTGCTATTGTCAACAAATAATTGAGCAACGCACCACTCCCAGCAAGGCGAATCTATAGAACATGTACAAAAACAACAAATCTTTTTGTTAAAATATAGTCGAACTGTCAAAGTTGCCTGTTGTTGTTTTTGCTTTTGGGTTTGTTGTATTTTTTGCCACAACAATCACAAGTGAATTGACAGTTCACTTGTCTAAACAATTCGCCTTGACTCCCATATTGTTATTCTATTTTTTTAGCCGTTTTTAAACATGAAAGTAAATGACAAACATTTCAGAAAAAGCTTTTTGTTCGATTGTTGTGTTTAATTCTTTTAATACCTTTAAACATAAGTGGCAAGGCTATATACATACATATATGTAAGTTTGGCATTCCGTTTGCAATTTCTATAAAATTTTATGAAATTTCAACAGATTATGTATACGATTCTATATTGGATTTGCTGTTACGGTTCCATATGTGTTCTCCTATTTTAAGATTTTCTTTTCTTTAAATCTTATATACAGGGATGGAAAATTATATTTTTGTTCCGTATTAAAATAGTATTAAAAAATTACTTTCTTCATCACCAGAGTACTTAAAATTTTAATATTACTGTAGCTTTATGCTGTAAACAGTCGTCTGTTATCACAAAATTGTCTATAGAAAGTGCTGTTGAATACGAGATTTTCTATAGAAAATGCTTTATAATAGACAAGATTTTTAAAGAAAATGCTGTTTTTCATACGATTTTCTATAGAAAATACTATTATATACAACATGTCCAAAAAATATAGTTATAGACAAGATTTTCTATAGAAAATTATTTTATTTTCTATAGAAAAATGTTACACTCAAGATTTTCAACAGAAAATATAGTTATACATAAGATTTTCTACAGCAAATATTGTTATACACAAGATTGTTTATAGAAAATATTGTTCTACGCAAGATTTTCTATAGAAAATATTGTTCTACACAAGATTTTCTATAAAAAATATTGTTCTACACAAGATTTTCTATAGAAAATGTCGTCATACACATGATTTTCTATAGAAAATATTGTTATACTCAAGATTTTCTACAGAAAATATTTTCTATAGAAAATATTGTTCTACACAAGATTTTCTATACAAAATATTGTTCTACACAAGATTTTCTATACAAAATATTGTTCTACACAAGATTTTCTATAGAAAATATTGTTCTCCACAAGATTTTCTATAGAAAATATTGTTCTACACAAGATTTTCTATAGAAAATGTTGTCCTACAGAAGATTTTCTATAGAAAATATTGTTCTACACAAGATTTTCTATAGAAAATGTCGTCATACACATGATTTTCTATAAAAAATATTGTTATACTCAAGATTTTCTACAGAAAATATTTTCTATAGAAAATATTGTTCTACACAAGATTTTCTATACAAAATATTGTTCTACACAAGATTTTCTATAGAAAATATTGTTCTACACAAGATTTTCTATAGAAAATGTCGTCATACACATGATTTTCTATAGAAAATATTGTTATACTCAAGATTTTCTACAGAAAATATTTTCTATAGAAAATATTGTTCTACACAAGATTTTCTATACAAAATATTGTTCTACACAAGATTTTCTATACAAAATATTGTTCTACACAAGATTTTCTATAGAAAATATTGTTCTCCACAAGATTTTCTATAGAAAATGTTGTCCTACAGAAGATTTTCTATAGAAAATATTGTTCTACACAAGATTTTCTATAGAAAATATTGTTCTCCACAAGATTTTCTATAGAAAATGTTGTCCTACAGAAGATTTTCTATAGAAAATATTGTTCTCCACAAGATTTTCTATAGAAAATGTTGTCCTACAGAAGATTTTCTATAAAAAATATTGTTCTACACAAGATTTTCTATAGAAAATGTCGTCATACACATGATTTTCTATAGAAAATATTGTTATACTCAAGATTTTCTACAGAAAATATTTTCTATAGAAAATATTGTTCTACACAAGATTTTCTATACAAAATATTGTTCTACACAAGATTTTCTATAGAAAATATTGTTCTACACAAGATTTTCTATAGAAAATGTTGTCCTACAGAAGATTTTCTATAGAAAATGTTGTCCTAAAGAAGATTTTCTATAGAAAATGTTGTCCTACAGAAGATTTTCTATAGAAAATGTTGTCCTACAGAAGATTTTCTATAGATTTTCTATAAAAAATATTGTTATAGACAAGATTTTCTATAGAAAATATTGTTATAGACAAGATTTTCTATAGAAAATATTGTTATAGACAAGATTTTCTATAAAAATGTTGTTATAGACAAGATTTTCTATAGAAAATGTTGTTATAGACAAGATTTTCTATATAAAATGTTGTTATAGACAAGATTTTCTATAGAAAATGTTGTTATAGACAAGATTTTCTATATAAAATGTTGTTATAGACAAGATTTTCTATAGAAAATGTTGTTATAGACAAGATTTTCTATAGAAAATGTTGTTATAGACAAGATTTTCTATAGAAAATGTTGTTATAGACAAGATTTTCTATAGAAAATGTTGTTATAGACAAGATTTTCTATAGAAAATGTTGTTATAGACAAGATTTTCTATAGAAAATGTTGTTATAGACAAGATTTTCTATAGAAAATGTTGTTATAGACAAGATTTTCTATAGAAAATGTTGTTATAGACAAGATTTTCTATAGAAAATGTTGTTATAGACAAGATTTTCTATAGAAAATGTTGTTATAGACAAGATTTTCTATAGAAAATGTTGTTATAGACAAGATTTTCTATAGAAAATGTTGTTATAGACAAGATTTTCTATAGAAAATGTTGTTATAGACAAGATTTTCTATAGAAAATGTTGTTATACTCAAGATTTTCTACAGAAAATGTTGTTATACTCAAGATTTTTTACAGAAAATGTTGTTCTACACAAGATTTTCTACAGAAAATGTTGTTCTACACAAGATTTTCTACAGAAAATGTTGTTCTACACAAGATTTTGACCTATATATGTATTATGGATATCTAATGATAGATATTTCAAAGATCTTTGCAAGGACGTATATCAGACCATAGTAAGTTGGACCTACAATGGGTCAAAAATCTAAAAAATATTTTTTAACCCAAATTTTTTTCTTTCACTAAATTTAAAAAAAAAAATAAAAAACAATTTGGAAAAAAAAATTCCAAAAAATTGGAAAAATAAAATTGTATTTGTGTTTATCTAAAAATATTTAAAATTTTTATTTTAAAGTATAATTTGGTGAAGGGTATTTAAGATTCGGCACAGCCGAATATAGCTCTCTTACTTGTTTATACTATAATCTTCAATAACTAAGTGACAATAAATTGGAGATATTTATCCTCCAAGATGACATATAATTTATTAAAAACAAAATCCGTGATCTAAAGATACGCAACTAATGTAAATCCCGCATTTTTATACCCTACACCACCATAGTGGGAGGGGGTATATTGGGTTAGCACTGACCAACTATACTTTCTTACTTGTTAAATTATACATCCAATTCAACTGTTAAATTCTGCGTTTTTATTCTACTATTTATACCTTACACCACAATAAAATTTTCTACACTTGGTTTGTAGATGTCAGAGAACAATTTCAGACCTTTGGTCAACCGAAAATCGAAAAAGTCCAACATAAGGGCCACCCTTTTCTATATGTACTTATGTTGTCTGCATGTATACCGTTCAATTTAAATGTTGAAATCACAGTTGCTGCTGCTGATAATAATGACGCTACAACGATAAGCACTTAAGTGTTTCAATGATTGATACACAACTGCCTGATTGCCAATCAAATCAAGGCTTAAGAAATATTTCCAGAAGAAAAGGAGACAGACGCAAATGATGAAAAAAACACTATACTATCACTACCTATTTGATTTAAGCAACCCAGCGTGCTTGTCTTATTGATGATAGAATTATAAATATATATGTACTATTTATAAAGCAAAATTACAATACAAATTTAGTTTATAAGTAAACCTTTGATAAATCTAATATCTTGCGGAGAATAAAGCTATTAGGGTGTGGCAGTTTGAACTATTGTTTCCATGATGATGTTTGATTCATCATCATATTGCCTCTTTCAAAATCTATTTCATAGTTTTAAACTTTTAGGCTGGAATAAGACTGTTTTCCATTGAACACCTCAAGGAAGTCCAACAATGGGACAACAATTTACGTCAATAATTGTTCCCGTTAAAAGTCGTTAAAAGTACATAAGTAAATTAATAATTACCAAGATGCTGACCTAATCATTAACATCATATGTTTTTGACATTACCCCAATCATTTGCATTACGTCTTCATTTTCTGATGTCCATCAAAATATTATCCTGGGTTATCATCCTCCTGTGAACGTCGCCATTGTCTTGTGCATTTCGTATAATAATAATAATCTACTTTTGTGTTTGACTACCACGCATCATTAATAGATGACAATGTGCTGCAACTGCAGCATACTCCTTGCTGCTTTCAGTTGCACAAGTACGGAGTATAATCCTACAGTACTGCTTTATAGGTACTGTCCATCTGTAATAAATGTCAAAGAGTTGCCGATAATTTATTGTCACTGTAGTCATTGAAGTGCAGTTAGTGTAGTAGTCATGTCCATGCATGCACAAATACAGACGACTACAAGTGTATGTATGTATGTCTGTACTTATGTTTGTAATAGTTGATGTTGAATGTTGTCAATGATTATTTCGATGATTACATGCGACTACTAGATACATATTTGCATACATAATGTACGTCTAGTTATTCATGTCGTACATGAACACCACCATAATTCAGCTGACATGACATTATGGCGTTTGGGGCTATACTAGTTACGTGTAAAAGTATTGGGTTGGCAATATGTTGCTTTTGTAAGTAGTTACTCTGTGATTTACCTAACATTTGATATACTACCTACATACATATGTACATTAGACCGTCTCAGTTTTTATACTTTTTTCGAAATTCCTTCATGAACATCGATTTTCTTAATCTGCTCTAAAAACCAAGAATTTTGGTGTATAACACTTAAATATGGATGAACGGGAAGTGGTCTCTCAAATCGTTTTTACGTTTTTTTAGGCAAAATGCATTTTTTCCAAATAATTAATAAGTCCTGATTTAGTAATTTGCCTAATTACATGCATTAGAAAGCTAATTAAATTTCCTAAATGGCTCTTAAAGTAAAATTGCCATTTTGTTCGATGGTTTTTTATTCATAGCATCACAAATTCAGATTTTCAAATACAAATTTATCATTTTTTTGGAATTTTTTCTTACCTTTTCTTATATAAAAATTGAACGAGGTAAACTTTTTATATTCTGTAAATGCAGTATTGTAGGAAACTTTAAAATTAAGATTTTGATTTAAATAACAGTAGCATTCGGTTAATAAAAACTGCAGTTTTAGTTGAAATGATGAAATGACTAAAGTTGTTTATTTGTAAATTTGCTTCAATTTCATAATAAAGTAAGAAGAGATTGATGTTGGTTTTTTATTTTTTCAAATTTAATAAAATTCGTTTTAAAAGTGTAATATTTTTGAAGGACGGTTAAAGGAAAGCCCACAATTCCTAAAAATTGGAGCGAAAATCCCAAAAATGGTATTTTTTTACAATTTTGCCAATAGGGCCCACATTTCCATAGGGGCTGGGAAAATATTTTATGGTTAAATAGAGAACACATCGAGATTTCCAAGGCTGCTTTCCGTGTTCTGATCCCAGCTTTGGGATTATAGAACATGTGGTCCAAATTTGAAATTTTGATAAAAAATAGGTCAAATTCCGAAGGGCGTAGGGACAGCATAGTCAAAAAATAGGACATGTTTTTATATCAAAATGTTCTCCGTAAACATACTTTACAGAAACACAAAAAATTGTTATATGTTCTTAAAGAAAGTTTTTTTTTAACAAAGAAAGAGTTAAGTCACCTTTTGGCCCAAAAACCAGCAAAAATGTTCTATTTTTTTAATTTTTAAATTGAAAATCGTTTATTTTTGGATCCATAATTGATATTGCTCTAACATCTTCTGTATAGTATTAGCGATTTTGTTGTCTAACTAACAAAAAAAATCGAGTCCATTCGGTCCAAAAGTACGAGATATATTTATAAAAAAGCGGACCAAGGTATGGCAAAATTTTAAAATTTCAATTTTGAAATGCCTATAACTCGGAAATTATAAGAGATAAATAGCACACGTAAACACGTTTTTCAAGACCTAGCCAATCGCTTTCCCAAAATCAGATGGAAAACAAGAAATGGAACGTGTTTAAAAATTTTACAAGTCGATGGTAACCTACTTTGAGCCCCATAGCGCCGTCCCTAGATCATTTGTAGGGCATTTTAAAACATTAAACTCGAATACACCTTGGCTACCCTCATGTCAAATTTTATCCCGATCGGACCAGCCGTTTAGAAATGCCAGATTTATTTCCAAAAAATGTTGATTCTGCCCCACTGTGTAGTGATGGAAAACAGAGAGCAAAATGATTTGATTCAAGTCTTTTTAGCATTTTCCCAAAATGCATCCAAACTGCAACCAAAGTACAATTTTAACAAATTTGAAAAAATAAGAAACCAACATTAATCTCTTCTTACTTTATATTAATGTATTTATGAAATTGATGCAAATTTACAAATAGTCAACTTTAGTAATTTCATCATTTTAACCAAAACTGTAGTTTTTCTTAACCGAATGCTTCTGTTATTTACATCAAAATCTTCATTTTAAAATTTCCTACCATACTGCATTTACAGAATATAAAAAATTTACCTCGTTCAATTTTTATATAAGAAAAGGTAAGCAAAAATTCCAAAAAAATGATAAATTTGTATTTGAAAATCTGAATTTGTGATGCTATGAATAAAAAACCATCGAACCATAGGAAATTTAATTAGCTTTCTAATTAAATTAGCTTTTTAATTAGCAAATTACTAAATCAGGACTTTTTAATTTTTTGGAAAAAATGCATTTTGCCTAAAAAAACGAAAAAGCGATTTGAGAGACCACTTCCCGTTCATCCATATTTAAGCGTTATACACCAAAATTCTTGGTTTTTAGAGTAGTTTAAGAAAATCGATGTTCATGAAGGAATTTCGAAAAAAATATAAAAACTGAGACGGTCTAACCTACATATGTACATATTCAAATGTCAAGTTCTTTGGCTACTAAAAGCTTGTTATCACAATTTCAAAGTATGCAAAAGACTCAAAAAATGTGTATTTGAGATGATAAATTGTGTGATTCTTATTCAGACTTGATGATTTTTATGCAAGCAGTTATTTGCTAAATAAATAAGATTTGTTGCTTGAATATCGGGGTATAAGAATATGCGCATAGATTGTGTGCCAACAACAATTGATGAGGTAGTGAAAAAAGATAAATATTTTCGGATGGTAGTAATTGAATATAGTGCAAGTATTACCCAGAACGACACTGGTTTAGATGTCGCAGAATTTCGGAGTCCAGGACGTCCTTGAAAGGTATGGACAAATATTAAACATTTGCATATATATGGGTTTGTAGAAATGGATATATGACAGTTAATGATATTGTAAATGAACAAGCTATTTTTAAGGGGACATTGCTACTCCATGAGCATCTCTTGAATTTCAGTATTTAACTGTCTTTCCGCTGTTTGGTTATGCTATGAAGAAGATCACACAATTAATGTGTGTATTTGTACGAGACCATTTCGTTGATCGAGAGTGGCTCCTCAGATAAATTTTATAAAATCGCAAACTATTTAATCATTCATGTTATCCAAAACTATGTTTTTATTAAAGCAGTTGATTTAAAATTTTAGAAAAACCAAAAAATATAACCAAATTTTCACAAATTCAACTTTTAAAACCAAAAGAGATTTCATTCCGAAAAGAATTTTCGTTTTACATTTTCCGATACTTACGATCGGAATGGAATACTGTGACAGGGGCGATAATCAAATATATTCTGCTTAGAATGGAAACATCATTAGGAAATATCTAAGATCATTATTTATTGTACTAATACTAATAGCTTCTATAGTATAGAATCTATTCTATTTCTATAGGGAATACATTGGCATGGCGGAAAAAGGTGAAACAGATGACCGCGAGAGCATTTCTTGATAAGGTATATCGCCTGATCTATGTCTCTATTACTGGGTCCATTAGGACCTATCCCACTCATGCTCCGGGTGCAATCCTCCACATCCCACCCCTACATATTTTGGTAATGGAGGAGGCTAATAGGGGTTCATCCAGACTACCGGGGATTCCCGTGTATATATCACCAACTCTGGTATTAAATAAGAAGTTTAGGAACGAGTGGTTAAATCAGACATGGTGGCAGAATAATGCCGATCAAGTATGGTTTACTAGGGTATTCAATTAATCGGGTTTCTGGTTTAATCGGTTAATCGAGCAAATAATTAATCGAGGTTTAGATTTATTCGGTTAATAATCGGTTAATTTAAAATTATTCGATTAACCGAATAATTTCTATTTTAATTTTAAATTGAAAATACAACAGCGAATTTTGTGTAAAAAAACATAAAAAAACGGCAAATAAGGTATATAAGATCATTTTTGTGAACATATCGCCTATTTGCTGCAACAACGTCATAACTCAAAATCCGTGTTTTTTGAACTGAGTAATACAAAATTATCAGTTTTCAAAAAAGTCAATTATTTTTTGTATGAGAGTATTTTTTTTTTGTTGTAAACATCAAAATTAAAATTCATGTTTTCTCGTATATTTTATATGTAAAAATTTGTTTAAAATTTATTTAAGAAATAGTAAAATGTCATAAAACATTCAAAGGCGTTTTTATCGAAACAATTTTTTTTTTAATTATGACGTTGTTGCAGCAAAGAGTGATGTGTGAGTTTTTAGGGTTTTAGTGAGACCTTCTGAAATAATCTTTTATAAAAAGAATATAATTTAAACGATTTTTTCTTTAGATTTAATAAAACTTTTCTTGGAAAAACACTCTCTCGGTGATTGTATATGTTGGAGAAATCAAAAGCATGATAAAGAATACATATTCCTTTTTGGATTGCTTTAGATTTAGATTAATTTAATAGTTTCGTTTAGTTATGATAAAAGACTCATTTAAAAAAAAAGTTTCGTCTATACATGTAAATACAAATATAGTTTCAAAGACATGTAAATTAAATATATCAGTTGTTATACATACTCACTAATCATGTTTATTGAATGTTCCAAAAATATCTGATTTTAATTTGAAATTTGTATTTGAATTGAATGGGAAAAATAAATACAAAAAAATTGTTTAAAGTGCAAAAAAAGGAATTTCGGTTAATCGACACAAATTAATCGGTTTATTTGTTATTTGAAAATCGGCAATTTTAAATAATTCGAACAGTTAACCGTCCAAAATTAATCGGTTAACCGATTAACGGTTAATCGATTGAATACCCTATGGTTTACTGATATTTCCAAACAGGCACTGGGGCTGGTATTTATGGGCCCAATTTTCAAGGAGGTATCCCAATGGTTACATTCCCATCAATATTTCAGGCAGAGGTTTACGGCATCCTTAAATGCTCCAACAAATATTTAAGAAGGAGATTAAGGAATACTAAGATATTTGTTATCTCAGATAACCGCCAGGCTGATCTTAGAGCCTTATCATCATATCAGGTGAAGTCTGGCGTTGTTATGGATGTCTGGACATCCTTGAATGAACTCGGTGCACAAA
Source organism: Calliphora vicina (assembly GCF_958450345.1). Classification (NCBI taxonomy): domain Eukaryota; kingdom Metazoa; phylum Arthropoda; class Insecta; order Diptera; family Calliphoridae; genus Calliphora; species Calliphora vicina. The sequence goes on from NC_088784.1 coordinate 32,650,332, forward strand.
TTGAACTCACATTGTGCTGGGTAACTGGCTATGAAGTTTATTCTGGCAATGAGCGTGCTGAATGTCTTGGCAACAGGTACGCCCGATGCTCGTCTGAACCATTATTTGGCATCCCACGTGAATACACTTTAGAACGTATTCGTTCCTGGGTTGAATCGGATTTGGATCGATTTTGGAGTAATTTACCAAAACTAATGCAGTCCAAACGGTTCATTACCCTGTCCAGACGTAGATCCCAGTAATTTCTTTCGCTAGGAAAGGAAAGCTTGAGAATATTTACTGGATTATTCACCGGACTAAGGTATCACCAATCTATTTTAGTTAATGTCGAGAATGAACAGTGCAGGTTTTGTGAACTTCATGCCGAAACCTCTGAACATGTTCTAGGCGACTAACCAGTGCTGGCAACGTGCAGAACTAAATCACGCGGAAGAGCTCTTATGGCCCCAGAGGAATTAACTGATCTCTAACCAAATAGAGTAATTGGCTTCATACGTAGCCTAAATCGATTGGGATCTTATGCTGCACAAAAGATCCTATGGGTCGCAGCTCGTAAAGCCTCACTACTAATAATAATAATTGAAATGTAAATAGGAAAGTGCACATCGAGATCGCAACAAATTATATGAAGCTCTAAATGAGGCATGGTCATATATTCCAATGACAACAAATCTCGAATAATGTCTGTTATGCTAAAAAAAAAGTCCAGGGCAGTTCAATAAGCTCGTACTTTTAGATTCAACCGCTTCTTAACTAAAAAATTACTGTTGACAGGAGCAGTCTTTCAGTTGACTCCAGTCAACATTTGAACAAGCTGCGTCATTAAGTTTGTGATTGACAGCAATTGATAGCAGGCTACCGCGAGACTTGAGGAGAAAATGGAAAAATCAAAATTTGAACATTTGTTTTGACATACCTGAATTAATGACTTGGCGGAAAGAGATTGGACTCCAACGATGAAATCGTTTCAGAAAAAATACTTATTTTGATTACTTCGACAAATCTTAATTTTTGGAAGGGATAACAAAATTGGAGAAACGTTTGACAATCTGTATAGATCTCAAAGGAGACTATCTTTAAAACGAAATTGATTTTTTATCCAAAAACCTGTGTTACATTCAAAAAGTCACGGACTTATTGATAATATCATAAGAAATACTGAAATATAGTTTCGTTGTTTATAATTCTGTGGATGAATTTTTATTTTAGAGTTCATTTGATGTTTCTAAGATCTTTAATTCCTTTAGAATTAAAGAAAGTCAATTATTTCATAAGTGTTTTACTTAAAGTGCTCTTTCAATTGCATCGGGCTTTATATTGTAAAATCACCTTCTAAACATGTCAGTAGTTTTATTGTGAGATCAATAAGTACTGTCTACACCGGTTTACCTTTGGGTAAGCCTTTTGATCTGCTGAGTATTGGTTATACTCTCTAAGAACGCTCTCTAGTTAGGTGATCAAAAGAGACTACTCCTCCAATCGACATCATGCCATAACTTATTAGGATCTTTAGAAGTAGCGTGGAAAAAGGGAACATTCCGAAAGAACGGAGGGCGACAATACATATTCCCCAAGTTACTCCTCCAACCGACATCAGCCATCATGCCATAGCTTATTAGGATCTTTAGAGGTAGCCTGGAATAAGCGTACATTCCGAAAGAATGGAGGAATAGATAAATTAAATTATCGCAATGATTATATACCGATCAGTCTGTCATCGTTTTACTCAGAAGACTGGGAAACCCGGTTAATGTAAATGTCACAAATATCTTCTGGCATGACAACCAGTGTTACCAGTTTAGCCTTTTTGAGGCTAAATTTAGCCTTTTTATTTACTATTTAGCCTCGAAATTTTGGTTTTAGCATTTTTTCTAGCCTTTTTTTAACTTCAAAATAGCCTTTTTTTAAATTAAAAAAGGCTAAAACCAAAATTTTGAGACCAAAGAGTAAATAAAAAGGCTAAATTTATATTTGTAAATCATTTTCATTTTAATTCATGTTTTTCATTTAGTTTTTCTACATAATCAAGAATTGTGCAGTATTAAAAGAACAAATAACAATTGACAATATCAAGTAATTCAAAATGAAATAGAGGTGGTTCGATCGTGACTGTCATGAAAGACGGACGTTTAGCGGAGATCAACTTAATATTTCGTTTACGCGAGTTACAATTTTTTTTTGCTGAGAAGCTTATTGATTACTTCTTTATTTTCTACATTAATTTGTTTTTGTTTCAAAAAGCAAAAAAAAAAAGAATAAGTCTGTTTAAAAACAATATTTAAATTAAACAATGAGTGAGCCTTTGGCTCCAAACTCAACCATAAATAATGACAAAAACAATATAAACAAGTGCACAACATTAAATACTGAGAAAAAAACTCTTAAAAGAAAAAACACCATGAATAGTGAAACAATTTCTAAACAATCTCGCAATAATTTCTTTGCAATTCTTGATAACGATAAAGATTGCGATGATGAATATATTAAAAAATTCGAAAGGCATGTGTCTAACAAAAACAATGCAACTGCACCACAAACCGGTTTGCCAAATACTGTATTAATTGAACAAAAAAATTCAAGTAACGAAAAAACACCAAACAAACCAAAAAACAACAAAATACCACCACTCAACATATTTGATGTGGATTCCAATGAACTGATTGAATTTATATCAATTGGTCTTAAAATCAATGAATTTAAAATAAAAGAGTTTAAAAATAAAAAAATAGCTCTGTTCATGGCTTCCATGACCGATTATAATAAAGTTAAAGCTTACTTACAAAAAACCAAAACTAATTTCTTTACATTCACACCTAAAGATAATAAAACAAAAACTTATTTATTGAAAGGTTTAAGTGGTGATACTGAGCCTGCAACTATACTAAATGAACTAAAAAAATTCGAAAATGAAAACTTAAAATTTGTGAAAGTGAGCCAGTTCTCAACTAAAGATTCAATAAAAAACGGCATAGAACTACCTATATTTTTAGTGCAAATAAGCACTGAAAGTAATGTTAATGATCTAAAAAACATTAAGGGTCTACTTTATCGATGCATTCGTTGGGAGGCCCTAAGAAAACCTGAGATACCGCAATGTAGAAACTGCCAAGGCTTTTTCCATAGCGCATCGAACTGTTTTTTACCTTCAAGATGCGTTAAATGTAAAGATCAACACGAAATTGGAAAATGTTCCTTAAAAGAAATTCCAGAATCCGAAAGAGAAAAAATATTTTGCGTGCTGTGCAATAAGTATGGACACCCTGCATCATACAAGGGATGCGAAAAATACAAAGCGCTCCAGCAGAAACTTAGAAGCAGAAAACAAGCGCTGAATGAGAGAAGAATCAATAAACCTACACAATCGTATAATATAAACCCAAATGTCTCTTTTGCCAATGTTTTGAAAAATGATATTCACCATAATGAAAATAACACTAACCCAATAAATCTAGCATTAGAAGAATTTAAAAATCAATGCAGAACCTTACTAACCAAATAATAAATTTACAAAAACAAATTCACTTACAAGCATCGAGAATAGATACCATATTCTCGATGTTAGAAAATTAAATCTTTAAAATGGGTGAAACAATTGAAAAAAACCTAAAAATAATCGAAATTAATGTTAATTCTTTAATAGGACTAAGCAGAAGATACGATTTGAATCAGTTTATCAATTTACACAACCCTGACTTAGTCCTATTAAATGAAACGAAATTAAATGCCAGGCACAAAGTAAATTTTAAAGAATATAATATTATAAGAAATGATAGAGTGAACGCACAAAGAGGTTGGGGAACGGCAATATTGATTAGAAATGATATTAAATACAAAAAATTCTACAATAATTTTAATAATTCATTAAAAAATCTTGAAACATGTATAATTAAAATTCCATTAGTGGCAAATAAAATTTTAATTATTATATCGGTCTACTATCCTTCTGGCAATAACAACAACTCCTTCAAAAACGAAATACATAAGCTTTTTCAACTATTAGATTTACAGAACCCTAATAATTTTTATATATTATCGGGTGATCTAAATTGTAAGCACACTGACTGGGGAAATGATACATGTAATACAAAAGGAAATATGTTAAGACAGTGGCTACTAGATAATGGAATGCATTTCAGATGCAGTTTTTTTGCTTCTACTGAACCTTCATTCCCAAGAGCTGCGTCCTATTTGGACATATGTATCGCAGATTCACGTTTAGATATACATAGGGAAAACGACACACTTAATTGTTTAAAAACACTGGACTATGACAGTGATCATAAAGCATTGCAAATCATAGTACTAAATAATGATAATGACCATCCCCTTATATTTTTTAAAGATTCACCAAACCTTAAACGAAATTTTAAAAAAATAAATTTTAGAAAATTTAGAAACAGCCTGATAACTGATTATAACACCGATAATAACGTCCCAAACGATAGAAATCTCTCTAACGCTGAGATTGACCACTTCTTACTGAAATTGGAAAAATCTATAAATACTGCTATTGAGAAATCGGTGCCAAAATTTAAAGTTGCGGACCCAATTGCTAAATTTTCGAATTCAATAATAAAGAAATTAAATCTAGAAAAAAGTAAAATTTTAAATAAAATAAAACAATACAATAGATTAGAACTTTATTTAACACCAACAGAACTAAATTTACTAAAATCGCAACTAAAATTGGTAAGAAAACTAATCTATATATATAAAAGAGTAACGTTACTGACTGACTGACTGACTGACTGACTGAATGACTGACTGATTCATCATCGCACAGCCCAAACGGCTGAAGCTAGAATCACGAAATTTTAACTGTGGGTTCCTCCCTCCCCAAAACGATCCGATAAGAAGGGATTTTTGGAAATTCGAACGTTTAGGGGGTAAAAAAGGGTAAAAACGGGTAAATTCGGTAACCTTATATCTTCAAAACTAATAAAGATACAAAAAAACTTAAAATAGCATGTTACTCCATTTAAAAAATAAGCTGACAGGTGTTTCGTACTTTTTGGAAATTCGAAACTTTTAGGGGAGAAAACGGGTAAAAACTGTATTTTGGTACTTTTTTTGCACCCTATGTATCTTTTAAACCAATAAACATAGAAACAAATTTTAAATCGTATTCTTTAACTAACAAAAAATAAAAAATATAAGTTTGGTACTTTTTGGAAATTCGAACCCTTAAGGGATAAAAATTGTGTTAATTTTTGGTACTTTTTCATAAAATATGTTTTTCTATAATTTGACATAGACATACGAATATTTTATTATGAGCTCCCACCACGTTACAGAAATTTATTTGAATGAAATTGTACCACCTCAATGGGGATAAAAAAGGTACCAAAAAGGGGATAAAATCGGGAAAATACATTATATTTGAAATTATTAAGCCAATTTTGATAATTTTTTTTAACGTTGGTTCCTGGATTCATACAAAAATTAACTAACAGCGTGTTATTTGGAACTCGAGTACCAAGGTGTATATTGGGCCAAATCCGGGTAAACAGTTTGGTACTTTTTTTAAAACATATTTATTCTTGGGCACATTAACACAGATTTTAATATTTTGATACATGCCTATAGCATAAACAATTTTGGCAAAATGGAATATTTTTAAATTTCAAACTTGAGGGGTGTTCAAGTAAGAAAAGGGAAATTGGTACTTTTCTCCTAATGGTACTTTTTTAAAATTTTAAATTATTTCAGTTATCGACATTAAAGTTAGCTGATATTTATTTGAGTGAAGTTAGTGTTAGGAATAGGGGATAATATTTAGGTACCATAATGTGTGAACTGTACTATAGGTACTTTTTTGTTCATCTAATGGTACTTTTTTGAAATTTCTATAATAATGGACTTAGAAACATGAAATTAAACATGTATGGTCCTAAGTGAGTGAGAATTCTAGCGGGAGACTTTTTGGTACTTTTTCTTTATTGGAATGGTACTTTTTGTAATTTCTTCACCAATGAACCTAGAAACATGAAATAAAGCTTATATATAAACCGAGTGAGTGGAAAACCACAAGTGTGGGTTTTTAGGTACTTTTTCTATATTCTAATGGTACTTTTTTGAATTTTCTATAACAATGGAATTAGAGACATGAAATTAAGCATATATGGTCCTAAGTGAGTGAGAATTCTAGGGGAGACTTTTTGGTACTTTTTCTTTATTCGAATGGTACTTTTTGTAATTTCTTCACCAATGAACCTAAAAACATGAAATAAAGACCGGAGTGAGTGGGAATCTACTTTTTGGTACTTTTTCTATATTCGAATGGTACTTTTTGAATTTTCTGTAATAATGGACATAGAAATATGAATTTAAGCATATATGGTCCTAAGTGAGTGAGAATTCTAGGGGGAGACTTTTTGGTACTTTTTGTTTATTCTAATAGTACGTTTTTGAATTTTCTATAACAATGAACTTAGAAACATGAAATTAAGCATATATGGTCCTAAGTAAGTGAGAATTCTATGGGGAGACTTTGTGGTACTTTTTCTTTATTCGATTGGTACTTTTTGTAATTTCTTCACCAATGAACCTAGAAACATGAAATAAAGCTTATATGGAACCGAGTGAGTGGGAAACTACAAGTGTGTGCTTTTTGGTACTTTTTCTATATTCTAATGGTACTTTTTGAATTTTCTATAATATAATGGACCTAAATATGAAACTAAGCGTATATGGTCCTAAGTGATTGAAAATTCAAGCGGATACCTCATGGTACCTTTTGTTTATTCTAATGGTACTTTTTTTTAATTTTCTATAGCAATGGACTTAAAAACATGAAATTAAGCATACATGGTCCTAAGTGAGTTAGAATTCTAGGGGAGACTTTTTGGTACTTTTTCTTTATTCGAATGGTACTTTTTGTAATTTCTTCACCAATGAACCTAGAATCATGAAATAAAGCTTATATGAACCCGAGTGACTGGAAAACCACAAGTGTATACTTTTTAGTACTTTTTCTATATTATAATGGTACTTTTTTGAATTTTCTATAACAATGGACTTAGAAACACGAAATTAAACATATATGGTCCTAAGTGAGTGAGAAGTCTAGGGGGAGAATTTTTGGTACTTATTCTTTATTAAAATGGTACTTTTTGTAATTTCTTCACCAATGAACCTAGAAACATTAAATAAAGGTTATACAGACCCGAGTGGGTGAGCAACTACAAGTGGGTGCTTTTTGGTACTTTTTCTATATTTTAATGGTACTTTTTGAATTTTCTATAACATAATGGACCTAGAAATATGAAATTAAGCGTATATGGTCCTAAGTGATTGAAAATTCAAGCGGATACCTCATGGTACCTTTTGTTTATTCTAATGGTACTTTTTTTTTAATTTTCTATAGCAATGGACTTAAAAACATGAAATTAAGCATACATGGTCCTAAGTGAGTTAGAATTCTAGGGGAGACTTTTTGGTACTTTTTCTTTATTCGAATGGTACTTTTTGTAATTTCTACACCAATGAACCTAAAGCCATGAATTTAAGCTTATATGGACCCGAGTGAGTGGGAAACCACAAGTGGGGGATTTTTGGTACTTTTTATATATTCTAATGGTACTTTTTTGAATTTCCTATAATAATGGACCTAGACTTTCCAAAAAATCGAAGAATTTCAAAACCGCGGTTTCGGTTTTAAAAAATTAAAAACCGATCGGTTTCGGTTTTGTGATAATTTATTAAATCTTAAGTATTATAGAAACAAAATTAGTTGATAATATAGGAAATGATATACAAATCTAAAATTCAAGCTTGACGGGTTATGGTTTAGTGAATGCGAATTTAAAAGTGATAATCAATGGTACTATTTCCTTATTGCAATGGTACTTTTTGAATATTTTATAATAATAAACATAAAAATTTAAAATTAGGAACACATTTTGCATTTTCTATAATAATGGAAATATGAAATTAGACATTTACAATTAGATTCACAAAGTGAGACTTGATAGTACTATTTATTTCTTCTAATTGGGGTGGCGAAGCGCACCGGGTCAGCTAGTTAAAGATAATTTCACACTTACGATCAACAACAATTTCCGGGTGCGGCTGGCCAACATGGACACCCGCAATCCTTCAAACACATTCAACGAAGTTAAAAAACAATTCAGAGTGTCACAATCGTTATGTATAGATACCTTGAAAATAAGTCAAGACGACCAGGCTTGGTTTAGATATACTGGAATAGATATAGGTTCATTAGAAAAGGAAATAGATAGTAACAAGCTCATAATTAGGGATCAGGATGAAATACTTAACTCAATTGGAACTTACTTTGAATCAGTTCATTCTCATAAAGAGATTGAAGATGATAATACTACTCACATAGACGTTGATAGATTTTTTCGCACATTTTTAGAGGAAAAAAATGTGTATGAAAGAAATAACACAACGATTACTACATTTAGTTCAACCAGAAAAGCAAACGATTTAGATGAACAGTTCTTTATATCCAAAAAGTCAATCCTGTATATATTTAACAATTTACGGAAAAAATTGTCTTATGGTATAGATAATATTCCTAATTTTATACTTAAGAACATTCCAAACGAAATAATATTTGAATACTGTACACTATTTAACAACATATTAAACAACTCACACTTTCCTCATGCATGGAAAACAGCCCTAACAGTAATTTTGCCAAAGAAAAATAAAGATACTAGTAACCCTAAAAATCTTCGACCAATAAGTCTGCTTCCAAACATTAGTAAAGTATTCGAAATGTGTGTATACAATAATTTAGTAAAATTCTGCGAAAATAATAATCTAATTGATGATCGGCAGTTCGGGTTCAAATTTCAGCATTCCACTGTACATGCGGCTCACTATCTAGTATCAAATATTCATTGGAATTGGAATAAATCCCTATGTACAGGTGCTTGCCTCATAGATTTTGAAAAAGCTTTTGACAATATATGGATTCCAGGATTAATATATAAACTTACGAAATATAGAATGCCTTTTCATCAGGTTATTTTAATACACAATATGCTTAGTAACAAACATTTTCATATATCAAATAATAACCAAATAAATAGAAGAAAATTCAATATTGTAAATGGACTACAACAAGGAACAGTAAACGCTCCAATTCTTTTCAATTTATATATTCTGGATCTTCTGAAACAAGTTAACAGTAACATTGTTGCATTTGCCGATGATATTATAATCTTTCATTCTGACGATACAATTTTAAAAATCAATGGAAAGTTACAAGACTTGTTTCGAATAGTAGAAAATTATGCCAATAACTGGAAAATGAAAATAAATATTGACAAATGCGAGACTATTTTATTCCGCCCACCTGTTGGAAAGTGCAATCATAATATAAGAAAACACTGGAAAGAATTTGAGGTTAAAACAGGCTCTAATATTAACATTGTAAATAAACAAATGGTAAAATATTTAGGTATTTATCTTGATAAATTTCTATATTACAACAAACACATAGATTTACAAATAACAAAGGCAAGAAAAGCATTTTTTATGTACAGAAAAATATTTTATTCTAAATATATAAACCCTTCGGTTAAAATAATATTATATAAATCCTTAATTAGACCAATACTAACATATGGCTGCCAAATTTGGTACAATATCGGACCATCATATATGGAAAAAATGAGAGTTTTCGAACGGAAATGCCTTAGAGCATGCACTTCACTTTTCAAGTCACCTGATAGTGACTTTAAAAAATACATCTCTAACAGGAGGCTTTATGATGTTTCAAAAATATGTAGAATAGATAATTTCATAATTCATCTAATAAGAAACCATATTTTAAAAACCGCCGAATGCAAGTTAAATAACCTTGTTATGGCTCCCTACTATGTCAGTGATGAATACATCGAGGTAACTCTAAAAAACGGGTATGTGCCACCGGAAGCATTTTTATACCTAGATAAACAAGGATATATTCAAAATAATTTGGGTATTCCGGTATTATACCACATTTATAGACGAGCCAATGTCAAGGCAATAAACTGCAAACAAATTACAGATGATAATAAAAGATACGACACAACCCTCTACTTGAGGGATAAAAACATGTTGCCAAACTTAAATATTAAAAAATACTGGTGGCTAGACCGATATGGTAGCTAAAATTTTTCTTTTACCCCTTAACTTATTCTCATTTTATTTACTCTAAATACTAAAGTGGTCTTTTTCAATTGCTTTTCCTACATTAAATCTTGCAAATTCGATGTACATATGTATTATTAATACTTGTAAGTTAACTTATCAATATTCCTAAAAAGAACTTAAATTTTTTTTTGATTGTAAATATACTAGAGTGCTCGAACACGGGACAGGGTATACTATGTTATATTAACTACTATTTGTTTATTTATGGTGCTACATTATAAAAAAATTTTTGTCAAATAAACGTTTTAAAAAAAAAAAAATGAAATAGAGTATTTTATATCTGAAAGCATGATACAACCATTAGAAGGTAGAATCACTAGGAAGAGAGTTTAAAATGCTATGCCTTGTTACGTCAAATAATAGAAAAATAAAAAACAGAAATCCAAAAATACGAATAATAACAAATGAAAATTGAGAAATATTTTGTTTATATTTGAAAAACAGTTCAATATAATCGGAGTCATTGAAATGATGCATGCAAATCCGTGAGTGTTTCTTCAGCTCAACACCGCAGGCTGCACTCCATTCTTTAATTTTATTTTCAGGACATTTTAAATGTTCAAATGAACATTTAAATTGAATTTAAAATATTTTTCAATTTAGTTAATTTTTCATGTTTTTTTTTCAATTTTACTTTTATTTTTTATTTTATATTAGTCTGACAATTCAAGGCATGTAGAATTGAGAACATATTTTGTAGTGATTCTACCAAGGCGTATTAACAAGGTGAGTGAGCTGTTTCTTAATTCGCTGTGGTTTTATGTACACTATATATCAAACTTTATTTATGTTTACATTTGTTATTGTAAATAACATAGTAATATTTTAATTCGCCTTGATATTGACATTTACCGTACATTTTAACAAAAACAAATTGCCTGTTGTTTTTGCATTGTTGTATTTGTTGCCGGGGCGCACTCACCTTGTCAATACGCCTTGGATTCTACCTTTTATTGTTCTATTATGATCTGAAAGCTAAAATGTCTAGCAAATTTTTTTTCAAGACAAAATTGTTATTACACATTATATTCATCGTTATATAATGGACAAGAGCTCTACAAACTCTAGAAGGCTTGTGATACTCGATGGCTGTCAATAGCCGTTAAACGTATTGTGGATCTATGTTTCGAGTTAAAACCCATTTTGGTTTGATTTCGTCAAACCAGCAATGCTACAAAGCCAAACATTTAAGTGATTAATATACTGATACATGGCCTACCATGTTTTTGAAACCAGTATTGCACAAAATATAAAACGTAATTAAATCATTTGTTAGCAATTCAGCGGATCCAACAAAGCTGTATTCTGATTTAAAATTTCTTCTAAATAGTTTGTGTTTCGAAATTGTTATACAATGCAAGGAATTTGATCCATTATCGTCCCCAATTGAAAATTGTTAAATGTTTTCGCCACATTTTTCATACAATTTTGAAGAATGAGATATAAAATAAAGAATGGTTTAATTAGTGAAGGTTATGAACAAATAATACGGCAAATTAAACTAATTGAGCAATTGCTATAAAGATTATCATATGAAAACTCTTCGTAAAATCGATTATTTATCCGTAGATATACACTTAAAATACACTTAATATATGATAGTGACATTACGAATATTAAGGCTCAGGGGCAGAATATTTTAAACTACAAATGGACAAATATAGAACCAAGATATCTATTTTCTGACATGGTTAAACTGGTATTTAACTTTTTAGTACTTCCTTTAAGTAATGCAGAGGTTGACCGACTTTTTAGTACAATGAAAATTGTAAAGTTAAAAAATGTTTGATGTGTTAATAATATTAGATTATCATCAAAAAAATTACATAAATATTATTTATTGTATTTTATTTATATTTATGCAAATTCTAGTTCTGATATTTATATTTATATTTATTATTAACAGTGTACCGTTTTAATTTTATTTGCGTTTATTAATTTTATGAATATATTTTGTAATTTTTTATTTAAAAATAATAAATATATATATAATATTTTAGATTTTTTTGGCTTTTTTTAAAGCGGTTTAGCTTTTTCTGGCCTTTTTTTTTAAGGCAATTTAGCTTCTTTTTTTGCCAGCTCCTGGCAACACTGATGACAACTATTATAGTCGCATATGCTGATGTCGTTGTGTTTCTAATAAAAGGAAATTTGAACTCATGGAATCGGGGTTCTACTGTCATGGGTAAAGGAAAACGGTTTGAGGGTCAACCCGGCGTGTATTCGGTAACTGAATGTAGAAGCTTCAACTATTAATATCTTAGTGGACATCTTTGCATCATTTAAGGTTTTCCACTCCAATATAATATGTTCGAAATGCCTAATTAATTGAATTTATTTAATGGCCCAACTTTGGAAACATCTTGTCGAGTTAATATTTGTTTTAGATCAATAGAGTCATCGTATTTGATAGCCGAATTGGCGTTGGAAGAGACGGATATCAGATGATCTTCTATAACCGTTTGTAAATTATGAAGAATGGGCATCCCCGGCAAGGGAAATAGAGGTTGGTCCACATGGGGACCACAAAATTTACAAAGTCGTCTGGATTAGAGAGGATGATTATTTCACATTCATGTGAAAATGTTTAGTGGTCTATCTATCTTTATATTTCATACTTTTTTTTTGTCAGAATAAAATGAAGCAAATAATTGAGTCCAAGCGCGCTGTGCCAATCCTTCATAATATCTAAATTTCTTTAAACAAAATATTTTAAAAGTTATGGGCATTTAAATGTGTATGTTATATAAGCGATATTTAGCTTACTTTTGCAATAAAGCCTTATTAACAGAGTTATACATTTTAAAATGTATAACTTTATTTTCAGTTTACCCTTCAAAAATCAGTTTAAAAGCAAAATTATAAGAAATACAGTTATTTTTGCCTTAAATTGTATCAAAATGTTGACACAATGATTGCTTCAATTTTAAGCAGAATAACAAACTTGTGGTAGCAACAAGATGTCACGTGCCGTTCACAAAATGCTGAAAAAGAGCATACAGTTCATGAACAGAAATGATGCAAAAAAAATGAATTTTTGGCCAAAAGTAAAGAAGCAAAAGTAAATAAGAAAATTGGTCATAGAAAAATAAAAAAACAAAACTGCAAGAGAAATATTACGATCTAAGGACACATTTCGACATCATATTACGTTAACAGACAAACAAACAAACATAAAGACATAAACACGCTGACACAAACATAAATTTAAACAAGGGCTGTCAGATAATTTTAAGGATTATTTATCAAAGACTACTTATTATAAAGAAGCAAATGAAAGCAGCATAATGGTGCAATTTGTGAAGAGAAAAATGTATGCTACGACTTGCCGGACACTCCACCTTTATATGCCAAAATACAGTGCAATTTTTATGTGACCTCAGTTTAAGGATCAAAAACGAATCAGATGATTTTAGGGTTTAACCTACAACAATATTGGGGAAAATATTCTTGACTAAACAGGTGCAGTTTTAGGTACCAAATTTGTCAATACATACAACTCATCACTTTACTTAATTTCTGTAAACAAAATCAGAGCTTAATTATTCCCAATTCGTTACCACATGAATATTCAAAGAACATTATGAAAAACCCTATATTGTTAAGCAGAAAGAACTAAGAATCTAGCAGGGCAAGAACGAAAAGAAAAAATTGAAAGGTAGTAAATGTGGTTTTGCAGCGACAGTTGTCGTTTTAAGTACTCGTTTATTTGGTTTAACGTGTCCATTCATGTTTACTTTGGCTTCAAATAAGATTCCATGAACGAACAGACACACACCTAAATAGAACCACACATGCAAACGCCCTAATAAAGACATTATACACCATATGTGGCATGTAAGTATATGAGAGCATTAGGGTGGCCCTTTAGCCAATAGTCCAAAATTCATTTAATTTAGGCTATCGTTTCTCAAAGTGTACGTTCTAGTATTAAACATTGGTGCATCAGAATACAGATGATCATTTATATATATTTTAAAAAGGTGGGCTCTTTAGCAAAGAGTCTAAATATGTTGTACATGTTACCAACTAATATTAAAAAACTGAAAAGATCGATCTCTATTTCTGATCCGCCATTTTTATGATCATCACCAGCTTGGTATATAAAATTTTCAAAATCGGTCAAGTAAAACCAGATTTATGGATCCAAATGTGAGACAACCTCCAAAAAAGTTGATACTTTCCAAAAATATTTAATGAAGATCTGCACATAACACAGTGCAACAGTGAAAAAAAAACACACGATCATGACTATATAGGTTCGACTCTACTACCAAAGTGTAGTAAAACCCTATAGTCAGTTTGTCCATTTTGGTGTCCTCTAAAAAAGGTGTCAGTTTTCGGTTAACAGCTAATTCACACTTTGTGATACGGCTCAACTTTATATGGCAATAATATAGCTAAAGTCCGCCAAATAAATTTTGTTAAAATTTTTTTCAAAAAAATGGCTTTTTCGTGCACTTATGTTGAAAAAATATAGGAAGAAAAAAATTTTTTTTTACTTTTTTTAGAATAACTTCCATGGTCTCCTAATTTTTCACTACCAATATTTAGCAAAGTTGTAGCTACGGTAAAGTTGAACAACTCTGGAGAACTTATCAATACATTCTGAACGTGTCTAGTCACTCTAAATAGCACATAAAGATCACTTTGTACCTTAACAATTTTCGTTTTTACTATATTTTGACTATAAAACAAAGATTTTTTGTTAAAATAGTATGATCAAGTCCACACTTCTATGTTGTGCTGTATTATTTACTCGGCTGAGGTGTCACACATTTAAAAAAAAAATCTCCAAAAAGCCATTTGTTATCCGAATGAGCTGAAATTAAAAATATAGATAGTCCTTGAGAAGGCCTACAAAAATAAGCTTTTATCTGTAGGTTATCTCTTTCAGTTCAAGAGATATTTAGGTTTAATTTTTTTTTTTTAAATTTAGCTCGATCTTTATTTTGTATTTTATATATGATGGGCCTACGAAAGGTCGAAATTTGTTTTTTTATATATGACGTATATTTGCGATAAAATTCTAAAGAAAATAAAACAAACTTGATAACAATTATTTCGTCCCTATAAAAAGTTACACGCATCCAAAATTTAAGCTTCTTTTTATAATTTCAAATTTGAATGCGTGTGTTTTTTAAATATTTTCCCAAAAAAGTCCCCATATTTTTTCTTTTATAAAAAAATTATTTTCTTCGTGGCTATATACGTCTTTTTATGATTTGGAAAGAGAACTTAACGCAAAAACTTATAAAGTAAAATTTGACTAACTTAAGCGGACATTCTATTCCCCAGCCCTATCCAAACTTGGCCAATTTTGAAAAAAATTTTAGGTTTGAGTAAAAAATTCTAAAAATGCAAAGCACCGATCCTCAGAAACTCGACATATTTGTATATATGTTATTTATATTCACACAAAACGTTTTTATATCATATTGTAAATAACGTTAAAGTGGGCTATTTTCAAAAAAAAAACTCAATTTTTTGAACACATTTTTCCCGTTTTAGGAATTTTGATGTTCAAACAAAGTATGGCAACATTAGTGATGCCATTAACTTAAGAACATTATAGATCTAAATCCAAATTTTATTGTGATATCTGTAACTGTTCAAATTTTTCATTAATTCAAAGTTTTTATTCTTCTTGATGGAAAATCACCATTTTATAATATTGTCAGTTTTTAAGAAAAAACACAAAATTAATTCATTTCACTAAAATGTCAATCTAGTAGTCATAAGGTTTCCACCGAGTTCAAAAACTTATATTAAAAGCTTATATTTACTCTTCAGAAGCTTCACAAACCATTCTATTTAGAATGCCTAGATATGTTCGGATTGCATTGATATGTTCACAAGAGTTATTCAGATTTACCGTAGCTACAACTTTGCAAAATATTGTTATTGAAAAATTAGGAGTTCCTGAAAGTTGTTCTAAAAAAAGTAAAAAAATTTTCTTCCTATATTTTTTCAACAAAAGTGCACGAAAAAGCTATTTTTTGGAAAAAAATTGTAACAAAATTTATTTGGCGGAATCTTAGCTATATTATTGACATATAAAGTTAAGCCGTGTCACAAAGTCTGAATTAGCTGTTAACCAAAAACTGATGACACCTTTTTTAGAGGCCCCACTGATTTTCAGAAACTTTGGGGGCCAAAAAAAAAATCGGTCACCAAAATGGACAAACTGAGTATAGGGTTTTACTACCCTTTGGTAGTAGAGTCGAACCTATACTGTCATGATCTTGTGTTTTTCCAAAAGTCTTCATTTGTTGCATAGTGTAATTGGTCATAGTTCTAATATAAGCAACACTTCATCGTTTGTGAATAACGGTCAATAGTTGAGCACAGCTTCCATATAAAAATTATAATGTATTGCACCTTTATGAGCCAATTCATTGCATGAACAATCGTGGGTTTTGAAAAAGTTATGAAGAAAACTAAAAAAAGGACGACAAACCCGATTTTTGGCAAAAACTCGACTAGAACTCAAATATACTTTAAATTATGTTTGAGCACCCATGAAAATAAGAAAAAAAACTTTTCTTTGGGAAACACAAAGAAATGGTCTTACCAAATTTAGGATCGTCCCATACAGGTCATTGCTTCCATATAGAAACCACTTCCGGAACATACATTAATCTCCATAAATATCTTATACACCTATCCCTCGATTTATATGATACTTTTTTTACACGATTTCACTTTTAAACGATTTTTTTGGTTTTCGTTTACATCGAGGGATGTGGAAATTACCTCAATTTACACAATTTTTTTTTATATTTTTAGCAAAAATATTTGTTTTTAGAAAATATATCCTGCACAATAATCAAAAATAGTTATGTATAAAAAATTTAAAACATAAGGTGCTTCTAGCAATTCACAATTCTCCTGGACATCCACAAGACTTGCAACATGAGAATGTGCAAGTTATATTTCTACCAAAAATACGACTTCTTTGTTGCAGCCTTAGACCAGTGAATAATTTCAAATTTTAAAGCATTGTATATCAAGCAATAATTCAGGTATATTTTAGATCAAACCGAAATATTTTATTTTTTATTATATTTTATTTTTATATTTTAGATCAAACCGAACAGTAATGAATGAATGCACGGAAAACATTTGCAATATTAGATTGTGTAAAGCATGTTGCGTTGACTTATACTGCACTCAAATAATCAACGTTCTAATGCTGTTGGAGAAAATGTTATACTATATTGTCAATCCTTATAACATGAATATCCTGAGACAGTGCAAGGAGAATGGTTTGATGATATTGAAGAATTGACGACAAATAAAGAATTAGATATTGAAGATTTAGAAAATATGGTGATCGAAATAAACAACAACGATTTCGATGAAGGAGTCACGGTTTCAGTAGCACTGACAACAAATAATTTTAGTGAAGGGCTAGAATAAGGCCGAAAATTGGGAACTCATTTTTTTAAAAAATGAACCAAATATTGAAAGGTCTTTCGCATCCAGCGATACATTTCACAGACTTAGGATATGTCGCGACATGTCGCCTACTAAAAAGTTACGAATAGTAGTGGAATATAGTGATGAAGAATGGATTGGACAGTCATCACTTCCAATCAATGTATTGATTTTAACTGAATTTTCTAACCAATATTTTAAATTTATTTGTAATTGGGTTTTTTTTCCACTTACATGATTTCTGATACAAAAATTATCCATTTCGATTTACACGATTTTTTCACGAGGGTATAAATTTTTACTCAAATATTCTTTGTTGATCAAAAATGTTTAGAATTAAAAACGTCCAAAATCGGTGGAACAAAAAAAAATTTAAATAGAAATGTTTGTCCGGACGTCGCACAGTACACAGTAGAGCAGAGTCGAATTTTTTGGATATAAATCTGGCTTTTCTAAACTGCTGTGCCTATCGGAATCAAATTTGACGTAGGCGTAGCCCCCTACAAATGCTGAAGGACTGATTTTTAAAAGTGGCATATTTTTGAATTTAATTGAGATATTGACTTCCAATATTTCTTGTAAGAAAAAAATTAGTTCGGAATAAATGTGGATCAAATTGCTCCTAATATTTGCAATCCTATTAAAATTTTGATACAAATTTTAGTTTTAGGAACTCAATAAATATGTAATAAAATCTTTATTTATTTACAAAACTCAATGAATCCTGCAATTCCTTAAAATTAGTGCGAAAATCCCAAAAATTTAATTTTTTATAATTTTTCCCATTGGGTCCACATTTCCTTCGGGTCTAGGATAATACTTTGGGAATAAATAGAGAACACATCAAGCTTTCCAAAGCGGTTTACCGTTTTCTAATCCCAGCTTTGGCCCAAGTTTGAAATTTTGATAAAAAATTTGAAATTTTGATAAAAAATAGGTCAATTTTCGAAGGACGTATGGGCTACATAATCGAAAAATTGGACAATACAGAAAAACATAAAATGGTTATATATTTTAAAAGAAAATTTTTTTTAACATAGAAAAAGGTTTAAGGCTATTTTTACTAATTTTTTAGAATTTTTTAATTGAAAATCGTTTATTTTTGGATTCATAATTGATATTGCTCTGAAATCTATTGTATATTATTAGTAATTTAGTTGTCTAACTAACAAAAAAAATCGTGTCCAGTCGTTCCAAAAGTATGCCCTATATTTTTAAAAAAGTGAACCAAGGTATGGCCAAATTTTAAAATTTCAATATTAAATTTTCTATAACTTGGAAATTATACAGCCCTTTCGAAACTATAAAAATCTTTGAAATCGGATGGGAAACAAAAAAATAGCCTTCATGGCGCTGCCCCTGAAAAAAATTGTTTGGACAAAATTAATTTTTTTGCCAATTTTTTTTTTACAACAATCACTGACTTTGTAAGCCTCTATATAGGAAACTAAATAAACTATCTATAAGAATTGAAGAAAAGGTCGATCAACAGTTATACAATAATCTTTTATTTTCATCGACCACTTCTTTTAGACTCTCCCTAATGTTCATATGTATGTCCACATATTTGTTGTTGCCACTCTGTTGAAAGGTTATATGTGTTTATTACCATTACGAACAGTTGATTGCATCCTATAATACAATATTTTGCTAGTTAGTTGATTATGTTGCATCAGGACAACAAGCAACAACAACTACATCAGCAACAAATATATGAAAATAAAACAGACGACCCCTTAGCAGCAGTTTCTACACTTTAATCAGATTGGATTTTTTTTTTTCCTTTATTTCTTTCTTGCTTTTCTGTAATTTTTTCTATCCTCTATGTTTGTCTGGGAAAATTTCAATTCATTAGAAAGGAAAATATTGGTAAACATTATCCTGAATAATAAAATAGAATAAATGTAAAGTATTAAGGAATTCCGTTGTGTCTTGAATATTAAGGGATAGAAAAATTATCTGCTTTAAAATTTGATCATTTTCCAGCAAAGATTTTAATTTTGTGTGTAACGACAAACATTTGAGATTTTAATACATATCGAAAATATGACTTTTATTGTTATTTTAATAAATAAATATAGAAAGTATAATGCAACATAATATCTAGTTAAGTAACAAAGTAATTTAAACGAAGTTTGAAGACTCTCATAATTATATTTACATCGTTACGGAATGGACCAGACAAATGGCTGGTATATTTTTAGCCGAACAACTTAGAATGATGAGAAAGTAATTCAAACAAAAAAAATGTTCAAATAAATCCAATACGGGCTTTCAAAAAAATAGAAAACAGTTTGAAGGTTCATCGTAACAAAAACCATTAAACAGTATAAAGAAGTCTTGAACCATAGACAACAACTAGATAGGTAACTGAGAGCCAAAAACCTAAGTCTGTTGTCAAAAACCTAATTCATGAGAATGTATTTTGTTATTGTATCACCCGTATGTGTGAAAAGAGAGTAATTTTTCCATATATATTACTCTCTCCTTCCGTTCTATGTGTTTATTCTATGTCTTGAACATTGAAAAGAAACCTGGATCAGGAAGAAAAAAAGGTCTAACAGATATTAGTAAGGCAAATGAAGTCGAACAGCTCTTTCGAAGAGCACCGAACACTTCTACCAGAAAATCAGCTCGTAAAGTTAAATAAATTCCCTGATTCTTTTGTGAGCAGAGCCAAAGTTAATGCTGGGTTGAAGTCGTATAAAGTTCAGAAAGTTCCAGATCGCAATACGAGGCCATGTTCAAAAATAATTCTGGACAAAAACCAAACAAAATTCCCCAAGAAGTTTCTTGTGTTTCAAGTATTTTGCAGTTGTGGCAAAAGAAGCCAATCATTTGTGACATCAGACACGATAAACACAGAAATATATATTACGGAATGTCTACAAAAATGTCTTTAAACTTTCTTAAAACAGCACAGAGTGCCTTCATATTCCTGTCACGGGAGGCGTATCCACTCAACTGTCCAGAACTTCGGCAGTTAAGTTTCAAAAAGGTAACGGAAGCAAATATAAAATCTTTAATGGAATGAATTCCGGAAAAAGTGGAAAATTTTATAAATACCGAGTAATATAGATACAAATATCTCAACATATAATGAATTTGTACCATATTTGAATTAATTTAGGTATTTTTGTGACTTTTTAAAGTTTAAGTTTTACTTAACTTAATACATGTATAATTATTTTTGTCACACTCTTTCCGTGCATTAAAAGCCAATGCAATTTTTTATAAAAAAATAGTAGACTTGCAAAAAATAAACATTGTTGTCCTAAGCAGTTTGGTATTGAAAATCAGCAAAATCGGTTCAGTAGAACCAGAGCTATGAACCAAAATGTGAGACAACCTAAAAAAAATTGTCATTTTTGGTAATTTGAGTAAATATGTTGCAGATAATACCATGGAACTTTACACACGTTATTTTTATAATAAAACAAGTAAGAAAGTATGGTCGGTCAAGCCCGACCATATAATACCCTACACCAAGTAAATGAGTAAAAACATTTTTCTTTTAAAATATCAATAATTTATATTCGTGAGTGATTTTCGGAAGGTGTTAAAAATAACAAATTTTAATTTTTTATATAAAACAATATTAAATCTTTATTGAATGAATAATTTTCAAAGAATAATTTTATTTAAAATATGACAGACAAATGTTTCAAAGAGAAATTACAATTAGTATTATTTGTTTTTAAAACAAGTAGATATATTTATAACATTCCCTCACTCCTATTTAGTTCTACTCGAGATTTTTTTCTTATTCTTTCTGAACGTCTAGGAGTAAATTGTTGTTGGCGTTTTTCAGATCGGCTTCTTATAAACATCTGTTGACGATCAATAGTTTGCTGAACATTTGTTGAAGATTTGGTAGGAATCTGTGTATTTCCTGTTAAATTATCAGGCTGTACAGTGAGCTGTTCATTTGCTGAATTGTTGGGACTATTAGCTGATTCATTATTTGGAATTTGTAAATTATTTTCTGGATGTCTCTGTTCTTGTTGGTTCAACTGGTTATTTGGAATTATTATGTCTAAATCGATGTTTCTGGTCCTTGGAAAAGTAAATTGATTCGAATTTTGATCATCGTTCGATTGTTGATTGTGGTTTGTTACATCCAGTCTATTTTTCATTTGATTTTGATGTCTTTTTATTATTCCTTGTAATGTGTCTATTAAATACATGAAATTTCCAATCTTATCTTTTACCTCACCCTGTATCCAACGTTTATTTCCTGAAAAATTTTTTACATATACTTTTTGACCAATATTAAATTTTGAACTTGTATTAATATTATTATGTTTAACTGGAAACATTGCTGTTAAAATTGTTCGTGGTTGACGACCGTGCAATAACTCTGCCGGTGATCTGCCTGAAATCGGATTTGGAGTTGCTCTGTATGTTGTGAGATATTTATATAAAGCCTGTTCTTGTTTGGGTTCTTCTTGACATATTTTATAAAATGACGATTTAAAAGTTCGAACAAAACGCTCTGCTAATCCATTCGAGGCTGGGTGAAACGGTGCAGTTGTTAAATGTTCTATTGAGTTCAGTTGACAAAAACGCTTAAAATCAGACGAAGTGAATTGCGTGCCATTATCACTAACTATCGTTTGTGGAAGACCTTCTATGCCAAAAATATTTTGTAAAGCAATTATAGTTGATTGTGTTGTAGCTGAAGATACTTGTTTCACATATGGAAATTTGGAATATGAATCCACAATGATAAGCCACATCTTGTTGAAGAAAGGACCAGCAAAATCGATGTGTACTCTTTCCCATGGTTGTGTAGATTCTGGCCACGATGAAAATTCTTGTTTAGGACTTGAACTATTTTCTTGACATACTGAACATGTCTTTGATATTTTTTCGATTTCTTCATCTATTTTTGGAAACCATATATACCTTCTAGCTAGTTGTTTCATTCTGGTTGCACCCCAGTGACCTTCATGTAACATATTTAAAACTTTGGAGCGGAGTGCCATTGGAATAATTACACGAGAACTATCATTGTGAAGAAGAAGTACACCATTTTCTATGGAAATTGAATGTTTTCTAACAAAATATGGATTTATTACATTATCGGGTTTGATATGTTCTGGCCAACCATTCATTACGTAATTAGAAACCATTTTTAAAATCTCATCTTCTTTAGAGTATTTAGATATGATACTTGCATCAATGGGACAATCTTCTAAAATGGTATTGTATACTTCTTCAATAAATTGAATATCAGTTTCATTTTGATCAAATTCAATATCATCACCAATAGGTAACCTTGAAAGTGCGTCTGCATTTGCGTGATGAGTTGTTGATTTAAATTTAATGGAATAATCATAAGCTTGCAAAGTAATTGCCCAGCGTTGAAGCCGATGCAATGTCATAACAGGAAGTTTTTTGAATGGATGAAACAATGTAGTAAGAGCTTGATGATCAGTTACTAATTCAAAATGTCTACCATAGAGATATTGGTGAAATTTCGTCACTCCAAAAATTATGGAAAGAGCCTCTTTTTCTATTTGAGAATAATTCATTTGACTTGAATTAAGAGTTTTCGAAGCAAAACATATCGGTTTCTCAGATCCATCAGGAAACCTATGAGACAAAACGGCCCCAATTCCATGCTTTGAAGCATCAGTAGCCAAAATAATTGGATATTTGTCATCATAATGGACTAATTGGACTATATTCATAATATCTTGTTTCAATGTTTTGAATGCAGATTCTTGTCGCTCACCCCAAACAAATTTCACATTCATTCTTCGTAGCTCATTAAGAGGTGATGCAGTTTTAGAAAAATTTGGTATGAATTTGTTATAGTAATTTATTTTTCCTATAAATGCCTCTAACTCTTTAATATTTGATGGTTTAGGCATTTGTCGAATGGCATCTAATCTTTTTTCTGATGGTTTGATACCATAACAATCAATGATGTGACCAACATATTCAACCGATGATTTTGCAAAAGAACATTTTTCAGGTTTACATTTTAGTCCATGGAACTTTAGTTTTGTAAGCACATTTGTCAAATTCCTAATATGTTCATCATTTGATCGACCTGTTACAATTATATCATCCAGGTAAACGGCACACCCGGGAATACCTGCTACGATCTCTTCCATAAATCTTTGGAAAATTGCTGGAGCACTTGAGATTCCGAAAGGCATTCGGTTATATTGGTATAAACCAAAGGGTGTATTAATTACCATAAATTTCCTTGAATCTTCAGAGAGTTCAATTTGTAAATACGCTTCACTTAAATCGATTTTTGAAAAATATTGACCTCCTTGGAGTTTATGGAAGAGGTCCTCAATTCGTGGTATGGGGTATCTATCAACTTCAATTTGAGCATTTAAAGTAACTTTGAAATCTGCACATATTCGAATAGAACCATTAGGCTTTTTTGCAACAACTATTGGGGATGCCCATTCGCTAGTCTTAACTGGTTTTATGACATTGATAGACTCAAGGCGATTAATTTCGTCACGAACTTTTTCATATAAAGCAAATGGTAAAGAATATGGCTTCATGAATTTTGGAACAGAATTTGATTTCAAATTTACTTTTGCTTTAAAAGTTTCACAATGACCAAGACCATCAGAAAAAATTATGCTAAAATCTTTTTGAAGATTATTGAGTGCTATTTCTAGGGTTTTTCGAGATTCGTTTTGTATTTGTAAGCATTCTTCATTAGATAAATTGTAAAATGGATATTTTATTTCAAACCTTAATTGTTTAAACCAATCGTACCCAAATATGTTAGTTACGTGATCAATATCAACGACATAAAGATTTAATAGTTTCCTTTCATTACCTATTTCAACTTCGACGGTAGTCTTTCCTTTTAATGGTAATACTGTACCACCATAAGATGTCAATACTTTATTGGTAGGAATACACAATGGACAATGTAGTTTTCTATAAACGTCTAACCCAATCAGGGAGCATGAAGCTCCAGTGTCTATTTGAAATACAAAATTTATGTTATTTACCTTGATATCAATCATTATTTTCTCTCTACTGTTTTGAATATTATTAACGCTTGAAATCCCGAATTCTTCTATTTGACTTATAGATGTTTCTTGAACTTGACGAACTTTTTGATAGTTTTTATTTTGATCAGCTAAACTTTCCCTTTGTACATTTGTTGCTTGCGATTGACATACTTTCGATATATGACCTAATTTATGACACTTATTGCATTTTGTTTTATTTTTGAAGTGATAACAATCAATTCGTTGATGAAATTTGCCACAACCTGGACAGGACTGAAAATATTTATTTGAGATATTAGTTTGTAATCGATTTGAGGAACGTTGTACAGCATTAACGTCAGTTGATGATTCTACGGTACTTCCTATTTCACTGGATGCATTTACAGTTGCTTCGAAAATGTTACAAATTTGTAGCACTTCTTCTAATGTTGGATTTGACTTTTGAAGACAAGATGATCTGACTTTCTCATGTGGTGTGTATAATACGATTATATCTCTAATCTTATTATCGACGTACGATTCTCTGCAGTTTTCGTTATTACATGTAAAATCACATTGTCTTGCAGCTCCACGCAGTTCTGCAACCCATTCGTTATAACTTTGATTCGGTTTCATCCTCATGTTATTATAAAATTTGAATCGAGCCGCCAAGATATGTAGCTTTTTCATAAAATATTCATCTAATGTACTTACTAATTCTTTGTATGACTTCTCTTCAGCTTTACCCTCGAACAATTTTTGCAATAATTCCAATATATCAGTCCCAACCCAACTGAGAAAACAAGAACGTTTTGTGTCATCACAAGAAATGGAGTTAGCTTTAAAATAATGTTCCATTTGAAACTGATAGGTAGACCATTTGTCAACTTCTGTGTTGAATTTTCCGAAAGATGGTATTGATGGCGCATTTTTGTTTTTTGAAACTACATCTTCCATAAGAGATTTATTCTGCGCAAGAATTTGAGTTACAAATTGTTGATTCGACTGCTGGAATTGCTGCAGGATTTGAGATAGAGCGTTCATATCCATTTTTAAATATAAGATGTATATCCTCGTCGCCAAATGTTAAAAATAACAAATTTTAATTTTTTATATAAAACAATATTAAATCTTTATTGAATGAATAATTTTCAAAGAATAATTTTATTTAAAATATGACAGACAAATGTTTCAAAGAGAAATTACAATTAGTATTATTTGTTTTTAAAACAAGTAGATATATTTATAACAGAAGGGGGCCTTATATGGGAGCTATGACCAATTATGGACCGATCACCATAAAATTAGGTCGTGTGATTTATGTCTATATTAAAGTTAACTATGTTGAATTTTATGTGTATACCAACATTTTTAAGCGATTTATGCACGTTAAAGTCATTTTCGGAAGCGGGTCTATATGGGAGCTATGACTAATTATGGACCGATCGTAACAAAATTTGGTGACATGAATTTTGTGTATATAAAACTTATTTGGAGCGGAATTTGTGGAGATACATATATAAATTAAACATTTATGGCCGATAAAGTCCAATTTCGGGAGGACATTTGTATCGGGGCTAGGTGAAAGAGTGGACCGATTTCAGCCAGTTTCAATAGGCTTGGTCCTTGAGCCGAAAAAATAATATGTACCAAATTTGATCGAAATATCTTCAAAATTGCGACCTGTACTCTGCTCACAAGGTTTACATGGACAGCCAGCCAGCCAGCCGACCAGACGGACGGACGGACGGACGGACATCGCTTAATCGACTCAGAAAGTGATTCTAAGTCGATCGGTATACTTTAAGGTGGGTGTTAGACTAATATTTTTGGGCGTTACAAACATCTGCACAAACGCATAATACCCTCCCCACTATGGTGGTATAGGGTATAATGACTAACTCTGGTGAAAATTATAAGATTCGGTTCAAGATTTCTCCTAGCCCCCATACAAATTTCTTCCCGTAATATGGTGCTATGGTCTATAAATGCCTTCAGAATTGCAGTATCCATACAAAATTCATCAAAAATAAGTTTCGTTCTAAAAGAAATCACAACACTAAATATTTTTTTTGGGATTGGCCCATATTTGACCATAGCCCCCATATAAAGTTCACTTCCGAAAATCACTTAAATTAGCATTAATATCTTAAAATATCGCTATTAAGTTGAAATTCGTCATAAATAATCCCCATATATACCAAAATCGCTATACCCAATTCTATGATGATCGGCCTACAACACCGTGCAACAGTGAAAAAAACACACGATGATGACTATATAGGTTCGACTCTACTACCAAAGTGTAGTAAAACCCTGTACTCAGTTTGTCCATTTTGGTGACCGATTTTTTTTATGGGCCCCCAAAGTTTTTGAAAATCAGTGGGGCCTCTAAAAAAGGTGTCATCAGTTTTTGGTTAACAGCTAATTCACACTTTGTGATACGGCTCAACTTTATATGGCAATAATATAGCTAAGAGCCCGCCAAATAAATTTTGTTAAAATTTTTTTCCAAAAAATAGCTTTTTCGTGCACTTATGTTGAAAAAATATAGACAGAAAATTTTTTTTTTTTTACTTTTTTTAGAAAAAATTCCAGGGTCTCCTAATTTTTCACTAACAATATTTAGCAAAGTTGTAGCTACGGTAAAGTTGAACAACTCATGAGATTATATCAGTGCATTCTGAACGTGTCTAGTCACTCTAAATAGACTACTTTGTAGCTTAACAATTTTCGTTTTTACTATTTTTTGACTCTAAAACAAAGATTTTTTGTTAAAATAGTATGATCAAGTCCACATTTCTATGTTGTGCTGTATTATCTACTCGGCTGAAGTGCTCCGAATGGGTGGACCCTCAATGTCACACATTTAAAAAAAAATCGCCAAAAAGCCATTTGTGATCCGAATGAGCTGAAATTAAAAATATGGATATGGACTACAAAAATATGCTTTTATCTGTAGGTATCTCTTTTAGTTCAACAGATATTTAGGTTTAATCTTTTTTTTGTATTTTATATATGATGGGCCTACGAAAGGTCGAAATTTGTTTTTTATATATGACGTATTTGCGATAAAATTCTAAAGAAAATAAAACAAATCTG
Organism: Calliphora vicina; assembly: GCF_958450345.1. Classification (NCBI taxonomy): domain Eukaryota; kingdom Metazoa; phylum Arthropoda; class Insecta; order Diptera; family Calliphoridae; genus Calliphora; species Calliphora vicina. Next base: position 32,678,021 of record NC_088784.1, read on the forward strand.
ATAACAATTATTTCGTCCCTATCAAAAGTTACTCGCATACAAATTTGAAGCTTCTTTTTATATATTTCAACTTTGTATGTGTGTGTTTTTTAAGTTTTTTCCCAAAAAAGTCCCCATATTTTTTCTTTTATAAAAAAATAATTTTCTTCGTGGCTATATACATTTTTTTATGATCTGGAAAGAGAACTTAATGCAAAAACGTATAAAGTAAAATTTGACTAAGTTAAGCGGAGATTGTCCCCCCAGCCCTATCCAAACTTGGCCAATTTTGAAACAAAATTTTAGGTTTGAGTAAAAAATTCTAAAAACCCAAAGCACGGATCCTCGGAAACTCGACATATTTGTATAGCCCTATATGTTGTTTATACACATACAAAACGTTTTTACTATCATACTGTAAATAACATCAAAGTGGGCTATTTTCTGAAAAAAACTCAGTTTTTGGAACACATTTTCCCCATTTTAGGAATTTCGATGTTTGAAAACAAAGAATGGCCACATTAGTGATGCCATTGCCTTAAGAACATTTAGATCTATATTACTTCCAAATTTTATTGTGATATCTGTAACTGTTCAAATTTTTCATTAATTCAAAGTTTTTATTTTTCTTGATGGAAAATCACCATTTTATAATATTGTTAGTTTTTAAGGTAAAATATGTCTGAAAAAACATAAAATTAATTCATTACACTAAAATGTCAATCTACAAGTCATAAGGTTTCCACCGATATCAAAAACTTATATAAAAAGCTTATATTTACTCTTCAGAAGCTCCACAAACCATGCCCACTTTCAAAAATTTTAATGCTTTTTCATATCTTGCATCAAGCCGGTCTTGCGTGATCAAGATTGGACAAAGTGATACGCCCGGATCATACCGATAATGATTTGCCCATTCTTCGTTATTAAAGCACAATAGAGAAGTATACACTTGAACATAAATTTTTAACAAAAAATTTTTGTTTTAGAGTCAAAATATAGTAAAAAACTAAAATTTGTATGCTACAAAGTGATTTTTGACAGCTACATATTTAGAATGCCTAGATATGTTCTGATTGCATTGATATGTTCACAAGAGTTATTCAGATTTACCGTAGCTACAACTTTGCGAAATATTGTTATTGAAAAATTAGGAGTCCCTGGAAGTTATTCTAAAAAAAGTAAAAAAAAAATGTTTCATCCTATTATTTTTCAACAAAAGTGCTTGCTTTTGGAAAAAAATTTTAACAAAATTTATTTGGCGGACTCTTAGCTATATTATTGCCATATATAGTTAAGCCATATCACAAAGTCTGAATTAGCTGTTAACCAAAAACTGATGACACCTTTTTTAGAGGCCCCACTGATTTTCAAAAACTTTGGGGGCCCATAAAAAAATCGGTCACCAAAATGGACAAACTGAGTATAGGGTTTTACTACCCTTTGGTAGTAGAGTCGAACCTATACTGTCATGATCTTATGTTTTTCCAAAAGTCTTCATTTGTTGCATAGTGTAATTGGTTATAGATCCCATATATAGCAACCTAAATGTGTATGCAGGTGGAGGGTATTTAAGATTCGGCAAAGCCGAATATACCGTTCTAACTTGTTTTAAATAAATTTGTATTATTTTCCAGCAATAGAAATATGCAGATAACCACATAAGCTGTAAACATAGGTATGGATTGGGCAAAGTTGGTTATGCTTTTCAAAGATTTCTTTTGTTGTTGAAATAAATAAATAAGCACATAACCCGATGACCAGGAACCATGAACAACCTTACTAAGTATTTGCTAGTGCATATTATTCTTTTTTAGGTGCATTTCTTATGTGCATTCAAAGTTTGAAGACTTTCGCAATAGTTCTACAGCTATATTTCAAAATAAAGTAAAGTACCACGCCCACTGTTACGATTCCGCCCAATTTTAATTAAACTATGTACAATAGCAATAACGAAATATATGTTTTGCAGCTTTAGTTGTTTATATATTAAATTACTTTACAAATATTTAAGTACAGGAAATGGTAAAAGTATGTGACTCTTAAAAAGTTTTAAAACTAACGTTATTATAATTATCCACATATTCAAAAATAATAATTATTTTATATGGAAGATGCCCACTGTTACGATGCCGTCCATGTTTAACTATGTAGAAAAGTAATCGATAATAACTATTTATTTTGTCCCATTTTAAATACTCGATATTTCTTATGGAAAATGTTTTTGGTAAAATTGAATCCCCCTCATTCCTCCCGTCTAAGCCCTATCATGCCAACAACAGACATGCGGGCGAAGGGTTTCTTCCTCTGATCAAATGGTATATTTTATTCTATCGCAATTACTACACTTTTTCTTCTGATTTGATTTCCACAGTATATACTTAATCAAACTAAAGCCTTAACGTTTGCTATTCAACTGCATGATATATATTGATATTCTACTTTGGTTTAGAAGTTATACAGTCATAAATGTTGAGGATTAAAAATACTTCATTCGGACGAAAGTCGGGTTTTAAGAGAAGAACTATTTTGCAAAGATGCCACATAAGGAAAGAACACTATATATCATATTGAGCTTTCAACAAGCCACCGCAAAATTGTTCCTTTTTAAAATTACTAAAGCAAATCGTATTTTTGAGTATAATCGACAGTTTCAGATATTATATACATACATTTTGAAAAAGCGCTTATATCCATCTATATAATATTGTGAGAAAATATTATTGTACCTTATTAATTTGGAATTTATTTTGAAGTTTGCATAAACAAATTTAGTTAGTATTTAATAATGTGGTTCATCAATTAGATATTAAACGATTTCATGATTGTGCAATTTTGGGATTTTCTCTAAAAGTTGCAGTATTTTTTCTGGAGAGATGAGTATATAAAATATAAGTAATGTGTAGGGTCGCAAATTAAAGTTATAGAAATTCCAAATAAAATGACAAATTTATATGAAGCTATCTGTACCAGTTAGGAAAAATTGGACAAATATCTGAGAAATAGCCCTGAAATTTTATTTTACAGACCTCTTTCCAGTTCAAAAATACGCATATTTAATATTAATTGCGTTAAGCCAATATTTATCATACGACACGATGTCTAACAACTCGTGCACATCAAATAACCTTAATAAATTTGCGATAACTATTAGGTAATCAACGATAGTTATCGTTACCGATTAGCTACCGTTTACTTTAAATTACACTTTCAGTTCAACTACCGTTACCGAAATAGCTGCAGTTACCGTTGCCGAGCTTCTATAAATAATTCCAATTTTGTTTTGATTTTGTAAATTTAATTCAGAGTAAAATTACCATGTTTGCCAAACCCCAAAAATATAGTTAGAATTGAATACTTGTTGAACTAAATTGTTGAATAAAAAATTATTTTTCACAAACATCTTAATTTTTTAACCTCAATTTTAGCATTAGTTTTTAATAATTCCTGGCAGCACAGTTTTCAAAAGTGACACAGTAAGTTTGGTATTTGTTGTTATGGCTTCTAAAATGTTGTGTAATAATCACCCCTTTAAAGTAATAATATTTATTGCCTGTCTGAAATTTAAAATGTTTAATATTTTAAACTTAACCCTTTTAACCCTGTGTCTGCGTGCGGTTGTGTGTATTGCGTCTAAAATGCAAACTAATCCCTTTGAGTTCGAATTTAAGATGCGAGTAAAATATGCGATTATCATAATTCGTATTAGTCTTAAACATAGGAAAATACAGACATGCAGATGTATGTAATGTAAGACTACCAACAACAATGTTTCTAACGTTTGCGGTTACGACATATTTTAACCAAACAGTTCTGCACATGCTTGCATATACATATACTTCTAACACCACAGACATATACATATGTATCCTGTAGTTCTTGGAACTAGTTTTGCGGTGATCAATTTTTTAGCTGTATAAAACAATGGCTGGTTACCCACTAACCTAATTGTGAGGACACTGCTAAATGTTAAATATATATTGTGATATTTTGATCACGATCCATTTTAATGGAATTAACTGATATTATTTAAAAACCAAATTGTTCGCCTATATGCAGAGCAAAATATGGTTCGGCATGATTACGACAACTAGACTGTGTTCTTGGTAACAATATATTGTTGTCATAAACATATAATTGTTGTTTTCATATAATTTCAGCAATATTATCGTTACCTTAAACATCATTACGTTCATCTCAATTATAAATTTGAGTGTAGTTTACCGAAGCATGTTGCTCTTAGATTATGATTACTATGACCATGTTTTTTCTCTGCCTCCGAATTTTAAACTGCAGGGTTTATACATATGTATATTTTTGTGTGTATGTTGCATGTAATTCTACCAACAACTACATAGCAACCATCAATTTACGCGTTGATCCTATTTTAACGGTTAAGAACCTGGCGGTATGAATACAAAATAGTTTGTCGACTGCCATCAATCTTAATTTTAGAAAAACATGGTTGTGTTAGTGTAACTATGTGTGTATAATAGCTGTATGTTAGTTTATTTCTATGAGTGTAAGTATATTTCTAAGCCAGAATTTTTTTTCTAACAAATCGAGGGAGTTAATCATGAATACGGTTGACTCTAAATTGATGGCATGTTTGTATGAGAGCTAAATTTTGTAACATAGGGTGGCCCTTATTTTTAACATTTTTGGATTTTCGATGCTACCAAGGTGTAAAATTCGCATTAGTTCCTCTTTTCTTAAATTTTCACTGTAAAAATTATACATCATTTCCTCTACTCCTTCGCAAACAAATACAATTGTATCCGGCAGTTTTTTATATCTAAATATTGATTTGACTCTCTTTAGAGGAACCAGTGCGATATGTTTAAATATTTTCAAAGAAAAATCACCAGTATCATCCGTAGCCTCCAAATAACGTACATGATTCATACATCAATATATCCTCTATAGAGCCGGTTCGGTAGCTGTAAAAAATTGGCTCAGATATAAGGAAAAACCCAGAACAGCCTCGATTTATTATATATTTTTATACCCTACACCACCATAGTGGGGAGGGTATTATGCGTTTGTGCAGATGTGTGTAACGCCCAAAAATATTGGTCTAACACCCACCTTAAAGTATACCGATCGACTTAAGGTAGGGTCAGACTACGCAAATTATTTGACACAAGATGTTTCATGTGTTTGATCAAAACTACATCAAATAATTCATGGGTTGATTTTGTGTTCACACTGTACACATTTATTTGCCATATTTGTTTAATCAAACTACACCGAAATACTATCAAACACACAAAGGGGAAAATATATTTGACTTGTGGTCACATTTATGGTAATATTTGTTCTAAATAATTATTAAATAAAGCTGCAAAACAACTTTAATTTCTTTCATCAATAAAAAAGACATTTCTAGAAAGTAAAATATTACCAGATTTTGCATTACATTTGAAAGAATTATGAAATTTCAGTACTTTTATTTAAGCGTCAAATATTTTATGTTTCTAGTTTGAACACAAAATATTTTTGCACTGCAAACAAGAAAACAGCTGAATTTGGTCAAACAAATTTATTTGCCAATATGAAAACATTCTTGTAATGTGACCAATGTGTGACCACTAAACAGCAAATATTTTCCTGCATTTTGGGTATTTTTTTATTTGATCTTGCAATTCATTTGCAAGATCAAACAGCGTCAAATAACAGCTGTTGCATCATGTGTTATCGCAAAAGTAGTGTTGCTATATCTTAAATTAAAAATCGCTAAATAATGAAAACAAATCGCGAAAAGAACACAAGCTTGAACAATTTAATAATATAATTATTAAATGTTTATTTATTAAATTATATTACTATCACAATTGAAATTGAATGGAAATGTAATCATGTTTTATACTTGAAAAATATTTGAAATATTAAATATTTTTCAAACAAAAAACATATGGCTTGAATTTATGTTTCCTTTTTACTGGAGCATGCTATTGAAATAAAGTGTAATACAACTGTAATTCAATTGCTTGACTATAACTCAAGGCTTGAATTACACTTGCTATCAACTTGAATTCCAGTAAAAATGCTTATTGGTTTTTTAATACATATTATTAATCGAACACGACTTTTTCCAAACTTTTTTCATTCAGAATAAGAACATGTTCACAAATATTGTTAAATTTTATGGAAATGTTTACCTTTTTTACATAAATTTTTAATTAATTCCAATTCAATCGCATTATCTAAAAATTTATAATAAAAATTTTTTTATGATACTAAAATCAGAAAAGTGAAAAATGCTATTAGACAACTCTTCTTCTGTAGTAAAAAAAAATTAAACAGATCATACTGTTTAAGAATTATTTTTTAATTACAATCAATTCATACTATTTATGTATGTATAAAAAATTTTCTTTGATTTTAAATTCAATCTGTATAAAATTTCAGTTAATATTCCATATGTACATATGAGCAATTTTAAATTTTGAAAATAGACAAACTCCATGTATAAATAAAAATAATCAAACATCAGACTATGTTAAACGTACAAAAATATAAATCGCATAAAATTGCAAAAATCGCAACATAGACTTCATGTCTTCAATTAGTTTTTCTCCCAGTATGTCATCCTATGGTGAATGACTTTTATGTGAAGAAGAAGACTTCATTTATTGATGCAATTATTTAGTGAAAATAATTTAAATAACAAATATTCATGAAACATTGAATATGTATTTATGTTTAAAAAAAAAAATAGTGAATTTGTGTCTTTAATTTAGTACGAAAAATATTTAAATAATCTCCTCCTATTTTTCCGCCATGTTGAGCAAATAATTTTCTGTTTTTTCTATTTGATCAAACAATTATTTTATGAAAGTGTTTGATATAGTGTGACCACACGGCAAATATATTTACTGATTCTTTTTCGCAGCAGTTTGGTCAAACAAAAAGTGAAAAATTAAATTCAATATATGATAACAAAATTCAATAAATCTCTAATAATATGATTACTTTACAATTCGAAATAAGTGCTTTAACCTTAAAAATATTTGCAAGATCAAATTATATATTTTTTAGGTATTTATGTAGCTAGTGGTCACACTTTGTTCACATTAAGAAAATATTTTGTTTGCCGACAAATAATTTTGTTTGACTAAAATCATCTGTTTTGTTGTTTGCTCTAAATTTTATTTGTGGTCAGATTCAGGCAATGAAATATTTGACGATAAACGTCAAATATTAGCTGTGTGTGACCGTACCTTTAGAATCACTTTCTGAGTCGATTAAACGATGTCCGTCCGTCTGGCTGGCTGGTTGGCTGGCTGTCCATGTAAACCTTGTGCGCAGAGTACAGGTCGCAATTTTGAAGATATTTCGATAAAATTTGGTACATCAAATTTTTTCGGCCCAAGGACAAAGCCTATTGAAACTAGCTGAAATCGATCCATTATTTCACCTAGCCCCCATACAAATGTCCTCTCGAAATTGGACTTTATCGGTCATAAATCTTTAATTTATATATGTATCTACACAAATTTCGCTCCAAATAAGTTTTATATATACAAAACTCATGTCACCAAATTTTGTTACGATCGATCCATAATTAGTTATAGCTCCCATATAGACCCGCTTCCGAAAATCACTCACGAATATAAATTATTGATATTTTAAAAGGAAAATATTTTTACTAATTTACTTTGTGTAGGGTATTATACGGTCAGGCTTGACCGACCATACTTTCTTACTTGTTTTTATTGTCATTCCGTTTGTAATTTCTACATTTTTCATTTGCGACCCTACAAAGTATGTATGTATATTTATTCTGTATAGAGATGCTAATCGGGATTGATTTTTGAAAATCCCGGGGATCGGGATTTGGTAATCCCGGATCGGGATTTCGGCATTTTCGGGAAAATTTTTTAATTATGTCTTTACAATTGAAAGTAATTTTTTTATTTAGCAATTAATTTTTATTAGACACTAAAAAGCATACTATTGCATATATGGTTTCGTCTGCCATTCTGGAACGAATTTTGTTTCCTACATATGCTGCTGTCGAAAAACATCTTTCATATTGGCAAATACTTATAACAAATCTGCAAGTATTTTCCTCTTGTTCCTTCAGAAATAAAGTGATCTATTTATTTAGCAAGTTGCAAATCTACATTATAACTTGGTTTCGTCGTTGTTATTTGGGTTTTTTACATTTATTAATAATATCTTTTAGCCTTTGATCAATCGAAATATTTTCATTTTGTTCGAGCTCCTCATTAGAGATAAAATCAATTTCGTTTGAAGAGGATTTAAATTGAGTTTTGTTAGATAACTTACAAAAAAATGTGAAGAATTGATTTTCCAGAGCCCCACTCAAGGAAAACCAAAAATACCGCTTTCCTTTATTAACTATGTTGTAGCAGGATTTGAGCTTAACAACTTTGCTGAATGACATATAGAATGACAAAATGCATAAAAAAGGCACACAAAATAGACAATTTCCCCTATTTATTTATGAAGAAAATCCCGAGATTTAAAATTAAAAAATCCCGGGCTTCGGGGTTTAAGAAATCCCGAAAACCCCGGGATTTTCGGGAACGGGATTCCCCGTTTGGCATCTATAATTCTGTATCATTATAGATAGCGAATTCGATATAGCCATGTCCGTCTGTATATTGAAATACACTTTCCGTAGCCGCCCAAATAACTTACAAACTTGATTGATACATAAATATATTGGGAATTCTTCCGGCTCGTTTGCTATTCAAAATCGACAAAATAATCGGCCTACCAAAAAATCATAAATTTTTTTCACTAATAAATTTAAAACATTTTTTTTAATAAATTAAAAAAAATGGAAAACAATTGGAAAAAAAATTTTTTGCGCACAAAGTTTACATGGACAGCCAGCCTGACGGATGGACGGGCATCGTTTAATCGATTCAGAAGGTGATTCTACTTTAATATTTTTGGGCGATACAGACATCAGCACAAACGTATAGTACATTTATCACTATGGTGGTGTAGGGTATACAAATCTTGAAAATACATACTAGGGTTTTGAGATATGTACGGAATTTTATAATTTTGTTGTCATTAAATTACAAAAGCTTTATATTTTATATTAAAATATCTATAACACAAAAACTATTTTTAATTTTTTCAATAACAGTACAAAAATGGAAATTAACCCTTAATAGCACTTGGGGTGCAAATGACCCTGAACTTTTAAAATCACGAAAACCACAGTCATTTTGACCCCACTGTTACTGTAAATACTAGACTTTATTTTATATTTTTCTCAAGTTTCATCAAAATCGACCTAAAAACATATAACATTTCGCTATCTTTCCATTAGAAATTCCAAATATTGAAAAATTTGACTTTAGACCTTAACGATTTAAGGGTTAACGTTTTCCGATTTTAGGAAAACTTTCAGACTATATGTAAAACTACCTGGACTATAATATTCTGAACAGATTTTACTTAAAATTAATAACAGTAAGGAAATTGGGCTCATTCGCCAAAAAAATTAGCTTTTCTCGAAAATCGCAAAATTTATATCGCAGGTACGGAAAAACTATAGGTGGTGTTGACATACTTTTTTCACGTTATTATTCCCCATTATGTTGTAAATAAATCCCCATATGATGATCAACAAATTCTGAGATTTGTTTAACAAAATTTTTAAAAATTTGAAATTGGAGTTTTGAAACTGCCGTTAAAAAAAATATATTTTTTGGTTATACCTGCGAATAGGTTAACTGTATCCTATGAGGGTAAAAACTCTTTACTTGTATATGTAAATATGGTTATATTTTAAGTAAGAATAAACTTTTGTTTTAATATTTCTCAAAATATGTTAATTTTGTTCCTACATTTCTTGTTCTAGTGGCCTAAGACACGTTAATGGCCTGGCGATTTTTTAATAACTTTAACAGTTTTTAACCAATTTTTGTCTTTTGTATCTTATTAGAACGACAATTACGTACGCATTTCGATTCATTTAAATTAAATTGCAAAAATAATTATTGAATGGCAAAAATTTTACAAAAACTGAAAAAATGCATTTTTTCCCTTTGCAAATGCACCTCAAAATTAATCGCTAAGTCGGCACAGGTTGCCCTCTTAGAACAAGCTAAAAATTTGTTTGGTGGTATTTTATGTCATTACGAAAGTTTTCAAGGGGTGCCGTCTCAACATTTCAAAAAATTTAATCTAAGGGACACTCTAATGCATATAGTGCTCGTATTTCATAAAGTAAGTACACGAAATAATGGAAGCACACTCAGTGCTGGTAGGCTTTTTATCAAAATTATGAAAAAAATCGTCAAATTCGTCACAAAAATTTGAAAATATCGTCATAAAATCGTTAAGACTTAAAATCATGTTGTATTCATTCAATTATTTTTTTTTTTTAAAAAAATTTATTTCTTTAAATTAAAAGCTCAATTAAACACTAAAAACATCGAATTTAACAAAGATAAATTAAATTAACAGTATTTGTGTATTTGTAATTCAGTACACTGTTTTTGTTACTAAATATTCACACAAGAACAACCTGAAGAACTATTTTTGAAATAGTATTTTACAAATAAAAATTCTTCAAGGGTTTTTGTCTCAAAGCATTTCTTGTCTTAGTTTTATTTATATCTATTTGGCTAAAAATACTGATGAATTTTGTAAAACTATTAAGTCATTTACAAAATCACATATTTAAATTCGGAAACGCTGGTTTATTGTTTGATTGATTTGACTTTTTCCAGATAATATTAAAATCGAAAGAACTTTCATCAAAATGTACTTTAATACTTTATTTCATTTTCCATAATTTGATATTTGTCTTTAGGAACCAAATTAGGAAAACTTTTTAAAAAGTATAAGTAGAAGTATTTTTAGTTTATTTTTATTCATAGTAATATTAAAATCTACTTTTTTATGCTCAAAAGAAAGCCTAGGTCCATTCCATTAACCCTTTGTCGGAAAATGGGACACATATGTCCCATTCGTATATAAATAACCAATTTAAACTCGTAACTACACCCAAGCTTATGGGTTTGCATTGATAGCAAAATGTAAGTTTGAAAGAATACTTTCAAAACTACCTCGAATCATAATCTTGGACATAAACGGTACTGAATATATTCCATCGTAGACGAGTACAATCTTATTTCTGCCAATTTATGGATACTCATTGCTTTCAATCTGCTTCACTTATGGAAAATATTATACCTTTCTGCTGGATATAAAACCTGCCCGTATATGCAATCAAGGTCGGTATAAGCTTTCGAAACGTAATTTTGATTGTCTTTTTTCCTCTAGAGTTTAATTAAAAATTCTTTGGCCGCTTTAGGTTTAGGAATACCTTATGCCATTGTTCAATTTTATTGGTTTTGCAATGTAAATAAAGCAATACTCTACTTTTTGAATCTAAAAAAGTTTTTAATTGTTCAATGCATTTGTTCCCAAATTTTTACCTTTCACGACGAATGGGACACATATGTCCCATGATTTTTCTTGTAGAAGGAGTAATAATTTTTAAATTTTGCCAACAGTTTAGTCTCGTAATGTCGCCTTTCCGAGTAAGAATCCGCAAAAAAAAATTAAAAATTTCCAGCGGAAAATTCTTCGTCGTCTAAGGGTTAAGACCTATTTCGTCGCAGAGTGGGATACTAAGCGAGCAGAAGGGTCTTCGAAGAAAATATCTCTAAGCCTTTGAGCTAAAAAAAATTTAAAAAGGTCAATTTTGAAAAAAAAGTCAACAAATGTTTTGATTTTGCAAAAAAAGTCAAAAATTGTTTTGAGTTACAAAACATTTATTTTGTTAGATATCGAACTCGCATCCCACTAAGCAACGAAATAGATCTTCAAGGAAAATATCTAAGCTTTATTTTAAGAAAAAAAGAGCCGATTTTGAAAATAAAGTCAAACAAGTTTTGATTTCGGAAAAAAAATATTAAAAATTTTTTATTTTTTTTTTAAATATTTTTTTTAGAAAGACTGAAGAAAGAGCTATGTAAACTATTTGGGACACATTTTGCTAAGAACAATTGGTAATAAGTTACATGGATAAGAAAAAACACCCGCTTCGCCAAAATGTCAAATTTTAACCCCCTCTAACTCAGAGAGTTCTCCACCGTTATTGTTGAAAAAATGTGTCTGAATTACTATCCAATAAAACTAGCCTTGGTGTTGGTTCACTTAACATGAAATGCCCCATATATAGATTGACACTGGATTTAAGGCTCAAGTGGAATTCGACACTTGTTTCAACTTGAATTCCAGCAAACATTTAAAAGAAAAAATTTTATTGTACTTTGTAACTAAATTTTTTATTAGAATAAAATTAATTTAAACCTTTAATTTCGGTTTTGCCTATGCATATTAGAGTGACAGCCGATTTTTTTTTTAGATTTCAAAGAGTGCCGGGTGGAATATTGTGACACTAGGCCTAAATGTTAAGTTCTGAAAATTTGAGCCAAATCGGGCAACGATTTCTGGACGCGCATCGAGGTCAAAGTTCAGATATATGCAAAATTGTACTGTTAATATGTAATAAATAGGTGAAACTCGTTAGCTTTCTGCATTGTTTTCTAGAAATATGTAGATTTATTTATATTAATGAATATTACATAAAAAAAAAAGTTTTGGAAATTAACCCTGTATCTCCTTTGGTTCAAAATGACCCAAAAACTGTATTATCGCCAAAATTAGAGAAAAATGCAAATTTTTCAGTTTTTGAAAAAAAGAATCGAAATATGTACGTAATTATCGTTGTAATGAGATATAAATGACAAAATTTGATTACAAAATGTTAAAGTTATTACAAATTCGCCAGACCATTAACGTGTTTCAGACCACTTGAACAACAAATTTAGAAAAAAAATTTAGATATTTCGAGAAAAATTAAAATAAAAGCTCATTTTTACTTAAAATATGTCCATATTTACTTGTATATGAGTTTTTGTCTTCGTAGGATACCGTTAACCTATTCGCAGGTATGGCCAAAAAAAATAATTTTTTTTAACGGCTGTTTCAAAACTCTATTTTCAAATTTTTAAAAATTTTGTTAAACAAATTTCAGATTTTTTCGATCATCACATTGGGGTTTATTGAGATCAAAATAAGGAATAAAAATATGAAAAAATTATGTCAATACCTCTTACAGTTTTTCCGTACCTGCGATTTAAATTTTGCATTTTTCAAGAAAAACAAATTTTTTGTCCATATTTAGGCGAATGAGTCCAATTTCCTTACTGTTATAAATTTTAAGTAAACCTATTCACAGTATTATAGTCCTTGTAATTTTAAATATGTTCTGAAAGTTTTACTAAAATCGGAAAACGATAACCTTTGAATCGCGAAGGTCAAAGGTCAAATTTTTCAATATTTGGAATTTCTAATGAAAAGATAGCGAAATGTTACATATTTTTGGGCCGATTTTCATGAAACTTGAGGAAAATATAACATAAAGTCCAGAATTTAAAATAACAGCACAAAAATGGAAATTAACCCTTAGCAGCACTTGGGGTCCAAATTATTCTCAACTTTTAAAATCAAGAAAAACACAACCATTTTGACCCCAAGTCCTCTTAAAGGTTAAAATTCATTTTTGCACTGTTGTTGTAAATGCTAGACCCCAATATATATTTTCCTCAAGTTTCATGAAAATCGGCCCAAAAATATGTAACATTTCGCTATCTTTTCATTAGAAATTCCAAATATTGAAAAATTTGGCATTTGACCTTCACGATTCAAAGGTTATCGTTTTCCGATTTTAGTAAAACTTTCAGAACATATTTAAAATTACAAGGACTATAATATTATGAATAGGTTTTACTTAAAATTTATAACAGTAAGGAAATTGGACTCATTCGCCTAAATATGGACAAAAATTAGTTTTTCTTGAAAAACGCAAAATTTCAATCGCAGGTACGGAAAAACTGTAAGAGGTATTGACATAATTTTTTCATATTTTTATTCCCTATTTTGATCTCAATTTTTTGCAATCTTACTGTTATTTGTTTTGTGCATATTCAAACTTGGTTTAAATTTCTTAGGTATCCTTCGATATTTACTTATTATATTGCACTTTTGTCCACAGCATTTTCTGCACACACTTTATGTTCAAAGTACAAACCGTTCATACCTGCGTACTCTTATGTACATAGAGTTTTCTAACATATTTCATGGAATATAAATGGTTTAAATGTGATTCATTATCTTTGTGAAACAAAAACAAAAAAAAAAAGACCCAGAGTTAGGTTAACATTAGCCAAAAGATGAGTGAGAGATACGGCCTTGTGACATGATTCTGAAATATAAAGAATTATTGCAAAAAGTGGCAATAATAGTTCAACGCATTAGAAACGAAAATTCCACACATAACTGCACGTAAGTGGGTTACAGTAACATTATGTATTACAGTTTAACATTTATCTTCATGAAATATTTTATGTAAAATATTGGAACTAATGAACAATTAGAAATGTACTTTAACCATTTTGGTAAGTGCAAGGCTAATTTCATTTTAATTGACCTTAAAGCACCTGAGCTAATACCGCAGACCGACAATATATCTCTTTTACGTGGCACTAAACTAATGAAAACACTAATTTTAGTCTTTAAGAGAAATTTGATAAACTAATTGGTGACATATAATATATTAGATTATTATTAATATTATTAGTGAGACTTTACGTACTATTTTTTGTGAAACCTAAGATTTTTCAACGCAATAGATTTAGGCTACATATGAAGCAAATTATTCTATTTGGTGAACTGTTCATTCTCAACATTACATAAAATAAATTTGTGATACCTTAATCCACAATGTTTGGTGAATAATCCAGTAACTATTCTCAAGTCACCCTTTCCGAGCGAAAGTAATGACTGAGATCTACGTTTGGACAGGGAAATGAACCGTTTGAACTGTCTAAGTCGTGGTAAATTACAAAGTCTAGCAAATTCCGATTCAACCCAGGAATGAATACGTGCCATAGTGTATCCACGTGGGATGCCAGAGAATGGTTCAGGACATATAAACGAGCCTCGGGCGCCCCTGTTGGCAAGACAATCTTTTAGGATCCATATCCGATATTGCTCTGAAATCGTTTGTATACATATTATTGTTTATTTAGTGTCTAACTAGGAAATTATAAGAGATAAATAGCACATGACTTAGTCGAACGCTTTCCAGAAATAAAAAAATCTTTGAATGACGGGAAACAATGGCACCGTGTTTAAACATTTTACATGTCGAAGGTACCCTACTTTGAGCACCCATAGCGCCACCCCTAGAGCATTTGCAGGGTCCATTTTAAAAACTTAAACTCGAATAATCCCATGTCAAATTTCATCCCGATCGGACCAGAAGCTTAGAAATGACAAATTTATTTCAAAAAAAAAATGTTATTCTTCCCCACTGTGTTCCACAACGCTAACGACCAAGCTGTTCTTGTATTGCATTGTAAATCTTCCAATAATAATTAAAAATTCCTTAAGGTAGGGTCACACATGGCAAATATTTGCTCAAAAAAGCGTAACCACTTTTTTTAGCACAAATTTGTTTGACGTGTTTACTCTAACAATTGTTTTGTAAGATCAACCAGCATCAAATAAAATAAAAAATTTTTTTGGTTTTGTATAATCCTAAGAAAAACAAGTTTTTAAAATAAATAATAGAATTCAAATATATTTTATTTAGTGGTTACGTCTTTTATGTCAAATATTTGTCATGTGTGACCCTACCTTTAGAATACTTCCTTAGAACAAGTGCAAATAGATTTGTTAGCATTTCTTTCGCTCAGAAACATCCTAACTGATCATGTCCTGAAGATGTGAAAGGTAATGCTCTCTCCGGTCAGTGGAATTGTTTCGAATCCTCTCGACATATGTATATTCAATAATATCTGTCCCATAACTCTCCAATTTTTTAGCACTGCAATGGATACTGGAAAAAAATATAAACGAAGTTTGAAAACTCTGACTAAAATAGTTTCCAAACTATTCGAAAATTCATATCAGTTTTAATCCCTCACATTTCCGCATCCAATCCCAAACTCACACAAATTATGGAAATCTCAGTATTATATTTGTTCAGATATTCGATAATAAATATCTACATAGAATGTAAGAGGCCACGCCCACTGTTTTAGCCTAGCACCAGGTACTGTCATCAAAGTAATTTACACAACGTTTTGAGGCTCTAGCAATTACAGTTCATTAGTTAATCTAAAATAACGAATTACTTGAAATAGGAAGTGCCACATCCACTTGATATGTCAAAATAAAAAGCAACCTATAGCCTTTCTTTTTATTTATTTTGTATACATTCCAACAAAAATATGGGGGTATATTGAGTTTGTCATTCCGTTTGTAACATATCGAAATATTTATCGCTGACCTACAAAAGAATATATATTCTGGGTTCTTATACAAATATAAGCCGATATACATTTCTGCGTCCTTCCGTTTCCCAAAATATTCTCTATCGATCAGAAAAAAACTTAAAAAGTTGATATTTTAATACCCTTCCTTCACCATGAGTGCCGTTCCGTTTGTAATTTCTCGGTTGCTATTTAAAATCGACAAATTAGGGACAACCATGATTTTTGGCCTATTTTTGATATTTATCTGGATTACTAAGTCATTAATATAGACAATATGGATACCTAGTTATATATATGGGGTATTTCATGTCAAGTGAACCAATTTTTAAAATCGATGTCTTCCGATCGGGATGAAATTTGCACCATGGTTCAGATACAATTTTTCAACAAGATCGGTCAGGAACTCTCTGAGTTATATGGGGTCAAAATTTGACATTTTGGCCAATCATCTTTTTTTTCTCATCGATGTAACTTATTTCCTCTTATTCTTAGCACAATGTGTCCCAAATTGTTTAGATAGCTATTTCTTCAATCTTTCGAAAAAAATATTAAATAAAAAAAATTTAATATTTTTTTTCTTTTTTGACTTGTTTTTCAAAATGGGCCCTTTTTTCTTAAAAGAAAGCTTGGGGGTATCCTTTAAGACCTACTTGGTCGCTTATTGGGATGCGAGTTCGATATCTATCAAAATAAATATTTTGTAACTCAAAATATAAAATTTTTGATATTTTTATGCAAAATCTAAGAAAACTTAGATTCATTTCTTTAATAGGGATATATATCAAAATAAATGTTTTGTAGCGCAAGATATATAATTTTTTATTTTTTTGGCAAAATCAAAAACTTTTTTGACTTTTTTTTTATAAAAATTGCCCCTATTTACAATTTTTTTTTTGCTCAAATTTTTTGGTCTATTTGAGTGGGATATATATCAAAATAAATGTTTTCTAACTCAAGACATACAATTTTTGAGTTAAAATATTTATAACTCAGAGAGTTCTTGACCGATCTTGTTGAAAAATTGTATCTGAATTACTATGCTATCCTATAGGTTTAACCTTGGTGCAAATTTCATCCCGATCGGAAGACATCGATTTTAAAAATTGGTTCACTTGACATGAATCCCACATATTTCAAAGTCCATTACAACGGTGTATATAAGGCTATAGTAAGTTGGACCCACGATGGGTCAAAATCGGGAAATATATTTGTTAACCCGAATTTTTTTTCCATCAAAATTTAAATAAAATTTTTAAAAAAAATTTAAAAAAATTTGGAAAAATATTAAAAAAACTATTTTGAAAAAAAAATGTATATAAGATTCGACACAGCCGAATATAGTTCTCTTACTTGTTAAAAAATGTTTTGATATTTTCTTTAAATATATTGCAGATAATACCAGGAATTTTTACGCACATAGTTCATATGCTAGAAAGATAATCACAAAATATAATTTTGTTTGGATCGGTCCATATTTGACCATATATAATCCACTTCCTAAAACATACATAAAAATATCGTCAAAAGGTCGAAATTCTACACACATAATTTAACGGCGAGCGCTAGAGGTCGATGATTGCCAACTTATTTTTGGCTGATTTGGATGATATGGACACCAACTCATGCCACATTGGACATTCTGCACGAGCGATTTGAGGGCATGGTCATCTCACGTGAAGGTCATGTGAACTGACAACCGATATCGTGCGAATTGACCCCGTTATAGTTTTTCTTGTGGGGTTTCCTAAGTCGCAGGTATATGCGCAAACAAATTCAGACTGATTAATGCACCAATGTCATGGAAAATTGGTAAGACACAAGAGGCTGGTAAATAAAATTGATATACATTTGATCACGATTCCTTAAAAATTCTATATGTATTGTGCAAAATAATTTTATATTCAAAAACATTAATTTGTCTTCTAATAAAATAAACACTAATTAGAAAATTAAAATTATATTTTTCTTTACATACAAAACAAGTGTTCTTGTATGTACATATTTGTTTTGGTGTAAAACCACTTTAATTTAAATTATTTTGAAAATACGTAGTAACATACAAACTTTAATTGTTAGTTGTTTGTGCAAAAGTAATGAATATTTATGTTACACAACTCAAATACATGACTACTATATGTTACTATCATGGAAACGAGTAAACACAGACATGATAGCTTTCAATTATACAAACATAGGAAGAAGTTCTTACAAAATTTCTTAAAAGTATTTGCTTTGAGTTTACTTGAAGTTTTTGAAAGTTATTAAATTCTTCAGTTGGAGCATGAGGAATAAATACATACTCAGATGCAATTTAATTGATTTAATGAGTATAACAATATGTATACGGAAAATGTTAAGAGTGCTAAAATGCTTTCAAATCAGCCAATAATGTGGCTGATTTCAAATTGGTTGATTGCAAGAATCGTTGTATTGGAGTACGTAGTTATAAGGTTTCGACTTGTTTACCTCATGTAATAATTTGCATATTACAGAGTTGCTATTGATTGTCTTTAATGTATGCAAGCACATTTGTGGTTATGGCAAATGTTACTTTACATACACATTTTATATATTTGTATGAAAGTATAAACCTGCATAGCATTCAATCAGATATAAATGAATTTATTGGATTCTATTCATAAAGAATGCTTCGCTTAAAGATGTCTATTATTCAAGTGCAATAACTTTTAAACTTTTCACCAAACAAAAATCACAGATAAACATACAGTCGGTATTATGCAAATAAATTTGCCTCAAATTGTATCAATCGAACTCAAGTAAGACAACGCCTTTCAGTAGGTTTTTTTTTGCTGTATTAAGAAATAAATAATAGAAAATATCATAAAATAAAGTACACACAAGGAACAATGTACATTTGTAGTAATGCAAGTAAAATAAATTGACAACCTTTGGCAAATAACCATTTATGCTGTCCATTCTTAATAAATTTCACACTAGCTACAAAAATTCATGGAGTGCGAAAGAGTAAATTTTCGAATTGAAAACATTCATATAGAAAATACAATTTTCTATACCCGCATTGAGGCCATAGGGCACTAAGATTGTATGGATGAAGAAATATTAAGTTACTGGGAGAAATTCCACCAAGATCAGTTAATTGGTTTGTTAAACACATTCTACCTTCCGATGCTAATGGTAATTCTTATACTGAAAATGTTTTTATTCTGACACTGAATGATCTTTCTAACAAGATATAGAAATCTTTATTCTCTTAGAACATTTTTAAAAACTTCCCTATCCAGTATACACTTCTAATGCTTGGACGATCACTCAGCGGATAACCCCTACTCATGCAGTGCATTGTGTTGGAACTAAGAAAATAGGTTCTGGGACAGAGGATGTTGCGTTTGTGGATATTTGATTTGAATTTTCCCTATATTCAAAGTGACTTCATCAGGAAGCTTATTCCACATAGGGATGGTTTGTTTAAAGAATGATTACTGTGATCTACTGTCCAGTGTATTGTGTAAAAAACTACGGTTTTGTAGTTAATTCGATTGTAGTATCGGTAGGATAATGAAATACAACACACATTGTGACGATGTTCCAGTGAGTCAATAGTTGGATATTCAACTGTCACCGATGAGCACTTCTCTCTCTCCTGTTTTCGGTCATGTATCTTCAATAAAGACTTCGAAGCATCGGCCCATACATGAGAGTTGTGTTTCATATAAGTGGTGTAAATAGTAAGGAGACAAGGTGCAGTGAAGTATTTGCCACACTGTTTTCGAAAACCAAGACACTTTAATAATTCTTTTGACAATTGAAAATGTGATTAGTCCAGCAGACATCGTACTGAATTCTCATGCCTAGAACATTTAGAGCTCCTGATTCTTTAATATTCACCCAGATGACAGGTGAACAACATGATCTGTAGTGCGTTTGTGTGTTAACATATTATTGTGTTTTGCATCATTGCACGGTGGTAAATTTCGGCCAAAAATTTTTTTTTTTTTTTTAATTTTTATAAAATTTTGATGGCAAATTTTTCTCAACACATCAGAATATACAGTATCTTTACTATTTTGGCTATAAAGTAACTATATGGTTATTTATAGTGCTGTAAAGTCAAAGGTTTTTTTCTGTCATTTTAATATTAGAAAAATGTGACTTTTTTTACTTTTGAATCGAAGTAGCCTGTACTTTTTTCTTTAAAGTTTTTTTTGCAAATTAGCACAGGTTTTTATAAAACAGTTAGTGTTCCTTTTATATGCAAGTGAAGTGATTAGGTACTAGTTTTAAATTTATAGAAACTAAATTAAAAAAAAAAGTTTGAAAGGCCAAAACAAATTAAATTAATTGACAACCGCACAGTGGAAAATTTTTTTCATTTTCGGATCAAAAATCTGTAACTTTTGAATGGATGATAATTTTTGTCAGATTTTTTGTTTCTTGAATAGGTGGGACTATAAGCTTTAATATGCATTTTTAATCATAAAAATCGAATTATTAAAAAAAACAGTTAAAAATATATTTTTTGATATTTTTTGAGTTTTTGGTTAAAAGTAATAGTACTATAGTACCTCTTACTCACATATTTTTAGACCGATTTCAAAATTTTAAACAATTATGGAGAGGCATCGAATTAGTCTTTCATAAATCTCTGCATATTTGATGAAATTATGTATGTTTTTATAAAATGTTTCGCATTTTTTTATTTTTTTCGTAATTTTTCAAATTCAACAATAGTTATTTTAATTTTTTTCTATGAAAACCTATTTTTTTGCACAGTGTTTTAAAGATAATTTTATATAGACCAAAATGAGACATTATTTGTTAAAATCGGTTTATTTTTGCAAAAGTTAATAAACTTTTTCTAAAAAGGTTCGAAAAAATTTACCTTGTAAATTAAATATTGTACAAAATTTTATTTTTATACTTAGTTTTTGGTTTTTTTTATTCATATGCGCTGAGGGAGAAAATACTATAAAAGGTGTTGATGAAATGTTGAATACCTTTTACAATTTGCATCCGGTTAAAAAATTAAAATTTTAAATTTCTGAGTTGCTGAACATTTTTTAATGCCATTTGTTTATAGACACCAAAAGGCAGCTAATTTTGATATATCTTTTAGATAATAAGTTAAACTTTAATTCTGTATTAAAATTAGATCGGCGGCAAACGGCGCCAATAGCTAAAATCCTAGTCAAAGTTGCGTAGGTAAGCCAAAAAAATTATATATTTTAAATGAATAAATTTCAAATCTGCTAACAATATATACAAAACTCATATCAAAGATAGAATCTGGACAAGATACCCTTTCCAACAATGTAAAACAATCCTAAAAAAAATAATTATAAATATTAAAAATACGCCATTGAATATGGTATAATTTTAACTCCCCAAATCTTTAAAGTCGAAAGTAGTATGTTCTGTCGCCATTTTCGAATACTTCTGTTGACATAATAACTATAACTTCTGCAAATACACCGTATATAATCCACTGTGCACCGTGGCATTGCTCCAATATAATTGAATGAATATGAGGAATAGAATAGAAGAAAGAACGGAGCTCTGCGGTAATAATGAATTGATCTTGATCTCTTTTGATGAGAGTCCATATATAACAACTCTCATAGTACGATCTCTGAGAAAGCTCGATATAAATCGAGAGAACTTATTACCGATAGCAAAAGCAATAAGTTTTGATAAATGCTTAAGATGCCACACCCTATCTAACGACTTAGATATATCTAGAGCCATCACTTTACTTTCGCCAAAACGGTGAATGGAAAGACAAAAGAAGAACAGCAAGTCTCAAGTAGAGCGTCTTCTACGAAAGTCATACTGCCGGTCACTATATGAATTATTAAACTCTAATTATTTTGCAAGATGGTAATTTGCCGTACTCTCCAGAACTATGGAAATTGCAGAACAAATTCCTATAGGGTTGTTAGCCTTTCCTTTTTAGGAAAATGAAATGTATAAACTGCTGAAAGTGTTAGCTAATGGACGAGCTAGCGTCGGAGAACACTGCATCAAGACCAGTGATGGTATATCATCTGAGACTTGGGTATTGGCTGATTGCTTTCCGGTAAGCTCGAATTTTTTGCAAATAACTCTGCCAAAATATAGGCTTTATTATTGATTGACTGAATGACCATCCCTTAGAAGAGTATGAATTGAGGAACTAAAATTATCCTCCATTCTTTTAAAGATTCCTCTCTGGTTTATGTTTTCGACAATTTTCGCCATGGCATCTAAGAAATAGAGTTTCCTATTCAAATGCCGATAGAAATCGTTGAGCTTAGCCACACGAGTTTGTTCGTAAATATAAGTTGAACGTTTCATAGCTGATTGTGAAACGTTTCGATGTTGGGAGAGCGATCCGTAGGCGGAAATGGTTCAATGATCCGAATTACAAAAAGATGCAAAAACATTTACTTTGTGTGTAGGATGTGTAGTGAGAAAAAGGTTGAGAGTGTCTATTAACTCATGAAATATGCGTTAGTTCATTCAATAGTGATTGTGCTCCGAGAATAGTTAAACATATAGGCCATCTGTAGTTGCGAACATTGAAAACATCAAAAACAATAATTTCACTGTTACGACAATTCTTCGACTTAGAATCACTTTCTGAGTCGATTAAACGATGTCCGTCGGTTCGTCTGGCTGGCTGGCTGGTCGGCTGTCCATGTAAACCTTGTGCGCAGAGTACATGTGACAATTATGAAGATATTTCGATCAAATTTGGTACATATTATTTTTTCGTCCCAAGGACAAAGACTAATTAAACTGGCTGAAATCGGTCCTTTATTTCACCTAGCCCCCATACAAATGTCCTTCCGAAATTGTACTTTATCGGCCATAAATGTTTAATTTATATATGTATCTCCACAAATTCCCCTCCAAATAAGTTGTATATATACAAAATTCATGTCACCAAATTTTTTACGATCGATCCATAATTAGTCATAGCTCCCATATAGACCCGCTTCCGAAAATCACTTTAACTTGCATAAATCGCTTAAAAATGTTGGTATACTCACAAAATTCAACATAATTAACTTTCATATATACATAAATCACACGACCTAATTTCATGGTGATCGGTCCATAATTGGTCATAGCTCCCATATAAGGCCCATTTCCAAAAATCACTCAAAAATATGAATTATTGAAATTTTAATGTTTTTGCTCTTTTACTTAGTGTAGGGTATTATAAGGTCAGGCTTGACCGACCACACTTTCTTACTTGTTTTCAGTGAATTCGTGAAGTATCAATAAACCTACTCCACGAATCATTCACAATCAATCCTACATACCATGGGTAACCTTTGGTAGAACCATGATAAAGGATATTACTGAAAATTGTTGAATTCAGGTAAGAGAATATGAGGATTTAACAGGACGATGGAACTGTACACACAGTTCGAGTAATAATGGAAATTTTGAAGGATGCTTTTCCAAATCGCCTTAGTTTTTACAGTTTTTAGATGAAATGTTTTATGTAAATAAGCTCCGGAAAATATCAAACAAATTTATACAATTATATAGCTTAATTTTATTTTATTTTATATATAAAACAACGGGTGAGTGTTTTTGGTCCTCCGTGGGTATCAAAGCTTTGAACAAATAAGCAACAAAATAAACTAATTACATAATTTTGAGTTCAAGTTAGTAACTAGTATTCATTTCTACAAATGGCTTATAAATTAAAGTAAATTATTTGCTAACAGAGCTTCAAATGAATTCATTTCATTTGTAATAGGTTTGAATCCAATAAAAATGTATGCTTTAATAAGGAGTTTTATTGTAGTAATCTCAATAAGTTTGTAGTACCAAGGGCTTATTTTTATGTACTAAAACATAATGAATGTTTTAATAGAGCGGTTAGTTAATTAATTTAACTAAGATATTAGTATTTCGAATATTTGAAACATGTTTGAATCTATGTCTATATTAAGGACTCAAAACAAGTTCATATTAACTTCAATTAAAATAAATTCTATTTATGCACCCCTCAAACAGAAACAAATCGCTTTTTCTCCATCACTACTTTAAGATCTTTAGTCATTAACATATAGTATAGTATGAAAAAGTAATACCTAGTGTTTTTTAAAGGTTTTTTTACGTGTATATTATTTTCCAATTTTGCCTTTTACTTTTAAGCATCTTAACAAAACAATGTATGGCTTTTGTGGTCATTTCTTTAATAAAACAAGATAGTTAAGAACGACTATAATATGCCCTACACCAGTTATAAGATATACGTATTAGATAAAAAGTGATTTTTGGAAGTGGAATTTGTTTCTATCATATGGGCAATTTTGGACTGAACTCCTTAATATTTGATAATGCGATTTTCTCCTATTAAGCTTTTTGAAATACTATGTAGATTGTTTACCAAACTTGTTAAAATGATTTATGTCCAAATGCAAAATTTTTTTGAACCAACATCTATGAAAGATAGATCATTGTGGTTGTCAACCAATCAACAATATCACATCACACTGATTTATTACAAATGTTATATTGTTATGAACATATTTATCTTCATTAAACCCTATCCCTCCATTTATAGGCAGGACTAGGCGTAAACAAGGACCAAATATACTTAGTCATTTTTCTAAAAAATAAACTGAATTTGTGTCATTGGGTACCTATACTTAAAAGTTTGGTTTTGAGAGTTACAAACATCAGCTTAAACTGAATTTACCCCTCCCCTTAGGTAGTGTAGGGTATAAATATACAATTGAAATATGGTTATATTTTTTCTCTTTGCTTCGCAAGAAAAGGAAATCATAACACAGATTGAAGTAGTCAAGCGTAATAATTGAAATGCATAATTTTTGTTATTTTATGCTTAAGAAAATATTGTATGAAATTTAATAGTGAAAATATTGCTGTATTAAAACTATAATTTAGTAACTACTAATATAGACTGGTGAAATGTTTATATTCGTGAGTTTTATTTAAAATTTTTATACTTTTGGTTTAGAAATATACGATAACATTACTTGCTATTTAAATGTAGGTAAGCCTCCATTTACGCGGTACTTTATTTTCGCGAATTCGATATAACGCCAACTCAAATTAGCAACCATTTTTCAAATACGCGACTTTTTTTACACGATTTTTATATAATGCGGATTTCTTTTTTGAAAACTTCGATAATTTTTTTGTTATGTTTTGATTTTATTGAAAAATTGTGTCTGAATTACTATCAAATAGAACTAACCTTGGTACAAATTTCATCCCGACCGGAAGACATCGATTTCAAAAGTTGGTCCACTTGACATGAAATGCCCCATATATAAAAGAGTAACGTTACTGACTGACTGACTGACTCAAACGGCTGAAGCTAAAATCATGAAATTTTAACTGTGGTTCCTCCCTCCCCAAAACGATCCGATAAGGAGGGATTTTTGGAAATTCGAACGTTTAGGGGTTAAAAAAGGGTAAAAACCGGTAAATTCGGTAACCTTATATCTTCAACACTAATAAAGATACAAAAAAACTTAAACATGTTACTCCATTTAAAAAAATAAGCTGACAGGTGTTTCGTACTTTTTTGAAATTCAAAACTTTTAGGGGAGAAAACGGGTAAAAACTGTATTTTGGTACTTTTTTGGCACCCTATGTATCTTTTAAACCAATAAACATAGAAACAAATTTTAAATCGTATTCTTTACTCATCAAAAAATAAAAAATATAGGTTTGGTACTTTTTGGAAATTCGAACCCTTAAGCAGTGTTGCCAATTTAGCCCTTTTTAGGCTAAATTTAGCCCTTTTCAATCTTGTTTAGCCACAAAAAAATTAATTTAGCCTTTAGCCATTTTTTATTTTCATTTATAAAAAAAATCAGTTAAAAAAAAATTGACAGGGATATTATGACAAAAATTAACTAAAAATGTTAAACAATTTAAGCATATACAAATTGTTGGAACCTTCCATACATTAAAAAAATGCCATAACTAATATAGAGAAAATGGATGTTATTTTAATAAAAAATTTTAATAAATATGTTAATGTTTTACGCGCGGGCGTTTACAAAATCATATATAGGGTTAAAGAGAATGGCTCGTAGTCAGACATAAAGTATATTTTAATAGAAATAATGTCGTCTTTACTTAAGAGTGGGCTTTAGGTCTAGCATAGACAAGTTAAAGTATATTTTTGACGTTAAAGTCGACTTTAATATAAAACAAGCTGAAGCTGTTATTAACTCATTTAACAACAGCATCAGCTGTTCTTCGCCATGTAAAAAAGTTCGGCAAAAAGTAAAAAAAAATTAAGTTACACAAATTTGGCAGAGATTTTGCAATTATTGAACAGTTATCAATAAAATTAGTACCAAAATATTCTAAATATGATATTAATCTTATCTTTTCCATTTTTCCACCACAAAAAACTTTTTTTCTTTAATTGTCCCGGTTACTTTATTGTTTACCTTTTTTGGTTTTTGTTTTAATTTTCTATGTCAGCTATTCAGCGGTGCCACTTGTCTGTATTTTGTTGTATATTGTATTAAAACATTTTCTACATTTGAGGTGGCACAAAGTTAAAGTCGGTTCAATTTAAAACATACTTTAATTTTGACTATAGTTGGGAAATAATATAAAGCGGGTTTTTAATTTAAAGTTGTTTTTAAAAAGAACCGACTTTAGTGTTTGACTATGATTATGGGCCAATACTTTTAACTTTATCTGAGCGATGTATTGACGTAAATATAGTTCTTTAACAAATATTTTATAACACATGCCATGTAGTATACCGTTTTCAAAGACTACAATCCAACCAATTTAGAAAGAAAAATTCAGTTCATTATCGATAATAATTTAGCTATGATAATTTGTATCTGATCAAATATAAAAAATTAACTTTTTTCCAAATTTAAATTAAATATTTATGTTTACATATTTTGGCTACCTTAGTTTTGATTTGTTTACAAAATTTATGTAAATGAAAATCAATTCTGTCCGGCGACGTGTATAATTTTTAGAATATTTTTTTTTGCGTGAGATGCAATATGCCATACATATATTCACTTATCAAAATATTCTCCATCGAAGTTATCACAAAGGATTACTTTATACATAATTTGTCTTTCATATAAAAAAATTTTACTAGGAGCATTTTGTAGGCCAGTTGATAAATACGAGGCTTTAAAAACATCGGCATATGATATACTAGGGTGGCCCTTAATAAACGAAAGTTGGATTTTGGCCATTCTCACCCTCCAGTTTGGTGAACATTAATAAAAAAATCATCCTGAAAAAATTTTAGGTAAATCGGTTGGGGGTAAGACGTGCCGCAATCCCTCTGAAGTTTTGAGATGCATTTACAAGGGGAAAAAATGCATTTTTTTCAGTTTTTGTAAAAATATTGCCATTAAAAAATTACTTTTGTAATTTTATTTAAAAGAATCGAAATGAGTACGTAATTGTCGTTCTAATGAGATATAAAAAACAGAAATCGGTCAAAAAATCTTAAAGTTATTAAAAATTCGCCAGGCCTTTAACGTGTCTTAGGCCACTACAACAAGAAATGTAGAAACAAAATTAACATATTTTGATAAATATTAAAATAAAAGCTCAGTTTTACTTAAAATATGTCCATATATACTTGTATATGAGTTTTTGTCTTCGTTGGATAATTTTTTCACATTTTTATTCCTTATTATACTCATAATAAATCTCAATGAGACGATCAAAAAATTCTGAAATTTGTTAAACAAAATTTTTAAAAATTTGAAAATGGTTTTTTGAAACTGCCGTTAAAATTTTTTTATTTGTTTGATCATAGCTAAGAATAGGTTAGACAAAAACTCATATACAAGTATATATGAACATATTTTAAGTAAAACTGAGCTTTTATTTTAATATTTATCAAAATATGTTAATTTTGTTCCTACATTTCTTGTTGTGGTGGCCTAAGACACGTTAAAGGCCTGGCGAATTTTTAATAACTTTAAGATTTTTTGACCACTTTCTGTTTTTTATATCTCATTAGAACGACAATTACGTACTCATTTCGATTTTTTTAAATAAAATTACAAAAGTAATTTTTTAATGGCAACATTTTTAAAAAAACTGAAAAAAATGAATTTTTTCCCCTTGTAAATGCATCTCAAAACTTCAGAGGGCTTGCGGCAGGTCTTACCGCCAACCGATTTACCTAAAATTTTTTCAGGATGATTTTTTTATTAATGTTCACCAAACTGGAGGGTGAGAATGGCCAAAATCCAACTTTCGTTTATTAAGGGCCACCCTAATGATATACGTGTGGCCCCATATTACGTTATTTTAAACTTAAGGATCAACATACAGGAATAAATATTCTTATTTTCTTGAATTTGAACGTGTGTTATATTCATACATTTTTGTTTGTCTATTCGGCATAGCCAATTGTAACATTCTAAGTTGTTTTTTGTGTCAAATGTATGTATTTTTTTAATTAAAAATTTTAGCCCTTTTTTAGCCTTTTTTTTCTAAGTATTTATCCCTTTTTGTTCACCAAGAGTAGACAACACTGCCTTTAAGGGATAAAATTGTGTTTATTTATGGTACTTTTTCATAAAATATGTTTTTCTATAATTTGAAATAGAATTCTGGGGGTATACTTTTTGGTACGTTATCTTTATTCGAATGGTACTCTCTGTATATATTGTATATTATGTTTTTATATATATGTATAATTAAGCATATATGGTGCTAAGTGAGTGAACTTTTCTTTATTATAATGGTACTTTTTTAATTTTCTATAACAATGGACTTAGAATCATGAAAATAAGCATATATATTCCTAATTTAGTAAGAATTCTAGGGGTATACTTTTTGGTACTTTTTGTTTATTCGAATGGTACTTTTTGTAATTTCTTCACCAATGAAGTAGTAGTAGAGTAGTTTTTGAATGTTTCCAAAAAACAGAAGAATTTCGGTTTCGGTTTTGTGATAATTTATTAAATATTAAGTGTTTTAGAAACAAAACTAGTTGGTAATATAGGAAATGCTATACAAATTTAAAATTCAAACTTGTCGGGTTATGGTTTAGTGAATGCGAATTCAAAAGTGATAATCAGTGGTACTATTTCTTTACTGCAATGGTACTTTTTGAATATTTTATAATAAACATAAATATTTCACATGATTCTGAATGGTAACTTTCTTTAGTATTTTCTATAATAATGGATCCAGAAATATGAAATTAGACATTTACAATTAGATTCACAAAGGGAGACTTAGTAATACTATTTCCTTCTACTAATTGGGGTGGCGAAGCGCAACGGGTCAGCTAGTGATAAAATAAATATTAGGGAAAAATCAAAGTTTTTCGAAAAGGCATCCGAACTTACCCGTTCGAAATTTTTTAAATTTTTTTTAAATTCGCTTTTGTTTGATTTTTATCGAAGTTCAATTTTGTTTGATTTGTTGCAATCTAATGATTAATTCGTCACGATCGAATTTTCCTTTTGTAGTACAAACTTTTAAATGAGGTGACAACTGGGTTGTTTAAATCGTAATTCATCTTTACCGACTCACTTTATAAATCTGTCAATGTTTGCTTAAGATCAGTCAGCTTGCGGAAGTCCTAATGATAATTTCTAAACAAAAATTAAAAACAACACCCACTTTTATTGGATACATAATTTGATATACATATAACACAGTTCAATATTTTTATGGGCCTTCAAAGATTAAGGGCTTCGGTGTCATGTTTTCATGTTCAAGATCAAAATCGCAAAAAACTTTCGATTTTTTTTAACCTTTTTCCCTCTGTTCAGGTCCATAGGTAGCAAACTGTTCAAAATTCAAGGAAACAATCAACTACAAAAAATGTACCTAAGATCCCAATAAACTACTTTCTGGAACATATTAACTTCCTAGTAATAATTGTTAACACAGTTTATTTAGCACTTATGTTTACTTATTTAAATATTTACCAAAGCCTATATGGATTTTTCCCCCAAAACATTAAGTCTGGCAAATTCTTAAATAACTTCCTACTTCTAACACTTCAACGCACTGTTACTTCTGTCTAACAAATTTGTTTTCCTCTCGAGTATTGAATCAATTTAACTTTATAAAATTGAAAATACTACTCAAACTCTCAGCCAAAAAAACGAAACTAAAGAAACCAAAACAAAAAAAAACAGCAATAAAACTTTTCAATTTCTTCCACAATAGCAACCAATAAGTATTGTCGTCTAACTAAAATTTATGATAACAGCCAAATGAGACAGAGCAAAAGATACACAATGACAATAAATTTTAAATACAAAACTAAACCTAAACTACTGAAAAGACGTATATTCAGCTGGAACGAATTTTATATACCCAACTCGGAAATTTTTCTATATGAAGATGATAAATTTTTGAATATAGTGAGACTCAAATTTTGTACCATTTCTTAGAATTTGACAAATTTTAGTCCCCCTTGTGCATTTTGGTGATACATCATAAATGTATTCCGAAAATGAGAACAGCCGACTCAGTTTTTATGAGTTTAATTTGTTGGGGCTCATAATTTCATCTTTCTTGGCCTCATAATTTAGCCCCCATATAGTTTTAATTAGTGCAGAATGGACAAATTGAACTATACCCTTCACCTTCGGGGGGTATATATAAGTTTATCATTCCGTTTGTAATTTCCACAATATAATTTTCCGACCCTATAAAGTATATATTCTGGATCCTGTCTGTCTGTTGAAATCAATTTTCTGAAGACCTCAGATATCTTCGGGATCCAAATCCTTAATAATTCCGTCAGACATGCTTTCGAGAAGTTTCCTATTTAAAATCAGCAAAATCGGTCCACAAATGGCTGAGATATGAGGAAAAAAACCTGGACAACCTCGAATTTTTACCTATTTTTGACCTATAGCTGGATTACTAAGTCATTAATATAGACAATATGGTTATCTAATGATAGATATTTCAAAGACCCTTGCAACGACGTCTATAAGACCACAGTAAGTTGGTTCTACAATAGATCAAAATCGGAAAAAATATTTTTTAAACCGAATTTTTTTTTTCACCAAAAAAAAATTTAAGACACAAAAAATTTTTTTTAAATTTTTTCCAAAAAATTAAAAAAAAAATATTCTGAAGACCTCAGATATCTTCCGGATTCAAATCTTTAATAATTCTATCAGACATGCTTTCGAGAAGTTTCCTATTTAAAATCAGCAAAATCGGTCCACAAATGGCTGAGATATGAGGAAAAAACCAGGACAACCTCGATTCTTTACCAATTTTTGACCTATATCTGGATTACAAAGTAATTAATATAGACTATATGGATATCTAATGATAGATATTGCAAAGACCTTTGCAACAACGTCTATAAGACCACAGTAGGTTGGTTCTACAATGGGTCGAAATCGGAAAAAATATTTTTTAACCCGAATTTTTTTTTTTCACCAAAAAAGACACAAAAAATGTTTTTAAATTTTTTCCAAAAAATTAAAAAAAAATTTGTTTACCTAAAAATATTTAAAATTTGTATTTTGAAGTATAATTTGGTGAAGGGTATATAAGATTCTGCACAGCCGAATATAGCTATCTTACTTGTTTGATTTAAAAATTAATATTTTTAAAAAATTTCAACTTATTTTCCTATATGCCTTCAATAGACTGAAATGATCACCTTTGAGTTTAATAACGATCTAGAAAATATATTTTTATTTAATACAAATAGAACGACAAACTAAATATACCTCCCCAATATTTTGCTAGTGGGTATAAAAATATTCGTGGCAGGAAAATTGAAAAAAAAACAGAACAGAAAAACTTAAAAGCGATTTAAATGTTGCGTACACTCCATGTTGAGTAGCTGGACTTAAAACAAAATCTTGCCATTAGTTCTGATAGTTTATGGTTTCAAAACTTTGGTTTTTCTATATTTTTATTTATTTTTTTCTTCACTGCAATGTGGGTTAATGTTTGTAACTAAGTATGTCTATTTCCCAGTACATTTGTACTTATTTCATTTCAATACTACATATTGAAAACAAAAAAAGAAACATTATACTCCATGGCTAATGTGAAAACTTGGCACTAAAACATAATCAGACTACGACAAACTCTTTGGGAAATAATAAAAAAAGAAGGAAACATACATAATGCTACACATTTATTTAAAAAAGAGTAGATGTGACAAAGAAAATCTATCAATATATAAGTTTAAAATAAAAAGAATTATAGCCAAAGATATAAATTATGCTACGTTTGTCTACTTTTTTTGTGTGTGCTCTTTTTTGCGTACGTTTTTTGGCTAAGTGACCCATCTATGGATGTTGCCAATTTTGACACACAAAACTAATAAATCAATGTGAATATTAAGGCAAAAACTACGAAAGAGAAGATCGTAAAAAGGCAACAACCTTAGGAAAATGGCAAAATGCATGCAAACACGCATTGAACTTTGCATACGAAACGATATGTACTACCAACGCAATGAATTGGAAACAGAGACAAAGTTAACAAAAAAAAAATTATTATATTATTTTTCCTTTGTGATGCGATGCCCTACATTTCTTGGAACTGATAGGCGACAGAGATGATAAACTTACGTCTTTTATAATTGTGTCAAAAAAAATTTTATATTTATTTAATATTTATAATGGGAGTTTTTATGATAAATGTAAAAAACTTTGAAGTGATAACTTTAGATGTTAAATTGGTGTCATGGCGTTTTTGTTTCATAAGTGGTCTAGCTTTTGGGAATCTCAGTTTACATATTTACATCACCACATATTGTATACCCACCATCAATATGTGACAATAAAATGTTTTTCTGATATGGGAATTATATAGGAGATAGTGTTAATAAAATTTTAGTTCGATTTTTTTAAAGTTTTTTGCTATTTTGATCTTAAAGCTGAAGTTTTTTTGATTTTATATGTTTACAATTTTTGTTATATATGGCAAGGGCTAAAACTTTGCCTCAGAGAGTAAATCAAAATTCCAAACTGTTTACAAGATACGAGCCTGAGAAAATTATCACTTTTTTGCAAAAATGACAGCGAGAGCCCAAATCTTTAGGGGCCCATAAAAAAAGTGCATGACTTTGGAAAAACTGGGAGATTTTTTTTCCTGTTGCATTGTGTTATGGACTGCTAATCGCAAAAGTTGGTAGAAAGAATTAGGCTGACATATTTTCATCACGATATTAATTACACAGGGCAGCAAAAATTTTAGAGTCTTTACATTAAAATCATGAAAAATGGAAAACGGCAGAAATTGTTTAGATTTATTGCTCAATCGCAAAGCCACATAGGAACAAAATGATTTATATTTTACATGTATTTTGTTATTGTAACAAAAATTTTAACAAAAACACAAGTAAGAAAGTATGGTCGGTCAAGCCCGACCTTATAATACCCTACACTAAGTAAAAGAACAAAAACATTTTTCTTTTAAATTTCAATAATTTATATTTTTGAGTGATTTTCGGAAGTGGGCCTTATATGTGGGCTATGACCAATTATTGACCGATCGCCATGAAATTAGGTCGTGTGATTTATGTCTACATGAGAGTTTACTATGTTGAATTATGTGAGTATACCAACTATATGGGAGCTATGACTAATTATGGACCGATCGTAACAAAATTTGGTGACATGAATTTTGTGTATATAAAACTTATTTGGAGCGGAATTTGTGGAGATACATATATAAATTAAACATTTTTGACCGATAAAGTCCAATTTCGGGAGGACATTTGTATGGAGGCTAGGTGAAATAATGGACCGATTTCAGCCAGTTTCAATAGAATTGGTCCTTGAGCCAAAAAAATAATATGTACCAAATTTCATCGAAATATCTTCAAAATTGCGACCTGTACTCTGCGCATAAGGTTTATATGGACACCCAGCCAGCCGACCAGACGGACATCGTTTAATCCCTCCCCACTATGGTGGTGTAGGGTATAATAACACACTTAAAGTACACACTTGCACGCAAATACAATTTTCTGAAAATAAGCGAATTCACTTAATTGTGAATAAATTCGAAAATAATCAATCGATTTTTATGATCGATATCTCATTTTGTTCCCATTACATGTGGCTTTGCGATAAAGTAATAAACCTAAACAATTTCTGCCATATTAGATTTTTCATGATTTTTTTAAAACAAAAAAATTTTATATTTTCATATAAAAAATGTACAGTGGTGGCCACCAATTTAAGACAAATACTTGCATTTTTTTCGTCAACTGAATTTTAAGTGCGATAGAGCCAAAATAAAAGGACCTCTAAGGGTATGAAATTTATTATTAATGTTTCTAGTTTCTGAAAAATGTTTGGAAAAATCGGTAAAACATATATGGACAAAGATATGTGGAAATACGTTGACCCACATCAGCGAACATCCGCTGTTAATAACATGATATGACCGAAACTAATGGAACTAAAAATACGAAATTTGGTCCGAATATTTTATAATAATAAAATTATAATGATATAAATGTGAGAAAATATGTTTATTTAAAAAAAAAATTTTTGGTCAAGTTGTAGAAAAATTTTATGTGTTCATGGTGAATATGTATGAATTGACACAGTCGAATAAAACACACATGTGTGTTAAAACAGTCCTCATGCATACATATTTGTGGAAATATTTGAAAAAATAATTGACAATTACATGGAATTTAGCAAACAATTTTTGTCTTAAATTCCTGGCCACCACTGTATTTATACTCTACGCCACCATAGTGGGAAGGGTATTCTAACACCCACCTTAAAGTATACCGATCGACTTAGAATCACGTTCTGAGTCGATTAAACGATGTCCGTCCGTCTGGATGGCCGGCTGGCTTGCTGTCCGTGTAATTATTGTGCGCAGAGTACATGTCGCAATTTTGAAGATATTTCGATCAAATTTGGTACATATTATTTTTTCGGCCCAACGACCAAGCCTGTGAAACTGGCTGAAATCGGTCCATTATTTCACCTAGCCCCCATACAAATATCCTTCCGAAATTGGACTTTATCGGTCATAAATGTTTAATTTATATATGTATCTCCACAAATTCCGCTCCAAATAAGTTTATATATACAAAATTCATGTCACCCAATTTTGTTACGATCGGTCCATAGCTAGTCATAGCTCCCATATAGATCGCTTGAAAATGTTGGTATACACACAAAATTCACCATAAATAACTTTCATATATACATAAATCACACGACCCATGATCGGTCCATAATTGGTCATAGCTCCTATATAACCCCACTTCCGAAAAAATTTTTTTTTTTAATTGTTTTTTTTTAAATTTTAAAACAATTGTTTCTAATTTAGAACGAAATGCTTCTGTGGTCCAATAATTTTTTATTTCGCGTAAAACAATACATCAGTCACATAACAAAAACGAAATTGGGACCTAAATATCGCGTTAAATCGTAAGTTAGTAAATAAGTAAACTTATTTTATTTGAACTTTTAAAAACTTAAAACAAAAGTAAATTAAAAAACTCAAATAAAAAAATATTTCTTATCGAAAATTAAGAAAAAAATGTCTATTAAAAAAACAAAATATTATTCCAATACATAAAAAAGATCAAAACATAACAAAAAATTCATGAAAATTAACAAAGTAATTTAAAAATAATAAAAAATGCAATTAGTTTTCAAAAAAGAAATCTGTTATTCGTTTCTGTTTATTTCCGCTTCTTGTTGTTTGAAAAGCTCCTCATACAATGCAACGAATTTTTTAACAGCATATTCAAATGAATTTGAACGATTGTTGATTTTATCCTTAAGGATCATTTTCAGCAGAAAATTCAACCAACTCTTGAGCCATTTGAAAAGTTGCCTTAATTTAGTAGAATCAAAAGTATCGGTTGTGGCATTTGTGCTTCCATCTTCGGTAGACTCATCATTGTTGCCGCGTTATATAAAAATCGTGTAAAAAAGTCGAGTATTTAAAAAAATGATTGGTAATTTGAGTTCGCGTTATATTGAATTCGTTTAAATAAAGTACCGCGTAAATGGAGGCTTATCCGGGGTCTTCAGAAAATTCATTTAAACAGACGGACGGACATACAGACAGACGGACATGGCTTAAACGACTCCGCTATCTATAAGGATCCAGAATATATATATACAGTGAGCCTCAAAAGTGAGTAAACACACAAAATTATTTGATTTTTTTTAAGATAATGAAAATCTTAAAATCTATCCATCGATTAAAATTTAAAAGTTTCGGTTTGATGGTGATTGAGTTGAAAAATAGATTCGGTTCTGAAAAAAGAAGATTTAAGTCGGAATATAATGATTTTTATGATCTTAAAAAATCAAACAATTCACTGGTGTATACTCAATTCTGAGGTTGTGTGTACTTTGTGTAGATTGTGTGTACTTTGTGTAGAAAATGCTGAATTAGAGGAAGCGCTTTACACATGTTTTTTTCAACAAAGAATCAATCATATAACTGATTTAACAGAAATTTTAAAAGCAAAAGCCAAATTCTTTTGTGTATAGTTAAGGGGATAGGAGGATATTTCTGCTTTATTTAATTTAAATATGATTTTTTTATATTATTTTTGTTTTTGAATAAATATATCTGCAACAAAAGTGCAAATTCATGTTTTAATTAACTTAGAATATTTCAAGAATTTTCACTACTATATTCCGGACAACACGATTATTCGACAGATCATAAAACAATATGTGTCTGGATTGTCGAAGTTGCACTGTATATTCTTTCTTAAATCCCGACCGTTTCGGACAATTTATGTGAAATGATTCGGAAAAAGTTTGAAGAATGTTGCAATTATAGTTCTCAAGATGTTTAGAAAAAAACTAACATTGTTTGGTAAGTGACTCAACCTTATTTTTAGTGTTAAACCTCATGCACTGATAAGAAAATGATCTGAGGTGCCACGCGCACTAATACAATTCCGCATATTTTCAGCTAACCACCGCGGAGCTCCGTACAACTAACAAACTAACAAACAAACTAACAAACTAACAAACTAACAAACTAACAAACTAACAAACTAACAAACTAACAAACTAACAAACTAACAAACTAACAAACTAACAAACTAACAAACTAACAAACTAACAAACTAACAAACTAACAAACTAACAAACTAACAAACTAACAAACTAACAAACTAACAAACTAACAAACTAACAAACTAACAAACTAACAAACTAACAAACTAACAAACTAACAAACTAACAAACTAACAAACTAACAAACTAACAAACTAACAAACTAACAAACTAACAAACTAACAAACTAACAAACTAACAAACTAACAAACTAACAAACTAACAAACTAACAAACTAACAAACTAACAAACTAACAAACTAACAAACTAACAAACTAACAAACTAACAAACTAACAAACTAACAAACTAACAAACTAACAAACTAACAAACTAACAAACTAACAAACTAACAAACTAACAAACTAACAAACTAACAAACTAACAAACTAACAAACTAACAAACTAACAAACTAACAAACTAACAAACTAACAAACTAACAAACAAACTAACTAACATTTTCGTTCATCACTTTAGTACAAAAACTTCCCATGCGCTTCGGTTTAAAGTTTTAGTATAAATAGCTGATGCAAATACATATTTGCATTTCTTTTCAATAATAGAATTTCAGTCATTACTGCGCATGTCTGAGCAAAAAAGAATTTTTATTTTTGTATTTGCTTAAGTACTGCTTTGTCAGTGTAAAAGTCGACTATTTTTTGAACATTGAAAATTTTGTTTAGTACAAAAATTCCAATACGCTTCGGTTTAAAGTTTTAGTATAAATAGCTGCTGCACAAGCGTAATATTTCTTCAAACAGATACACAAACTTGCGTTTCGAATTTTGGTCATTACTGCGCATGTCTAAACAAAAAAGAATTTAAATCAACATCGACTGCTTTGTATGTGCTTAAGTAGTGCGTTGTCAACGAAAAGTCGACTTTTTTTTTAACATGCGCATTAATTTGTTGGGTTTATGGTTTACAGGTTTAGTATAAATCAGTGATGTTCAAAAATATAAATGAAGATGTATTGGTGAGAGAGCTACCCAGCAAACATAATGTCAAACACTTAAAATAAGAACAAAATAAAGAATGTTTAGATTTAGAATTTTTGCCAGATATAACCGATTTATTAAATGAATGTAATTTAAATTTTAAGGAAATAAAAGAATACACATTATACGACCGAAATTCTCTAAAATTTTTTATTTATTTCTGACTTTGTTGTTTTGTGTTCATTTGTAATTGAAACGCGTGTGTTTGCTTTGCTTCGTCCAAAAACCAACCAACAACAATGCTTAATGAATTTCTGAAAAAATGAGACATTTGTTACGCTCTTTTAAAGAGAACAAGAATATGTGTGTTGTTACTCAGCGCGAAAGCACAATGAAATAAACATCATTGGTATAAATACAAGCTGTATGCAAACAGCCATATTTACATGGGATTGGTGCACCAAACTGACAACAGTACAAATGGAATTTGCTATTTATTTATTTTTTTAAATTCTGGTGTTTTTTTTTTTTTTTTAGATATGGTGAGCCTATGGAGTGTCGAAATTTTTTTTAAAATATCAGCTATTTCTGCTATATAATTTTGAATAAAATCAAGACAACTTTCTAATAGTTATCTCGTACCTATAAAAAGTTACTTGCATCAAAATTTGGAAATTTTGTATGCTTTTTTTTCCGAAAAAAGTTCCTATATTTTTTCCTTTGTAGAAAAAATTTTCCTTCGGGACTATATAAAATTTGTACATTATCCGAAAAGAGAACTTAATGCAAAAGCGTATAAGTTAAAACTTGGCTCACTTAAGCGGACCTAGTCGTCACCAGACCTATCCCAACATTGCCATTTAAAAAAAAATTCATGAATAATCTCTATATTATAATTTTTTAGTTTCTAAGGTAAATAACGTCCGAAAAATTTATAAAATTATTTTATTTCATTAAACTGTTCAAGTTCTAAAGTTTTCACCAATACCATCTACTTATACAAAAAGCTTATATTTATTCATCAGCAGCTCCACATACCTTGCTCCCTTTTGAAAAATTTGAACATTTTTTTATATATTCAATGCAAAATGTGTTTTGCATGGAAAAATATGGACATGTTTTTCATGTTCCAAATTTGGATGCGTGTAACTTTTTACGAGATAACTATTAGCAAGTTACTTTTATTGTATTCGAAATTCTATCGCAAATATGGATGATATTTAAAAAAAATCGAACCTCCGCACAATGGTTGAAGAGTGGCCGAAATTAATTTTTTTCATGTTCGCCGATTTGGATAATTTTTTGGTAATTTTTTGTCAGATATCAGAATATTATGATTCCGTAATATTAGGCTGATATATTTATTGTTTGTTTGGACAGACATGGCATGCAAATTTACTATATATTCAATAGAAAATATCAGCAAATGTTGTTTTTGAGCACATGAGAACTTGATTCAGTTATGAAATAATTGTAACCAGTGCAATATGTAACAAATATTTGAATTGAAACGGTTTAAGAAATAGTTTTTTCTGTGTTAGTATTATTTTTTATTATTTGTATGTGAAGTGGGCGTAAAAGTAGGCGGATATTTTTCAAATTTCACAAAAATGATTCTGAGTGTTTAAAAATGCTATGTGCCAAAAATCAATGCCGTAGGTCAAAATTTAATTTTCACTTTGTATGGGAGGTGGGCATAAAAGTGGGCGGATCATTTTGATTTTTAATTTTTTTCTTGATTCAAACAAAAAATGCCTATGTGCAAAGTTTCATTGTCCTTGGACAACTTCTTCTATTTTTAGCCGCTCGTTGTATGAACTTCAACCAATGTGCTCCGTAGGCCCGCCATATCTAAAGAATTAAAAAAAGAACGAGGAAGATTAAAAAAAATAAGTAAATAAACCTAAATAACTCTTGACCTAAAAGTGATAACCTACATATTTATAAAAGTTTTTTGCAGATCTTCTCTAGGACTATTTACATTTTCAATATCAGCTCATTCGGATCATAAATAGATTTTTGGTGATTTTTTTAAAATATTTGAGACCCAAGGTGGCGTGTAATTTTGCTAATTAAGCGTAAAGAGCTTTATCTACAACATCTTTACAAAAATGATCCCCATAAAATTCCACAATATAACTCTGACAATATGAATTCTCTCAGACATTAACTTACAACATTTTTATCAGTTAGTATAATGCTCCCTTCGATCAAAAAATTAAAATAAAAAATTCACCAAAATTAATATTTTTAGTCCCAAATTTTAAAAACCGGTTAACCGAGTGATATAAACCGGTATTTCAACATAGCTTATGGTGATTGCGTTCCATCGGTTTCAGCGTGCGAGAGATAGTTTGTCCATTTCAGATGTGGTAATTTGGACACGGAAGACAAAGATCGCCCAGGCCAGCCACAAAAGTTTGAAGACCAAGAATTGACGGCATTGCTCCACGAAGATTGTTGTTGGGTTCTACTCAAGCAGCAATTTCAAAACATTTGCGAGTTGCAGGGAAATTGGGTACCATACGAATTGAAGCCGAGCGATCTTGAAATACGACTTTGCATGTCCAAAACGCTGTAAAAGAAAATAAATTTTGCATCGAATTATTACTTGCGATGAAAAATTAATCCATTACGATAACGCGAAGTGTAAGAGATCGTATGTGAAACCCGGCCAACCAGCTGAATCGACATCAAAGCCAAATATCCATTGCGCTAAGTTAATTCTCTGTATTTGGTGGGACCAAAAGGGTCCTATCTATAATGAGTTGTTGAAATCTGACCAGACCATCACGATGATTTGTTTAAAGCGAGCATTGGCCGAAAAACACCCAGAATATGACCAGACCTTGCGCCAGCCGACAACTATTTGTTTTGATCGACTCATAACCCTTTCCGTCCCCGCCTACACAAATGTGTAGGTAAATTTAAAGTATTTTGTAGAGACATTTATATATCTTGTAGGGTTTTTTCTTACTCAAATGTCTCAATATTATGTGTTATTTCATACATATTTTGTAATATATTTTTGTGCGACTTACTTTAGTATTTTGTGAACGAGTGCAGGAAATGTGATCGAAAAGTTCTCTGAAATCCGCAAATTTTGAAATTGCTTGGGACGGAAAGGGATAACGCTTCGTTCTCGGCCTAAAAGGAAGAGCAGTTCTTTCGGCGCGGAATTCATTTGTTGCCAGAAAGATCGGAAAATTATATTGATAAAAATGGGCAATACTTTTCGTATATTTATATTTTACAAATGTTTCAAATTAAAAGAAAAAATTCCGCAGAGTTTTGAACCAGGTATAAAAGGGACTAAAATATTGAAAATTACGAAGACTTAAATTAACGTTCCTAAATAACAACCATCAAAAAATATGGGGGATATATTGATTTTGTCATTCCGTTGGTAGCACGTCGAAATATTCATCGCAGACCCTCAAACGTATATATATTCTGGGTCGTCGTAAGATTCTAAGACGATCTAGACATGTCCCATCGTTTGTCTGTCTGTTGAACACATGATAAAGCCCAAACGAAAGGCTCAAGTTTACAAATACACTCTGTGGATAAGGTTTGTTAGGTATTGAAAGTGTATCGGTCCATGATTTCACCTAGCCCACATAAAAATATTCCCCCGAAATACTGATAACAGTTTCCGCAAATTAGTTCTAAGTACTCTATTTTATTTTCACATATTGTTGATGGGTAACTATACAAGATTCGGCACATCCGAATATAACACTCTTACTTGTTAATCCTCATTTGGATTTGGAGTCATGTACATGACTAAGTAACAAAATATAGGCAAAACTGGGTCAACAAAAAGCGATAGTTGTGGAGTTTTGCATATATCTCAGCAACTTGTAGGCCAATATTCCTAATTTTCAATAGCAAACTGACCAGGACCATACCTGATACTTTGAGGTACAAATCATGTTTGTAATAAGCTTGAGGACTTGGGATAGCTGATTTCCACAGACAAGTCCAGAATATTTGACAAGCTTGCCACTCACGAACCATTGATTAGTTTATGATTAAGAATAAAAAAACATAAAAATCTCAATATTATTACCATATTTCCGACAAGAAAATTATGTCAATTGTATTAAAAGCACTATATCTGCCATAGGTTCAAAGACGACTATCTTAATTCCTAAAGCTTAAATATTTTAAAAGCTCATTTCAAGTTCGTTCTAGCGCAACATATATATTCGCTTAAAATTAATTATGTTTTCCATACAACTTTTTCTTGTTGCTTTTCTGCACATAAATTGTCTGGCTAGCGAAAGTGTGAAGGCAACAGCAGGAGCAGGAAACTCTTCTGCTGCTCTACACATACTAGACGCACTAGCTGAAGTGGCAGCTACCACCAGCAACAAACAGCAAGCAGCAATGGCATCATCAGTAACTATTTATGCTGAGTTATTTTATTTTTGTTTTGAAAACTTTTAACAGTTTTCTTTAGTTTATAATTTTTTTTCTTTTTTTTTTGCAATTTTTAGTACCCAGCATCATAATTGATGGTGTGGAAATGATATAATGACTTTAAGATTCTTATAAATGTCCTTACAAAGTAAGGAAAGAATATGCATACTGGGGTATGTATATTCGTACAGACAGACAGTTATTCATGAAAACTAACAAAACTTGGCTTTAAACGAGACATACTACATATAGCAGATAGATAAACCGGCAGTCATGTATTCGTAGCACTCGAAATTTTGTTTTATAGTTTTGAGGAGAGAAAACTTTGTTAAGAAAATAACGCATTTTTCTTGTATTTATTTATTATAAACATTTATTTAGGTTTTTTTCTGAATTTTTGGTAGTGAGTACTTTGAGGAAAATATTTTGCAAAATAATTTTAAGAGATTAATAAAATTATGATTTGAATATTATAAAAGGTGGCGCAAAAGTAATCCTCCTATCAGAAAATGCTATAAAATTTGCGATTGGCCCCCTAATCTCAGATCTGTTTTGACATTTGTGTAGTAAACACATGCGAAATACACGTTGATAAACAATGTTACGCTACACTGCTCCAGAACGCAGAATATTGCTGACTATTTATTTGACCAATAATCGGTCGGTGACTTTGTCACAGCGTGAATTTCGTCGCAGATGAGTGATGAGGCCCATTTCCATATTAGAGGGTACGTAAGCAAAATTTACGCTTCTGTGGCACTGAAAATCCGCGTGTAACCCACGAAGAGCCATTACACCCGCTCAAAGTCACTTTATGGTGTGCTGTTTTCGCTGGAGGAGTCATCGGACCTAAAGAGCAATGATCAACGAGTTCTTTTTGCCGAAAATTGATGAATTGGGATTGGAAAACATGTGGTTCCAACAGGACGGTGCAACGGCACTCACTGCACGTACCACAACCGATATGCTGAAGGATGCATTTCCCGGGCGCCTAATCTGCACTGGCCAGCAAGATCGACTGATTTGACCCCTCCAGACTTCTTTTTGTGGGACTTTTTGAAGTCGCGGGTTTATGTCAGCAAGCCTCAGACTCTTGCAGCTCTTAAAGACAATATCCGTCAAGAATGTGAGGACCTATCGCCGGAAGTTTTGGCCAAAGCGATGGAAAATGTCATAAAAAGGCCTCAAATGACAATCATTTACATGACATCATATTTTCGACTTGATGTAAAAAAAAATTAAAAGACCAAGTAAAAATAATCAAACTTTTTAATTTTTTTTAATTACAGCCAAAAAACATCGGAAGTTTACTTTTGCGCCACCTTGTACATATATAAACCAAATATTTACATAAGAGTGTTAGATTTAGTTGTTAGATGATATTGTGATTAGAAGTTGAGTAGATGGAAAAAGTATCATTCATTAACCAATTAGGGACGAGAATAAACATTTCGATCAGTAAAATGGATTTTTGAACATTTACTATTTTGATTTGGATGATATTTAGTATATATGATTCTCAGGCCCATATTAATATATGGCTCATATTTAGAAAATGGAAGATGGCTTTTT
The DNA here is from genome assembly GCF_958450345.1 of Calliphora vicina. Classification (NCBI taxonomy): domain Eukaryota; kingdom Metazoa; phylum Arthropoda; class Insecta; order Diptera; family Calliphoridae; genus Calliphora; species Calliphora vicina. Next base: position 32,722,312 of record NC_088784.1, read on the forward strand.
TACCCTCCAACATTGAGAACTATTCATCTGAGAAACAACAAAGTATATATATTATTGATCCTTAAATTCTAGGTCGATTGAGATATGTTCGTTTATATGTTTGTGTAAAACACTCTTATGTCCAAAATACATAAGATAAATTAATGAAATTTATACCAAAATGTTTATTATATTTCTAAGCAGTTTGGCATTGAAAAGCATCAAAAGCGAACTATTAGATCCAGGGTTATAGACCAAAATGTAAGACAACCTCTAAACATTTGGATCATTTTCAAATGGTTTTTGGTTACTTTTGGTAAAATCATTGAGTAGAATGCCATGACATTTTTCACTCATTTCAAAACATTTCGTCTCGTACAGCTCACTTGGGTTCATTGGTTTTTCCCGTTGAGGTACGTGAGAAGATAAAAAATAAAATAAATCAGAAGGAGATGTAAGGGAAGAGTGAGAGTAAAGTTAGCATAAGAAAACATAGATAGAAATTGGAGGAGTTAGAGTAGAGAAGAATTTAAGAATTCAAATAACACAGACCATCATGCGACAGTTACCTCCTGCTTTCCCTAATAAAGACATCTATGTATCTTTATTCCCGGAGAGATTACTAAACGATCGCTCGAGTAAAGCCTGGAACGTAGATCACCCAGTGCCGGAAAATTATAAAAGAAGTGTAAGATAGTCTCTTCCTTCTCCGCATTCTGACAACTCCTGCTGAAGTCGTGGTGAGGCAGCCCAAGTCTTGCAGCATGGGTGCCAGGTGATCATCACCACCATATTGCTAAGTAGTATTCGTTGTAAGCGAAGTAGATCCTCGTAATGGTACAGGTGGATTCATTACCCCACCTTGTTTGGGCAAGTAATATGCATTACAAGTAGACAGCGGCATGCTAAATAGAAAGTCTATTTCAACTTCCGACATCGAGGCTCCTATTCCAGCCAAGTTTTCAGCAATACAATTGCTTTCGTTTTCCCTATGTATAGGTACCCAAGTGAGCACAACTGTTTAATGTCTCGCCATCTCATTTAGGGATGGACTGTATTTGATGTTGTATAAACACCTATGAGTATATATACGAATATCTCTACCAGATATTCTGTAATATCTGAGCCAGTTGGCGGCTCTCCTAATACTAAAGAATACTACATACATATGGAAGTCTAAAGAACATTCTTATCCCAAATTCTGGAATGTAGATGCCTCCGCCCATTATATCCTCTTTTTTGGACCCATCCGCGTAAATGGGAAGCCTAATTGAACCGGGAGGGGCCAGCAGCAGTTTTTATACTGGATGGGATTGAGTTCCTCAGGAAGTAGGGTTTGGGGGTGCAATAACACAGGGCAACAAAATCGAAACAATTTTAGAGACTTTTTAAACCACTACACAATTCTAATGTATTGTGGTTCCAGTAGTACAAATATGGTCCATTTTAAATTCTATGGAGAAGTTTTTTTTTATTTTTTTTCTAAAATTTTTTAGACGTTTCTTCACATAATTTATGATAACTCAAAAACGGTAAGTTCGGTATTATTAAAATAAACTTAGAAAAGTTTATATTTACATAACCTTTAATGCGTTTATATATTGTGTTTAATCGGCTTAGTAGTTTCGAAGTTATAATAACAAAATGAAGCAAAATCTATATTATTTATGTGAAAATAGCAAATGTTTGTGTTTTAAAAAGCTCACTCATGAAAAATCGAAAGTTGCCGAAATTGTTCAAGTTTATTTCATTATCGCAAATCCACATATAATGGCAATAATATGAGATATCGATCATAGAAATCGATTGATTCGTTTCGAATTTATTCACAATTAAGTGAATTCGCCCATTTTCACAAAATTTAACTTTTTAACTTTGCTGCTGCTGCCCAATTAGGCTAATTTCTATTTTTGTCAACTTCAAAACAGAAATAGTGTTGCTAATATAATAAAAAATGTAAATCAAATTAGTGCTTAAAAAAAATATATTTTTTTTACTTAATTAAGAGAAGTTTCTGATAACCATATTGAAATAAATTAATAACAGGTACATAAATTATTACCACATATATATATTTACTCAAAATAATTGTTTAAATCTTAGTTACTTCGGAATTTTGTACGGTTATTTTTTATTAAATTAAAAATTTGAAGTGACACCACTGAATTATAAATCAGCTGTCTACTTTGAAGCTGTCGTCTTTAAAAGAATTCAGCGGCTGCCGCACGACTACAACTTCAGCCAGCAGCATTTTTGATCATGAAGTCGTGAAGCCTGCTATCTTCAATGTGTTTAATACATTATGCTTTATCGCAAAGACATATGAGGGTCTTAGAGCACAAGGGATTCAAGTGACTAATGTTTAATAATGAGCAAAATGAGGTTAAAGTTAATTTACAATAAAAAATGTTAGATGCTATCTGGAATATTGCTTTTTAATTAATAGCGATCCTGAGATATATTTTAATCTAACACGATAAAAAACTACCATATTTTACATATACAAATACCCAAAAATTACCTTTGAAGTGAGGAAAGTCGCACTTATACCCCTTGTGCTTTAATTTTTTTTTCAAAGTTCTGAATTACCTAATAATAGACTCAATTTTTTATTAACATTTTATTAAGAAAAGCTTTTATGGTGCTTTGTTACATTTTTTAGTCGTCATAATCAGATTCCATGACATCATCGAGGTCATCCTCACCTTGACTTTCCATTCTTTCCGGAATTTATTCCATTCCATCGTGAGGAAGTGCTTTAAACCATTCATGGTAAATTGGTGGTATATAGCAAAGAAGATCCTGTAGGTTCTTGAATTTCTGGAATATTATTGTTTTGACGCTGTTTTTTGGAGGAAGTTGTGGTAGTAACTACACAACTCGGTCAACATTTCGAGCTTTCAGATTTAGTTTGGTGAAGTTTTCTTGCACATTCATAAGATCATCTTTGTATAATATGATCAGATTCAGAAAATTCGTCAATATTGTTTTCAGATTCACTTATTTTTAATGATGTTACGTACCATAAATAATAAAAAATCAACAATTATTAATATACTCGATTCCATTATTTTATATTACTTTTTCTTTTTTGGAAAATAATCCACAAAGGTATTTGAAACAGGTGTTTTGATAAGAAGTGATGGAATTAATTGCTAGATTTTAGCTAATCACTCATCTGAATTCACTAAATCAGTCCATGCGAAAAATTAATTTTAATAATTGCTTAGAGCACAAAGGGTTTAAGTGCTCATGTACCCCTTGTGCTCCAACCGAAACAGGTATTTTACTGACAAGTGCTAGAATTGGTCGCCATATCTCGCTAACGGATGAGAATCCCACATTCAACTATTGTGCTATGAACTTCTCTGAACTTCACCTACTAACTCCATATGTTAACTCAATTTGAGAAAAAAAGGCACTTGAACCCCTTGTGCTCTAAGCCCCTCATATGTAATAGGAACAAAACGAGATATGACCATAAAAATCGATGGATTACTTTCGAATTTATTCACAATTAAGTGAATTCAATAATTTTCAGAAAATTGTATGTGCTTAAAAGCGTGTAGTACTCTTAGTGTAAATTACACATGCGTTTTGTTATTGTAACGAACATTTTAACAAAAACAAAACACATTTAAAATATGCACTCAAAGTACACGGTTGTACGCACATGCAATTTTTTGAAAATAAGCGAATTCACTTAGTTGTGAATAAATACGAATAGAATCCATCGATTTTTATGATCCTTATCTCATTTTGTTCCTATTACATATGGCTTTGCGATAAAACAATAAATCTAAACAATTTCCACCGTTTTCGATTTTTCATGATTTTTTTAAAACAAAAAAAATTTATATTTTCACATAAAAAATATATTTTTTGCTTCAATTTGTTATTATAACTCCGAAACTACTGAGCCGATTAAAACGCAATATATATGTGAAAATTTGTACATAGCATTATCCGAAAGCAATAATTAGGTTCCACTCAATCGGGGTAACATAAAGTTAGGTATCTTAGTCTTCAATGAGAATTGTACAAGTTCAGTTTTGCTGGGATTTACACTCAAACTGCTATAGGTACTCCATCCATTTCATATTTTCAGTGCCGTCTCCCGTCTTTGCGATATCATGCCTGGATGAATTAATTTTTTATGGAGTCCAATTTCCTAAGCATACAATTTAAGACCAGGTTTCACAGAAGTGGAAATATATACTTAAATAGACGTATACATAAAAAATTCATCAAAAATTAGTTTCGAGCAAAAAGGATTATATATGTATTCAGCTTTAAGTTGTCTTGCTAACAATATGGGGGATTTCATGTCAAGTGAACCAACTTTTGAAATCGATGTCTTCCGATCGGGATGAAATTTGCACCAAGGTTAGCTCTATTGGATAGTAACTCAGACACAATTTTTCAACAACATCGGTCGAGAACTCTCTGAGTTATAGGGGGTAAAATTTTGACAATTTGGTCAAACAGGGGTTTTTTCTTATCCATGTAACTTATTACCTATTGTTCTTAGCAAAATGTGTTCCAAATAGTATAGATAGCTATTTCTTCGATCTTTCGAAAAAAAATATTTAAAAAAAAAAATAAAAAATTTTTAATATTTTTTTTCCGAAATCAAAAACTTTTTTGACTTTTTTTTAAAATACGCTATTTTTTTTTATTTTTTTTTTTTTCTTAAAATAAAGTTTAGATATTTTCCTTGAACACCTACTTGGTCGCTTAGTGGGATGCGAGTGGGATATCTATCAAAATAAATATTTTGTAACTCAAAACATAAAATTTTTGACTTTTTTTGCAAAATCAAAAACTTTGTTGACTTTTTTTTTTCAAAATGGACCCTTTTTTAATCTTTTTTTTTAGGTCAAACAAAAGCTTAGATATTATCCTTGAAGACCCTTTTGGTCGCTTAGTGGGATGCGAGTGGGATATCTATCAAAATAAATATTTTTTAACTCAAGACTTACAATTTTTGACTTTTTTTTTTGCAAATACGATTTTTTTTCCAAATGGGCCCTTTTTTTAAAAATTTTTTTGTAGTCAAAAGAAAGCTTAGGTCCATTCCTTTAAGATATTTTTAGTCCCTTAGTGGGATGCGAGTAGGATATCTATCAAAATAAATATTTTGTAACGCAAGACATACAATTTTTTAATTTTTTTTTGCAAAATCAAAATTTTTTTCCAATATGGGCCCTTTTTTAATTTTTTTTTTTGGTCAAAAGAAAGCCTAGGTCCATTCCTTTAAGATATTTTTAGTCCCTTAGTGGGATGCGAGTGGGATATCTATCAAAATAAATATTTTGTAACGCAAGACATACAATTTTTTAATTTTTTTTTGCAAAATCGAAATTTTTTTCCAATATGGGACTTTTTTTTAAAAATTTTTTTTGCTCAAAAGAAAGCTTAGGTCTTTTCCTTTAAGACCTATTTTGTCACTTAGGAAGATGTGAGTAGGATATCTATTAAAATAAAAATGTTGTAACTCAAGACATTCAATTATTGACTTTTTTTTTGCAAATTCGAATTTTTTTTCAAAATGGGCCCTTTTTTAAAAATTTTTTTTTAGTCAAAAGAAAGCTTAGGTCCATTCCTTTAAGATATTTTAGGTCCCTTAGTGGGATACGAGTGGGATATCTATCAAAATAAATATTTTGTAACTCAAGATATACAATTTTTGATTTTTGGGCAAAATCAAAAACTTTTTTGACTTTTTTTTAAAATGGGCCCTTTTTGTAATTTTTTTTTTGCTATAAAGAAAGCTTAGGCCTATTCCTTTAAGATGGTTTTGATCGCTTAGTGGGATGCGAGTGGGATATATATCAAAATAAATGTTTTGTAACTCAAGACATACAATTTTTGTGTTAAAACATTTATTTTGATAGATATCCCACTCGCATCCCACTAAGGGACTAAAAATATCTTAAAGGAATGGACCTAGGCTTTCTTTTGAGCAAAAAAAAAAATTAAAAAAGGGCCCATATTGGAAAAAAATTTTGATTTTGCAAAAAAAAATTAAAAAATTGTATGTCTTGCGTTACAAAATATTTATTTTGATAGATATCCTACTCGCATCCCACTAAGGGACTAAAAATATCTTAAAGGAATGGACCTAAGCTTTCTTTTGACTACAAAAAAAATTTTAAAAAAAGGGCCCATTTGGAAAAAAAATCGTATTTGCAAAAAAAAAAGTCAAAAATTGTAAGTCTTGAGTTAAAAAATATTTATTTTGATAGATATCCCACTCGCATCCCACTAAGCGACCAAAAGGGTCTTCAAGGATAATATCTAAGCTTTTGTTTGACCTAAAAAAAAAGATTAAAAAAGGGTCCATTTTGAAAAAAAAAAGTCAACAAAGTTTTTGATTTTGCAAAAAAAGTCAAAAATTTTATGTTTTGAGTTACAAAATATTTATTTTGATAGATATCCCACTCGCATCCCACTAAGCGACCAAGTAGGTGTTCAAGGAAAATATCTAAACTTTATTTTAAGAAAAAAAAAAAATAAAAAAAAATAGCGTATTTTAAAAAAAAGTCAAAAAAGTTTTTGATTTCGGAAAAAAAATATTAAAAATTTTTTATTTTTTTTTTCGAAAGATCGAAGAAATAGCTATCTATACTATTTGGAACACATTTTGCTAAGAACAATAGGTAATAAGTTACATGGATAAGAAAAAACCCCTGTTTGACCAAATTGTCAAAATTTTACCCCCTATAACTCAGAGAGTTCTCGACCGATGTTGTTGAAAAATTGTGTCTGAGTTACTATCCAATAGAGCTAACCTTGGTGCAAATTTCATCCCGATCGGAAGACATCGATTTCAAAAGTTGGTTCACTTGACATGAAATCCCCCATATATAAAATACTAATATCGCCTAAAATAAACTAACTTAGATACGTATAATTCTATGAATAAGAAGCACTGAGTATGAATATTGTACTCTTTACACATATGTAGCTCTCAATATATTTAGATGGATAGTATTTAACATTCGACACAGCCGAATATTGTTTTCTAACTTGTATGAGATATCCTTTATTCATTGAAATTAAGCGAATTTACACCATTCTTATATAAAACTTTAAACCTCAATAGAGGACAAACTAATGCGAATTTGTATAACCATAGACAGGCTGTGTACTAATTTTTAACAAATTTGGAACGGGTAAGATCCGATGCTTTGTCGAATAATTGTGTGTCCTCCCTAAGCAGAAACTCTTTTCCAATATAAGGATATATTAGTGGATATTTTATTTGAAAACTTGTAAAAATTCTTCAATAAAACCTTTGAATATTAACTTCTACAACATTTGCTATTACTTTTAAACTTTAACCACCGTAACAATATTACTCTGTGTGTTGTGAGTGTGGGAAATTCATTAAACAAAACGACTCTATAATTTCATTTCACATTTAACTTTATCAAACATTTCATTACTTTTCAACTAACACTCAATATATCGCCCCACAACAACGCCTGCCATTTATTAGCATTTTGAAAAATTATTGATGACTTTTTCACTTGACTTCACCGTTTAACACTTGCCACCAAAAACAACAAAAAATAATAAGGAAAACTGTGGAAAAACGAATTTAAATGAAATGACTTTACAATTGTGGAAACAAATGAAACGCTTCCCATAGAGCTAGCAAAGGAAAACATTGAAAAAAACAAAAACATCTAGGCATTGAAACTTTCACCCCCATTGACGTTAATTACCAATAATACAACAAACATAATTTCCTTTTTACATTGAACCGTTCAAATAATGGAAATGGAAAATTAATGGATTTTCATTTGTTTTCTATTTTCTTTGTTGGCATTTCTTTCGGGAGAAGGGCAAAGATATATGGAGACTTTATGTAATATAGTGGTAGATGAATGTATATGTAAGGAACTCCCACACCAGCTAACAAATAAAACAATTGTATAATAAGTTATTATCGACTGGTTATAAACTGATGCTTTAGCTTCATTTATTCATGCTATCCAAAGTAGTTGTTAGACGATTTCATAAATGTGACCAACTGCGAGGGAGTTTTTGCCAAAAAATGATTTTTATTTTTTTTAATCTGAGTGACGATTTATGGGAGTTGAAATATTTCATCTATCACAGGCAACTAATAAAACCAATAAATGAATTTCACTTTACATAAAATTACTACTGACAAGAATAGTCAAAAATGTAGTCAATGCCAAGTGGATCTTAGGTCAATTGTTCGGATTGTGGAAGTTTATTCTTATTATAATAGGAATCTCATACCAACAAAAACATGGACTTCTACTGCTTAGATTTATGCTTGACTGCAATGAAATCGAATCGTATTTGCAAAAGAACTTGTGTGGCATTGATTTATCATTTCTTAACTTTGTTAGTAAAACAAACCTTGTATCAATTAGAACAATGATCGCTGAGGAAATATTAATCCAATAAATCGTTAATGAAAGAGTTACTCCGTACTATGACCACTAAATGAATTACATGTTCATATACCGGTAATGGAAAACACAAATAAAGAATATGAAATCGTCAGTTTGAATACCAAAACCTAAAGAGTCAGACCGAAGACCGAAAAGTGAACACACGCTCAAAAAAGAATGAGTGAAAATTCACTCCCAAGACCACAAAGTTAATATTCAATCGAAAAACTACTGAGTGGAAAACCCGTCCGAATATCGCAACCGAAAAAGTCTAAGTAAAGATCTCTGATGAAAAAGTCAGTTCAAAAAAACGATTACAAAATATTGATTTTAAATAAAACTAAAGGATTTAAAAAATTCGGTTACTTGGAGTTTGAAGCTGTGGTAGTACTCGACATCGACCAGGGTCCCTTTAAATCAAAATAAATGTACGATTTTTTCACTTTCTTTATTAAATTTTATTTTGCATATTTAATACTTCATTATTAAGACATAATTACTACCGAGCCTAACTAGATCTTAACTTTGAATATTCTTTGACATAAATCCATGAATCTAATTATTGTCCTCGTATCTTCCTTTAGCTAAAACTCCTATTCCTCTGCGTCAATAGGATGCAAATTTTTGCAACGATAAGTTGGATGTAAATCAAACTCAAAAACTTGTTGATATTGTGCTCGTTTTAGTATTGAATGCTTCTCCTTCTATCTGGTGCCCTCCTGTCAACTGCTGAGTGCCATCCCCCATGAATGTATTGTGTCTTCTCGGCGTAAACAAATGCTGTCTCATCTGTTGACTTAATGATAATTTTATACCAATGCTGTTTACACTTATCTGACATTCTGCTTTTGACACTTTTCATATTCTATTTTCGATATCGAATCCTCTACCTGCCCTAACTGTGAACGCCTCATAAGACGTCGGAATAATCTGCTAGAAATAAGCATAAGATGGATGTAATTAATCTTTGCTCAATGAGCCTTCAAATAGATTCATCCATCCAGTCCGAAGATACTGGAAAGGAAAGTGAGTTCTAAAGAATACAAATTCAAGTTTGTTAGGGGGACAGTTAATTAAACCATATATTCGAAGTCTAAAGAACATTTAGTCCATAGATAGTGCAGTTAAAAGTCGATGTGAATCTGATAAGTCTGGAAAGCCCTAAAGGCAACCTGGTGGCTTATGGAAACAAAGGAACACGGTCAATCTGAGTTAGAGCGAGCTCTTAAATCTCTGTAGAAGCAACCGAAGTGAATATATATTCCAAAGACTACTAAGTGAAAATTTCACATTAATTTTAGAAAAACCCTTTTACTCCAATTAGAGAGTTTTCACTCGCACGAGAAACTTAACATGTTTTTAGAGGTTGCATATTTTACAACTAAACACTAGCTTTACAGCAAAAAACCAAGCACAGATGAACAATTTTAATACATAAGGAAGCCCAGATAATAAAGGATTGGAGAATACGATCGAGGATCATGGCAAGTAATGTATGCCGTATACAGTACAATATTTCCTAATAAAGGTTTCATAAGATCACATGACTGGCACCAAATCAAAACTAGAATCTCAATGTATATTGATAATGTAATAAAGGAAGCGATAGAAATCAACACATGGCGACCTTGATTACACAGACGAAGGTTTTCGATACCGTCAGCCACGCTATTATCATCCAGTATATCCTGCAATACTCAATGGCCAACAATTCGAAGAGATGTGTTGTAAATTATCTGAGTGGCCGCCAGTTTCACCACAACGTAGATTTAAAGAAGAAGTTCCTCAAGGCGGAGCACTGTCGCCACTCCTGTTTAACTACTATATCTCTAAACTCCCGCATCCCCTCACGGAGAGAAAAACGACTGCAGCAAAATGGCGACGGGATATAATATTGATGACTTATGACTTATATTCATCACTGCAATCTTTAGCGAAGTCTTCAGCAGGAGGTAAATCTCAACCTTGAAGTTATAGTCGATAGAGCCTAAATTACAACTGTGCCGCACTCAAAAATTTTCGCGGTCACCCTTGTCAACCTATTTACCTGCTCAATTCATGCCACTGTAATCACGCACAAAATTGCGAATTAGAAATAAGATTGTCAAAGCGCTAGAAGGCAGCACTTGGGGAGTGGAAAAAAAATTATTGTTTGCTACATACAAGACGATTGGTCGGTCAGTGGTCAACTATGCTGCTCCATTGTGGTAAACATCGCTGAGTGATACCTAGTTTAGAAATATTGAATGCTGCATGCTACATTCCTCACAGGCTACAAGCAAATTACATCATCTATACGAGGAAGCGAATATTCTTCCAGTAAAGGAACGCAACGTTATGTCATCCTATCTTCAACATAACACAGCCGAAGCCTCCCCCGAGGCATTTCAGGAAGGATATTCATATATACGAGGAAAACATTCAAAGGTATGTGCAGGATCCTTTGAATTGCAATTCGTATATTGCAGCTTTGAACGACATTCATGGAGATCCAAAATACCGCAGTTGCAGAATACAGCATGCATATTGTACTTGGTGGTCATCCCCAGCCCATAGTAGACTTGGAGAAAAACCTGCCTCAGGATGGAGTAACATGCTCAATGCCTACTGGTCCCACATAGATCGTGCCGTTCCAAATGTATGTCCTCCTGTAGTGATATCTCCCACATCTTTTACTGCCCAGTCAATAATACTTTACTTAGTCCAATGGATTTGTGGACCTATGCCTTTGAAGTAGCCTTGACCTCGATGCAGAACCTCCAGATTAGAAAATTGTATAGTTTAAGCTGTTACAACAAAAACAACGAAGACAATATCTATCTACTTAACAATAGTTATGCTGACAAGGCATTCAGAAGGAAGCCAATTCTCTGGCTTAATGACTATTATTAATAAGATAAAAACTTTTACGGCATTACTTGGAATTAGTGGTGGTTATGTAGAGAACTTCAACTCTTTCCATTACCTAGGAGGCATCATCCATATAAATATATAAATGTCTTTGTAAGTTTGTTTGTTTATTTGTTGGTTTGTTTGAGCATCACGCCTAAACGGCTGAACCGATTTTATTGAAATTTGGAACATAGATAGATCCTTACTTGGAAGCGCCAAAGGTGGAAAACCGGTAAAATTGGTACCTTTAGTTCTTAAAAAATCAAGAATAAACGGCTGCACCGATTTGATTGAAATTTGGAATATAGATATTTCTTTACTTGGAAGCAATAATAGAATATATAGTTTTACTTAACTTGGACCACAAAGGGACAAAAGAGTGCAAAATTTGTACCACACATACAAATTAAATAGTAATTTTCGAATATCTGCAGAACTGAAATTGTGACTATCTTCAAACTTTATACGAATCAATTTCGTATCACTGTTTGAAGTTTAACTAAAAATGGGACGGATCGGAACAGGGGGTGTGACACCTCCCATACAAAGTAAATAGTTATTTTCAAATATATGGTGAATAATTGTGGAAGTCTTGAAATTTAGTCCGAATAGCACCCTTATAATTTTATATGGTTTGGCTTAAAATGGGCGGTATTAAATTAGTGGGCGTGGCACCTACCATACAAAGTAAATAGTTATTTTCGAATATCTGGAGAACTGTAAATGTGAAGTTCAAACTTCATATGAGTTAATTTCTTATCAGTGCAAGAAGTTAATAAAAAAAATGGGAAGGATCGGAACTCGGGATGAGTCACCTCCCATACAAAATAATTAGCTATTTCTAAATATCTTGAGATCTATAATTACTAGATTCTTCCAACTTTGCCCGATAGCTCTCTTATCATTTTACATAGAATAACTGAAAATGGGCGGGAGTGGATAAGTGGGCGTGGAACTTCCCATGTAAAGTATATAGTATTTTCGAATATCTGCAGAACTATTATTGCGACAGCCTTCAAATTTTATACGAATAAATTTCTTATCAGTACATGAAGTTTATCCAAAAATGGGACGGATGGGAACAATTTCTGTCATAGCAGGACACTGGTATCAACGTAATTTATACAAAGTTTAAAGACTCTTACAATTAGATTCACTTGATATTCGAATATTTATAGAATTCCGGTATTAATTATATTCATTTATTTGCTTATAAAATCTTTTCACATTTTTTTATTTTACTTCGACAGGGGTAGCGAAGCGCACCGGGTCAAGCTAGTTATATGAAAAATATACAAAATGGAATTCAGAAGACGAGAAATTCGTTTTAATGCAAACATTAAGTCAACATTGCGATTAACAACATTTTATAAAATTTTTCTGAATTGATTTGTAGTTTGTAGTTGGAATGGAGGCACCAAAATTGGTTGAACTTGAAAATACTCCTATCCCTCCATTTACACGTTAGATGCGTTCCTGAAAAAATCGTGTAAATCGAAATGAACAATTTTTGTATGAGAAATCGTGTATATCGAGAAAAGACCCAAATACGAATAAATTTAAAATTTTGTTTATTTTTAAGTAAAGTACAGATTGTAGTAAAATCTATGTCAGTCAGTTCCTTAAAAAAAACTATTAGAAATATATTTCTGTTATTTAAAGTTCCAATCAATTCTTTATCACTATCTTCCACTACTGATCGTATATTTTGGATTGCGACATATCACTTTCCTCACTAGATAACATGGGTTTCGTTTCTGGTTCGATAGTTGATAATCAGTTCGTAGAGACTTGGAAATATAATTTGTAATTAAAACTTGTATTGATTATTGTAAAAGTCCTTATAAACCTCCTTAAAGTCCCATAAATAGGAATGCGAGGGCTCTATTAATATTTGGGTAATTTTTAAAAAAATGTTTTCCCAATTTTCAGGCTAATTTACGCCCTTCATCAATATTTTTTGTTGTCAGTGCTACTGATTCCGTAACTTCTTCATCGGAATCGTTGTCGTTTGTTTCGATCATCATATTTATTCTTCAATATCACCTGCTCTAAAGTCATCAAAACCTTCTCCTTCTAATGTATGTGCCAACTCCAAGGATTGATAAGATAGTATAACATTTTGACCTACATCTGGCCACAAATTTTTCCAACAGCCTTTGAGCGTTGATTGCAGTAAAGTCAATGTACCATGCTTTATACACTCTAATATTCTAAACTTTTTGCATCAATTTGATAATTTCCTGAAAAAATTAGTTTTTGCTAAGAATATTTTAAAAAAAAATCGTGTAAATTGAAAACCAAAAAATCGTGTAAAAGTTAAATCGTATAAAAAAGTATTTTGTAAATCCAGGAATATGTGTATCTAAAAAACACGATTACATGTGTGATTATCTTCTCCAATTCAAAATATATTAAGGTTGAATGTTGAATAATTGCATTGAATTGATGGAAAGCACAGCTTGAGCCCATATTTGGGGGCGTCAAGTTAATATCAAGATTGATTGCTCACAGAGGAGTTATGTAGAAAGAAATCAAGGCTCTGAAGAAAACATACCTGAATATAAAACATTTGTTTATATATCAGAAGATACCAATCATGATTTTAAAGTAAACTATACTAACAATTCCAAATTCGATTTTCAGTTTAAGTAAAGGGATTAGTGTTCCTATTTATTTTTTGAAATATCCTAATTGTACTTTGAAAATATAGAAAACAGTTGGTTTCATTTTTCATATGAAGATATTTTCTGTGGCGTCTATATAAATTGTTTGGCTGGTATTCGGTTGACTTCTTATGGCACGATTGGAATGGGAAGGTGGTGCTGATGGTGGCAGGGAAGTTTAAATAAATGTTCATACTACGTGTATCCTACAATGTGTCTTGTTATTTATGCCATTATAACCATTAACTTGTTGTACTTCTTTTCCTTGGAAATCTTCCCCTCTTTTAACATACTTTTACTCATACTTGTACTTATACTCGTACAGTTTATGTGTTTAAATAACAAATAACAAAATGTCAATAATTTGATTAATGATGTACCGCTTTCCCCCAACCCCCTACCCCTTATCACATTACGATTACGACTTTTTGCCACAAAATACACACAAACGTATATTTGTATATTTCTCATTTTAATTTTATTTGTTTATGTATTTATTCCGTCTTAACATAAACTGCAATTAGCCATAAATATGTTATGCACAAAAAGGTTGCAATTGGTTGATATTGGCCGAATGGTAATGATGAAATGGAATGAACGGATGATTGAATATGTGGCACAAAATGGTCTTGACCGAATGTCAATTTGTAAGTGAGTGAGTGAATGAGTCAATGCAGAGAGTGTTCGTTTGTTGGATAGGTTGGCTAATAGATAAATAAATTGAATGGACTACAAGCGATACATGCTTAAACTACTACGACTCATCACCATCATCCTCAAACACCATCGATGACAGCATGTGCCAGCTAGTATATGGAACCCAGCAAATATGTTTAAAGTTTTTATTTTAGTTTTACTAAATTCTGCGGTTTCAAAACTACATAACTAATATTGAGTAATATAGAACAAACTATTTAGTAAAATATTCTGCTGCCTTAAATTTAGTAACCCACAGAGATTTCACAGTGGGGCAGAATCAAAATATTTTAGAAATAAATCAGGTATTTCCAACTAGCTGATCTAATTAAAATTTCTGGGCCAAATTTCTCGATTTTAAATATCAACCATACCGGGTCTATATATTGATATATGAATCCTATATTTAAGTTATGTGGGGGCTACGAAAATATGATTTCAACATACTGACGGAGATGGATATTTCGATTCCACTATATATAGCGATCCAGAATATGCATTTATACTTTATGACAGTTAGAAGTGGCGGATTTATTTCCAAAATATTTTGATCCTGCCCCACTGTGGCATGTACATAGGGAATAAATTAGTATCAGACTCGAGTTAATATTTCGCCGAAGATAGCTTAATTGAAAGATGCTTGTTGTAAGTCATAACTGACAACTTCAACTAGTAAAAGTGGTTTCTATGGATGTAAAATAAAATAGTTTCTACTTCTTCAAAACCACCATTATTTTTTCGCTGGGAAATGTGCACAGATGTATGTCAGTGTATGTATATATATTTTCCACTTCAAACTACAAGTTGACAACTGTAAATTGTATGTTCGATTTGAATAATGTATCCATGCAGTGAAGTTGAGAGTATGTATGCGTTCAAACATAATTTCACAAGTACCCAGCAGTTAAGCAAGTAGTCAATGTATCCCTTAAAGACAGTAATTGTCACAAATGTCTTATCACTTGGCTGACTCCATTTTATATATTTTGGTCATTTGACACGTGTGTGCACTTTGTAGTGCAGAGAGAAGACAATTGGTTACTTTATGCATCCCAAGTAATCTAGCGTGAAGACAATTGTCACTTAAGTGTCTCTAAGTAATCTAGAGTGTAGTCACTTTAAACGTTTTGTGAGTAATTCGTACAAAGTGGTTTTTTACAAATTGTGTTAATATAATTGATATCGCATGTAACATAGCATGAAGTCAATAGTCACTTTAGTGTCTCTTAGTAACCTATGGTGAAGTCACTTCAAACTTTTTTTTGTACTGCAGTTTATTTTACCCACCAGAAGCATTGACTACCTTCGATCAGCTATCCGATAGTCACATTGTAATGAAAAGGGTGAATGCTTAGGACATGCACGTGTTAAAATAACTAGTCAAGTAGCTGGTCAAGTAACCAGTTACAAAGCTAGCAAGGTAACTGACGCTATGTAACCAGTATGTGAATCCAATGCGTTGCCTACTTTGGACCAGCTATTAGACAGTCCCATTGTAATCAAAAAGAGACAATTGACCCCCTGCCTAGGACATGCCCGTGTTAAAATGACTAGTCACGTGGCTATTGAAGTAACTAGCTCCCACCCTAAATGATGGGTAAAATCACTAGTTCGGTACTGTCTCCTAGAACTGCTGGGTATGTACTTCTATCTATCTGTATGTGTATGATAAATGTACGTGATTCTCGCACTTTAGAGACATGTCTTTAAGGCACTGTCTGTCACAACACTTTTGTCATCATTTTTAATGTCAATTTTGCCGCTGTCTTTTTTTGCTGCCATTTTTTATTTCGTTTTGTTAATAATTGACAACACTGTTGACAGTGTATGCTTAAGTTGAACATTATTAAAAAGTATTAAAAGACAGTTGTCTTTTATTGCACAGAAACTTTTGCTTAAAACTAAACCGAATAAATGTGTGAGTGTTAGTTAGATGGTTTTTGAATTGTATGATTAATCTATAATACAACTTCATAAAGGCGTTTATGGGCAATTCAATAAAATACTTTAAAAATAAACGAAGACTTTTAAAATCTTGTTAATATTATGGTTTTACGCTGCAGATTTTTCTACGAGACTACTGTTCCTACAAGTACGACGTTCATGCCGTATCCATTAATTTCGATTTTGATGACGTCTCTATTAATTACATCACTGAAAGAACATTTTTGGAAACATGACTATGTGATCCATTTCAGGAAGAACCTTCGTTAATTTGTCTAGATGATATTCCGAGGTTATCTGCAAGCATCCTATGACAATCCTTATTGTAGCATTTTGGCATCTTTGAATATTTCTTCACAGGGTATCACACGAGGAAGGTGACCATACTGGAGCAGCATAACTGACCACTGAACGAGCAATAGCCTTGTACCTAATCATGCACAGTGGGGCAGAATCGAAATTTTTTGGAAATAAATCGCGCATTTATAAACGGTTTATCCGATCGGGATAAAATTTGACATGGGCATAGCCAAGGAGTATTAGAGTTTAAGTTATTGAAATGGGCCCTACAAATGCTCCATGGCGGCGCTATGGGGGCTCAAAACAGAGTACTTTTGACATGTAAAATTTTTAAACAAGTGCCATTTTTTCATTCCTATCGGATTTCAAAGATTTTTATATTTATCTCTTATATTTCCCAAGTTATAGGCATTTCATTAAAATTTTAAAATTTTGCCATACCTTGGCCCACTTTTCTAAAGATATAGGGCGTACCGAAAGGAGTCGAAATTTTTGGTTAGTTATACAGCTAAATTACCAATAATATACAAAGAATTTCAGAACAGTATCAATTATGAATCCAAAAATAAACGATTTTCAATTTAAAAATTCCAAAAATAGTAAAATGTTGCTGTTTTTTGGGCGAAAAGGCGACTTAACCCTTTTTTATTAAAAAAAAAATAACTTTCTTTAAGAACATACATATAACAATTATATTGTTTTCTGAGTGGAGAACATTTTGGTGAAAAAAATCTGTTCTACTTTTCGAATATGTCAGCCCTTCTGAAATTGACCTATTTTTTTATCAAAATTTCAATATTGGGCCACATGTTCTTAAATCCCAAAGCTAGGATCAGAAAACGAAAAGCAGCTTTGGAAGCCTTGATGTGTTCCCTATTTATCCCCAAAGCATTTTCCCAGCTCCGAAGGAAATGTGGATCCTATGAGCAAAATTGTAAAAAAAAACATTTTTTGGGATTTTCGTTCCAAATTTTTAGGAGTTGCGGGATTCCCTTTGATCTTTTGACAAGTTTTTTTACACTTTGTTATTTTGAATGACAAATTTAAAAAACGTTAGTTTTGTTAATAAATAAAGATTATATTCATATTACATACACTCTAATAAATTTTCCTGTAAATTTACTCCATTTATAGTAGGTACTATATTTAGGGTAAAACTACATGTTGTGTGTAAATTCGAATATTTACGCACATTATATGTAAAACAATATAAACAAAATATATATATTTACTTATTTTTGTGTTTAAAAAATGTTTAGCAACATAAAAATTTCATGTAAATTTAGATTTTTTATATGTAAAAATACATTAATAATATGTAAAGTTACAGCTAAGCTGCTTAAAACTGCACACAAAATAAGTGATATATGCACATTTTAAATGTTTTATATTAAACAAACTATACGAGATTTTATTTTTAAAAGATATGTATTTACTTTATTATATTTAGACAAAAAATCGCATGGTATTAACTCTAATTAGAATAATCATAATTTTTTAAAGATTGACAATGCTTTTAATAATGTTTCCAGAGTACTAGGTCTAGGTAATAGAATCCGTGTTTGCCTTACTGTTGACAAAAAAAGAGAATTTGAAAAATCATACTTTTTTGGAGTTATTTTGAGATACGGAGCAAAATGATGGTCTGAACGAGTAAACTGACAATGATTGTGCATTTAGCGAACCAAAATCAATGTAAAGTATTCCTTTTGCCTGATGAATTATTTCATGTCTCTTATGAAAAAGTCTGAACGAGAATTACGAATATATGTACATTCATATATTTAGATTCAATGGTATATATGTACATATTTGGACTATCATAATACATATTTGTACCTTCTTGTATTGCATCTGCCAAATTAGGAAATGTCATGTCTATATGGCGGTTACTGCTCCAAACTTTTTGTTATTTTCAAGTGAAATACAATTGCTTTCATCTGTTGCTGCTATAAGTTTGCATATGAATGTAAATCGTAATTTTATTGAAAATATTTCTTGTAAAGCTTTTTTACTTACTTTTATTGATTAGAATTTGATCACTTTTCGTCGATGACGCGAAAATTGGAAGAGAATAAGTTCTTTTTAAAAAAAAAGCTTTTTAACAAGAATTTTTAATTATTAATTTTTAATAACAACATAATATTTTTTGAAACTTTTATTATTTTTGACTCAACATTTTGACAATTTCTACATGACATGTTTTAAGAAAGTACGATTACACTCTTTGTGTGTAAAACTTGCATTTACTCTCATTATATGTAACTATAAAGTTAAAATGCTTATTATATTATAAACATGTTTAGAAATATTCATAGCACTATATTTTGTATGTATTTTTGCAGATAAAAATCAGTAAATCATGTTGATAAACATATTGTGCTTAAATTTATGCATTTTCTGTAATTTTACATGAAAACTTACTTAATTTAAAGTAGTAAAATTACATGCATTTTTTAGAGTGTATTTATTGAGTTTCTAAAAATAAAATTTGAATCAAAATTTTAATAGACTTGCAAATATTAGGACCAATTTGATCCACATTTATTCCGAACTAATTTTTCTGTTTAGATAAGTTAATTTTTTATCTTACAAAACAAAATTCAAGTCAATTTCAAGATCTCAATTAGATTAAAAAATATACCACTATTAAAACTTAGTCTTTCAAAAATATTGCACATTTTGTCTGTAAACTCTACAAACAGCAGGATATCATTTAAGACAGAAGAATGATGACGAAGTCCTTTGACAGGTCCAGCGCCATGTGGATCGTTCTTTCACTGCTGGTTTAAGTTAAGTGACATCTGAGTGGCAATTGCGGTTAATGCTGTGGTGTTGCTGTACATTTTACGGAATCTGTAAATCGAATCGAGCTGCTGGTGGGTAACGCGTCAGCTGAGGAAGAGAAAGAACCTCTAGAGTAGTTGCAATTTGACCTGTAAGATTGTCTCTCATTCATGTCCTTCCCAGGTTTGAGAGTCGGAATGAATCTACAATTTTTCGAGGGACTTTTTTATTACCAGGCTCCTAACTGAAGTGGTAACGCCGTTGCCTGGTTTTCGATTCCTCGCTCACCAAGGTATTTCAACATCTGCATGGATACTGTCTGAGCCAATCGACTTCGATGAATGTCCTCTGCAATTTATCTACGAACGGCACTACATTTCCCCTTGTGTCTCTCAGGTGGTATCTGCAAACTTCATCGGGACAATGTCATAATTTTTCTATGGCTTAGAGAGAGACCTAACTGTGGACCACAACCTGACAACACCTGAACTTAAGGTGCAGTTTTTCAGATGCTTATTCAGTTCTTCAGGAATGTGCACAAGTTTTGTATGGTTCTTGAGTGCTTTAATGGCAGATCTAGTACGTACGTAAGAATGTCTATCCTTTATACATTGTGTTGAAATATTCAGATTTTTACCGCCGTTGGGGTGGAAGAGTTGATATTTCCATAAAAATCATAAATTCTTCTTTTTCTGCATGTTTAAAAATATTTGGCAGTGATGGAAAGATTAGATCATAATATGATTTCCATTGTCTTGGAATATGAACATTCAGAACAGGATTAATAAGGCCTATGTGGTCATCTACTCCTACAAAAAGGCAATTGGTACTAACTGGGGTATTATGCCGAAAGATATTAATTGGATCTTCAAAGCAGTCGTTAAACCCATCTTGTTGTATGGAGTATTGGTGTGGTGGCACGCCTTGAATAAAGCTACTCACCGGAGGGCCGTTTAACAAGTTCTATGGGCTATCGCGATACTATAAGGTAAACTTCCTCTAAGGCACTTTTTACTATTCTAAACTGGTTACCAGTGGATTTGCTAGAGATACAAATATCTCTCAACTCTGTTGTGAGACTAAATGCTGGTTGTTCATGGTCTGGTAAGGACCTTGGACACTAGCATACTAAATGGGTACATACATGGTTATACCGATTACTGCATCGCAAAACTTTTTTTGATAGACATTTTCATATTATGATCCCCCCTGATGATGTCATACAGATATATACACTGATGGCTCTAATAGGGGAAATAGGGTCGGTGGAGGTTTCTACATTGAAAACTATGGGATAAAATCCTACTTTTGGCTACATAACTACTGTACTGCTCTTCAGGTGGAAATAACAGCCATTAAACGTGCATCCAACTGACTGAGGTATTATTGAATATGTTGTTAACGGAATAGCGGGTGTCTTCGCGATATCTAGGTTAACCGAGGAATGCCGGGTATCCCCAAATGAGACATTCTAGGATAACACTTATATGAGTCCCTGGACACGATGGAAATCTGGGTAATTGTATAGCAGATGATTTGGCCAAAAGGGGTGCGATGATGAGTGAGGAGACGATCGACCCTTTTTCTGGCATTTCCCTTGTTAAATGCAAGATGGCTGTTCAGCAGAAACTATATGAGACTGCACAAAACAGGTGGAGTAATGAACCTTCATGTGCTACAGCGAGGTCGGCTTGGTCCGTATATGATGCCAGAAGGACGAATCTACTTATAGAATACCGTCGTGAGCAAATAAGACTAATTGTCTCCTTTATTACAGGACACTGTTTAATTGGGACACATGCTAGAAGAATGGCCTATGATTACTGTTGAAGCAGTCATAATGAAGAAGAGGAAGTGACTGTGTACCATCTTTTCTGTTAATGCCCGGCTCTGACAAACCTGAGGGAACGCATTCTTGGATTTCCATTCCTATCAGGCTTGGATAAGCTATCAAGGATGAATCTTAAACGAATCTACTCCTTCATCCTAGAATCTGGCTGGTTTAACTTGTAGGTATTGTAAATACTCTGCAGTCTACCTCTTGGGCATTACAATGGGATCAGAATTGAATGGACCCAAGTGAGCTGCTTGAGGAGCAGCTGCCCATGGAACCTAACCTTCGTTCGGTTCGGTTGTACCTCATTTGAAAATATAATTACTACGCCGCACAGAGGGGGCAAACATACTAATTTTGAGGATTAATTGAAAAAACAAATTTCAAGTATCGTGAAAACTGAAAGTGCCAGATTAAAGAGCACAAAATTCTACATCAGCAGGCAAAAAATTAATGTGAAATATTAAAAGGTATTTTTATAGTCACGTGTTGAAATTATTTATTGTGAGAAAAAAACCTAAAAAATTGCTCAAATAAAGACTATTTGTGAAATGTAATTTAAAAAATTAACAAATCTAATTATGGTTGCTTAAGTTCAGGTATTTATTGATATGTTTTGGTTAAATTTAAATTTGAATTATTTGTTGAAGTGGCTTTGATATTAGTTTTTATATTGGAAGTGCAAAAAAAATGGATTTTGTCTGTTCAAATGGACATAAAGTTATTAGCTGTGCAGAGAATTTAATATAGTTTAAAAGCCTGGAAAGTTAGGCGCTGTTTCAGAAAAAATTAGGTTGCGCATCGCTGCGCCTCATAAGTTATATGTAAATTAGTAAAAGCTTCACCCTTTAAGTCTACCATCAAAAAGCACTTTGCGATTCTGATAAACGTTTTATTGCTGTCGTTGTATTTTTTTTTTTTTTTTGTTTTATAAGAGATGTGCAAGTGTTGTGATTAATAATACGAGAGTCACGTGTGAGTTAGGCCTGGATGTGGCTATATTCTTGTATTATAATGAGATAAACAATAATAAACTTTTACCAATTACTTTTCTTTATTTCAGTTTAGTTTTCCATCCATTGATTTTCGTATTTGTATATGCTTGTTAAACATTTTTTTTTTTTGTGATTAATTCGAAGTTTTTTCTTGTGGTTAATACGAAGTCATTCGATAGCAGGCAATTTAGCTTAATAAAAAAATCATGTTAGTGAGCGCGATCGCGAGAATTTTAAAGTCTTATATCGGGAGCCAGTTATCACTCACGTTTAGATCTGTAGTTTTTATATTGTCTCATTTCAAATATTGTGTTGTATAAATTTCAAAGCAGTGCATTTAAACTTTGCAAGTCTTTTAGTGGCAGGAGTTGGGAAAGATCTCTATTAATCAACCTCCCATTACTAGTTAATATAATGATATCATCTTAAAACAATATGGTAGTTTTTTGTATCAATAAAATGCATAAATTTAGTGTGTCTCACTGATGTAGTTCTATAGCTATAGGAGAATTAATAATTAATTTGTATGGGGGAACCCGATTCCACCCTCGTATACCCTTCCGATTTTGGCGGAACGTGTAGTTTGTTTTTAGAGTTACCCGCAGCAAATTTAGTGTGCATAACTATTGTAGTTATATAGATATAGAACAGTTAATAATTATTTTATATGGTGGCTATTATTGTTGTTGAGATATTAATAAATCCGTAAAGAAGGGGCATTTGACCCCACTGTGCGCCGTTATGGTGTTTTGATCAATTTATAATTTTCTCGGTTTTTGAATAATTTAAAAGATAAATATTCTGGTGTTTGCAATATATCTATTTTAAGGTTTTATTTATTAGAAGGATTAGTTATAACAGTGAATGAAATAAATACTAAATTAAGTCTTACCTTGATAGTCTTTAAGGACATCTGTGAAATATATTGAACCGAATTACTAAACTTTGGAAATTGTGAATTTTAACCAATTAGCCTTAATGGAGAGGTAGCCAACATTCTGCAATTTGGTGTATTCTGCAGAGAATTTCTATCGAAGTATATCGGGAAATGGATCTGTGTTAACTGGAAAAGGATTGTTAGCATCAAAAAATCATGTGTCATGTTTGCGGGGAAATCAATATTTAGAATTCAATTGACATACTGTGCTTTAGCTACGCCGGGGTAATATTTTTAATGAACTTGTTTCATTTTAATTTTCAAATTTATATTACAATGTTTAACTCCTTAAATAAAACCTATCTTAAATAAAACCTACAGTATACCCCATGGGACTACTCTCACACCTAACTAACTACGATAACCTACTGAACGTCTTAAAAATGAATCGTTGAGACATTTCAGATTAAATTACACGACCCGTCTAAAATAATACAATAAACAATATTAACCAGTCGCCAGACGACCTGTTGTTCCTTTCACCATAATAAACAACAATTTACTTGTGTCGCATAATAATTCTATTAATTTCCGAATATTTAACATTTTTTAACAAGTTGTGTACATAAAACATAAATTTCTTTTTTTTTCTAAAATAAACATAATTTGTTACAACCAACGAAACACAAAATATGAAATAAAAAATAAAATTATGAAAATTAAATAACAACAACTGCAGCAACAACAATATGATAAACGTGGTAATAAATCATAGTTATTAATTACTACATGTACGACAACAACAGAACAGAATTTGTAAGGTAAAATTTAGCATTAAAAGTAAAAAGTACATTACCTATGGATAGAATGCTGATGGTCTTCAGCGATTTAGTACGTTATAGAAAATATCCTTTAGATGAATATAAAGTAGAAGAATATTTTATACAAGAGAAGGTACTTTTGTTTTATAATTTACAACAAAAATAATTTAAAGGAACATTAAAGTAGAGGACGTTAATATGTTACTCATAGCTAAATACATGAGACCTGGACTCACTTACTAAGAGACACAACAAAAAAAACATTATTTAAATTCTTAAACAGTCTAACACGTGTTTAAATTAGTAACAACTACGGCTGTATTAAGTGCTAAGCATTTGATTAGAAGCACTTGTAAGATTAATTTCAAATACAAACCACAAGCATTAGCTGGATGAGGTCTAAGGTAAGAGAGTTATATTCGGCTATGACGAAACTTACATATCTACCATCAATATAATACGGACACCAATTGCTATGAAACTACAGCATTTCTTAAATTAAATTTTCTTAATATTTTATTCAACAACAATTCAATGGTTCTGACTTAGTCCGATTTTATACTAAAATATGAAAGTGAGAGTTTTTTGAAGGACTGAGTTTTAAAAGTGGCGTATTTTTTAATCTAATTGAGATATTGACTTGAAATTTATTTGCAAGACCAAAAATTAACTAAATAACAAAGTTGAAAAAAACTTGTCAAAAGGTCAAGGGGTATCCAGCAATTCCTAAAAATTGGAGCGAAAATCCCAAAAATGGTATTTTTTTACAATTTTACCCATAGGATCCACATTTCCTACGGGGCTGGGAAAATACTTTGGGGATGAATGGGAAGCAGATCAAGGTTTCCAAATATACTTTCCGTTTTGAGATCCCAGCTTTGGAATTTTAGAACATGTGGCAAAATTTTGAAATTTTTATAAGAAATAGGTCAATTTCCGAAGATCGTAAGGTCAACATATTCGAAAAATAGAACATATTTTTTATACCTAAATTTTCTCCGTAAAGATACCTTACAGAAAAATATAAAATTGTTATATTTCCTTAAAGAAAGATTTTTTTAATAAAAAAACAAAAAATTTACAATTTATTTGAATTTTTAAATTGAAAATCATTTATTTTTGGATTCATAATTGATATTGCTCTGAAATCTTTTGTATATTATTTACCCTTCACCTTCGTGAGAAGGGTATATATAAGTTTGTCATTCCGTTTGTAATTTCCACAATATAATTTTCCGACCCTATAAAGTATATATATTCTGAATCCTTATAGATAGCGGAGTCGATTAAGCCATGTCCGTCTGTCTGTCTGTCCGTCCGTCTGTTAGTTGAAATCAATTTTCTAAAGACCCCAGATATCATCGGGATCCAAATCTTCAATAATTCTGTCAGACATGCTTTCGAGAAGTTTCCTATTTAAAATCAGCAAAATCCGTCCATAAATAACGGAGATATGAGCAAAAATCCGAGACAACCTCTGAAAATTTCATCAAAAAAACACAATGTATTGCATGCTTTGACAAAAGTATAAAGTATCTTCAATAATTCTGTCAGACATGCTTTCGAGAAGTTTCCTATTTAAAATCAGCAAAATCCGTCCATAAATAACGGAGATATGAGCAAAAAACCGGGACAACCTCGATTTTTGACCTATTTTTGATCTATATATGGATTACTAAGTCATTAATGTAGACAATATGGATATCTAATGATAGATATTTCAAAGTCCATTGTAGATAAGGCTATAGCAAGTTGGACCTACAATGGGTCAAAATCGGGAAAAATATTTTTTGACCCGAATTTTTTTTTCATAAAAAAATTTTTTTTGTCATAAATTTTTTTTCCAAAAAAAAAAATTAAAATAAAATTTTTAAAAAAAAAAATTTTTAAAAAAAATTAAAAAACAATTTCGAAAAAAAAAAATTTGAAAAACAATTACAAAAAAAAAAATTAAATTTTGTTTACCTAAAATTATTTAAACAAATTTATTTTAAAGTATAATTTGGTGAAGGGTATATAAGATTCGGCACAGCCGAATATAGCTCTCTTACTTGTTTATAATTTAGTTGTCTAACTAACGAAAATTAGATTCCATTCGATCCAAAAGTACTCCCTATATTTTTAAAAATGCGGACCAAGGTATGGCAAAATTTTAATATTTAAATTTTGTAATGCCTATAATTAGGAAGTTATAAGAGATAAATAGCATACGCAGGCATATTTATCCAAGGCCTAGCCGAACGCTTTCCAAAAATAAAAAAAATTGAAATCGGAAGGGAAACAAAAAAATGGCACGTGTTTAAATATTTAACATGTCGAAGGTACCCTACTTTTAGCCATAATAGCGCCACCCCTGGAACATTTATAGGTTCCATTTAATTTAAGCTCGAATTCCACGTCATATTTTGTTCCGATCGGACAAAATATGACAAAAACAAGAGTATCTGAAAAATAATTTGGTATTTTGTTCCATTCAGAAATATTGTTGTCCAAAATATTGAGCGAAATAAGGGTATATCGTACGTTACATAAAACGGAACTCATTTTGAGCTACTTGTAGAAATATGCGAAAATATTCGAATCGTGAGATGTTTTCTTTAAATTTTGGATGATTTTATAATAAATAAACAATATTTGGATGATTTTATAATAAATAAAATTTAAGATTTTTCTCTTATAATAAAACAATATATATTCTGTAAATATATGCCAGGGCACATTTAGAAAATAATCAGCTGTTTCATCGCAGTCACCTTTCTAAGTGTGCCCTGATATATGCATACAAAAACTAAAAAAATTAATAGAAAATATACATTCGGTTTCAATAAACAATTTGACAATAGCAATAAAAACAATCAGAGTCAAATTGATTTCATACTACAAGCTAATTGGGAGCCTAGTTTTCGCCACAATTTTAGCCTAAAACATACCTAAAACATTAAAAAATAAATATAATCAGTTTAAACTATTATTTTTGTCTTTAAAATGTTGTAATATGATCTAAATACTTTCACTTAGTAACATTTTATTATTATTTTCTATTCAAATCATCTTGAAAAAAAGTTTCAAGGGTTTTTGTGTTTTCAGTCGTGGTGGCGATTCTCGTGGAATTGCCCATATGTATTATGATGTGCTGAATTATGTCAGGTCTGTGTAATAGAAACAGTCGTGTATCTGACATATTTTACCTCCATAATTCTTACTTTATAATATTTTACATCATTTGTACTAATAATATGATGGATTTAATAATATAAGCCGAACTGTAATACAATGTAAAATAATAAGGCAACACTAGTCTAAAAAATATTTTTAACGCATTTTACAAACAAACCAAAAAAATGCAAAACAGTAGAAATACCCTAAAGACTTGAATCTCATATAGCAAAAAATAAAATAATAATTTAAAATAAGCCATTCCATGGACAAGAATTATCAAATGCCAGTATGAAATTATGTAAGTAAATATAATAAACCTGCAGTTTTAAAGATTGAAATTGAAAATTTTGCATCGTTAATTATAAACTTACTATGAACATTGTTATAATAAAGAGAAATAAAGAGTATTTCATTAAACGCTTATTATTTTTAAATTTAAATAAAAAAAAGTATGAGTGAGATATCATACAAATCTTTTTTTGTTATTTGTAAGGCCTTCCGATGACATTATACATAGAGACTAGACACTTCGATATGTCAAACAAAAATACATGCTAGTCAATGTTTGATACAACAACAAAAAACATTGACTAGCACGTATTTTGTTGTAAGAGTTAGGGTTTTGACAATAGACTTAGGTTTTTGACAATTACGTCTCGTCTCTATATCAGCGTGAAAATTTCCAATTTTCTATGACTCTGGCGCATATCAGGCTGAATTTGACCGATGGCATGGGTTATGTTGGTTTTGAAGGCCGTTTTGGTTTGTGGTTTATTCGCATAAATCTGTGATTTAAGAAAACGCTACAATAAAAACTGTAATGGGGCACAGTGGGGCAGAATCAAAATTTTTTGGAAATAAATCTGGAATTTACAAACGGCTGATCCGATCGGGATAAAATTTGACGAAGGCGTAGCCAAGGAGCATTCGAGTTTAAGTTCTCTACAAATGCTCCTGGGGATCAAACTAGTGTAACTTCGACATGCAAAATTTTAAAACATGTGTCATTTTTATTGTTTAACATCCGATTTCAAAGATATTTATATTATTGGAAAGCGCTCCCCTAGGTCTTGATTTAATTTCCGAGCTATACGCATTTCAACTTCAAATTTTAAAATTTTGCCATAACTTGGTACACTTTTTTAAAAATATAGGTCTTAATTTTGGACCGAATGGTTAGACAACTAAATTACCAATAATATACAAAACATTTCAGAGAAATATAAATTATGGATTCAAAAATAAACGAATTTCAAATAAAAAATTCAAAAAATAGTAGATTTTTGCTGTTTTTTGGGCGATAAGTAACCTTATTATTATCACTTATTTTATTAAAAAAAAAACATTCTTTAAGTTTTTCTATAAGGCATCTTAGAGAAATCGGAATTTGGCCTATTTTTTTTTATCAGCCTCGAAGGAAATTTGGCCGCTAGGGGAAAAACTGTAAAAAATACAATTTTTGGGATTTTCGCTCCAATTTTTAGAAGTTGATTTTTGGCAATTTTTTTTTAAAACTTTAATCTCGGGGTAACCAAATTTGAGGGGCCGTGCACTGACGCCCATTACCCCTAGAAAACTGAACAGCTGCATATCAACTCAACAAAATACTTGAGCTACAACCATGTGAATTTTAGTAACAATATCTCAAATCGTTCCCGAGATACCGAATTATATCCAAAAAAACGATTCTTAACCACTGTGTGCAGCTGAATGTTGCGTTTACAAAACGTACTTAAGCTAGCAATAACATAAAAAAAACAAAAAAGCTCGAGTTGGAACAAAACAATAAAAACAAAAAAACGAATCCGTAAAAGCTGATAGTACAAGAAAGAATGACAAGCGCATATGCACATTTTGGCAGAATCAAACATTTTTGGAATTTTTTTCCCATCCGATTTGAGAGATTTTTGTATTATATTGAAAAGCGCTAGGCCTCGTTTGCGTGTGCTATTTATCTGTTATAGTTTCCGAGTTATAGGCATTTAAAAATTCAAATTTTAATGGCGCACAGAGGTTTAGAATCTTTTTTTTTTAATAATTCGGTATCTTGGGAACTATTGCAGGCGTTGTTACGAAATTTCACGTGGTTTTTGCAGTAAATTTTTAAAATTTTTTTATTTTTTTTTAAGAGTTTTTTCTTTTGTGAAATAAATTTTTTTATTTTTAAATGTTAATGTTTATGGTTTTTCTTCATAAATAAATCGAATTTATTCTATATAAAGAAAATAGAACTGTTTATGGTAGTTTTGTACATAAACGCTACAAGATAAAAATTGTTGTTCAAAGCTGCCCCGTATGGGGAGCACATTTGAACATAATCAGCCCAATTATGAATAAGAATTCCCCGGAAGTTTTTTCCTTTTTCTCATTTTTCCTAATCAAATTCAATGGAACAAACTCCAATGAATGACTTCATCCATTAAACAAATAACAAAATATATAAATCGAACTAAAAATAAGTTACTTGTAGACTTAAACTAAAGTTAATTTCCATACATATTAGTTAAATTATGTAGAAAGTCAATAATTCAAAAACATTAAATATTATGAGGCTTGGAAGCAAAAATTGTCCAAATGTGCCCCCCTCTCCCCTACTTTTTGACTGAATGGTCTGGAATTTTTTTATTAGTTAGCAACTAAATTACTAATAATATACAAAAGATTAATAATGTATCCAAACAGAAACGATTTTCAATTTTAAATTAAAAAAATAGTAGATTTTTTTGGGTTAACTCTTTTTTATTTAAAAAAAACTTTCTCTAAGAAAATATAACAATTAATCAAAAGGTTATACGGGAATACAATTTCATCTTTATGTAGAATATTTTGGTATAAAAAAGATGTCCTATTTTTCGAATATGTCTCTCTTCGGAATTTGACCTATTTTTTTTTATCAAAATTTCAAATTTGGGCCACATGCTGTAAAATCTCAAAGCTGGGATTAGAAAACGAAAATCTGCTTTGGAAACCTGCGTTCCCTATTTATGCCAATTTGGTTGAGTTTTGTTGATAAATAACGATTTTATTACATTTTATTGAGTTTCTAAAACTAAAATTTGCATACAAATTTTCATAGGATTGCAACTTAAAATTTATTTTATTTTATATTATTAAAATTTATTCCGAAATATTTTTTTTTTTGTTTAGATAAGTTAATTTTTGGTCTTACAAACAAAATTTTGAGTCAATATCTTAATTAGATTCAAAAATATGACACTTTAAATCTCCGTCCTTCAAAAATATTTTTTTTTTTCATAATAATTTTTTTTTATAAATTTTCTTAATATGAAAAAGTGCAATATTTTTGAATCTAATTGAGATATTGACTAGCCTAGCTCTTTCCAAAAATATAAAAATCTTTTAAATCGGATTTGAAACAAAAAATGGTACTTATTTAAAAATTTTACATGTCGAAGGTACCCTACTTTGAGCCCCCATAGTGCCGCCCCTAGAACGCATTTTAAAAACTTAAACTCGAATACTACGCCCATGTAAATTTATATTTCCAAAAAAATGTTGATTCTGCCCATAATATTTTCTTTTACTTTTGTCCATTTTGTGTTGTGAAACACATTTTGCAACTGCCGGAATATATTTGCCACTACTTGTGCCTCTATATAATTTCATGCAAATACAACAACACCAAGCTACCAATATTTAGCACATATTTTGTTTTAAGTAGCGGCAAAAACAAACCTCAACAATATACAGGGATACAACAGCAGCACCATTAAACATAAAACAACCACAGCCACAACTACTAAATGTTTAATAAAGAGGCTGTTTGGCTGGCTGACTGACTGCCTCATTGGCAGTTAAGCAGGCTGGTAAAGTAACAATAACAACTATAATAAAAACAACAACACAAACGTAGTAAATTGCCCCTGCACGCAAACAAAAGCGATAATAATCGCCTTTAATAAATTATTGATTCGCACCATCAGAACCACCAAATGCACCAGTCTAAAACTAAAGAAAATTTTATGATTTAGTAGACCACAATCAATTGCGTGAATACCCTAACCTTTCGGTTTACTAGATGAGGAAGGATTGAGCACTTGTGTGCAATCATTTTTGGTTAAATTATTTGCAAATAGGATGGGGTAGATATTAATTATGTTAAATACATTGTAATTTTATAGAGGATAAAGGTATTAATCTGGGATACTTAATAATCCAACAAGAGTTGCTAATAGTTACTTTTGATTTTAAATATACTTACATATATTCTGCTCATAGGTATTGGCGAAAAGCTTTTGAGCGTTTAAATTTAGTTTAATCAAATTTATTGAGGATAAACCTTATATTCATATCAATTTCTTTAAAATTTCGTAATCTTTTCAGCATTTTCTTTATAAAAGTTTCGATATTCGGCCATATTTTTCATTAATACCGAATATTGGATTTATATTGCATGGGCATTATACGGTGGACATGTCCGATTGAAACTCGGCATACGTTCTTCTTTTGTTTCAGAAAATATATGTACCAAATTTCTAGACTTTTATTTGCGTTGGGTGAGATCGATTTTGATAAAATTTTACTTTTTTCTTAGTTGGGCCCATATAATTCTTCTTATCCTGTGCGGCAAGGATCATTATCTCCTTCTCAACACGCCTACATGAAAGGCAAATCTGTTGAGACAGCACTTCCTCCTTAGTGGGATATATTGAGAAATCCCTTGAATTTTGTAATTTCTCTTTAGTGGCCTTTCTGGATATAGAAGGAGCCTTCAATAACGTTGAATCTGCAACTATTGTTTCAGCTCTACAGGATCTAGGTCTAGACCAATCAACTGTAAGGTTCATCACGAACCTTCTACGATACAGGATCATTCGCTCCGAAAAGGGAACGGCAATGATCACGAGAATGGCCACTAGGGGTACACCTCAGGGAGGCGTCTTATCACCACTTCTGTGGAATCTGGCCATAAATTGTCTGCTCAGGAAATTGGATCTCTTAGGTTATAAAACTGTCGCCTACGTGGATGACGTCGCGGTGGCAGTCTCTGGGATACACTTGAACACGATATCACAATATATCATTTCTCGCTTCCCCGATTAAATGGTGTTGAACTAACATTATCGGACAATGCAAAATACTTAGGAGTTATTCTGGATAGTAAACTATCCTGGAAACCCAATACCCTTTCAAGGACGTCAAAAGTATTGACGGCTATGTATGTCTGTAAGAAGGCGATAGGTACGCAGTGGGGTATTAGACCCCAGTTCGTTAACTGGCTATGTGATACGGTCATTAAGCCGACACTATTTTATGGAGTTTCTGTCTGGTGGAAGGCATTAGACAGTGGCTCGACGTGTTTTCTATTCGAGAGAGTTTTAAGGAGAATGGCAATCCTCATAACAGGAGCTTTAAGAACGACCGCAACAAAGTCGCTCTTTACTATATTGAACTGGATCCCTGTGGATCTAATGGCAAGAAAAATGGCATTTACTTCTGACGGAGACATAGATTTCCTATGTGGGATTCCGTTATCCAAATGCAAGCTACAAATTAGTAACTTCTACTATAAGCTAGCTCAGGCAAGATGGGAATGTGAACCCACATGCACTATAACCAGGACGATATGGCCCCGATTAAATCGGGGACGAACAGTACATTTTCTTGGCTTTACACGCTCACAATTGAGTGGTGTAGTGGCGGTCATAACTGGACACTGCACCTTTGGTAACCACGCTAGGAGACTTGGTTTGCCTACCACGACTTCTGCAGAAGTTGTCAAAACGAGGAGGAGGATGAAACTATTTTTCATCTTCTTTGTCATTGTCCGGCATTAGGAGATCTACGCCTAAGGTTTCTGGGACATCGTTCCCTAAATAGTCTTTCTGAGCTCTCGAATATGAGGCTTGAGGGCATTAATGTCTTTATAGGCAGTAGCAATTGGTTCAAAAGACCAGACACGGGGATCACTTTAGAGTGACCCAATAACCGCCGACTCATTGGCACGTAACTTTTCTTTTTTATGCTCTCCTCCATCTCTCTTTCCTCAGACATCTCCTTCTTAACATCTTCAATCTTCTCCTTCTCTCTTTTTCACTTATATCTGTCCCTCTTTCTTCTGTTTTCTTCTACTTTCAGGTAACACAAAGGGACCACTGCCTGGACCCATGTGAAACCTAAACCTAGCGGAATCCAACGACTTCAAACATGCATTAAATTCATCGGCTGCCGTTTATAATGGAATCACTTGCAATGTTTGCCGAAAATCATCTGCCAACAGAATCATCGCACCACCAAACCGGCTTTGATTGTTTCGTAAACCTTGCAACGTTTTGTCTAATGCCACCAAAGCATTGCTGCAAAACTTTGGCCATCGCATTGTTCTTGGAAATGTTGCATGTTGGTATTTGATGAACATTTGATAAAAGCTCAATATCTCGGAGTATAGCAGCGTTCGGGTAAATTCATTATTCTTGCACATTTCAAAAAATCTAGCCAATGTTGTAGATGGCGGTCGATCCACTCGTTGTAATACAATCCCCACCATTTCCCAGATCTTTCATTAATGACAAATGAAAAAATGCGCCAAATTGCTTCCTCGTGCTCCATCATTGCAATTCTCCATACTAAATCCAATCACAGCCATGTCACTGCTTTTGGTCACATATTTGCAGATGTATTTGATGAATTACTCGGAATGGCAAGATTCGGATAAACTTACCCGACTAGGACTGGGTGAAGATAGAGTTAGTTCTCTTTAGCAAGAGATTCGAGAATGTGAGAGATTAATAGCAAAACAAAACGGAAGAATGTTTCTGAAACTGGCAGTCGATAGTAACTTATCTGGGAAGAGGTACAAAGAGAAAATGTTCAAAAAGGGAGTCAAAGTCTATTAGCCTAAGTGTTTTGAAATCGGAACACAAACGAAGAAATAGGATGATTTTTAAAATTGAACATACCCAAGGTGTCGTACATACCTGTTGTCAGACGAAGGCTACACGATTATGATTTATGTAGGATGTGGAATATTCACAGACGGATCTAATATGGATACTGGCTTAGGAACTGGTGTCTTGATATAGAAGAGTGATGCAACATCTTCCAGGAGCTTATAATGAGTCACTTTTCAATTGGGGTTAGGATTAGTGAAAGGGACAATTGCACTCTCAATTTTTTGGATGTAAATTAGATTTAAACTGTGGATCCTATCATGTGTCATTGCCAAAGACTGCAATGCCATTGTATTATTTGGCTTAGCAGGTGTTTCTGCGACAGACAGAGAGATATTACTGACTATAGACTCGACTATATTTTCGTTTCTTTAGGAGAATCAAGCGGCTTAATGACGGGAGAGCCTAACTGAAGGAAGTCTTGTTTCCCACTTCTTTATATTTTTTACTAATAATACCATTTTTTATTATCATTATCCTTATAATCTTTGACAGCGTTTTCTTTCTATCATTTTCGAAAAGTAGCACAAATCATAGAGAAAATATACATAAAGCGGAAACTAGAAAAAAACACAAACATAAAAATTACTCAAAAAAGTTACATATACGAGTGTTGTTTTTGTTTTCACATAGTTTTTTTTACTAATATATTCTCACCACTTAGGTTTTTGACAACTGAGTTACGACTTTGACAGCAGAGTTTCCGCTCTATGTGTTCTCTATGGCACAAATGACCTTCTGAGTGGAATACATATGACCATTGACTCAGTAAGTAAGGTTTAATTGGCAGCCACTTATTTAAACCTAAGAGTATATCCCGTTATGATACCTTCTGACTATCGCATCTATGATATGTTTATTGAGCCTTTAATGTAGATGTGGATCTTACTCAAATCGCTCCTAGAAAGACAGGCTTTGAAGTCTTGGATCCCAAATGCTGAACAGCGACGGAGAAGATGTTCAGTTTTCTTCTCTTCTTCCTCTTCGTTGCAGCTTCTACAAGTCATTGTAAGGACTTCGTAACCTTTGTTTGTGAGCTCAGAGCGTCCAGTATTGACTGTTATATTGGGTGTATGTTTTTTTCTTCGATAATTTCGAATCATTTACCAATAAAGCATAATTGTTTTGCTTTACTTCTTTAATTTGGAAAAAAAGTGCAGTGAAAATAGAGAGGGGAAGATTGAAAAGTTAAGACGAAGATGTCCGAAGAAAGAGAGAGGGAGGAGATTTTTAAATTGCTTACCAATGAGTTGGCGGTTATTAGGTCACTCTAAGGAGATCCCCAAGTCTAGTTTTTTACCCAATTACTAGTCATTATAAGTGCATTAATGCCCCCTAGCCTCATATTCGAGAGCTAGAAAGACTATTTAGGGAAAGATGTCCCAGAAACCTTAAGCGTAGATCTCCTAATGCCGGAGAGTGGCAAAGAAGATAATAAATGGTCTCATTCTCCTTCTAGTTTTGACAAATTCTGCAGAAGTCGTTGTAGGGCAAGCCAAGTCTCCTCTCGTGGTTGTCAAAAGTGCAGTCTCCGGTAATAACACACTACACCACTCAATTGTGAGCGTGTCAAGCCAAGAAGATATGTTGTTCATTCGGTTATAGTTGTGCCAGCCAAAAAAGTTTAAATACGAACAATTGGAGTCATTACTCCATGAAGATTGCTGTAAAACTCAACAAGAGCATGCAAAATAATTGGGAGCTACTCTGACAGCAATTTCATAAAAAGAGACCTTGAAAGACGATTTTGCATATTCGAAGTGATGCTTGAACGCTATAAAAGAAAAAAAAATGTTTGCACCGAATCATAACTTGCAATGAAAAAAGGATCCATTACAATAACCAAAAGATTAAGAGATCGTACGTGACCGGCCAACCAATCGAATCGTCACTAAAGCCAAATATCCATGGCGCCGAGGTAATGTTATATAAGAGTCCTATCTACTATGAGCTGCTGAAATTTGTCCAGACTATCACAGGGAACTTTTACGGAATACAACTGATTCGTTTAAAGTGAGCATTGGCCGAAAAACGACCAGAATATGCGGCCAGATATGAAACCGTAATATTACATTATGAAAACGCTCGGCCACATGTTGCAGTACCTGTTAAAAAGTATTAAGAATGAAGCGGTTTGGATATTTTACCTCACTCGCTTAATAGTCCAGATCGTGTATCGTCAGACTACGATTTGTTTTGATCGAAGCAGAACACTATCTCTGGAATACGTTTCACCTTGGAACAAAGTATTCAATATTGGCTTGATTCGTTCTTGGCCTCAAAAGATGAGGCTCGGAATCATATTGTTACGTTTTAACCTTTTCAAAACGTTAGTTAGTTTCCTTTAAATACTTTTGATTGTAAATAAAAGCCGTTTAGTAGTTTGAAAATTGTAACAATTCTTAATTTATTTAAAACTAGTTGACCTCCCCGGCTTCGCCCGGTAGCATTTACTAATATTAGTTTGTCAAGTTTTTTCAACCCTGCCTGTTCTTATTTATTTGCTAAAAAAATATCTAAATTTGTACTGCATACTTTAGGGGCTTTTTTTATTAGAGTTGACTGGACTAAAAAAAGCTGGTTTTAGCCGTAATTTTTTAATTTTTTTTCTTTAGAAACCATTTCCTGAAAATTTCGAATCGAATAAAAAAAATCAGCCAAATCGCTCCAGCCGTTCTCACGTGATGACATTACATACATGGACCATTTCATTTTTATATATATAGATGTACAACAACAGAATTAAATAGTCACTCAATGTTTTTATACACGTTTATAAATTCGCAGAAATACAGATAAAGATGGGAATGGCCAAAACTTTGAATAAATTTATATTGTACTAATTATTGAAAACAAAAGCTAAAAATTAAAAAAAAACAGCATTTTTGGGTCTGCTTGCAAGTGGGTTAGTAGTAGAGTGTCCAAAAAACCGGCAAATTTAAAAAACCTTTTTCCCGTTTAACCGAAAAAGTGTTTTTTGAAAAGACCGGTTATGATAATTGTCTTTTAAAAAACCCGGTTAAACGGCTTCGGGTTTTGTCTTCAAAAAACCGGTTAACTGTTTTATATAAAATTTTTGTTTAAATGAAAATGGAGACCTTTAAATTTATTTTTATTTCTGGACGCTTCGGAAATTTAATATTTTTTGAATTCTTAAGGCTCTATTTTTATGCAATTATTTTATATCTTTTAAGAAATATTGTCAAATGCTATAGTTTTCTATAAAATAAATCAAAATTTTTTTAAAATGGTATCAAAGTTTTTCATTAATATGTTTGAATGAGCATTAGAAAGTATTATAATTAAAACCGGTTAACCGTATTACAAAAACCGGTTTGTCAAAAAACCGAAAAGTTAAAAAAACCGAAACCGGTGGAGTTTACAAAGATGAAAAAACCGTTTGACCGGTTTTGGATACTCTAGTTAGTAGAGTAGAGTAGAGTACCTGGTGCGAGAGATGATCTAATATAGACAATGCACCTTTCCATTGTTTTAAGTAGAAAGGATGAGAGACTGATTAGCTGAATGGCATTATCCTTGGTAGTAAGAGCTTGAAGACAATCTATGAAAATAGAAAAATAAACCCAACTCGTAAAGAAATTGTAAAGAAAGAAATTTGTCTATACACACTTTACTGTACCACGAGAATACGTAACTTAAACAATTAATAAACTTGATTGAGAAATGACCGTAATATAACAATATATTTAAAAAATCTGCTCATTAAATCAAGTTCTTCTCCTAGGCGAATGCCAATATTTACAATAAATGAGTTAACACTGCCTCATGCATTGTAAAGAGCAACATTGTCCTTTAGTAAATTAAACCTATTTCAAATAATCTTTTGGCAAATGCTGCTACTGTTTTAGAGCCATGCTTATGCTTTCCCCAAAGACTATTTTCTTTTATAAATGATCAAAGTCTGAATTTAAACATTATAACGAATGTTTATAGGGTGTATAAATTGCAACACTCTTAATATTTACCCGCCACTATCAAACAACAATACACAAATCCATACAAACTCAGTAAGTGCGGTAAACTGCACGTTAACAACAATAACACAGAAAAGGGGAAAAAACTAAGGATTTTACAAAATACTTTTACAGCCTACAAAATTTGTAAAACGATGGTTAAACTGTTTTGTTGATTTGTTTGCATTTGTTGTTGCATTGTTAGAATCCACCAAAGCGACCATCTTGTTCTCCAGAGTGATTATCATCACAAAGATAAAGGAATACAACGATAAAAACTAAAACAAATGTTTAAGAAGGGTGGCACATTTCAACGGAGAAAAGGAAAAAAATAACAAAGTGATGATAAATAAATTGCTGGCATTGAGCCACTCTAACTAACAAACCGAAAGAATTGCAATTTTTAGCGATTTTGTTCGTTTAATTTGATTCCTGTTCTTTTTTTTTTTTTTTTGTTAAACAAATAGTTGATTGTGATTGAGTAAAGTTTGTTTATAACGGCATGATTTTCACACAAAATTTAGTGTTGAATTATGAGGTGGGTAATAAGAGGCACTAGATAATAAAAATTAGATTTAGTTAAATGTGCATCGAGATAACAACGCAAATATAGCAAAACACACTATTCAATATACATATAACTGTATTGTTTTAAGGATTCCCTGCCTTGGATTTTGGAACAAATAAAAATAAAAATCTTTTAAGGTAGGGTCACACATGACAAATATTTGACGAAAAAGACGTAACCACTAAATAAAATATATTTGAATTCTTTTATTTATTTCAAAAAATTATTTTACTTTGGATGATTCAAAACAAACTATTTAGTTTTATTTTATTTGATGCTGTTTGATCTTACAAAACACTTGTAAGAGTAAACATGTCCAACAAATTTGTGGTAAAAATAGTGGTTACGCTTTCTTGAGCAAATATTTGCCATGTGTGACCCTACCTTTAGAATATTATCAAAATATGATATATAATATTTATTTCTTAGGGGCTACTATTTGTATGTATGTTTTTGACTATAAATCTATCAAATTTAAAATTCTGTAATACTAAACTTTGAACTCACGTTTTTTATTTGAAATTTTCTTCCTGTGATCAAAGATTTTGAGAAAATCCGAGTAAAATTTTCTGTGATATTTGACAATCGCTGCATATTATGTATAATTGTAAAATTGGAAAAATCATCACTATATAAGCTAGCGGGCTGAAAATGATTTCATCTAGCCCCATACAAATTTCCCTCTGTAATACTTATTGATCAGTAGAGTGTTCCAATAAAATAAAATTACGAATTTTGACCGTCCCCCAATCTAGAATTATTCTATGCATTGTAGAAACACGTTGTGTTTGTAGAAATACGTTGGTGGCACAACGAAGCTGAAGTTTTGAGGTGCATTTACAAGGGGAAAATTTAAATTTTTTCAGTTTTTGTAAAAATTTTGCCATTAAATAATTACTTTTGCAATTTATTTTCAAAAGAATCGAAATGTGAACGTAATTTTGTTCTAATAAGATATAAAAGATAAAAATTGGTTAAAAAATGTTAATGTTATTAAAACATCGCCAGGCGATTAACGTGTCTCAGGCCACTAGAACAAGAAATGTAGGAAAAAATTAACATATTTTGAAAAATATTAAAATAAAAGCTTATTTTTATTTAAAATATATCCATTTTCACTTGTATATGAGTTTTTGTCTTTGTAGAATACCGTTCACCTAATCGCAGGTATAACCAAAAAATACATTTTTTTAACGGCAGTTTCAAAACTCCAATTTCAAATTTTTAAAAATTTTAGAATTTTTTGATCAGCTCATTGGAATTTATTGTCAATGCCTCCTATAGTTTTTCCGTACCAGCGATATAAATTTTGCGCTTTTCGAAAAAAAACTAATTTTTTGGCCATATTTTGGCGAAGGAGCCCAATTTCCTTACTGTTATTAATTTTAAGTAAAATCTGTCTGAAAGTTTTCCTAAAGTCGGAAAACGCTAAGCCTGAAATCGTTTTCAATATTTGGTATTTCTAATGAAAAGTTAGCGAAATGTTATATATTTTTGGCCGATTTTAATGAAACTTGAAGAAAATATACATTGGGGTCTAACATTTACAATAACAGCACAAAAATGGAAATTAACCCTTAATAGTACTGGGGGTTCAAATGACCCTTAACTTTTAAAATCACAGTCATTTTGACCCCAAGTGCTCTTAAGGGTTTTTTTCATATTTCAACTTGGGATGCGTTTAATTTTTTATAGGGACAAGCTAACTGTCAGTAAGTTTTTGTATTTAGAATTTTATAGCCGATATAGGTGATATTTATAAAAAAAACAAGTAAGAAAGTATGGTCGGTCAAGCCCGACCATATAATACCCTACACTAAGTAAAAGAGCAAAAACATTTTTCTTTTAAAATTTCAATAATTTATATTTTTGAGTGAATATCGGAAGTGGGCCTTATATGGGGGCTATGACCAATTATGGACCGATCACCATGAAATTAGGTCGTGTGTTTTATGTCTATATGAAAGTTTACTATGTTGAATTTTGTGAGTATACCAACATTTTTAAGCGATTTATGCACGTTAAAGTGATTTTCGGAAGCGGGTCTATATGGGAGCTATGACTAATTATGGACCGATCGTAACAAAATTTGGTGACATGAATTTTGTATATATAAAACTTATTTGGAGCGGAATTTGTGGAGATACATTTATAAATTAAACATTTATGACCGATAAAGTCCAATTTCGGAAGGACATTTGTATGGTGGCTAGGTGAAATAATGGACGGATTTCAGCCAGTTTCAATAGGCTTGGTCCCTGGGCCGAAAAAATAATATGTACCAAATTTGATCGAAATATCTTCAAAATTGCGACCTGTACTCTGCGCACAAGGTTTACATACGCATAATACCCTCCCCACTATGGTGGTGTAGGGTATAAAAATCGACTCTCCGTAGGTACGCCACATCTAAAAGATCGAGCAAAATTAAAAGAAATAAATAAATAAACCTAACTATCTCAACTAATAGAGATAACCTACACATGTAAGCCTATTTTTTGTAGATCTTCTTAAGCACTATTTATATTTTAAATTTCAGCTCATTCGGGACATAAATGGTTTTTGGCACTGTTTTACATGTGGAATGTTTTACATAAACAAAGCTAGTAGGGCATTTCTCAAGATTAGTGATGTGCAATGTAACTTCTAAACGTATAGTTCGATTTCAATGAAATTTGAACTGCACAAAGAGGAATAGTTTACGAGTTTATTATACCCTACACCACCATAGTGGGGAGGGTATTATGCGTTTGTGCAGATGTTTGTAACGCCCAAAAATATTAGTCTAACACCCACCTTAAAGTATACCGATCGACTTAGAATCACTTTCTGAGTCGATTAAACGATGTCCGTCCGTCCGTCCGTCTGGTTGGCTGGCTGGCTGGCTGTCCATGTAAACCTTGTGCGCAGAGTACAGGTCGCAATTTTGAAGATATTTCGATAAAATTTTGTACATATTACTTTTTCGGCCCAAGGACCAAGCCTATTGAAACTGGCTGAAATCGGTCCATTATTTCACCTAGCCCCCATACAAATGTCCCCTCGAAATTGGACTTTATCGGTCATAAACGTTTATTTATCTATGTATCTACACAAATTTCGCTCCAAATAAGTTTTA
This sequence comes from Calliphora vicina, assembly GCF_958450345.1. Taxonomy (NCBI): domain Eukaryota; kingdom Metazoa; phylum Arthropoda; class Insecta; order Diptera; family Calliphoridae; genus Calliphora; species Calliphora vicina. The sequence continues at coordinate 32,764,268 of NC_088784.1, forward strand.
TATATACAAAATTCATGTCACCAAATTTTGTTACGATCGGTCCATAATTAGTCATAGCTCCCATATAGACCCGCTTCCGAAAATCACTTTAACGTGCATAAATCGCTTAAAAATGTTGGTATAGACATAAAATTCAACATAGTTAACTTTAATATAGACATAAATCACACGACCTAATTTTATGGTGATCGGTCCATAATTGGTCATAGCTCCCATATAAGGCCCACTTCCGAAAATCACTCAAAAATATAAATTATTGATATTTTACAAGAAAAATATTTTTACTCATTTACTTGGTGTAGGGTATTATATGGTCGGGCTTGACCGACCATACTTTCTTACTTGTTTTTTTTCAATTTGGACCTCTTGTCCTTACGAAGGGCTCGGCTACCGTTACCCAAAATAGGACACCTCGCGTATGTTAAATTTTTAAAACGCTACTATTTCTCCGTTTCTGTTCCGATTTGAAACAAGTTACACATATAGAATCTCCTCGTCTAGCACTATAAAAAACTTTGTCGTAGCTATCAATTATATCTTATAGCTTAGAAAATATTTGCATTTGAAAATTAAATTTTCAAAATTTTACCCAACTCCAGTTTTTTGATAACCGCGGGTCCAAATATATCAAATAACAAGTAAGAAAGTATGGTCGGTCAAGCCCGACCATATAATACCCTACACCAAGTAAATGAGTAAAAATATTTTTCTTTTAAAATATCAATAATTTATATTTTTGAGTGATTTTTCGAAGGGGCCTTATATGGGAGCTATGATCAATTATGGAAAGATCACCATAAAATTAGGTCGTGTGATTTACGTCTATATGAAAGTTATTTATGTTGAATTTTGTGTGTATACCAACATTTTTAAGTGATTTATGCACGTTAAAGTGATTTTCGGAAGCGGGTCTATATGGGAGCTATGACTAATTATGGACCGATCGTAACAAAATTTGGTGACATGAATTTTGTATATATAAAACTTATTTGGAGCGAAATTTGTGTAGATATATAGATAAATTAAACATTTATGACCGATAAAGTCCAATTTCGAGGGGACATTTGTATGGGGGCTAGGTGAAATAATGGACCGATTTCAGCCAGTTTCAATAGGCTTGGTCCTTGGGCCGAAAAAGTAATATGTACCAAATTTGATCGAAATATCTTCAAAATTGCGACCTGTACTCTGCGCACAAGGTTTACATGGACAGCCAGCCAGTCAGCGACTCAGAAAGTGATTCTAAGTCGATCGGTATACTTTAAGGTGGGTGTTAGACCAATATTTTTGGGCGTTACAAACATCTGCACAAACGCATAATACCCTCCCCACTATGGTGGTGTAGGGTATAAAAAGGCTTTTGGGAAAAGGTTTCCTGATGATCTGGCCTAAGCAACCAGTGAAATGCGCATAGGAACTAGCTTATCCCCCAACAATACCACTGTCGTAGTAAAATATATAGCCTATGGACGCTTCCCAGTAAGGATCTATCTACGTTCCAAATTTCAATAAAATCGGTTCAGTCGTTTAGGCGTGATGCTCAAACAAATAAACAAACCAACAAATAATCTTACAAAGACATTTATATATTTATATAGATTGGGAAATTTAGCACAATTCCTACTCTGATATTAATTTTTTATTCCCGTAAAACTCTTGAAAAAAAAAGAATTGTTTCAAAATCATGACTGAATTCAAACGTATATACATTTGAATTTAAAAATTAAAAAAAAACGATTTTTCGCTAGTTTTTAGGATAAAAGTACTTTATTTCTTTTTAACCCTTAAATGCATATTGTTGCCCATTGTCTACATTGCAGTTCCACTTAATTTTAGACGAATATAAGCTTGATACTAATTCAGATTCTCTTTCAGCAAAATCAAATGGAGTACGATAAGTCTCAGCTAAAGAAATTATAAATCAAATTAAAGCTATAGGAAATATAATAAATAAAAATCAAATAAATATGTATTTGATAATTTATAGAAAAATAAAAGTAAAAATCATGCATTTAAGGGTTAAGTTGTCTAAAAAATGTCAAAGAAGTATTAGAAATTTATAATTTTTGAAAACCTAACTTTATGCAAAATATTCTAAATGAAAACAAATATAAAAACCGAGAATGAGGTCCATCCAAATATCGTCTATTTTTTTATGTAAAATCATAATTTAGGGCAAAAATTCTCAAATCGCGTAGTCGATATAAAAATATAGTAACACATTTTAGATGACCAAATATGTTTTAATTTATTTTGTAAAGTGTTCCGACAATCCCGCCCCTGGCATGAATATTAGAGCCAAAAAACCAAAAAATCCCATATTTTTTTTGGATTTTTCAACACTTTTTTGATTTCTGATTACAAATTTAAAAATTAGTTTTTAGGCTTTCATTTTCAATAGAAAAATCTATATAACTATAAAATTTTATTAAAAAATATTCATAAATAAAAATTTAATTTCAAATTGAAAAATTTATATCTTTGTAAAAACTAAAAAAAAACATTTTTTTCATTTCAAATTTTGCTCACTAAACCATTTTTCAAAGTTTTTGATGAGTACTTTAAATCGCCGTTCGCATGATTGGCGCTCTTATCTACAAAATCGGAATGGCAAGTCTATAAATTCGGTATGATTAGTCTTCAATATACGTAGATAGTCTTCTTAACTCATTATTCCGCCGATTTTTTCAAAATTGGTGACACAGTAAGGAAACAGTAAAACACGGTAATGATATGGGGTTGCTTTATATGGTGCCACCTTGGACCAATACAAAGAATCAATGAAATAATGAGTAAAGAAAACCATCTGCGTATTTTGCAGACTCACCATACCAATTTTGTAGTCTCATCATCACGTTTTTGTATATAAAAGAGGAAATCCTGCAGAAGAAGTAATTTTTCAATAGGATGGTGACCCAATGCACACGTCAAAAATCGTAAAGAATGGTGTTCCTAGAAAAATTTCTTATTAATGCAGTTATCAGATCAATGTCCTGAGTTCAATCCTATTGAGAATTTTTAGTGAATCGTGAATTGGCGGTTGAAACAATACCGATTAACTCCTACCAATTTGTACGAGCTTTAACAGCGGATTGTTAATGAAAAATTTATAGAAAATATGCCAATGCGCGTAAAATTTTATTTATGTAATAACGGATTTTGAAAAAAATTTAAAAAATGCAATTCTTCCCTAAAATTATTGTGGGGTGCAAAATTGAGTACATGAGAGTTATTTTAGTTTTGTCTTTTTTTTATTTAGAACTGGATGTTTTTTGTTTTGAATTGTAATTCATTTTGTTACATATTAAACATAAAATAAATGACAGAAAACATTTTTGGATTTGCTTTATTAGTTTTATTTTTATTCCATAAGAAGTGCAGAAAATAGAAACATGTACTCATTTGAGCTCCCCACTGTATATAGACATGTTATTGTGTTTTTTACTTGGCAAATTAATTTGGAAAAACTAAAAGTATAAATACCTAATCTTAAACATTTTTAGATAACTTAAAAATAAAACAATTTAGAAAGTATATTCGGGCAATCCCGACCATATTATACCCTACACCGGGTTTATGATTATAAACAGTTTTCTTTTGATATGAAACTTATTTGTGTTCAATCTTATTTGAATACTAAAATGTTCAAGATATTTATGCTCGATAAAGTGATTTTCGAAAAAGGGCCTCATATGGGAGTTATGTATAATTATGGACCGATCGTCACAGAATTTTGTGTGATTTTTGACGTATATATGAAATAAATTTCTGTTGAATTTTATTTCAATACTAACATATTTCAGAGATTTATGCACATTAATGCAATTTTTGTAGTTTGATTACATGGTTTACATGGACGGACAGACGGACGGACATCGCTTAATCGACTCAGGAAGTGATCCGATATAGCCATGAATATTATCATTTTAATTAATTAATTTGCCATAAAAGTTTGTACGGTATACTTTTTTAAATTGTTCATTTTGAACATCACAGTTGCAACCAATGTTGCTCACATCAGCATATACTTAAATACAAATTTCAAATAAATCCTTTAAATTACCCAAAGGCTGTGTTATTTTTTTGTTAAATCAAATGCAAATTGTATTGAAATAAAAAAACAAACAAACAAGCAGAACCTAAATGTATTTTGTATGTCTGTAAGAGTTGGATTTTATTGCTGAAACCATAATCAAGTAGTTTATAAATGCTTTTATGTGAATAAATGTATCAAAAACACAAAATAATCATAATCGTAAATGGCCTAAAGTGTGAGTAAGTGAGTGTTTGTGAATAATAAGCATTTCGTTTGCTTGGCCAAGTTTAAAGGCCTTAAATTATTAGTTGTTTATGGCTGAAGTACGAGCGCAATTATTAATGAAACTGTTAAAATTTATTTATAATAATTTGCACCTTCTTGAGAGAGAAAGAGTTTTTTTTTTTGTAAAAACTTTATTTGTTAACGGTTTATTATGTTGATTTACCTGATTTCTGTTATTATTTGTTGTACTTTTGTATATTTTGCCAGTTTGTTTTTTTATAATTTGTTTAATAAATAAACCATTTATAACCTGTAATTTTTATATTATTTTTTTTTGTAATTTGGCTTAAATTATCTGCATGTCTATAAAACAGTTGCTTTTATGAAAGTATTTTGTTGATTTTTAAAATAATTTATAAATTTTAATTTATTTCGGTTTTTGCTGCTGTTTTTTTGGTGGTGTGGCCAATGGGCAGGAGTAAGTAACATGAATAAGTTTTTTTTCCTCCTTGTTTTTATTGGTCACGTAGAGTCTTGTGCAAACAAATATAAATTTGAAGGCATAAATGTATTCGCCCGTGTGTAAATTAATTTTAAGACCTGCTGCAGTATAATAATTTATAAATTTATATAGAAAATGTAAATAATTTTTAATCAAGTGCACAGAGAAAATGTCTAAATAATCAGGTTTTTCATAAATCTTAAAAAAAATCGAGTAAGAGTGTTATATTCGGCTGTGCCGAATTTGAAATGCCCTCCACCTAAATGACAGTTATAAAAATATTTAAGAAAACTAGATTTTATCTTTCCAGTGATATATAATATGTCAAACCCTTTTTATTATAGTCAGAAATACTAAGCACTTCACTCCTCTTGAAAATTTCCCAACTTGTTTTGTTTATGTTAAACATTGCTTACTATGCGCTTCTAATAATTTCTTGTGTTATTATCAGCTCTTTAACATTCGTCTTTGTTTTGTTGCAGTTTTTGTTACTGCTCGTGATTTTTCGTTTTTTCATGTTATTCTTAGCTTAAGTGAACTTTGAAAGGATACATTCAGCTAAATTGAATGACGTGATGAACGTTGATCAGTCGGTAGTTTTAGTCACTGGGCATTAGAGTATTTAGAAATACGTTGTGTAAAATATTATGATGATAGGATAACGTTAACTGGTGCCGCAACGACGTTGAAGTTTTGAGATGCATTTACAAGGGGAAAAAATACAATTTTTTCAGTTTTTGTAAAAATTTTGCCATTAAATAATTACTTTTGCAATTTATTTTAAAAGGAATCGAAATGTGTACGTAATTTTCGTTCTAATGAGATATAAAAGTCATAAATTGGTTAAAAAATTTTAAAAATTATTCTGTCTGTCTGTCTGTCTGTCTGTCTGTCTGTCTGTCTGTCTGTCTGTCTGTCTGTCTGTCTGTCTGTCTGTCTGTCTGTCTGTCTGTCTGTCTGTCTGTCTGTCTGTCTGTCTGTCTGTCTGTCTGTCTGTCTGTCTGTCTGTCTGTCTGTCTGTCTGTCTGTCTGTCTGTCTGTCTGTCTGTCTGTCTGTCTGTCTGTCTGTCTGTCTGTCTGTCTGTCTGTCTGTCTGTCTGTCTGTCTGTCTGTCTGTCTGTCTGTCTGTCTGTCTGTCTGTCTGTCTGTCTGTCTGTCTGTCTGTCTGTCTGTCTGTCTGTCTGTCTGTCTGTCTGTCTGTCTGTCTGTCTGTCTGTCTGTCTGTCTGTCTGTCTGTCTGTCTGTCTGTCTGTCTGTCTGTCTGTCTGTCTGTCTGTCTGTCTGTCTGTCTGTCTGTCTGTCTGTCTGTCTGTCTGTCTGTCTGTCTGTCTGTCTGTCTGTCTGTCCGTCCGTCCGTCCGTCTGTCTGTCTGTTGAAATCAATTTTCTGAAGGCCCCAGATATCTCCGGGATCCAAATCTTCAACAATTCTGTCAGACATACTTTCGAGAATTTTGCTATTTAAAATCAGCAAAATCCGTCCATAAATAACGGAGATATGAGCAAAAATCCGAGACAACCTCTGAAAATTTCATCAAAAAACACAATGTATTGCATGCTTTGACAAAAAAACAACAAAACGTATGGTTGGATGTGCAAGCTATGCGTATTTTGTTTTTTTTTGTGTTTTGTTTCTTTTGGCGTTGTTGTTGTTTTTTATACAATTAAACGTATGTTTGGTTGTGTGTTGGATTTTTTGACAAAAAAACAACAAAACGTATGGTTGGATGTGCAAGCTATGCGTATTTTGTTTTTCTTTTGTGTTTTGTTTCTTTTGGCGTTGTTGTTGTTTTTTATACAATTAAACGTATGTTTGGATGTGTGTTGGTTTCATTGCCTTGCGTATTTTGTTTTTTCTTTTGGTGTTCTGTTTCGTTTGGCGTTGTTGTTGTTTTTTGTGTTCTTGATAAATTTAGGATGCTGTACGCTGAAAGTGGGCAATGTACATACATATATACTAATTATAAAAAATAATAATGCATCCACAATAAAGGTGAAGGGTATATAAGATTCGGCATAGCCGAATATAGCACTCTTACTTGTTATTATTAAAAAATCGCCAGGCTATTAATGTGTTCCAGGCCACCAAAACAAGAAATGTAGGAACAAAGTTATAATATTTTAGGATATATTAAACAAAAGCTCATTTTTACTTAAAATATATTCATATTTACTTGTATATGAGTTTTTTTCTTCGTAGGATACCGTTAACCTATTCGCAGGTATGATCAAAAAAAATTAATTTTTTAACGGCAGTTAAAAAGTTGGAGTTAAAATTATCCTCAACTTTTAAAATCACGAAAAACAAAGTCAATATGAATGGTGCTCATTTTAATGTTTTTCAGAATAAAATAAACTGAATCATTCAAGTTATTTTTTAAATTTAGTAAATACAAGGTGGCGCAAAAGTAATCCTCCTATCAGAAAATCCTATAGATTTTGCGATTGGCCCCCAATGTCAGTTCTGTTTTGACATTTGTGTAGTAAACACATGAGAAATACACGTTAATAAACAATGTTACGCTACACTGTTTCAGATCGCGGAATATTTCTGACTATTTATTTGACCAATAACACAGTGCAACAATGAAAAAAACACACGATCATGACTATATAGGTTCGACTCTACTACCAAAGGGTAGTAAAAACCTATACTCAGTTTGTCCATTTTGGTGACCGATTTTTTTTTATGGGCCCCCAAAATTTCTGAAAATCAGTTGGGCCTCTAAAAAAGGTGTCATCAGTTTTTGGTTAACAGCTAATTCAGACTTTGTGATACGGCTTAACTTTATATGGCAATAATATAGCTAAGATTCCGCCTAATAAATTTTGTTACAATTTTTTTTCCAAAAAATAGCTTTTTCGTGCACTTTTGTTGACAAATTATAGGAAGAAAATTTTTTTTTTTACTTTTTTTAGTATAACTCCCAGGGTCTCCTAATTTTTCGGTAACAATATTTAGCAAAGTTATAGCTACTGTTAAGTTAAACAACTCTTGAAAACATATCAATGCATTCTGAACGTGTCTAGTCACTCTAAATAGCACATAAAGATCACTTTGTACCTTAACAATGTTCGTTTTTACTATTTTTTTACGCTAAAACAAAGATTTTTTGTTAAAATAGTATGATCAAGTCCACACTTCCATGTTGTGCTGTATTATTTACTCGGTTGAGGTGTTCGGAATGGGGATCAGTGAGTGGACCCTCAATGTCACACATTTAAAAAAAAATCGCCAAAAAGCCATTTATGATCCGAATGAGCTGAAATTTAAAATGTAGATAGTCCTTGAGAAGATCTACAAAAATATGCTTTTATCTGTAGGTATCTCTTTTAGTTCAAGAGATATTTAAGTTTAATTTTTTTTTTAAATTTTGCTCGATCTTTTTTTTGTATTTTTTATATGATGGGCTTACGAAAGGTCGAAATTTGTTTTTTATATACGACATATATTTGCGATAAAATTCTAAAGAAAATAAAATAAACCTGATAACAATTATTTCGTCCCTATAAAAAGTTACACGCATCCAAAGTTGAAGCATCTTTTTATATGTTTCAACTTTGTATGCGTGTGTTTTTTAATGTTTCTCCCAAAAAAGGCCCCATATTTTTTCTTTTATAAAACACTAATTTTCTTCGTGGCTATATAAATTTGTTTATGATCTGGAAAGAAAACTTAATGCAAAAACGTATAAAGTAAAATTTGACTAACTTAAGCGGACATTGTACCCCCAGCCCTATCCAAACTTGGCCAATTTTGAAACAAAATTTTAGGTTTGAGTAAAAAATTCTAAAAACGCAAAGCACCGATCCTCAAAAGCTCGTCATATTTGTATAGCCCTATATATTGTTTATATACACACAAAACGTTTTTACTATCATACTGTAAATAACGTCAAAGTGCGCTATTTTCTAAAAAAAATTCAGTTTTTTTAACACGTTTTAGGAATTTCGATGTTTGAAAACAAAGAATGGCAACATTAGTGATGACATTGAATTAAGAACATTTAGATCTATATTACTTCCAAATCTTATTGTGATGTCTGTAACTGTTCACATTTTACATTAATTCAAAGTTTTTATTTTTCTTGATGGAAAATCACCATTTTATAATATAGTTAGTTTTTAAGGTAAAATACGTCCGAAAAAACACAAAATTTAGTCATTTCACTAAAATGTCAATCTCCAAGTCATAGGGTTTCCACCGATATCAAAAACGTATATAAAAAGCTTATATTTACTCTTCAGAAGCTCCACAAACCTTACCCACTTTCAAAAATTTTAAAGTTTTTTCATATCTTGCATCAAACCGGTCTTGCGTGATCAAGATTGGATAAAGTGATGCGCCCGGATCATACCTATAATGATTTGCCCATTCTTCGTTATTCCAGCACAATAGAGAAGTATAACCTCGAACATACATTTTTAACAACAAATTTTTGTTTTAGGGTCAAAAAATAGTAAAAAAAAATAAAATTTGTATGCTACAAAGTGATTTTTGGCAACTATTTAGAATGCCTAGATATGTTCGGATTGCATTGATATGTTCACAAGAGTTATTCAGATTTACTGGAGCTACAACTTTGCAAAATATTGTTATTGAAAAATTAGGAGTCCCTGGAAGTTATTCTAAAAAAAGTAAAAAAAAATTTTTTTCTTCCTATATTTTTTCAACAAAAGTGCACGAAAAAGCAATTTTTTGGCAACAAGTTTTAACAAAATTTATTTGCCGCACTCTTAGCTATATTATTGCCATATAAAGTTAAGCCGTATCACAAAGTCTGAATTAGCTGTTAACCAAAAACTGATGACACCTTTTTTAGAGGCCCCACTGATTTTCAGAAACTTTGGGGAACCATAAAAAAAAATCGGTCACCAAAATGGACAAACTGAGTATAGGGTTTTACTACCCTTTGGTAGTAGAGTCGAACCTATACTGTCATGATCTTGTGTTTTTCCAAAAGTCTTCATTTGTTGCATAGTGTAATCGAAGATGATTTTTCATCAAAAATAATCATGAGTGATGAGGCCCATTTCCATCTTAGCGGGTACGTAAATAAGTAAAATTTACGCTTCTGGGGCACTGAAAATCCGCGTGTAACTCACGAAGAGCCATTACACCCGCTCAAAGTCACTGTATGGTGTGCTGTTTTCGCCGGAGGAGTCATCGGACCTTTTTTCTTCGAAGACGTCGCGGGCCAAACGGTTACAGTGAATGGCGAGCGCTACAGAGCAATGATCAACGAGTTCTTTTTGCCGCAACTTGATGAATTGGGATTGGAAAACATGTGGTTCCAACAGGACGGTGCAACGGCACACACTGCACGTGCCACAACTGATATGCTGAAGGATACATTTCCCGGGTGCCTAATATCCAGTTTTGGCGATTTGCCCTGGCCAGCAAGATCGCCGATTTGACCGCTCTAGACTTCTTTTTGTGGGGCTTTTTGAAGTCGCGGGATTATGTCAACAAGCCTCAGACTCTTGCAGCTCTTAAAGACAATATCCGTCAAGAATGTGAGGACCTATCTCCGGAAGTTTTGGCCAAAGTGATGGAAAATGCCATAAAAAGGGCTCAAATGACAATCAATTGTGGCGGCGGCCATTTACATGACATCATATTCTCGACTTGATGTAAAAAAATCCACAAGAAGAATCAAAGTTTTTCGTTTTTTTATTTAATTACAGCCAAAAAACATCGGAAGTTTACTTTTGCGCCAGCTTGTATAAAGTACACTAAAGGGTTAAAATCAATTTTATTCTTCAAAAATCCTCAATAAATTTTTAATTACATTATTTAGGCAAAAATCAAGTATAAATCAAGTACATTTTTCAAAATGGCTTAGTAATACTATTTTCTAATACACAATACATTATTTTAAAAATTGTTTCCTTTAAAAATCAAATTTTGATCAACACTATTGAAACTTAACACCAAATGCTGTTAAGGGTTAATTGAAATTTTGTGCTCTTATTTTAAATACTAGAGTTTATGTTATATTATTCTTAAGTTTCATCAAAGCCGGCCCAAAAATATATAACATTTCGCTATCTTTCCATTAGAACTTCCAAATATTGAACAATTTGAGCTTTGACCATCACGATTTAGGGGTTAAAGTTTTCCGATTTTAGCAAAAGTTTCAGACTATATTTAGAATTACCTGGGCTATAATATTCTCAACAAGTTTTACTTAAAATTAAGGCAATTTCTCGAAAATCGCAAAATTTAAATCACAGGTACGGAAAAACTATACAAGATATTGTTATACTTTTTCACACTTTTATTTCCTATTATATTGTTAATAAATCCCCATGCGGTGATCAAAAAATTTTAAAATTTGTTTAACAAAATTTTTAAAAATTTTAAAATGTTTCCTACACAGAAAAAATTGACGACAAATCACTTGTGATAGTAATTACCATATTCGTCAATACAATTATTTTTTTAATTGAAAGGGCACTAACAACTGATTATGTAGATACAAAAAATATTTTTGTTACTTAAAATTGTTAACTCTCAACAATATATTTTAACAACGATTTTGTGAAATTAAACAATAAATTTGTTAATAGTCAACAGTAAAATTTTAACAATAGAATTGTAACATTGAATAATTATATTGTTACTAGTTAATTATATATATCTGCAATAGCTTTTTCTTCTATTAATTAAAAATGCAAATTGATGGTTTTAATTGCTTTTTATTATTATAAGCAAATTTACAATTTATTATAACAATTACATACATATATAAATTGAAAATATACATAAAGTTAAAACACGCATATTTTACCATTTTCTCACCTTTTTAACCAGTTATATGACCAACATCCCCTTTCACGAATGGTTATACAGATTCCTCCATTATTGTTCTTAAACGAGTTCCTCCTACACTCGACGCATTTGATGATGAAAGAGTCAAATGTCAAATTTTTCAATATTTGGTATTTCTAATGAAAAGATAGCGAAATGTAATATATTTTCGGGCCGATTTTAATGAAACTTGAATAAAATATACATTGGGGTCTACCATTTACAATAACAGCACAAAAATTGAAATTAACCCTTAAGAGCACTTGTTGTCAAAATGACTGTGTTTTTCGTGATTTTAAAAGTTAAGGGTCATTTGGACCCCAAGTACTATTAAGGGTTAATTTCCATTTTTGTGCTGTTATTGTAAATGGTAGACCCCAATTTATATTTTCTTCAAGTTTCATTAAAATCGGGCCAAAAATATATAACATTTCGCTATCTTTTCATTAAAAATACCAAATATTGAAAAATTTGACATTTGACTTTCACGATTTAAGGGTTAACGTTTTCCAATTTTAGGAAAACTTTCAGACTATATTTAAAATTACCTGGACTATAATATTCTGAACAGATTTTATTTAAAGTTAATAACAGTAAGGAAATTGGGCTCATTCGCCTAAATATGGCCAAAAAATCGCAAAATTTATATTGCAGGTACGGAAAAACTATAGAAGGTATTTACATACTTTTTTCAAATTTTTATTTCCTATTATGTTGTTAATAAATCTCCATGTGATGATCAAAAACTTCTGAAATTTGTTTAACAAAATTTTAAAAAATTAGAAATTGGAGTTTTGAAACTGCCGTTAAAAAATTTTTTTTTGGTTATAACTGCGAATAGTTGAACGGTATCTTACGAAGACAAAAACTCATATACAAGTAAATATGGATATATTTTAAGTAAAAATTAGCTTTTATTTTAATATTTCTCAAAATATGTTAATTTTGTTCCTACATTTCTTGTCCTAGTGGCCTGAGACATATTAATGGCCTGTTTCTACAATACATAGAACAATTCAAGAAAAAAATAAATCCATTAAATTGTGACTGATGATGTAAATGATTTCAAATCATAGATTTTTATAAAAATACTAGCTGAGCCCTTATATTGCATCTCGATCTCGATTTAAATATACAGTGTCGGACAGACTTCGCTCCCGAAACACCTATTATCTGTAGCCAGATGATAGCGGATGAGGTGGTGCCATAATATGCTCTTAAAAATAAGAAACGAATGTATTTAAGGCAAATGGAATATTATATTTAAGAACTCATCTTAAGGCCAGGGGATTACAATGTTTCTTGTTTTTTTATTTGGAGTATAAATGTATAAATTATTTGGGAGCAAAAAACATAAATTTTCCAAATGTAAGCCAGCAATATTCAACGATTGGTCTCGTGCTTTGTTAATGGTTATAGCAAATGTTCCCACAGACAATCCTGATTTTTGTAGTTGGTTGTAAGACTTGGGAATATCTTGTCGACAATGGCTTGTATATTAATTTGATTTTGGCACATGTTCGGCGGGAACGAAATCTCATTTGTGCCTGATCAATTGGAATTTTTCCATTTCCAATGTCCAACAATTGTTTCGTCGGAAGGGTATTGCAGCAAATGCACACATATGTTCGTCGATAGGATTCGGCTTCTGAAGCACCATTTCCAGTGAAACAAATTTGGAGGAACTTCGCATCATCATTGGGAAGCGGGAGCAATGATCTAATGTTGTGGTAAATTTGGCCTTGAACTTTAAAGGTGGGCATGAAGTCGACGTTGTTTACGATATTAGTTGCCCCGAAGGATGTCATTTGAAAGCATGAATTGTACTTTTGTATATTTTGAAGGAAGTGCTCAGAAGCTGCTCAGCCGGCTTAATAATTGGTGGCTGAATAACTTTACTTTACGAACAACACTTTTCCGGGGATTCCTTTGGCAACTTCAAAACGCTGCTATGTAAGCAAAGTACATCCATGTGATGCCTCCTACTTTAAATCGATTCTTTCGCTTGATCAAGCCATTCGGGAGTAATTGGCTTCTAGTCTTTCGGTATGCTGTTGGTGTGTCTCTGCATCTCTATGCGACGAAATTGCTGAAGCCTTGATTCGCGTTTGCTTTCTGTTTCTGCAGCTCTAGACGTTGATGCCCTTTCATGATTTTACTTAAGACGTGATTTGCGTTCTCTTTCTGTTTCCTTGTCTCTAGACGTAGATGCCCTTTCCCGATTTTCCTGAAGACGTGACTAGCGTTCCGCAGCTGTTTCAGCTGCTCTTCTTTCCATGATCTTCCGTGATTCGGATGTGTTTTTACAAGACAGATTGCTCATTGTCTGAGACTGGGGTCGATGGAGGCTTTTATATTCATCAATTTCGGAAGGAGGTCTGATTCAGGCTACACGAACAGTGTAGTGTAATCCGGGCTGAGATTTCGACCATCAAAATGAAGATACTCTGGTTGTGAAACTACAGGATATTCGGTGTGAATATCCGGATGTGTACCGAGAGTAAAACTGCAGTAAACTGTGCTGTCTATACGATACCAGGGTGTCTCTTAACGAAATGACGTTACATTCTAACCTGAAGCTATTGTGGATGCAGGGTAATTCTGACGTAAATGATAATAATATCGCGGGTGAACTGACAACAGTTGGATCTCCCCTATAGTATGACTATATAAATTATTTGGTTTGTGTTTCACTTTCATGCTGCAAGTTATTTTTAATTGGTCTGCTTTTGCTTGATATTGAAGCTAATAGGACCGTATGGTAGGCGATTAAATATTCGCTGATGAAGAGGAGGAGGAAACTGCGGAACATAGGTAGTCCATTCCTGCAAGACTTAACGGCTCTATCGCGAGTGAATATTGTTCATTCGTGCATCGGACATGTTAGGTTCAGTTTGTCATAAAAGGACCAATCCAATTCAAGAAAGCTTGTTTAACAGGCTGCCTTTATAACATAACCTGACTTAACTCTTTACAAAATTCAAATTTACTCTTAATAGTTTTAGCAAACATACTTAATATACATTAATATAAGGAGAACAGATATTAATATTAAATTAAATGACATTAATAAAGCATGCGTTAAATCATTTATTAACGGAAGCTTAAATTTTGTTATTGACAACCACTGATAGCACTAGCAAAAGAGAATTCCTTAGATAAAAATATCTTCAAAGTACTAAAGGTAATCTTCAACCTCCTCTCTTGTCCGTTTTTTATACAACCAAAGTACACCAGACAATAAATTGAAAATAAATAATATGTTTGTATGTAAGTAATATAGGTATTATTAGATTGTCTTTAAAGAAAATGTAGAAAAGTTAAGTTTATTATGATTACTATTACAATATTATTGATAACAATAAAATCATGTGACATAATAAAAATAATATTTTTTAAAAGAAAAGTAGAAGTATGTATCTAAGTGTAGTACAATACGAATGTAATGATCATTATGGTGAACGTTGACAACATCATCAGCCAGAAACATCATCAATATGTATGTTGCAGATTATCCTCAGATTGTGTTGAAACAACTTAATTGAATTTGCAAGCAGTCAAGCATTCTTTATGCGATTCTCATCATCATCATCGTCATCATGAACATCTTCATGAACATCAGCATCAACATTATTATCGAGGAGCTTGATATAAAGACAATGTACATTTTAAGAAAATATACACTTAACGTAAAATTCAGTTAAATTGGTCCAACAAATTGGAAGCAAATGAAATATTTTCAAGATCTTTTTCAGATTTTGTCCTATATAGTTATCCATGTAATAGGTTTAAAAATATTCACTACTTACAAAGGTACAAGGTATTCATATGACTTAATATTATTATGGGATGTGTATCTAATAACACTGTGAGCATTGATTGTAAGATACATTGGGCTGCATTATAGCCTCTTTGGCAGATGCTTGTCTGTATCAATCATGCCGGGTCGCCTTCAGTTTGGAACATACTCGCGATCTACACAGATGGCTCCATATCAGAAACTTGAGTTGGTGGAGGATTTTTTATTCCCCGATTTCAGAAGGAAGTCCGGTTCAGGCTACATTATTAGTGTATCGATAGCTTTGCTCCATATACGCATCATTTTGTCGGGATTTTCCGTGACCATTTCGCAAAAATGTGAAAGAATTCCGTTGATTCAGCGTTAAATTTTCTCCTTCAATGTACAGGTGGTTGTAGATTTGTTGCCATAGCCCATTGACTTCAATAAAAATAAATCCTATGGTACTAAATGACACGATCTGGAGGGCCAATTCTGATCAAATGACTGAACTGTTTCAGCATCATTTATTGTGCGTATAAAGAACTTTGCTACCATGTTGGCATATCGAGCACCAGTACCATCACTTTGTAGCCAGACTCACTTTCAAAGGTTCTTTGAAGCCAAAAATCTGCTTCAAAGAGTGACACATTGCGGATGCATATTATCGGTTTTGTGAACCCAAAATGATGCATTGTTTAGATCCATGGTAGGCGTTCATATTGTTCAGGTTACGATGATTTTCGTCAAACAACCCGAATGTGAACAAAAGAGCGTAAAAATACACACAATTCATTCAGTTTCTTGATGTTGTTGTGGATATTTTATTTTTTACCCATTAGAGCACACAAATAAAATGCCTCTTTTTGCCTACCAATGGTTTAGATTAATAATGTTCAGTAATCCATTCAACAAACTCTCTAGGCTGTCATTATATATTTCGTAAGAATGGATAATGAGGATCATCAGTGACTATGTAGAGAGTTTATTGAAATATTCAATTCTGTAGCTGGACTTTCACCAACACTCTTATGCACTTCTTCCAAATTGACATTTGCATGGCTTGTTTTTGTTGGCCAGAGTGTTTAGCATCACACATTGATCCAATATCCCTGACTTTATGAATTACTCTTCTCAAATTTAAGGAAATGAATCAATATTCTGATGAAATTGTGTACGAAATTATCGAACGGAAGCTGCTAAACATTCATTATATTTGAAATATTGTTCAATAATGAAAAATCGTTGTTCTTTCGTGTAATGTTCCATTTTTACTAACCCCAAACTAGCAACACTTATCTTATGTGAATTTTTGAACACTTTTGAACACTCTAGATCATTTTTAAAGCATAAAGCTGAAGTCTTCCGACTTAAGTTTGTGCTTTAACTAGATATATTCGATAGTTAAATGTTATAGTGATCATATAACCCAAGAGACAGTCAAATTCGGCAATTTAGGTTAATGGAAAACCAACAATTGTAATTTACCAGTGTACATACGCCTGCAGTATGGCAACTGCAATGGATAAAATACAAAGTTACAACTTTTATTCTGTTATTCTTGCTGCTCCTTTTTTAGCTTGACTATTCTATGAAGTCAATAGCTATGGAGTGGTGATAGGCTGGTAAAGAATAAAACATAGTTATTTGCCTAAGCTGAGTTGCCATATCAAGTTAAAATGTGTTGACTAGAGTAGGGTAATGATGAAGCAGAAAATATTTGTAAAGATTTTTCTATGCAATTCCATTTGTAATTTGCACAATTTTCATTTTCGATGCCATAACGTAATAATATTCTGGATAATACATAATTATATAAGAAAGTCTAAGCTGCGATGTCCGCATGTTACATTTTGTGACATTTTTGCTTCGAAAATGTCGAATTTTGTACCAACTAATCGTCATATGAGGGAAGTGTTGCTTTACTTCTTTAACTTGGAACAAAATACGCTAACCGGTGAGATGGTTTGTTTGGTTCAGGAGTGGTGATTTTGACATGGAAGACAACGATCGCACAGGCCAGCCAAACAAGTTTGATGACGAAGAATTTAAGGCATTGCTAAATAAAGATAGTTGTCAAACTCAACAATAGCTAGCTAAATCACTGAATGCCACTCAAGCTGTAATTTCAATATATTTGCGCTCATCAGGATTTATCCAAAATCAGGTAAATTGGGTACCATACGAATTGAAGTCGGGAGACTATGAAAGACGATTTTGCCTGTCCGAAATGATGCTTCAACGATATAAGGGAAAACATTTTTTGCGATAAAAAATTAATCCATTACGATAACCCGAAGCGTAAGAGATCGTATGTAAAGCCCAGTCAACCAGCCGAATCGCCACAGAAGCCATATGTCCATGGCGCTAAAGTAATTCTCTGTATTTGGTGGGAGAAAAAAAAGCATATCTATTATGGGATGTCTTAATCTTGTTAGAACATCGCACAGATCCTGGACCAAACGCAACTGATTCGTTTGAAGCGAGTATTGGCCAAAAAAACGCCAAGAGTTTGTGGCTAGACATGAAACTGTAATATTCCATTATGACAACGCTCGGCCACATGTTGCAATTCCTGTTAAAAAGTATTTAAAATAAAGTGGTTGGGAAGTTTTGCCTCACCCGATTTATAGTGCAACCCGTGCCCCGTCCGACTACTATTTGTTTCGATCGATGCAGAACGCTCTCTCTAGGATATGCTGCACTTCAGAACACAGTATCCGAAATTGACATGATTCGTTCTTGGCCTCCAAAGATGAGCAGTTCTGTTGGCTTTGAATCCATATATTGCCAGAAATATGGGAAAAAATCATAGCTTACAGTGGCCAGTACTTTTATTATGAATAAAATTATAAATGTTGTAAATTACCTTTTAAAAACTGTGGATTATTTCCTTTAAATAAACCGGATATTTTTGATTGCAAATATACTTATCTATTCAAATGTGAACAACAACAACAACAGTCACTCTGTGTTTTAATATACACGCTTATGTTAGTTTATAATGTACAAGAATACACTGCTAATGCACTTGATGTTAATTCTAACAGCGCCTATGTTTTTAAACTGACTGCAACCACTGGGACTATTTATATACACTGCCATCTTCCATTAGTTTCATGAATTATCTTAACGGTCAAAACTAGAATATGCACCTTCTACGTTAATGTTAGCAGCTTTATCTTTTAATGTTATTTAAGAAGTTTCTACTGATGGAAGTGTTTATAAACTAATAAATGCTGCAAGCAGCCGTTACAGACAATTAAATTCAAATCGCTAATGCAAATTCGTAACAACATTGTTTTAAAATAAAAGATAAAAATTTTAAAAACTCCCGCATTTTTAAGTTATACACCTAATATAATATTTCCATACATACAGAAAATTACACTATGCAACAAATGAAGACTTTTGGAAAAACACAAGATCATGACAGTATAGGTTCGACTTTACTACCAAAGGGTAGTAAAACCATATACTCAGTTTGTCCATTTTGGTGACCGATTTTTTTTGATGGGCCCCCAAAGTTTCTGAAAATCAGTGGGGCCTCTAAAAAAGGTGTCATCAGTTTTTGGTTAACTGCTACTTCAGACTTTGTGATACGGCTTAACTATATATGGTAATAAGCTAAGAGTTCACCAAATAAATTTTGTTAAAAATTTTTTTCCAAAAGAAAGCTTTTTCGTGCACTCTTGTTGAAAAATAATAGGAAGAAAAATTTTATTTTTTACTTTTTTTAGAATAACTTCCAGGGACTCCTAATTTTTCAATAACAATATTTTGCAAAGTTGTAGCTACGGTAAATCTGAATAACTCTTGTGAACATATCTAGGCATTCTAAATAGCTGTCAAAAATCACTTTGTAGCATACAAATTTTAGTTTTTTACTATTTTTTGACTCTAAAACAAAAATTTTTTGTTAAAAATTTATGTTCGAGTGTATACTTCTCTATTGCGCTTTAATAACGAAGAATGGGCAAATCATTATCGGTATGATCCGGGCGCATCACTTTGTTCAATCTTGATCACGCAAGATATGAAAAACATTAACATTTTTGAAAGTGGGCGTGGTTTGTGGAGCTTCTGAAGATTTACTCTTCAAGCTTTTTATATAAGTTTTTGATATCGGTGGAAACCTTATGACTTGTAGATTGACATTTTAGTATAATGAATTAATTTCGTATTTTTCCGGACGTCATTTACCTTAAAAAACAACAATATTATAAAATGGTGATTTTCCATCAAGAAAAATAAAAACTTTGAATTAATGAAAAATTTGAACAGTTACAATATCACAATAAAATTTGGAAGTAATATAGATCTAAATGTTCTTAAGTCAATGGCATCACTAATGTTGCCATTCTTTGTTTTCAAACATCGAAATTCCTAAAACGGGGAAAATGTGTTCCAAAAACTGAGTTTTTTTTAGAAAATAGCCCACTTTGACGTTATTTACAGTATGATAGTAAAAACGTTTTGTATGTATATAAACAACATATGGGGCTATACAAATATGCCGAGTTTCTGAGGATCGGTGCTTTGCATTTTTAGATTTTTTTACTCAAACCTAAAATTTTGTTTCAAAATTGGCCAAGTTTGGATAGGGCAATGTCCGCTTAAGTTAGTCAAATTTTACTTTATACGTTTTTGCGTTTCCAAATCATAAAAAAACGTATATAGCCACCAAGAAAATAATTTTTTTATAAAAGAAAAAATATGGGGACTTTTTTGGGAAAAAACTTAAAAAACACACGCATACAAAGTTGTAATATATAAAAAGAAGCTTCAACTTTGGATGCGTGTAACTTTTTATTGGGACGAGATAATTGTTATCAGATTTGTTTTATTTTCTTTAGAATTTTATCGCAAATATACGTCATATATAAAAAACAAATTTCGACCTTTCGTAGGCCCATCATAAAAAAAAGATCGAGCAAAATTTAAAAAAAAAAAATAAACCTAAATATCTCTTGAACTAAAGAGATAACCTACAGATAAAAGCACATTTTTGTAGACCTTCTCAAGGACTATCTATATTTTTAATTGCAGCTCATTCGGATCACAAATAGCTTTTTGGCGATTTTTTTTTAAATGTGTGACATTGAGGGTCCTCTCACTGATCCCCATTCCGAACACTTCAGCCGAGTAGATAATACAGCACAACATAGAAGTGTGGACTTGATCATACTATTTTAACAAAAAATCTTTGTTTTAGAGTCAAAAAATAGTAAAAACGAAAATTGTTAAGCTACAAAGTAGTCTTTATGTGCTATTTAGAGTGACTAGACAAGTTCAGAATGCATTGATATGTTCTCAAGAGTTGTTCAGCTTTACCGTAGCTACAACTTTGCTAAATATTGTTAGTGAAAAATTAGGAGACCCTGGAATTTATTATAAAAAAAGTAAAAAAAAAATTTTTCTTCCTATATTTTTTCAACATAAGTGCACGAAAAAGCTATTTTTTGGAAAAAAATTTTAACAAAATTTATTTGGCGGAATCTTAGCTATATAGTATTATTTATATCGAATTTTAAGTTACTATATGATGCGGCCGTTATATTGGGGCTATTATAAATTAGGTCGGTCTCCATAAAATTCAGTTCGGCGATTTTTATATAGATTTTAGGAAATGTGTGCATAGTTAAGTGATTTTAGGAAGTGGAATATATGCGATCTATGGTAAAATATGGTCCGATCCAAACAGAATATCGTTTTGAGGTTTATTTTTACATAGAACTAATGTTTGTTGAATTATCTATGGATACTGCTATATACGGTACATAACCGTAGAATCATATTACCAAAATATATTTGTATGGAGGCTGGTAGTAATCATTGACAGCTTCTTACCATTTTCAACAGAGCATTCCCTTTATAATATGAGCAAAATTATCTGCAATATATTTAAAGAAAATAGCAAAATATTTTTGAAAAAATATCTACTGTTTTGTAGGTTTTTTCACACCTTGGTCTATAACTCTTATACTACTTGATCGATGTTGCCCATTTTCTTTACCAATCATTTCTGATCAACAAAAAATATTTCAAGAAATGTTCATTTCGCTATTGCTATTCCCATAGTCCCTATCTTGCCTGCTACAGACAGATGGATGGAAAAACTCAATATAGCCCTCATCTTTTTGGTGGAAGGTATACAAATTATTTCTGTAGAATATCTCTAAAAATTAAGCAAATAAAAATTTTCTAAAATATTTTGCTAAAATTCTGGCAACTCTGCTATTGCTTTTTTAAACTTGGTGCATAAAAGTAGTAGTTGGCAGACATTATAATGGTATTTTCCATCTCATTCGAAATATTCGATTAAAGTAGAGATTTTAAAAAATAATTGAAATCTTTTCTGCTTGTGAAAACTAATGATACAGAATATTAAACATAAACATGCATAGTCGCTCAAACAATTTTGTCCTAGCTAGAGAATAACACTCTAGAACTACATGCAAGATTTTTTATAATTTACGTATGATTTTAATTAGGTATAGCATATGTATAAACACAGTATATATTTTTAAATTGATTTCTAATAATTTTACTTAGATTTGATCTTTTATCTAAATGAAAATGTAAAGCATTAATGTGTAAATCTAAGAAATATTATAAAATCTTGTTTTTTTTTCGTATGATAACTAATGTTAGTATGTTGCATAATGTCCCGTTTTGGCATTGATAAAAGTAGACTTATTTTGAAAAAATAGCAATGATGTACTCGTAGATATCTCTTCTTTAATAAGAAAGATTGATAGTTATTGAAGATGGCTGTTGATATTTTAGTTTAATACAAGTAACATTATGTAACTATATGTCTTCTAAGAATGTTTTAATTTAAAGATATTCCATCGAACATATTATCATATTGTTTGTGTAAACTGCAGCACCATTTCCCGAGATATTGAGAGAATATATTTTCTATGCTAAAAAATAATATTAATAAAATGTTTGTAATCTGTAAAAGTCGTTGATCCTATTCCGGTGTGAAATTTGTAAAATCTTTCTCGTTAAATGTTTTCAACAAAACCCTATTTGGTTCTACACAAAGTTGGCCAAACAATCAAAGGTCTGCCGTCAAACTGATTACAATGTTATTAAACAGAATCGGGAGAACTTTTCAGTTCATAGAAAACCTGGTTCATGTAAAAGGAATGGTCCACGTGATGTTTCTAAAGCCAATAAATAGAAAGTATTTTTTTTAAAAGAGCTCCCAACACATCCGGTAGGAAAGCAGTCCGGTTAGTTCAATACTCGGACTATTTGGTACGAATCGTTTAAAGTGCAGGTTTAAAAACTTACAAGGATCAAAAAGTTCCTGATAGGAACTCTGCGAAAAATTTATAGACCAAAGACAGAGCGAGGAAAATAAAGTAAAATTTTATAAAAAACAAGTAAGAAAGTATGGTGGGTCAAGCCCGACCATATAATACCCTACACTAAGTAAAAGAGCAAAAACATTTTTCTTTTAGAATTTCAATAATTTATATTTTTGAGTGATTTTCGGAAGTGGGCCTTATATGGGAGCTAAGACCAATTATGGACCGATCACCATGAAATTAGGTCGTGTGATTTGTGTCTATATGAAAGTTCACTATGTTGAATTTTGTGAATATACCAACATTTTTAAGCGATTTATGCACGTTAAAGCGATTTTCGGAAGCGGGTCTATATGGGAGCTATGACTAATTATAGACCGATCGTAACAAAATTTGGTGACATGAATTTTGTATATATAAAACTTATTTGGAGCGGAATTTATAAATTAAACATTTATGACCGATAAAGTCCAATTTCGGAAGGGGCTAGGTGAAATAATAGACCGATTTCAGCCAGTTTCAATAGGCTTGGTCCTTGGGCCGAAAAAATAATATGTACCAAATTTGATCGAAATATCTTCAAAATTGCGACCTGTACTCTGCGCATAAGGTTTACATGGACAGCCAGCCAGCCAGCCAGCCGACCAGCCAGCCAGCCATCCAGCCAGCCAGCCAGACGGACGGACATCGTTTAATCGACTCAGAAAGTGATTCTAAGTCGATCGGTATACTTTAAGGTGGGTGTTAGAGTAATATTTTTGGGCGTTACAAACATCTGCACAAACGCATTATATCTTCCCACTATGGTAGTGTAGGGTATAAAAATATACCTGCTACATAATGGATGATGAGACGTATGTTCTGGAAAAATGTTCACAATATTTGTATGTTGGTGATGCTCGGGGGAATATTGTAGAAGAGTTTAGAACCCAAAAGCAGAATATTGGGCTCCTGTTAAAAAATAATTGAAGAGCACAAAAATTGTGTCCAGAAGTGTGATAGATTTAAAACGGAGAACAAAATGACAGAAAGCATTATAAAAACCCTAATGGAAGGGTTTCCGAAAAAGGTTCATAAATTCATCACTATTGATTAGAACTATAAAAATAATATTTTTTGTAATATTAACTTTAATCAAGTGGTGGTTTCTTTCCTAAGTATTAACATAACGTATGTTTAGATTTTTTCGATCTCTCTCTTTACTTATCGAAATTAACAGAACCTCATTTGGGTTTTGCTATGTTATATATCGGAAACCAATTGTAATTTTGTTTTCCTGTTCCCGACGCTATGTTGCTATAGAACAGGAGAAAAATGTGTAAAACGAACAAACTCGAAAAACAGCATCTATTGCTCCAATTTCGGAAATTCGGTAAAGAAATCTTCGGCCTATTGTCCACAAAAGGCCGTAAAAAGAAATATTAATGAAAAGTGAAAGATTAATGAACGTGCTGACAAACAACCATCGCAGAGCCAGCGATGTACTAAAATCTGTACTCAAGGGCGTTTTAAGAAAGAATCGTGTACAGCCAGACGGAGCAAAGGAATTGGTGAAAACAATGCTCAAGTACTTTCATAAAATCAATGCATATATGACATTTAAATATTATTGATGATGACTGATGATTTCTTACACCAATTGCCTACTGAATCGGATGACCAAGGAGAGCATCCTTCAGGTCACCAGCCAATGGAATGGAATGAAATGGATTGCTTGCAGAAGTTTGTTGTGAAGAAGCGGGAACCGAAGTCGCGAAGGACAATAGATTTGAAGGACTCGCCGAAAAAGATATGCCTTTATACGTTTAGATGTCCTCTATTTTAAAAAGTAATACTGATCTTGAACAAAATCGAATCATTTTATTTGCAGTTTCTCGTTTAGCGTTTACTGTAATAGAAAACAATTTTATTAATTTTTTGAAATTTCGTAAAAAAAAACTGAATACAAAATTTGGGATTTGACATTCATCAATGAAATTTTATGATTTTTTTGGTATAATGGGTTCGAGTCAGAAAATTTTTATTGTTGTATGACTTGAAAATGTGGGATTTTTTTTTAAAAATTTTTAGCTTTTATTTTGAAACATCGGCTTACAATAGATTGAGTATTTTTTGAACATGTTTTTTTTAATAACGTATATTTAGTTTTGAATGGTACATATCCCTCAGTTTTTTTTTTTTTTTTGCTTTGAAAATGTCGAATTTTGTACCAAAAAAGCGGGAAGTTTTGCTTTACTTTTTTAATTTGAAAAAAATGCCGCTGAAGTACAACGATTGATCACCAAAGCTTATGGTGAATGTGTTCCATCGGTTTCAACGACCGAGAAATGGTTTGTGTGAATCAGAAGTTGATAATTTGACATGGAAGACCAAGATCAGCTAGGCCAGCCAAAAAAGTTTGAAGACCAAGAATTGGAGTCATTACTCCATGAAGATTGTAGTCAAACTCAACATGAGCTTGCAAAATCATTAAGAGCTACTACATGCAGCAATTTCGAAACATTTGCGAGCAGCAGGATTCATCCAAAAGTAGTGAAATTTGGTACCTTACGAATTGAAGCCGAGAGACCTTGTAAGACGAATTTTATAAAAGAAAACTATTTTTGCACCAAAGCATTACTTGTGATGAATAATGGATCCACTACAATAACCCGAAGCGTAAGAGAACGTATGTGAAGCCCGGACAACAAGACACCAAAGCCAAATATCCATGGCGCTAAGGTAATTCTCTGTATTTGGTGGCAGCAATCGGGTTCTATCTATTATGACCTGCTGACATCTGACCAGACTATTACATGGAACCTGTGCCGAAGGCAACTTATTCATTTGAATTGAGCATCGATCGAGGAACACCAAGAATATGTCGCCAGACATGAAACCGTAATATTCCATTATGACATCACTCGGCCACATGTAGCAATACCTGTTAAAAAGTATGTAGAATGAAGTGGTTGGGAAGTTTTGCCTCACCCACTTTATAGTCCAGATCGTACCCTGTCCGACTACTATTTGTTTGAATAGATGCTGAACGCTCTCGCTTCATTTTGGAACAAAGTATCCGATATTGGCTTGACTAATTTTTGGCCCCAAAATATGAGCAGTTCTTTTGGCTCGGAATCCATATGTATCCAAAAAGATGGGAAAATGTCATAGCAAACAATGTCGAAACGTTACTACTAAACTCAGATGATCGAACCTTATTCTCAAATGATACAAGTTTCAATAATATTTTCTTATCCGAATCTGTTTTATACGTATGGATTTAACTAGATTTCAAGGAAAATATTAGGTTAGCTAAGGTTCCATGAGGCAACCACTCGTCAAGCACCTCACTTAGATCCATCCAAACCTGATAGCCAAGAGTTAAAGAGCAGGGTTGTCTCCTAGGTGAGCCAACCAGATTCTCTGATGAGGGAGTTGATTCCTCTTAGATTCATCCTCATCTAAACCTGATAGGAATGGGATTCTGGGAATACGTTCTATAAAGAAATCTGATAGGAAATGGGATTCTGGGAATACGTTCTCTCAAGTTTATTAGAGCCGGGTATTGGCAGAATAGGTGGGACACAGTCTTCTCCTCGTTTTCATTATGACAGCTTCTATGGTAGTCGTTGTACCATAGGTCCAGATTGTTCTAGCATATGTCCCAATTATACAGAGTCCTTTGATAAAGAAAAAAGGAAATATTAAAATGTTTTCTACATTTTCTTTTTTCCTTTTTTATATGAAAATTTTTCGATTTTGGGGGGAATTCCTATTTCCCCCCTCTGGATCAATTATGTGGGGGGGAGGTGTTAAATTAAAATTTGTTCTACATTTTCTGTTTTTCTTTCTTTATATGAAAATTTTTCGGTTTTGAGGGGGAAATTCCTTTTTCCCCCCTCCGGATTCATGCCTGGTATATTATATGCTAAATCTCACGAGATGTAATATGCTTTTAAGTGACGCACAGTGGTATTATTTGCCAAGTAAAAAACATAAGGTAGACTAGTTATACACTAATGGATAGGGGATTTTGTGTATTTTGTAAAAATATATATAACTTTTAATGATTAGAAAATTTGTGGAATACTTTTTTGAAAAATATGACAAAAAATGCTTTTCATTGAGTTTTTGCAAAGATAAAAATTTTTCAAATTGAATTTAAACTTTTATTTATCAATCTTTTTTAATGAAATTTCACAATTAAATAGATTTTTCTATTCAAAATGAAAAACTAAAAACCAATTTTTAAATTTGTTATCAGGAATCCCCCAAATCCCATAAAAGTGTTGAAAAATCTCAAAAATGGGATTTTTTAGTTTTTTGACTATAATATCCACACCAGGAGCGAAGTTATCAGAATCCATTACAAAATAATTAAGAACATATTTGCTCATAAAAAGTAGGTTAATGTATTTTAATATCGACTATGCGATTTGAGAATTTTTGCCCTAAATTTGAATTTTACATAAAAAATAGTCATTATTTGAATAGACCTGGTCCATTCGCTATCAAAAATATGCAATTTTTTTTTTATTTAAAATATTTTGATTAGTAATAGCTTTTCAGAAAATATAAAAATTCTTCGACATCATCTTCAAAACATAAAAAGAATACAAGTACTTTTTTCCAAAAAATTAGCGAAAAATCGTCTTTATAAAATGGATTAAAAATCATGAAGACGGTCATGATTTTTAAACAGTTATTTTTTTCTTTAATAGACAAAATTTTTGTCAGTCCAATAAAATAAAAATGGAGAAAATCGGGAAATATTTGGAACCGGTATAATCAAAAAACTGGTAATAGGGTGGGTAAAAATGTTGAAAATTTTATTTTAAAATGCGAATATCTCCTAAGCTATAAGAGATAAAGAGGTTTTTTATAGTTCTCGACGAGGAGGTTCTTTATATATTACTTTTGAAAATCGGAACCCAAACGAAGAAATAGGATCGTTTTAAAAATGTAATATACCCTAGGTGTCCTAATTTGGGGACCCCTGGCCGCACATCTGGTGGGACCATGAGGTCCAAAATCAAAACTCGAACCCGACGACACTTCCTCTCTGCGCACATGAAATGTAATTGAAATCGGACTAAGCGTCTAGAAGTTACAGATTTATTTCCCTCAATTTTTTTTCTACACCACTGTGCGACGGGTATCTTTTGATGAAAGCGGGAGTGATAATCGATGCTACATAAAAATGCATGATTCGATTTTTTATAAAATCATATACATAGTTATTAAGTAATGAAATGAATTGACAATATCCCATCCCTCGAAATACAAAATTTCTTCCTTTTAATTCCCACATTTAATAATCTATAAATTTTCTTAAATTCCTAATTGAAATGGTGTGTTATAGGGGATTAATATTTTGCAAAAAAAAAATTGCTACAAGTATATCTTGTTTAATAAAATGACTACAAGAATTTCTATTTCACTTTAATGTTTCGTACTAAAACACTAACGAGAATACTCGTAGTAACCCTTTCCACCGATGGTATGCATTTCTAATTACTTATCTTGTGTTTTTTTCCCTACAATACAACTAATACTGATGAAATTGTTCCTTTGTAGATTTCGACGAGATGGCAAACAAAAAAGAAGAAAAACATTCTGATGCATTAAGCTGCCGAAGACATTGGGGACCATTTGTACTGTTAGTTCTGTAATTAGAAATTAAAATTGCAAGTAATCTTTTAACACTCTTTGTTGATAATGTTTTAAAATATATCTACAAGGCTGCCTGCCTGCCTGTATTTTCTATTTTTTATTTTTGCTTTGTTTCCTTTGGCTCTTAGTTATCTAGGCTAAAATGAAAAGTGTTAATAGAAATGTATAAGAGATGAAAAAATAATGAAGAATACTTAGATAAATAAAACTACATAAGAATTTAATATCTTAAAATCTGTATGCAAATAACAATATACTGAATGTGTTTTCTCTAAATCCAGACTACATACATACGTTATTATATGAATAGTTTAGTTTAAAGGGAAATTAATAGATCAAAGTATAAACATATGTATGCAAATTCGAGTGTCCCCTAGAATAAAATTTTGTATGAATAACACTCAAACGATGCGTATTGAGTGTGGATGAATCTTATATAGGAGCTATGTGTAATTATATACCGATAGTTACAAAAGCTAGGAGTATGATTTCTGCATACTTGGACCCATAGTTACTTGGACCCATCCGGTTGTATAATTGTTGTATAAATGAATCCAATTTGTATTGATTTTTTTTTAACACATTATAAAGTCCAAATATATTTAATTAAGTCCATTAACTCACAATGCGTTTTCAGTTTTTCATCTCGTAATTTTGTTTTGCTTTCAAAGGAAATGAAATTTGAATTTGAAGGGAGGTATATTGATTTTGTCTTTCCGTTAATAACACATCGAAATATTCATCGCAGACCTACAAAGTGATATATTCTGGATCCTCATAAGACGATGTAACTATGTCCGTGCGCCTGACCATCTGTTGAAAACATGATAGACACCAAACAAAAGGAGCTACTTGGCTAAAATTTTATCCACAAAATGGGCAATAGCGGTTCATAATTTCAGCTAACCCCCATACAAATGTTCCTCCGAAATACCGTTCGAGCAGTCACAAATAATCCCAATACATGGTGCTCTCAGAAAATGACTTGAACATTTATAAATGTCCTTCAAAACGGTAATCATTGAAAGTTTTTATTCCATTTGTTTAAAAAGGGCAAATGTGAAGTTTCACATTTGTAAATATCGTATTTTTAGCTGTGTTAGTTTCCATATACGGACACCACTACGTGATAAAAGACCAAAAAAAAAAGACCTGTGTCTCCCACTTTTGCCCAAAGTCATGAATTTTTTATGGGCCCCCAGAGATTTGAGGCTTCGGTGACATTTTTGCAAAAAAAGTGATAATATTCTCAGGCTCATATCTTGCAAACAGTTCAGAATTTAGATTTACTCCCTGAGGCAAAGTTGTAGCCCTTGTCATAAAGAACAAAAATTGTAAACATATGAAATCAATAAAACTTCATCTTCAAGATCATAATCGCAAAAAACTTTAAAAAAATCGATTTTTTTTTACCGTCCGTCCTTGTAATCAAACTACAGGACGCAATTTCAAAGATGATTTTGTTCAAGCTATAGCCCCAAGAACGAAGTCTATTGAATTTGGTTAGAATCGGTACATTATTTCTCCTAGCTCCCATACGATTGCCCTATGTGAAAATAGTTAAGCTCTCATAAATATCTAAGTTATATAGATATCCAAACCAAATTCAGCATAATTAAGTTTTATATAAGCCTAACTCACACCACCTAATTTCATGATGATCGGTCCATAATTGGTTATAGCTCCCATATAAGGCCCACTTCCTAAAATCATTTTAATTAGTATAGATTTCTTAAAAATGTTGGTATTCAAATTAAATTCAATACAAATAAGTTTCATATATACAGAAGACATGAAAACTAATTTTATGGTGATTGGTCCATGATTAGTCATAGCTCAAATTAATATTCTGGGAGTAGGGTATTGTATGGTCGGGCTTCACCGACTATACTTTCAAGCTCGACTCAGAAAGTGATCATGAGCAGATTGCTATACTTTAAGATGAGTGTTGAGATAATATTTTTTAATGTTACAAACATCACAACGGTGGTGTAGGGTATAAATTTAATACCTACAAATAAAAGGAACAAACGATCAGGATATGAAAAACTGAGTATATCCTTCTTGTATGGCCTGTACTTTCATAGGTGGCATGTCACAGTGTCCATTGACATAATGTCAAAGTGGCAAATAAAGTTTTAAAAATATTTTTTTTGGAGAGAAAGTTCTTAAATTTTTTATTGAACTTTGTTTTTTTGTCAAATTCATTCCAAGACTCATATTTATATTTTATATTACCCATTTTATCTTCTTTAACACTTTTACTTTTTTAAACTTTAAATTTGTGACGTCTGAACTCCACAAAATTCAGATAATAATTAAAAATCGCAGCTATCGTCTTATTACTACTTTAAATTTACAACGGTAAATTTGATAGAAGTTAAATTAAAACATAAATACTTTAATTATTTTTGAAATATCATGGAGTGACATAATGTCCATGGACATTATATCAATGGACACTGTGACATGCCACCACTTTCATATGTATATTAGAGTGACTATCAGTTGTATGGAAAACAAGTAAGAGAGCTATATTCGGCTGTGCCGAATCTTATATACCCTTCACCAAATTATACTTTATAATAAAAATTTTTAGGTAAACAAAAGTTAATTTTTTTTCCAGTTGTTTTTTCGAAATTGTTTTTTAAATTTTATAATTTTTTTTTTAATTTTAAAAAAAAATTTTTTTTAGTTTTTAAATTTTTTTTTTTAATATTTGTGAAAAAATAAATCGGGTTAAAAATATTTTTTCCGATTTTGACCAATTGTAGGTCCAACTTACTATGGTCTTGCACAGGTCTTTGAAATATCTATCATTAGATATCCATATTGTCTATAATAATGATTTAGTAATCCAGATATGGGTCAAAAATAGGTAAAAAATCGAGGTTGTCCTGGTTTTTTCCTATATCTCAGCCATTTGTGGACCGATTTTCTCGATTTTAAATAGCAACCGAGCCGGAAGAATTTCGGAGATATTGATGTATCATTCGTGTATGTAAGTTATTTGGGGGCTTCAGAAAGTTGATTTCAACACACAGACGGACAGACGGACTTACGGACATGGTTATATCGACTCCGCTATATATAACGATTCAGAATATATATACTTTGTGGGGTCGCAAATGAAAAATGTAGAAATTACAAACGGAATGACAAACTTATATATACCCTTGCCACTCATGGTGAAGAGTATAAAAATGTTTGTTTGAATTTTGAAGGGTGCCGGGTAGAAAATGTGTACGTAATTGGCGTTTAAATGAGATATAAATGACAAAAATTGGTTTAAAAATGTTAAAGTTATTAAAAATTTCCCAGAGCATTAACTTGTCTCAGGCCACTTGAACAATAAATTTAGGAAAAACAATTAACATATTTTGAGAAATATTAAAATAAAAGGTAATTTTTTTTACTTAAAATATATCCGTATTTACTTGTATATGACTTTTTGTCTTCCTAGGATCCTCTAACCTATTTGCAGGTATGAACAAAAAAATTTAATTTTTTAACGGCACACAGAGGGGCCAAACATACTAATTTTGCGGATTAATTGAAAAAACAAATTTCAAGTATCGTAAAAACTGAAAGTGCCAGCTTAAAGAGCACAAAATTCTACATCAGCAGGCAAAAAATTAATGTGAAATATCAAAAGGTATTTTTATAGTCACGTGTTGAAATTACATATTGTGAGAAAAAAACCTAAAAAATTTATAAAAAAAAAATAAAAAATTGCGCAAATAAATACTATTTGTAATAGGTAATTTCAAAAAATTAACAAATCTAATTATGAAACCATCAAGTTCAGGTATTTATTAATATGTTTTGGTTAAATTTAAATTTGAATTATTTGTGCAAGTGGCTTTGACATTAGTTTTTATATTGGAAGTGCAAAAAAAAATGGATTTTGTCAGTTAAAATGGACATAAAGTTATTAGCTGGGCTCAGCTGGGCAGAAAATTCAATATAATTTAAAAGCCTGGACAGTTAGGCGTTGTTTCAGAAAAAATTAGGTTGCGCATCGCTGCGCCTCATAAGTTATAAGTAAATTAGTAAAAGCTTCACCCTTTAAGTCTACCATCAAAAAGCACTTTGCGATTCTGATAAACGATTTATAGCTGTCGTTGTTGTTGTTATTATTGTCATTGTTTTTTTTATAAGAGATGTACAAGTGTTGTGATTGATAATATGAGAGTCAGGTGTGAGTCAGGCCTGGACGTGGCTATATTCTTGTATTAATATGAGATAAACAATAATAAACTTTTAAAAATTACTTTTCTTTATTTGAGTTTAGTTTTCCAGCCATTGATTTTCTAATCGTGAATGAATAGCGGAATTTTAACAATTTAACTCTCATGCACTCACGCTTGTATATGCTTGTTTAAAAGTTTTTTTTTGTGATTAATTCGAAGTTTTTTTATGTGGTTAATACGAAGTCATCCGATAGCAGGCAATTTAGCTTAATAAAAAAATCATGTTAGTGAGCGCGATCGCGAGAATTTTAAAGTTTTATATCGGGAGCCAGTTATCACTCACGTTCAGATCTATGGTTTTTATATTGTTTCATTTCAAATATTGTGTTGTATAAATTTCAAAGCAGTGCATTTAAACTTTGCAAGTCTTTTATTGGCAGGAGTTGGGAAAGATCTCTATTATTCAACCTCCCATTACTAATTAATATAATGATATCATCTTAAAACAATATTGTAGTTTTTTAATTAACTACAAATGAATTAATAATTCATTTGTATGGGGGGAACCCGATTCCACCCTCGCATACCCTTCCGATTTTGGCGGAACGTATACGAGCAAATTTAGTGTGCATAACTATTGTAGATCTATAGATATAGCACAGTTAATAATTATTTTATATGGTGGGTAATTGACTTCCCCCTCCTATATCCATAAAATTTTGCTACAATATGCGGATTGGTCTAAGAGATACCCACGTAAAATTTTGCGATCGTCGCTATTATTGTTGTTGAGATATTAATAAATCCGTAAAAAAGGGGCATTTGACCCCACTGTGCGGCAGTTTCAAATCTCCATTTTAAATTTTTTTAAAAATTTTGTTAAACATATTTCAGAATTTTTTGATCATCACTTGAGATTTATGGAGATAGAGAATAAAAATTATGTCACTACTTCCTACAGTTTTTCCGTACCTGTGATTTAAATTTTGCGATTTTCGAGAAAAACAAATTTTTTGGCAATTTCTTTACTGTTATGAATTTGAAGTAAAAACTATTCATACTTATTATGGGTTTGCCTGGAATATTTTTTTTAGTTTTAGAAAATATTTCTTCCAAACCATCTCATGTAATATCGTATATCATATGAAAGGCCTTTTCCAGCAGCATACAACGATATATTTATCAAGTCCAAACTTGTCCTTTATATGGAGCTAGTCCATGATTTTTCAAAGATTTTTTATGAAAATGTTTAATATGTATATTGAAATATTAAATATTTAAACATTTATTTGATTTGAGAAATAGTTGGTTAATTTGGTTTGTACCCTAGGGAAGGGTATACTGCGTTTGTCCAAACCAATGGTCCATAATTAGTCATTCACATACTTGGTATAGGATATTATATGGTCGAGCTTGACGGACTATATAAAGAAATTCCCGACAAAAATTTCCAATCTAATATTCCCTGGAATTTCCGAGAAAATTTTGCCGCATCACAACCCTAAACTAGCAACATCCATTAATACCACCGACGTTATTGGTTATACTGGTTTACTGACATCCACATACTCTCGAGCCTTAGCAAAAACACTCCCCAATACACATATCTGCTTTATTTGAATTATTATTTCGTTTGTATTATTCAAAACAGAAAAAGACTATGTCCATAATAAATCATAGAATACCTGAAACTAGATTTGTAC
Organism: Calliphora vicina; assembly: GCF_958450345.1. Taxonomy (NCBI): domain Eukaryota; kingdom Metazoa; phylum Arthropoda; class Insecta; order Diptera; family Calliphoridae; genus Calliphora; species Calliphora vicina. The sequence continues at coordinate 32,798,495 of NC_088784.1, forward strand.
CTCATAGATTTGTAGATAATTCACAAAATGAGACATTTATTCACAAATATGTGTGTCCTTATACAATATTTACACCTTAATTGTTTTTATCCTGCTGTTTTACCTTCAATTCAGTGCTCATTGTCCGTCCCCCATTATCTATCTGTAGGTCATGCTTATCAAACACTTTAATTGGCCTGTCAGCACTCTGACATACTGATCATGTTTTGACCAGTTTGATTAAAACATTTTAACTGTTTTTATGGGCAATTTTTGTGAATTCCTTGCCAATTCATGTTAAGTTGCCTTATTTTGCTTTATTGTGAATGTGTTTTTTTTGGCCAATCGCCTTTTACAAACAACAAGTTGAAAACAATTTTTGTATTTTTGCAAACGTCATACATGATTCTGAAGTAGTTTTGTTGGTTGGTTGGTTGCTGGTTTCCTTTTGTCCTCTTGGCACAATTTTCTTTCCGTTTTTTTTTTCTTTTTTGGTTTTTGTGTATGATTGTGCTTTTTAGGTTTGTGACTCATTTAGACAATGTAATTGTTGTTTTCTTTTAATTTTTGGTAGTTTGCTGTGTAAACGTGGCTGGCTGCTGCAGTTTTTGGCTTGCAGTTTGCCATTCATACATATCTACTGTACGTTAACAAAGTTATTTATATTTTTATGAAATTCTTGCAGAGTTTTGGTTTTTTTCAGGGTTTACAATTGCTACTATATTAGCCGTCAATTGCAGTAAATATACATTTTTATCAATCTGCATACTAAAAATATAGTTACTATTATAATTTTGTATAACTCTGCTAATATAAATTGCTGTTACTATTCATATATTACTATACAAATTGCAAAGTTAGTTTGCAATTTCTAGTAGCAGATACAACCAGTTGTCAACTCGTTATTGTAGCACAACAACCAAAATATATGTTCGTGCTATAGCAGCATACACACTTTTTTGCCGAACTAATATTGCGCGTCAGCATTCGTTTTTGTTTTGTTGTGCTATCAATTTTCTCTGGCAGCAATTTACATTTCTTTGGTTGCTTTGCTATGGTTGCATTGATATTTCTTGTTTTTTGGCTATTTGGATGCTGCTAGTTATTTTATTGTCAAGTATGTAATACGAAATAACGATTATTCATTAGTGTAAATATTTTTGAATCTAACTGAGATATTGACTTGCATTTTTTTTGTAAGACCAAAAATTAAAATATCTAAACAAGAAAAAAAAATGTTCGGAATAAATGTGGATCAAATTGTTCCTAATATGTATTTGCAATCCTATTAAAATTTTGATAAAAATTTTAGTTTTAGAAACTCAATAAATATGTAATCTGTAATAAAATCTTTATTTATTAGCAAAACTCAATGAAATTTTCAACGTTTTTTAAATTTGTCATTCCAAATTACAAAGTCTAAAAAAACTTTTCAAAAGGTTAAAAGGAATCCCACAATTCCTAAAAATTTAAGCGAAAATCCCGAAAATGGTATTTTTTACAATTTTAACCATATGGTCTACATTTCCTTCGGGGCTGGGAAAATACTTTGGGGATAAATAGGGAACAAATCAAGGTTTCTAAAGCTGCTTTCCGTTTTTTGATCCCAACTTTGGGATTTTAGAACATGTGGCCCAAAGTTGAAATTTTTATCAAAAAATAGGTCAAATTCCGAAGGACGAAAGGGCAACATGTTCAAAAAATAGGACATGTTTTTTATATCAAAATGTTCTCTGTAAAGCTACCTTACAGAAAAACATAAAATTGTTATATGTTCTTAAAGAAAGTTTTTTTTTAATAAAAAAGATTTAAGTCACCTTTTCATCCAAAAAACAGCAAAAATCTACTATTTTTTGAATTCTTAAATTGAAAATCGTTTATTATTGGATCTATAATCGATATTACTCTGAAATATTTTGTATATTACTGATAATTTAGTTGTCTAACTAACAAAAAAAAATCGAGCCCGTTCGGTACAAAAGTACGACCTATATTTTTAAAAAAGCGGACCAAGGTATGGCAAAATTTTAAAATTTCAATTTTGAAATGCCTATAACTCGAAAAGTATAAGAGATAAATAGCACACACAAGCATATTTTTTCAAGACATAGGCGAGCGCTTTCTAAACATATAAAACTCTTTGAAATCGAATGGGAAACAAAAAAATGGCACGTGTTTAAAAATTTTGCATGACGAAGGTACCCTATTCTGAGCCCCCATAGCGCCGCCCCTGAGGCATTTGTAGATCCCATTTCAATAATTTAAACTCGAATACTCCTTGGCTATGCCCGCGTCAAATTTTATCCTGATCAGATCAGCCGTTTAGAAATGCCAGATATATTTCAAAAAAATTTGGATTCTGCCCAACTGTACATTGGGTGTGTTTACTGATATGTTGTTATGCACTTATCAAGAACAGCAACTGATAGCATCAATTGCAGAAATGTCAATTGTGCTATAGCACAACTACAGAAGTGTGTATTTTTGCTAGAAAAGTTTGCCAGCACAACAAAATAAAACGAATGGAGTGCAATATTAGCACGACAGAAAAACTGTGTGTGGTACTAAAGCACGAACATATATTTTGGTGGATATGCAATGGATTGTGTTTGCTACTAAAAATTGCAGACTAGCATTGCAATTTTAATAGTAATACGAACGAACAGTATGAATATTTATATTAGCTGATTGTGATGAAATGAGATAATTTCATATTTATTGCATAGTCAAATGTAAGAAATATGTTGCTAGAGCTGAATATCGAAACCCTGGTTTTTTTGTTTGCTTTCCTGTTGACAACTAAATTGATTTAATGTCTTTCTGTCTTTTTTTCCAATTGCAGTTTTTCTTATTGACTTTTTTTGCTGTCTGTTGTTGTTATCATGCATTTGGCCATTGAATGGCATTTGTTGCATTCGTTTGGAGCATCACAGGTGGTGCTTAACATCTTCGTTAATTGGCAGTTTAAGTGAATGATCTGTTTTGTTTCTTACTTGCTAACTTGCAAGTTTTTTGCTCGATTGACTTTAGTTTGATTTTTCCGCAATTTAAAGCAATTATTTATTATTCGATTAAAACATTAAAAGTGAGATGTTTTTCTATTTCTTTGAAGAGATCATGACAGCCTTGTGTTGTCTGTTGGCCAGTTGGAAAGTTGATTGCGGAGTGGTTTCTGATGAAGTGTGTGTACAGTAAGAATTGTTTTAAAAGAAAAAGTGGTCAAATGTGTTATAGTTTTCATAAATTATTTAATGATCTAAAAGAACATGAGCGATAGGGTGGCCTTTATTTTGCACTTTTTGCATTTTCACTGCTCCCAAACAGGGTTCTGGAGATTTCTCGGCAAACGTGGCGATAAAATTAAAGCTCAATATTCTGATTTTTTTTTAATTTTTTATTCGAAAGATTGAAGAAATAGCTATCTAAGCTATTTGGAACAAATTTTGTTATATGGATGAGAAAAAAACACCTGCTTTTCCAAACTGTAAAATTATGACCCCCTCTAACTCAGAGAGTTCTTGACCGATCTTCTTGGAAAATTGTGTCTAAACTACTATCCAATATGAATAGGTAGAAATTGGAGGAGTAAGAGGAGAAGAATTTAATAAGTCAAGGAATTTATCTAACACTGACCATCATGGGACAGTTGCTGGGTCACTACGAGGTGCAATTTGCACGTTCGGTCTTATGAACCACCTGCTTTCCCCAATAAAGGCGTCCTTGCAACTTAGTTCCTTCCCAGATAACCCAGAGAGATTACTAAAGCATCGCTCACCTAAAATCCGGGCACGTAGACCCATGACTTCTGTCATGTGTCATGATATGGCAGCCCAAGTCTTGCAGCATGGGTACCGAAAGTTCAATGCTCGGTGATCTCGCCACCATATTGCTAAGTCGTATTCGTTGAAAGTGAAGTAGATACGACGTGCTTTTACAGTCGAACTCAGGTAATATCATCCTCGTAATGACACAGGTGGATTCATTACCGCACCTTGTTTGGGAAAGTTCGTAATATGCATTAATTATCCGTTGTTTACAAGTTGACAACGGAATTCCACAAAGGAAGTCTATTTCGTCTTCCGACAGCGAGGTTCATATTCACGCCAAGTTATCAGCAATATAATTGCCTTCGTTATCCCTGTATCCCCGAACCCAAGTGAGTACAACTGCAACCCCATCTCATTTAAGGATGTCCTTCATTTCTGGACTATATTCGATGTCATATAAACACCAAAGACAGCTTTATAAAGCATTGTGTCCCCTAGACAACCAACATACTGGCCTGCTGATCCTAAAAAAAATCCTGATCTCATAGACTTTGCCATAACAAAAAATATTAATCGAAATTCAATATCTACCGAAATGTCATATGATTTATCTTCTGATCATTCCCTAATTATAGTATCTTATTACGGGAAGACTAACAATTCAAAATTTCATACTGAAACATATTACTTTAAAACAAATTGGCTTAAATATAAAATATATATAAGCAGTCATATCCACACAGATCTTTGTATTCAGTGTGAGGAAGATGTAGATAAAAGTGTCAATGACTTTATGTCATTAATCAGTCAAAGAGTCAAATATTTCCTAAAACTGATATGCACATTTCCAACTCAGATATTGAACGACTTCTTTTAGAAAAGAGAAAACTCAGAAGAGAATGGCAACAAAATAGATCACCTGCTGCAAAGCAGAGGCTGTCTGCTGCTAGTAAAAACCTGAAAAAACCTTCAATTAGAAGAGGATCACAGAAATAGAAATTACATTCAAAGTTTGACAAATACCAATCACACAATTTTTTCCCTTTGGAAAGCAACGAAAAATATCAAGTCTCCGATAGAGGTGTAAAGCCCTTTAAGGAAAGCTGATGGTACCTGGGCTCGCAGCAAGGAGGAAAAGGCTAAAATATTTGCCGATCACTTAAGTACAGTCTTTCAACCAAACTCGCCAACAACTGTTTTTGAACTTGAAGAGCCACCTGTGTCAACATTATCTAATGATGACATATTAGATATAAGCCCAGAAGACATTAACGAAGTAATCAAGAATAATATAATATTAAAAAAACGCCTGAAAATGATTCTGTTACACCTACTATGATTAAAAACCTACCGAGTGTGGCAATAATTGTGCTGTCTACAATATTTAATGCGATCTTTAAACATGGAGTTTTTCAGACAAATATAAAATAAAATGTTTGCTGCCACCATCTACTCATAAACTATTAGAATCTTATCTATCGGACCGTATATTTACCTCTGATTTGCGTACGAGCGATGAATTGACTATTTCTACATTTGCTAAAGACACCGCAATTATTAGCTCGCATGAAAACCCATATATAGCATCTAGTATACTAGATGGCTACTTAAGATGTGTGGAAACATGTTTAAACAAATTGAGAATACGTGTAAATGAGTTAAAAAGCAAACATGTTACGTTCACACTGAGGAGGGGATGCTGTCCACCTGTCACACTTAACAATGTTAATATACCTCAGTCCGATTATGTTACATACCTTGGTATTCACTTAGATAGAAGACTTACATGGCGCCGTCATATAGAAACCAAGAGACTTCACATGAAGTTAAAAGCATCTAGCCTTCACTGGTTAATAAGTGACCAATCAAAGTTAAGCCTGGACTATAAAGTCACCCTGTATAAAATCATTTTAAAACCAATTTGTACATATGGAATCCAATTGTGGGGAACGGCCAGTAATTCCAGTATTGAGCTTATACATAGGGCCCAGTCGAAAATTCTTAGGACCATGACGGGTGCACCATGGTACATAAGAAATGAAAACATTGTCCGCTCTCTTAATGGCCGATACCTTGACCTGAAGAATTCTGCAACCATTTGGGAGTCTGAAGGACATTCTTATTCCAAATTCAGGAATTATACACCACCATACACACTCTATCCCCCTTTTTGGACCCATCCGTACAGATGGATAGCCTAATTGAATCAAGGGAGAGACCATCAACGGGTTCTATAATGGATGGGATTGAGAAACCAAAGTTCCTCAGGAAGAAGGATTTTGGGTGCAGTAATCAATATGATCAGGAAAATTTTGATTACTTCTTATTATGCTAGCATCTCTGTAGAATCTATATTTCCATGCATTACAGGCGTTGAGCCTAAAAACCGTGTTCAATGCTAACTTTCTGGCCATTAGATCTACTGGTAGCCAGTTAACGACTTCGTGGCGATACGAGGCAATACCCCTGTTATAAGGATTGTCAGGAGGCCCTATCCATTGCTCAACTAGCCAGTTCACGTTTCAGGGTCTAATACTCCACCTCGTGTCTATGACCTTTTTGCCGACAAAACTCAGCCAAACGGGCCTTAGACCAACCTAGAGCAGACAGTTCGTCGCTAGTAAGCGCATCGACCGACTTAGAACTATGTAGATTGATTAAGCGCAAGGCGGCACGTCTTTGTACGATGGTACTCCTTGTTGTTTCTTTGCGAGCGAGGACATTCGTTGTTACCGTAGTGGCGGGTGAGGTTGGACCTGACTTCTGGTTCGAAGATCCAAACTGTAACGGTCTCTCTGGGATAACTGTCTTTTCGACAGTGTCCAAAACAGGGTCAGTTGCAGGTTTATTACCAGAGAGGGCTAAAGCAACTTTGGAGGTGCTTGCCTTGACGTCCAAAAATACCTCAATGCATTTATTCAAGCTGTCACCAGAAGGTTGGACAGTTGATTGTTTTCAATCAGTTTCACCTGCTGACCTTTTGCCATTGTTTGTTGTTTTTAGATTGTTGGTTTATTTTGATTCCCATGAGTAGGTGCGTAAGGGGATGGACTATCCATGCAGGGTCGGCGTACATGAACTGGGCGTAATCTGTATTACAGCCGACCCGTGCACAGTGGATTATATAAGGTGTATGCATCTCATAAATGATTTTTGCAAAAGATTGAAATTAACCATAAAACAACTTGTATCGTAAAGTTAAGATGTCAAGCAATAATTATTTGCAGAAATTATCTTATGTTAATAGAAGTATTCGAAAATGGCGACAGAATACACTACTTTGATCTTTAAACATTTGGGGAGTTAAAATTATATCTTATTCAAGGGCGTATTTTTAATATTTACAATCATTTTTTTAGAATTGTTATACCTTGTTGGAAAGGGTTTTAACTTATTATCTAAAATATATCTCAAAATTAGCTGCCTTTTGCTGCCTATAAACAAATGACATGCAAAAATGTTGAGCAACTCAGAAATTTAAGAAAAAAAATGATCAACTTTTTTTCATTTTAGTTGCTTTTCATTTTAACCGGTTGATAATTGAAAAAGTTATTCAACTTTTCATTAACACCTTTTATAGTATTTTCTCCCTCAGCGCATATGTATAAAAAAACAAAAAACTAAAGGTAGGGTCACACATGACAAATATTTGACGAAAAATACGTAACCACTAAATAAAATATATTTTAATTCGTTTATTTATTTCAAAAACATATTTTACTTAGGTTGATTCAAAACAAAAAAATTAGTTTTATTATATTTGAAGCTGTTTGATCTCGCAAAACACTTGTAAGAGTAAACACTAGGGTATGCATTCGACTCTTGATCGTTCGATTAATCGAATAATTTCTTACGAATAATTATTCGAACAATTTAAAAATGGCCATTTTCGATAACGAATAATTCGAACAATTTTATGTAGAATATTCGAATAAAACGAATAAATGTTCATATGTATTTAAATTTATTAAATTGCTTAAAATTTTTCATAATTTCAAATTTAAATACGTAATAATGACTCACAAAAATTGTATTGTTTCTGAAATTCGACAAATAACTAAAGACAAAGGGATTTTCGATCACAGTTGATGAGTGTTCCGATAGCTCCTTCTATAAATATATAAATATTACTGCAAGATGTTACAATTCTAAAAACAAATCTTTAAAAATGTTTAACTTAGGACTTGAACCAATGATAATAAAAGGTACGGAATAAAATATTTGTTATTTAGCTGGCGAAATATTAGAAGAATCGCAATTGATAATCAAAATATTAACTTAGATTAAAGTGGAGTTGAATGTGATGGAGAATGTGATGGAGAATGTGATTTTGAAACGGTCGTCGAAAGTGATATTGAGGATGACATTTATAATGATTATATTGAAATAGATGAAGGCCATGATCTTAAAATATATGTATATAAGTGATGTTATTAACCGCGTACGTAAGTGTTGCAAAATATTTAATAAATCGAATGATTAACACAAATATTTCAAATTAACGTTTTGTTGCCAGAAAAGCATGGAGCTCGTCTTATACATGATTTTGAACATCTTTGTCTGACATGGTAATAAGCTTTTTGCGTATTTGTAAATGCGTCATCATGCACTGTCTGACTTCAAATTAGCCACTTTCACTGACAAGATATCAAACTTCAAACTTTGGACAGATTCCCTTTATTGTGTAATTCCCCAAGCCCACTTTATTAAGCAAAGATTCGGCAACGTTGAACGAGCTTGATGTATAATACAATTTGTTATAAATAATTTAGAAATAGTGAATAATTAATTTACTAAAGAATTAGTTATTCAATTTAAAACCTGAATTAATGAACGACATAAAAAAGTTCTTAGTACGTTTATATTGTATAAAGCATAGCTCCAAAACGGAAACTAAAGGGTTTGCTAGTCAATTGTTTTGTAGATTGTTCGGGAGTTAATCTGATCAGAATATTTCTGTTGAAAATTTAATGTTGGACTTTGTTTTCGAATGTTTTTCAACATTATCAATACTTGAATTGTTGACTTTAACGTTATTTTTTGTTTTTCTTTAACAATAAAATATTAAAAAACCGACATCAAAACTTCATTCTTTACTTTTTTAAACAAATTTAAATTATTCGAATAATTCGATTAATTTGAAACGTGTGATCAAATTATTCGAACAAGTTAAAATCTCTTATTCGAATTATTCGTTTTATTCGAACAAGAGAAAAATCGAATAATTCGAATACCCTAGTAAACACGTCAAACAAATTTGTGCTAAAAAAGTGGTTACAATTTTTTGCAAATATTTGCCATGAATTTTGTACAATTTTTAATTTACAAGGTAAATTTTTTCGAAAAAGTTTAATAACTTTTGCAAAAAAACACTGTGCAAAAAATAGGTTTTCATAGAAAAAAATTTAAATAACTATTGTTGTATTTGAAAAATTACGAAAAAAATAAAGAAATGCTAAACGTTTTATAAAACTTACAGTGAGTGTCACTCAAAATCGTACAACATATTTTTTTTTAAATATTATGAAATTATACAGGCAATAATAGGTGATTATATAAAAAATTAAAAGTAATTTTATTAATTGGAACAAAAAATATGTATTTCAACAAAAAAGTTAACCAAACCTTAATTCGTTAAAAAAATATTGATGAAAATTAAAGAACATCACAAAATTCATATTTCACTTAAATTCGTACAATTATATTAAATTATAATTAAAACTTTAAAAATTAAAAAAAAATGTTAATATTAAATAATCCTAATACTTTGTAGGGTATCATTTGCTATTTTTTAGTGACTTTACGATTTTAAATAAAGCGTTGATATTCTGGGCAGTGACAGTCTTACCCAATTATTTTATTATACCCAATTTTCTGATAGGTAATTTCCAAAACATCAACTTTCTAAAACTAATGAATAAAATTTGACTACGATGGTGTACGATTTTAAGTGACATTCACTGTATATAATTTCATGAAATATTCAGACATTTATGAAAGATTAATTCGATGTCTCTCCATAATTGTACATAATTTTGGAATCGGTTTATAAATATGTGAGTTGGAGGTACTATAGTTCTATTACTTTTATACAAAAACACAAAAAAACTCGAAAATGTATTTTTAACCCTTCATAACTTTTTTTAATAATTCGATTTTTATGATTAAAAATACATATTAAAGCTTGAAGTTCCACCTATTCAACAAAAAAAATCGTACAAAAATCCTCATCCATTCAAGTGTTACAGATTTTTGATCCGAAAATTACCAAAATTTTCTGTAACCATTAACTTGCCATTCAGGTTTTCAGCACTGCTATCATCACTTTAACCTTACAAGTGGAGGAAAGGGAAGAATGGCAGGAATTATATTGCCCTAGCTCTCGAGCATGGGGTTTGTGCTTTGATCTGTGCAGGCAATGTACAAGAAGTTTCCAACTGTGAGGTCCTTGCAAGTCATACAGTGGCGGTGATAGATGCATTGATTCTATATGGTAACACAGTGAGGTTCGGCCATCATGACAGGCACCCACTCAAATCTCAAACACATTGTGTATAGGGACGTTCGATATTTTAGTTTTGAAAGTTTTTCTTCAAAATTTTAATCGTGGTCAAAGGTAAAATTTTGCCTTTATCTCCAAAGAGACTTTAAACAAATATTATTATTGTTTAATTTCCAGTTTATTCTGTTGTGTTTTCATAAAATATTCATTACTCCCTACATAGTTGTATTTTTTTGGTTTCTTATCCGAATTTTCTATTTTTTTAGTTAACAAATGATACTTCCTTTATGGCTTGCAATCAGCCAATAAGGAAAATGTTCGTTTAAGAAAACGAACACACTTAAAACAAAAACTAAGCCATGCAATATTAAAATTATTGCATTTAAGAAAACAAAACAATATGCAATGCAAAGCGAACTTTGTAAGAAGCTACATGGTAAAATGTGGTGTGGGCACGGAAACGTATTGTAAAACAAAAGAAATCCCGTTTTTGAAAATAACAGTTCTAAGTACAGCGAGTAGTAACACGATTACCACGTACAAATAACATAACATGGTCGTAAAGTGTTGTTGGTAGCTTATTTTTTTTCTGCAGAGTGGTTAAGGTAACACCAGTTACAGACTATTAAGGAAACCAACTAAGTAAACTAGCAAGTGTTTAAGAGTCAAGACTCCTGTTCTCCCACTAATAACTAATACGATTCGCATAAACAATAACAGAGGCGTATCAGCCATATAATGTATGTTAAGATTTAAAGGCGATAATAAATAAAATTACAAATAAAGTTACAAAACATGTTAGAATACGAATTAAGTAGAAGAAGTAAAAAAAGGGTTTTTTGCATCGTTTCGTTTCCATTTAATTTATTGGTCTGTAAAATTGCCAGGCTTATGAATCATGGCAACATGCTAACATATGTGCACCTTTCCTGTTGCAATTGTTGCGGGAATGGTAATAAATGTATGCGGTAATAGTTAAATGGTTTTTTCTCTTTTTTTTTGTGTTATGAATGTTGCAATATTTATATTTTGTTTTCATTTAAATTTTTGATTGTATGTTTAACTAAATACGTGCTTTGTTTATGGTTTGAGTTGCAAAAAAGCAATGAGAAGAAATTCAATGCAATTTTTACACTTGCAACAATTGCTAGTTGTTTCGGTGACCTACAGGCTGGGTTTTACCAATGTTGTATTAGAATAATAATATTATCGTCTTGCCTGCCGAAAATCCTAAGTAATATTAACAAGTTGGTAGAGCTATTTGGGAATATATCGTTAATTGATTATATGATATCGATCAAATAAAAAAATTAGCCAAATCTTCAGATAGTCCATTTTCTTGGCAAGACGACGATATTATATTCTGTTCATTCATACCTTTATAATGAAAAGGCTGGCTAGAAGGGGAATATTTCCCCAATATATTATTTTAAATAGCAACAGATTCAAGGATATTCGACACAACAAAAAGTAAATATATTTGACAACTCAGACTACAGACTGTATAGAGTGAGTCAGAAAAAACATATACACAAAATTCCAGCCAAAACTTATCCTTGGTCCAACAAATTATTATTTTTATATCTTTTCTAAATCATTCATTTTCAACTGTTATTTCGGTCAAAATGGACAGCGAAAAATAAAGTAGGTGAACAAATAATTAAAGGTTTTCAACACAATCCGTCACACTTTTTCATAAGCAATTAAACAGTATAAGGAAGATTTAAACATTAAAAGAAAACCTGGATCAGGACGAAAAAAAGAACCAGTCTTTCGAAGAGCTCCAAACACTTATACCAGAAAAGCAGCTTATACAGTTAAATACTCTGATTCTTTTGTGAGCAGAGACAAAACTAATGCAAAAGGGTTGAAGTCGTAGAAAGTTCCAGATCGCAAAGCGAGGCAATGTTCAAGAACATTATCGGACAAAAAAACAAACCAAATTTCCCACGAAGTTTCTTGTGTGGCAAGCTATTTGCAGTTGTGACAAAATAAGCCAATCATTGTTACATCAGGCACGATAAACAGAGAAATGTATACTACGGAGTGTCTACAAAAACGGCATTTCTGGTCCGATTTGGCATCATGCCACTATGGAAAAAGGCCTTTGAGTGGTATTCAAGCAATAATATAAATTTTGTACTACGGGAAACGGAAGCAACTATTTTCTTACAAATGGTCTAAAGATCTTGGCATATTTTGCTTAGTAAACGGAACTGCGATAGCCAATTATCATAACACTGTGATACATTTTTAGCCGAATGCAAGGTGTTCGGAATTCTACTTCGTCGTAGTTTAGCCGATTGTAAGAATCCCCGAATTCTTCTTACATTCGTACTTTTTGTAGGTGTAGACCAATTCAAGAGTGGATTTCGAATCTCTCTTATGATTGTAAGGATCGTTAAATGATTAGAAACAATATCGTTCTGTTTCTATATTTAGAGGTAGTCGGCTGCTAAACAAACCAATATATTTTTTATTTCATACTACAAATTTTTGTTTGTTTTCTCTTTCTTAACCGCCAAGCTCACTAAAGATTAACAGTCAGCCGTACCATATCCTCCGTTTCAATATCGTTTAAGTTCATCATAGTTTATCGTATCAGAATTGCGGAATAACTAAATAACTTTCGTTAAAAAAAACTCTGAATTGAACCTGAAAATATTGAGTCATACTTCAGCTGGACAATTAAACTGTACTCAGGAAGTAATTAAGAGTTAATCCGTATACTTTGTAGTCTTGGACTAATACTAATTACACACAAACTCTTTTGCAAACAAGAGGCGACAAATGGATGGCTTAGAAAAATTACAAATATTCTGAAGTAAATATCGTTTCATCAGCTAGTGATAATACGAACAATTCTGAGATATTTTCACCATTTTAGACTAATGGTCTTCCATAGTTTCGAAATTTGAATTGACATTTTACATTACTTTGTCGCAAATTCCTTGAAAAAATACCAATATGTTTAATACTTGGTAGCTACAAAAGAACAAAGCGAAAAAAGTACTCTGGAAAACACTAAGGAAAAAAAACTATTAGCAAAACCAACCAAAAACGTATTTATAGTGATACAAAGAGAAAAATGAAAAGGATTCCTCGTAAGTCAAATAAACAAAATAAGATGAGAGAAAAAAAAATCCTTTAACAATGTTAAACTAGTTTAAAAAGAAATTTCTCATCGGTGGCAAAATGGTTTGAAGAGTATGTGAACAAAAAAACGCACAAACATCTATGGAGGGGAATGTTTGGAAATAAAAAAAACAGCAAGGCAACAAATAATAGCACGATTTGAAAAGTAAAAAAGAAATAAGAAACAAAATTTTAAAATTTTTGATAATTTCAACCAATTCCTCTAGTTCAGCAGAGGATTCAAACCTGATTACAGCTTGATATTCTATATAGAATTTGCTATATTTTCGCTCTTCTATATAATCAGTTTTTTTTAAGCAAATTTTTTTCATTGCGTTAATTTTTTTATACTTTGTAAAATTAAAAATGCAAATGTAATGGATTCCATCTAATAGTTTTTATACGCCACCCCAGTCTTACGCGCAAAGAAATGTGTGGTGGCTTATTTAAATTGTTGAACATGAATCAAATCATTGCATTAAATTCTTGTGAATTAATATGCATTTGCAGCTGCATAAAAGACGTTTCAATTATTTCTCTTCTTTTCCACAATGAGCTGTTTTTTGTTTAAGTTGTTTTCCACAGAAGTGGGAGCTAAATAAATTAATTGAAATGAGTTTTATGGGCTACTTGTGAGATCAATGTAGACGATATTTGGAAAATACTTTTCTCAGAATATAATTGAACTTATAATTATACCTTACACCTCCATAGTGGGTGTGCTGATGTTTGTAATGCTGAAAAATATTAGTCATCGACTCAAAATTATTTTTTACATTCCCAAAAATAACTTTTGATGATAAAACTTTATAATTGGCCAATTACATGCATTTTTTTGATTTCAATAATGTATTCTTAATATAAAATAAATACGTGTCCATCTGTTCTTTTAAAATCTTGAAATATTGTAATAAATTGTCATATAAATGAAATAATTTCAATGAAATTGCAGCACGTTTTACTCTTGCTTTGTGTCCTCAAAAATATGTCCCGTATTAATTTGAAATACATATGAGTATAAGACATGTTTATTCATTTTAAATCTCATTTAAATATAATTTTTTTATTGGAAATTATTTTGCTGTGTCTGTTTTGCAAAATACACCACAAACTTAGTTTACACTGAAGGTGGTAATTACATAATTTACATACGTTAAATAAAATAAGCTTTCATATTAGAAATATGTTATTTCAATGCCGGCAGTCGGCGAGGCTCAAAGATTATCTCCATTCGGATGTATCAGTACAGCGCCGCCCCTGGAGCATTTAGAAATGCCAGATTTATTTCCACAAACATTTTGCTCCATTACCCATTAAACGAATTGCCAGGGCTTTCCATGGTCTGCTGGTTTGAGCTCCTGAGTAAGCAAAATTTTGTACGAATGAATTTTGTACGATGTTTTTTGTCAAAATTCGCAGCGTAGTGCTTCGTTAAATTTGAAGTTGCTGAGAACGTTGAGAATTGATATTTTCGGCGACACTCTCGTTTACAAAGGCAATGTTTTCAAGAGACCGACTGGTAGGTTGACGCTCACGAGTCGTACGGTCTATAACCGACCCAGTTTATTAAAATTTTTTGACCGGTCTCAGCATAACTTTCCGGTGTTCTTTATTAAAGCGCTCCATTTTTAATAATCGGAATAAACATATGTGACAGCCGCTAAATTTCAGTGTTGCTTCTTGCACACAAAATTTTTTGAAAAAAGAATTTATGACAAAACAATTTTTTTTATGAAAAAAATATCGGGTTCAAAAATATTTTTCCCGATTTTGACCCATTTTGGATCCAACTTACTATAGCCTTATACATTGTTGCGATGGACTTTGAAATATCTATCATTAGATATCCATTTTGTCTATATTAATGACTTAGTAATCCAGATATAGATAAAGAATGGGCCAAAGATCGAGGTTGTCCCGGTTATTTGTCGATTTTAAATAGCAACCGAGCCGCAAGAATGCTCGATATATTGTTGTATGAATCATGTATGTAAGTTAAACTTATATACATATACCCTTGCAACTCATGGTGAAGGGTATAAAAAGTGCATTCTTACTGAGATATTTTTACAAATTACAAATTGTTATTAGCTTTAAACTAACAGCTAAAAATAGACAATTTTTAAGTGAGAAACTCCACATGGACCGATATTGCCCATTTTCAATACCAAACAAACCGTATCAGCAGGAAGTATTTGTGGAAAATTTCAGCAAGCTAGCTCCTTTCGTTTGGGACCATTGTTTTCAATTGCATTTAAAAAAATTCTAATTTCCAATTATTTTTCAGAACTTTCTAATTGTATTTCAGAAATTTGCAAATGTAATTTATAATTTTCTAATAGAGTTTTATTTAGAATATTCCAATAATATTTCAGAATTTTCCATTTGTATTGGGTGTATGACTTCAAAAAGGCGGGGTCATTTTGAAGGGTACATATCTGTCATTTATTCTCACTTAGTTGTTGAACATTATAGTGTAAACAACAGTTTTGTTTTTGCTTCGAAAATGTCGAATTTTGTGCCAACTTTTTTAATTTGAGAAAAAGTGCCGCTGATGCACACCGATTGCTTATAGGGGGGTCAGACGGCATGTATTGCTTGTGTATTGGGACATGTATTCGATACATATGGAATTCCATGTGTATGTCAAAATTCACGTTATACATACGATTCATAATTTCCACGTTCAAACGTACATATGTAATTGCATGTGACATAACCTCTATTAGTTTATATGTTTGTTGTTTTTAACAATATATTTATTAAAAACATTTTTAAATCACAATAAATATATTTAATGCAATGAAATTTATTTTGTTATGATTTTTCTTTACTATTTTTTGTTTTGTTTTTTTATTTTGCACTCACACAGTGTTGTATTTCAAAATACAACACTGTTATACACACGAAAATAGAACATGCTCTAATTGCCAAAAATGTCACGAGTAATACACATGTATTTTACATACACAAAGTTTCATATGGATCACACGGTATGTATATGTTTACATATACATACCCAGGACAGCTTAAAAGTTTAAAGATCAAGAATTGGAGGCATTGCTCCATGAAGATTGTTGTCAAACTTAATCAAGAGCTATTAAAATAATTGGGAGCTACTCATGAGTTATCCAATTCAGTTCGTATTGGGTACCATATGATCTGAAGCCGAGAGACCTTGAAAGTCGATTTTGCAAGTCCGAAATGATGTTTTAATGCTATAAATAATAATCATTTTAGCAACGAATAGTTACTTGCGATGAAAAATGTTTGCATTACGATAACCCGAAGCGTAAAAGGTCGACACTAAAGCTAAATATCAATGGCGCTAAGGTAATGCTATGTATTTGGTGGGAGCTAAAGGGTCCTATATATTATGTGCTTCTGAAATCTGGCCAGACCATCACATGGAATCTATACCGAATGCATCTGATTCGTTTGAAGTGAGCATTTGTCGAAATATGCAACCAGACACGAAACCGTAATATTCCATGATTACAACGCTCGGTCACATTATTCAATACCTGTTAAAGGCTATTTAAAATGAAGTGATTGGGAGTTTTTGCCTCTCCACCTTGTTTTCCAGACCTTGCCACGTCCGAATACTATTTGTTTCGATCGATATATTGATTCCTATGGTTCCAAGATGGAACAAAGGACCACAACAAAGTTTTTCCATTGTGACCTATCATGCGCTATCAGCCTCACTTCAACCCAGGACTTTACAGTTGAGTTTGTTTCAGAATTGATTTGTCTCCTCCAGGTGTTAGCTGGTTTCGCCACTTCTTCTACTGCCTTGGTGGTTCCATTCAATTGCAATCTTGGCTACGTTGTCGTTGGTGCATCTGAGAACATGGCCAATCCAACTCCATTTACGAATGATGATCTGGTTACGTATTGGTGTTTCACCTGCACTTTCTCACGTATCAATGTTTGAGATAACATTTGGCCAATATATCTTGAGCAGTTTACGTAACAAGCGATTAATGGATACATGTAAGGATTGTCGCTAGCTGTGGTGTTCCAGGTTTCACAGCCATACATTAGGACAAACCGATTTTCAACATTGAAGACATGCCCACTCGAAAAGAGGCGTGACGGACAAACCTTTTTATATTGCTTCTATTTCACTAAAACCGACTTGTTTCGACAATAAAAGTTTTATCTGCATAACAATGTACAGTGGGGCAGAATCGAAATTTTTTGGAAATAAATCTGGCATTTCTATACGGCTGGTCCGATCGGGATAAAATTTGACATGGGTGTAGCTAAGGAGTATTCGAGTTTAAGGTATTCAACTGGGCCCTACAAATGATCCATGGGCGGCGCTATGAGGGCTCAAAGTAGGGTACCTTCGATATGTAAAATTTTTAAACACATGCCATTTTTTTGTTTCCAATCCGCTCGGCTAGATCTTGAAAAAACATGCTTGCATGTGCTATTTATCTCTTATAGTTTCCTAGTTATAGGCATTTCAAAATTGAAATTTTAAAATTTTGCCAAACCTTGGTCCGCTTTTTTAAAAATATAGAAAAATTTCGATTCTGTCCCACTGTGCAATGCAACACATGTTAATAACAATTAAACTCAAGTTATTGTTCACCCTTCAACATGAGTGGCAAGGATATATATGTTTGTCATTCCGTTTGTAATTTCTATATTTCTTATTTGCAACCCGATATAGCTAAGTCCGTCTGTCCGTCTATCTGTCTGTATGTTCAAATCAACTATCCGTAGCCCCCAAATAACTGACAAACATGATTGATACATCAATATATCTCTCGTCTCGGTTGCTATTTAAAATCGACAAAATAGGCCCACAAATGGCTGAGATATAAGGAAAACAAGGACAAGCTCGATTTTTGACCTATATCAGGTTTACTAAGTCATTAATATAGACAATATGGATATCTAATGATAGATATTTCAAAGTCCATTGCAACGACGTATATAAATAAGGCTATTGTAATTTGGACCTACAATGGGTCAAAATCTGGAAAAATATTTTTTAAGCCGATTTTTTTTTTACCAAAATAACTTTATTGTCATAAATTTTTTTTCAATAATAAATTAAAAAAAAAAACACTAAAAAATTTAAAAAACAATTTGGAAAACTATTTTTTTTTAAGATTTTCATAAACTATTTTGAATGAAAAAAAATTAAAGTATAATTTGGTGAAGGATATATAAGATTCAGCACAGCCGAATACAGTTCTCTTATTTGTTTTATACATGACATTGTTTTCGCGGAGATATGATATTGAACAACATCTCTTGTACGTCGTCACAACATAAGAGATCATCAAATTTTAAGTAAAGCATCTTTCTACAAAATGTTGTCTTTTGCAGGCCTTTATTCTACATGATAACAGCAATTCAAATTTGTCATATGGTGTCGATGTACCCTTGATTTGTTCTGGAAACCAATACATTACTTACTACCAACCACGTTAACATTATCTCAGGTGTATAGAGTATCAAATGTTTTAGTTATAAAATAAATCCCTTTTACAAAACATTACAAATGACCTTTTTTTATCCTTTTCAGTTTCTTGTTGTAAAGCGTAAAGATTGTTGTATGGATGTACATATAAGTAGCAAATTATTTATATTGAGCAACCAGTAGAAGTACCCCACACATTATCCACATTCACATTGACCACATTTATTGATGTTAACAGTTTTAACGACATGGTCAATGGAAGGTTGTTTTATTTGAACTTTTTTTTTATAGTCCATTCTAAACTCACATGCGGGTATTTGAGTGTATGCTTACATGATTGCTCGTATTTTGATGATGTTTATCCATAAAACGTAAATGTACTTAAAGATTTTAAGTACTCGAATGATTGTATGCGCTGGGGTGTATTCGAGTGTGTGTCTGTGGATCTTAAGCTTTTTTTTTAGAAAATTTTTATATTTTACAATTTTGATGTAGTTTATGACTTTTTTAGTATTTAATTTTAAGAAATTGGCATTGGGTGATTTAGAGAGATGTTGGTAACAATTTAGTTATTTTTAAACAATTTAATGAATTTGTCTTAATTTGAAAGTAGTAGATAGTAATAGCACTTAAAATGGTAGGAGTAATAGCTAATGATAGCTATATTTAATTTAGTTATGGTTCAATAAAATAGCTATATCATTCTCAGGAATAGCAAGATCAAAAGTACTTTAAATCGCAATATATAATAGCATGAATAGCCGTAGTAGTAGCAGAAGCTGTAAAATAACTGAGGATTAATTTGTTTAATCTATTTAATGCTTTTGAATAATTTAATTTACTTATGATAGATAGCTGGTTTAGTAATGTTGTACGAATAGAATTTTTATAAGTTATAAAGATAAAGTAGTTCAAGATTTGTAATATGAGTGGAAGTGTAAATAGCAGAGATAGTAATAAATAGCGAAAGTATAACAAATAGTAGTGCATGTGCAATAAGGTGGCACATATTTTTTCTGCTTTTGGATTTGCGTTACTCACAATTGTTATCTGTCATCTAAAAACAAATTTTAGCAAAATCGGATAATGTTTGGATTTTTAGGTTAAAGAAGCAAAATTTTCAAAAGAATCTACTGTTTTTAAAAGGCAAAACAATTCATAAAAAAAAATTTATTTGTATTGAAAACAAAAACAAATTTTTGATATTTGCAAACCGACTTGCGATTTAGTTTTGAGGCGCATTTACAAGGGGAAAAAATGTAAAAATTTTGCCATTAAATTTGATCTTTGACCTTCTCGATTTAAGGGTTGGCGTTTTCCGATTTTAGTAAAACTTTCAGACTGTATTTAAATTTACATGGACTATAATATTCTGAATAGGTTTAACTTAAAGTTTATACCAGTAAGAAAATTCGGCTCATTCGCCAAAATATGACCAAAAAATTAGTTTTTCTCGAAAATCGCAAAATTTAAATCGCAGGTACGGAAAACTATAAGAGGTATTGTCATAATTTTTTCATACTTTTATTCCCAATATGTTCTCAATAAATCCCAATGTGATGATTAAAAAATTCTGAAATTTGTTTATCAAAATTTTTAAAAATTTGAAAATGGAGGTTTGAAACTGCCGTTAAAAATTCATTATTTTTGGCTATACCTGCGAATAGGTATCCTACGAAAACAAAAACTCATATACAAGTAAATATGGATATATTCTAAGTAAAAATAAGCTTTTATTTTAATATTTCTCAAAATATGTTAATTTTGTTCCTACATTACATGTTCTAGTGGCCTGAGACACGTTAATGGCCTGGCGATTTTTTAATAACTTTAACATTTTTTAACCAATTTTTGAATTTTATATCTTATTAGAACGACAATTACGTACACATTTCGATTCTTTGAAATTAAATTGCAAAAGTAATTATTTAATGCCAAATTTTTAACAAAAACTGAAAAAAAATGCATTTTTCCCCTTGTAATTGCACCTTAAAACTAAATCGCAAGTCGTCACGGGTTGCAATCATGATAGAAAGACAAAATTTCATATTTAACTATAGTAAAATTTGGGACACTCTAATGTACATACATATATTAGGGCAATAACTTTTATCACATTTTTTGCAAATATCAAAATGGCTCTAGCTTAGTCGAATAGACCATTGAAGGTTATTTAAAAAAATGGTATTATTTTTTCGCAGTTATCAAAAAAGTTCACCCACAAAACGCGGTAAAGGTTGGAGATAATTTTAGAAAATTGAAAGCGCAATGTTTTCCGAATTTCCACATACTTTACAGTATAATTTGATGGTATTTAGAACAAATTTGTGCAGAATTATATCAGGATTGCAGCATAATCAACATATTTATGACTGTTCGGGGGAAATTTTGTGGACAGATACACAAACAAATCATTTCAACATAAAGTATTTGTGAAAAACTTCAGTCTTTCGATTGCGCACTATCGTGTTTTAAACAGACAGACGGACGAACATAGCTAGATCGTCTTCGAATTTTATAAGGACCCAGAATATATATTAAAATGGGTCGATTGCTAACTCATCATACTTCCTATAACTTGATATCAAACAAAAATGATTACTTCATATCCGATTTTTTTAAATTTTCGAATTTTTTTTTTTAGAGTTGGGGGATTTTTTTACAGTGGGTTAATTTTTTCATTTTTTGATCGACTGAAAAAAATGTTGTAATTTAATGTCTAAGAGAATTCTTATTGTCAGAGTTATATTGTGGAATTTTATGGGGATAATTTTTGTGGAAGACCTTAATCCTCTAGCTCCTCTCCTTACGAGTTAATTTGACCCCTTTTTCGAGAAAATCAAAAAAAGTCCTTTCAAAAAGGACATTTAAGGATTAAAATATTCGACGAAAATGTTTGCCGGAAAATTTTAGTGGGGGTCACGAAAGATACCAAAGTTATAGATAAAGGTCTTTACGCTTAATTAGCAAAATTACACGCCACCTTGGGTGTCACATTTTTTAAAAAAATCGACAAAAATCTATTTATAATCCGAATGAGCTGATATTTAAAATATAAATAGTCCTAATTATATCTTGCTAACAGTTATCTCGTCCCTATAAAGTTACACGCACCCAAAATTAGAACATGTAAAAATGGTCGCATTTTTTAGGTTTTTCTCCCAAAAGAGCCGCTATATTTTTTCTTTTGTAGAAAAAAATTTTCTTCGGGACTATATGCAATTTGTAAATGATCCAAAAAGAAAACCTAATGCAAAATCGCGTAAAGTAAAACTTGGCTAACTTAACCGGACCTAGTCGCTCCCAGACCTATCCAAACTTAGCCAATTTAATAAAAAAATTTGGTTTGAGTAAAAACAAGTAAGAAAGTATGGTCGGTCAAGCCCGACCATCTAATACCCTACACTAAGTAAAATAGCAAAAACATTTTTCTTTTAAAATTTCAATAATTTATATTTTTGAGTGATTTTCGGAAGTGGGCCATATATGGGAGCTATGACTAATTATGGACCGATCACCATGAAATTAAGTCGTGTGATTTACGTCCATATGAAAGTTAACTATGTTGAATTTTGTGTGTATACCAACATTTTTAAGCGATTTATGCACGTTAAAGTGATTTTCGGAAGCGGGTCTATATGGGAGCTATGATTAATTCTGTGGTCACAAGCAATAACCGCCTAATTCAAAAAACATGTTTTTAAGAAAAAGCTATTTATAGTTATAAAAGCGATTCTGAAAAAAATAAAAGATTGCATTAGAAAAAGTAGAATGCAGAATCAAAGATTCTTACCCCCACAATGCTAAAATGAAAAATTATAACAAAAGCTTTATTTATTAGAGACATATTTAATAAAAACAAATATCATCGCCTAATGCAACTCAGAAATACTAAATTGAAAGTGCTAATGTCTGATTAGGCGTTTGTTGAAAATAAGTGTTTTGATTGTTGCTTTGCATATATTGAGTTAAGCTGTTATTACATATTTAAATATTGGCATGTCAAGTAATTAAGCCAATTTGCAATAATCGCTTATCCTTAGTTTGGCTCTTATAACAGCACTCTTATTTATGAAAATTTATTTTGTGAAAAATAACAATAACAAGTAAAGCCATTATAAGCTATTTAAACAAAATAAAATATAATTGAATGTTTTCTTAAGTATATTTTGGCGCTTATTGTAAATGCGATAGTCTTCCTTAGGACTTAAGCCAATATGTTTCTAATTAATAACTTTTTAAATAAGAAAGTTAGGAAGGTAGGGATTTCACGTATACATACAGTTCTATGAAGAGAATAATGTAGCATATATAACTCAAATCTTTCTTAAGTCGACTTAGGTGGTTATTGCTTATGACCACAGAATTATTTACCGATAGTAACAAAATTTGGTGACTTGAATTTTGTTTATATAAAACTTATTTGGAGCGAAATTTGTGGAGATACATATATAAATTAAACATTTATGACCGATAAAGTCCAATTTCGGAAGGACATTTGTATGGGGGCTAGGTGAAATAAAGGACCGATTTCAGCTAGTTTCAATAAGCTTAGTCCTTGTTCCGAAAAAATAACATGTACCAAATTTGATCGAAATACCTACAAAATTGCGACCTGTACTCTGCGCACAAGGTTTACATGGACAGCCAGACGGACGGGCGGACATCGTTTAATCGACTCAAAAAGTGATTCTAAGTCAATCGGTATACTTTAAGGTGGGTGTTAGACTAATATTTATAAACATCATTTTCTGATGGAGCCAATGTTTCCCGATTTTCCAAACAAATTATGAAGATATCTCCCATAGTTTTTCCATACCTGGGATTTGAATTTTGAAATTTTCGAGAAAAACTAATTATTTGGCCATATTTTGGCGAATGAGCTCAATTTCCTTACTGTTGTGAATTTTAAGTAGAACCTATTTAGCATATTATAGTCCAGATAAATTTAAATATACAAATTCCGAAAGTTTTACTAAAATTGAAAAACGTTAAACCTTAAATCGTAAAGGTCAAAGGTCAAATTATTCAATATTTGGAATTTCTTATTTAAAGATAGCGAAATGTTATTTATTTTTGGGCCGACTGTAATGAAACTTAAGAAAAATTTCGTAAAACTTTCAGAGTATCTTCAGATTTATCTGGGCTATAATATTCTACTTAAAATTCATAACAGTATAATAACTTGTTTTTCTCGAAATTGCAAAATTTAAATAGCAAGTACGGAAAAACTATGGGAAATATTTTCGTATTTTTATTCCCTATTATATTCTCAAAAATTTTTGAAATTTGTTTAACAAAATTTTTAAAAATTTCAAAATGGAGTTTTGAAACTGCCGTTAAAAATTTTTGTTTGTCATACTTGCGAAAAGGTTAGCGGTATCCTACGAAGCCAAAAACTCATATACAAGTAAATATGGATATATTTTAAGTAAAAAATTGTTTTTATTTTAATATTTCTTAAAAAATGTTAATTTTGTTCCTACATTTCTTGTTCTAAGTAGTGGCCTGAGACAAGTTAATGGTATGGGATATTTTTAATAACTTTAACATTTTTATAGCCTTCACCTTCGTGAGAAGGGTATATATAAGTTTGTGATTCCGTTTGTAATTTCTACATTTTTCATTTCCGACCCTATAAAGTATATATATTCTGGATCCTTATAGATAGCGGAGACTATTAAGCCATGTCCGTCTGTCTGTCTGTCCGTTTGTCTGTTGAAATCAATTTTCTGAAGACCCCAGATATCTTCGGGATCCAAATCTTCAATAATTCTGTCAGACTTGCTTTCGAGAATTTTCCTATTTAAAATCAGCAAAATCGGTTCACATATGGCTGAGATATGAGGAAAAACCAGGACAACCTCAATTTGTGACCTATTTTTGACCTATATCTGGATTACTAAGTCATTAATATAGACAATTGGATATCTAATTATGGATATTTCAAAGACTTTGCAATGACGTATATAAGACCATAGTAAGTTGGACCTACAATGGGTCAAAATCGGAAAAAATATTTTTTAACCCGAATTTTTTTTTCATAAAAAAATTTTGTTTGTCATGCATTTTTTTCCAAAAAAAAAAAACATTAAAAACTAAAAAAAAAAATTAAAAAAAAATTTGGAAAACAATTTCAAAAAAAAATTTTGAAAAATAATTAAAAAAAATAATTTTAATTTTGTTTACCTAAAAATATTTAAAAAAATTTATTTTAAAGTATAATTTGGTGAAGGGTATATAAGATTCGGCACAGCCGAATATAACTCTCTTACTTGTTTAACTTATTTTTGTCTTCTATGTCTAATTATAACAATAAATACGTGCACATTTCGATACTTTTCAAGTAAATTTCAAAATAATTTTTTTAATATCAAAATTTTTGCCAAACTTGCAATTTTTCCCCTTGTAAATACATCTCAAAACATCTGAGGGCTTGAGGCACATCTTAACATCAACCGATTTACCTTTCAGGATTATTTTTTTACCAAACTGGGGGGTGATAATGGCAAAAAGCCAACTTTTGTTTATTAAGGGCCAGCCTAATTTCTATTCATTATTGAATTTTACCGATTAATTTGAAAAGTTTTCATAGTTATTGGCTTTTTTTAGTATCAAAAAATTCTCGGAAATTCATAGGATTAAGCAGATTTTTTTAATATTTTCCGGGAAATTAGGACACTACCTTGGGAGCATCGATAATCTAATGACCCAAGTAATAATCCAAAAAGTATGTAATGTAAAACAAAGTCGTTGTTGTGTCTTTTAAAAAACATTTAAACACATATTTTACTGTCGAATGACCATAAAATGAAAAAAAATTACAATTTAATTCAAACAAAATACTGATGAATTTTGATAAATATCAACTTAGCAAACAAAAAAGAAAAACATCAACCAATAAAAACCAATATTATTGTTAAACACAAATTGCCAATTTTAATTTTACAATTTTGTATTTTTTTAGCTGTTTTTTTATCAAATCAATGATTATTTTTTAATTTGATTTTTTGTAGGAAAAAACAAATCTGTAACACAGCTGGTGAAAGTTATAAATTTACTCATAATTCTCATAAATATTGTACTGAAAACATGTTGTAAATGTTTATTTGTTTATTATGTAAATAACAGCAACAAATTATAAAGTAACTAAAACGAAATTTTTATGATTTCAATTCATGCAAATTATAGATTTGTTTTGTGAACATAAATATAATTTTTGTGGTTTGGTTTATTTCAGTTGATTTTAATAATTACTTTTGATTTGAATTTAAACTACAAATAAATAACCTTAGGAATAATTAAATATTAATATGTTGTGATAACAAATTTCAAAGTTGTTGTTTTTTAAATTTTCAAATTAGAAATGCAAATATTAGTTATTTCCTCTAGATTAACAAAAAAATAAATTATTTTAAAATTCATAAATGAAATAAAATAAAACAAGTTAGAGAGTAATATATTGGGCTATGCCGAATCTTAAATACCCTCCACTAAAAAATATGATGAGAGTTATAGGAATTACATTGGAAGAAACACTTTAATATCCAAAATATATAAATTGGAGTCAGCCAAGTGGCCAGACATTAGTGACAATTACTGTCTATAAGAGATTCATAGAATATTTGCTTAACTGCTAGGTTTACTCAGCACACAATACCATAGGTGAATAATTAAATCGATGTTAAAACTTGAAACTTATCAATTGAAATCTCATTAAATGCATTCAAATCCATTCAAAATAAACCATGTAGGTGACATGTTCATGCATTTAGTTATTAACATACATATGTATGTACATTATACATCCATCTATCAATATTATGCTAAACATTATTTAGAATCGTATTAACAAAGATGAACTGACCTGATTAATTGTGTATCAGTGATGGCTCATGAAATATTAACATGAAAATGTGCTAAAACAGCAAAAGATACAACTGCATACATTCTCAGTATCTTGAATCAGACTTAAGAGGCTTATTTGCAGGATTTAATTAATAATGAGAAACATTAAATCTTTTAAATATATGAAGATACATAGTTACTTATGAGTTTAAAAATATAAAGCAAAATATTTCAATTTTAAGTATTTAGTATATTGTTTTCCAGAGATATGTAGATTTATTTACATTAATGAAAATTACATTTCATCTTTTGGAGATTCTCCTTTTCCTCCTTTTGGAGGATCCCACTAATCCCCATTCTGAACACCTCAGATGTGTAAATAATACAGTACATCATAGAAGTGTGGACTTGATCATACTGTTTTATTATCAAAAAATCTATGCTTTAGCGTCAAAAAATAGTAAAAACGAAAATTGTTAAGGTACAAAGTGATCTTTATGTGCTATTTAGAGTGACTAGACACGTTCAGAATGCATTGATATGTTCCCAAGAGTTGTTCAGCTACAACTTTGCTAAATATTGTTAGTGAAAAATTATGAGACCCTGGAAGTTATTCTAAAATAAATAAAAATAAAAATGTTTTCTTCCTACATTTTTTCAACAAAAGTGCACGAAAAACCTATTTTTTGGAAAAAAAAACAAACAAAATTTATTTGGTGGACTCTTAGCTATATTATTGCCATATAAAGTTAAGCCGTATCACAAAGTCTGAATTAGCTGATAACCAAAAACTGATGACACCTTTTTTAGAGGCCCCACTGATTTTCAGAGACTTTGGGGGCCCATAAAAAACATCGATCACCAAAATGGACAAACTGAGTATAGGGTTTTACTACCCTTTGGTAGTAGAGTCGAACCTATAAAGCCATGATCGTGTCTTTTTTTCACTGTTGCACAGTGTAATTGGACAATAGGCGTTTAATTAAGAAAAGCTCGATCTGTGATCTCTCATATTTCTGACAAAAAATCAATTTTTATATAAATACTCAAAATATCTAAAATCGCCAAAAATCTATTTTTTTTATATAAAAACTTAAAATATCTAAATTCGTTAATAACTTGGCCAACAAGCGTTTAATCAAGACAAGGAGCTCGATCTGTGATCATTAATATTTCTGAACAAAAATCGATTTTTTTGTATTTTAGTTTTAGAAACACAATAAATAAACAAAACGCATTGAAATTTTCAATGTTTTTTAAATTTGTCATTCTAAATAACAAAGTATAAGAAAACTTGTCAATAGATCCCGCAATTCTTAAAAATTTAAGCGAAAATCCCAAAAATTAAATTCCAAATTTGCCCGTATAATTAATCCACATTTCCTTTGAGGCTGGGAAAATACTTTGGCGATAAATAGGGAACACATCAAGGTTTCCAAAGCGGCTTTCCGTTTTCTGATCCCAGATTTGGGATTTTAGAACATGTGGCCCAAACTAGATATTTTAATAGGTGGTATTCTGAACAGCGTAGGAGCGACATATTCCAAAAATGGGACATGGTTTTTTATACCAAAATGTTATCTGTAAAGATGCCTTACAGAAAAACATAAAATTGTAATATGTTCTTAAAGAAAGTTTTTTTTTAATAAAAAAAAGAATTAAGTCAGTTTTTCGTCCAAAAAAAAAGCAAAAACCTATTATTTTTTGAGTTTTTAAATTAAAAATCGTTTATTTTTGGATCCATAATCGATAGTACTCTGAAATATTTTGTATATTATTGGCAATTTAGTTGCCTTACTAATAAAAAAATTCGACTCCATTCGTTCCAATAGTACGGCCTATTTTTTTTGAAAATTGGAGCAAGTTATGGCAAAATTTTAAAATTTTAATTTTGAAGTTCCTATAACTCGGAAACTATAAGAGATAAATAGCACATGTAAGCTTTCCAAAAATGTAAAAACCTTTGAAATCTTATCGCAAACAAAAAAATACTTGACGAAGGTGCACTTATTTCAGTCCCCATAGCGCCACACCTTGAGCATTTGTAGGGCCCATATCAACTTTTATCGTTATCGGGCCAGCCGTTAAGAAATACCAAATTTGATTCTGCCCCACTGTGCAGCGTAATCAGTTGGATGTTGTTTACTCTGACATGTTTTTTTTTTAGTAAGAATAAGCTAAATCAAATGAAATCAAATAAAATTAATTATTTAAGGTTAATTAATTATTCCCAATGTAACTTAATGCAATAAATATTATGTAGATTAGGATGGCCCTTCATAAACGAAAGTTGGATTGTGGCCGTTCTCACCCCCCAGTTTGGTGAACATTAGTAAAAAAATCATCCTGAAAAAATTTTAGGTAAATAGGCTGGGGTTAAGACGTGCCGCAAGCCCTCTGAAGTTTTGAGATGCATTTACAAGGGGAAAAAATGCAATTTTTTCAGTTTTTGTAAAAAATTTGCCATTAAAAAATTACTTTTACAATCTAATTTAAAAGAACAGAAATGTGTACATAATTGTCGTTCTAATGAGATATAAAAAACAGAAATTGGTCAAAAAATGTTAAAGTTATTAAAAATTCGCCAGGCCATTAATGTAGAAACAAAATTAACATATTTTGATAAATATTAAAATAATAGCTCATTTTTACTTAAAATATATCCATGTTTACTTGTATATGAGTTTTTGGCTTCGTAGCCTACCGCTAACCTATTCGCAGGTATGACCAAAAAATTTAATTTTTTTAACGGCATTTTCAAATCTCCATTTTCAATTTTTTAAAAATTTTGTTAAACAAATTTCAGAATTTTTTAATCATCACATTGGGTTTTATTGAGAACATAATAGGGACTAAAAATGTGAAAAAATTATGCCAATATCTCTTATAGTTTTTCCGTACCTGCGATTTAAATTTTGAAATTTTCGAGAAAAACTAATTATTTGGCCATTTTTTTGCGAATGAGGTCTATTTCCTTACTGTTATGAATTATAAGTAAAACCTATTCAGAATCTTATAGTCCAGATATTTCTAAATATACTCTGACAGTTTTACTAAAATTAGAAAACGTTAAACTTAAAATCGTGAAGGTCAAAGGTCAAATTTTTCAATATTTGGAATTTCCCTTGGAAAGATAGCGAAATGTTGAATGTCTTTGGGCCGAATTTGATAAAACTTAACAAAAATATAACACAGCAGAAAAATTACAATTAACCCTGTATAGCACATGGAATTACAATGACCCCAAACTTTTAAAAGTCATTTTAAACCCAAGTGCCATTAAGGGTTAATTTCCATTCTTGTGCTGTTATTATAAACCCTAGAATTAATTTTTCTTAAGTTTCATCAAAATAAAAATCGATAAATACTAAATTAAAATAACCAAAAATCTTAAACTTTGAACCACATACATTACCTATCAAAAAATCTATTATATGCAATAATTTGTAGTCAGTCTTTAAATAAATATTTCAACAAATTAAATTCTCCCTTCGAAAAACTTTAAAATTTGCAAATTTGAAGCTACAAAAAAAAATTGATTTCAATATTTTTCTTTTTAAGCTGTTTTTAAATTTTATTACTTTATTTCTTGTGTTATACTTAAAAACCATTAATAAAAATCCCTCAGATTACAACTTTCTACTTTACAACGTTCTTATTCTGCTCTGCTCAGTTCTGTTCTGTTCAGTTCTTCATTTCACCAAAAATTTCTTTTTCCATATTGGATTTTTTCCATTTTACTTCTTCTTGCTACGCTTGAATCACTCACTTAACATTTGGCACTAACGCCAAAGTAAAAGGAATTTCAGCAGTATTTTTTTTTTTTTTTGTATAAGATTTTCTGTATTTTTTTGCATTTGGCTGTGATGACTGAGTACAGAAAGTAGCAAAGAAATGAAAACAATAAGCAGCAAAGAATTTTCAATTTAATCGTTTAACACTTTAAAATAAGCTTACAATAAAATTTGTTATCGAGTGTCACTGTCTTCCTTTTTGCTTGTCTCCTTTACCTCCAACACGTTCTCAGTTTTCGTTGCTTTCCACACCAGTCTTTATCAGACATTTCTAAAGTATTAAGCCTCCGTAACAAAGCAGGCGTTTTAAACTTGTGGCATATTTAACGGGGTTAAGAGGGAGTAAAAGTTTAATATTAATTTAAGACGAATCTGAAGGACTTCACTTTTTTATTAAATATTTGTATCCATAAATGTATAACTGATGAAAAGGAAATTGTGTAAATACTTCATAGACATTTAAATATACTATAAGTTTTTCAAATAAGTCTTTCAATATGAACAATAGCGAAAGCTATCGAGAGTAATATGGCGATAATTTGTATCATACTGCATAAAAATCACATTCACATAGCCAATAAATTATAAATTAGCTGAGTATTATGAGTTCTTGAAGTCGCGATCATCGACTCAGAATTTTTGGAATTTTCCAATTTCTCCTATTGAATATTTTAATTTGTATCTTCTGAACTACTGGTCCGATGTACAATCGAATCGTAGAAGAGGACATAAACTTTCAACAAGCTATTGGGTGTGTGAATTAAAAATGCGAGATTTATTTTTAAATTTTTAGCGTTTATTTTGAAATATTTGTACAATACAAATTTATCATCTTTTGAGGCCTAGAACGAAAACAGCCAATTTCGGATACTCTGCTCTGAAGTGAAGCGTATCCCAGAGAGAGCGTTCTGCATAAATCGAAACAAATAGTAGTCGGACGGGGCAAATTCTAGACTATAAGGCGGGTGAGCATATCTTCCCATCCACTTCATTATAAATACTTTTGAACATTCATTGAATAAGGTGGCCGATCGTTGTCATGATTGATTATTACAGTTTCATGTCTGGCTGTATATTCTGGGCTTTCTTGCGTTCTGTGCAGGTTACTGTGATGGTCTGATCAGATTTCAGCTGCTCATAATAGAGAATTACCTTAGATCTTTGGCTACATACTTTGCTTTTGTGTCGATTCGGCTGGTGGGCCGGGCTTCACATACGATGTTTTACGCTTTGAGTTATTGTAGTGGATCCATTTTTCATTCGGTACAAAAATTATTTTCTTTTATAGCGTTTAAACATCATTTCGGACATTCAAAATCGTAATTCTCAGCTTTAATTCGTATGCTACCCATTTTCCGTGCATTTGGATGATTCCTGCTGCTCGCAAACATTTGGAAATTTCTGATTGATTAATTTTGCAAGCTCTTGTTGAGTTTGACAATAAACTTCATAAAGTAATGCTTCTAATTCTTGACATTGAACATAAGCTTTGGTCAGCAATCGGTGTGCTTCAGCGCCAAAATTACAATTTACAAAATTTTACATTTTCGAAACAAAAAAACCTTGTTGTTTACACTATAATATTCGATAACTAAGTGATAATAACTGACAGATATATAGCCTTCGAAATGATATATGATATGTTATCCTTTTCACTCCATTCAGTACCGAATTCAAGCAAGGCTTTCCACCATTTTCGGTTATTGGACAATGATATTTTATCCCAGGACATAGCTAGAATCTGAACTGCATTTTTGAGATTGAAGTCTTTTACTTTGAGCTCCAAATTTGTTCCCAAGTGGGTGAACAGTTATTTTACCGTCATCACATTTTAGTTCCTCAACTGGGTGACATGTCACGATATCTGAAAGTAAAACTGCTTTTTGCGGTAGACCTTTTGAAGCCAAAAATTCTCGGACCTAAAACTTGTTTTACTTACGAACAACTTACTTTTACTAATAGGTGAACATATAATTACGTGGGGAACAAATTCGTGATGGAACCAGTACTTGAATATGAATGATGTCATCCAGGTGTGGGCTTTTCTATTTTAAAACAACTAGCAATTTCAGTTTGTCTATGCCATTCGCATTAGAACGGAGAAAAAAAATTTATTCGCTCTTTACATATTTTTCTTCAGGGAGCCGTTTTCTCATTACATGTGACAAGAGTGTAATTTGTAAGCATCCTATGAAATATAAACCGGATTCGTCGGCATTGTAGATTTGGTGAAGAGTCAACCCGTGCTCATCAACGTAATCCATAAACTCTTTCACAAATGGATCAATAAGATGAGTTTTCGAATGTCGACTTCGATGTCGACGCTAAAATTTCATCAATCATCCTTCACTGGCATTGAATCCTGATAAATTTGGTTATAGATATTGTAATCAAATATCAAAATCCAAACTTTGACAGTTGATAGCGGCCATATTGTCAAATATTCTGTCATTTATTCAGGTTGTTGCCATATCATCGTGAATGGATATTGCGTTCAACAGCAACTACGTGTGTTCGCTGACCCTAATATGAATCAAAAACTCATCTGCTTCTGCGATTAGGCCCATTTTTGGATGAATTGGTACGTCAGCAAACTAAGTTTTTGATTTAGGGACGTTACCAATCCGCATGAGATCCACCAGCGTCCAGTGCATACAGACAAAATAACTATTTGGTGTGCATGGGGGCGTAATCGTTCCCTTTCTGTTTGAGAACGATGTTACTTTATAAAGTAAGAAACATAGTTATGGATATATATATTTTTTAATATTAGTTACTTGCTATATTGTTGTCTCTATATAGCTACAAGTAAAAAAAAAATTGAGCTCATCAGAAAAGGACTCTAAACAATTGAATAGCAAAATAAACAACCGAAAATAAGACAAATGAAACCAGAATTAATCATTGTTGAAATGAAATGAAAAAAAAACTGAAAAAAGTCGACCCAGGAAAGAAAGAAAAACTAAGGCTGTGCAAATACCAAAAATAACACAAAGAAATTACATAAAGACAAAGAAACTTAAGTTTTTTCAGCTGCCTCCTCCAAAAAAAAACAAAGTATTGAAATACTTATCATTTGTCTAATGTAATGGCAATCAAATATGTTGTATATATGTTTGTATATTAGAGGACTAATACAAAACAGGGTAATTCTGACATACAAAAGCTCGTTACACATACATTCATATCCATGCAGTGAAAATGACGAAGCAAGTCTAAAATGCCTGAAATTACGAAGCAAGTCTAAAGTGTTTTCTGTGAAATATTTCAGAAATAATTCAAGATGAGTTCGAAGAGGAAGGCGTGAAAGGATTACGTAATTGATCCCTTACAAACTGTAGTCCAACTAATGAAATGTTCTACACTCTTGTGATGTCAAGCTGACCCTATATATGACGCTGCACAGTAGTTTAGAAACGTTTTTTTTTTTGGAAATAAATCGGTAATTCGGGAACTATTGGAGATATTGTTATATAATTTCACATGGTTGGAGCTAAGGTGTTTTCAAATTGACTTACGTTTGCTCAGCAGCCTAGAGCTAATAGGAGACAGTTTGTTGCCCCTCAAAGTTGGTCACCTCGGGTCATAAATGGATTTTTGACATTACCCAAATAATTCTCAGTTTTCAGATATTTTTTCATTAAGTGTTATTGCTAAATGACTTATCTGTCTGCTTTCGTACTAAAAAAATTATTTCAAAGACACATACATACACAGATCCATACATATATTTACATTTACATTGATAGTAAGCAAGAAATACTTAGAAACAGCGAATAATTCCAAAACATACGTTCCGTTTCATACATTTAACGAAATAGCTTAACAAAACGTTTTATTTTTAACCCTTTTTTCAAACTTTTTGTCTATTTCTTTGTAGTTGTTATTGTATATAAGTAGGTCATTTGCTTCTTTTGCATCAGATCACAAAAAGCAGCGGCAAGAACAAAAGAGGACCCTGAGTTCAAACTTCAACACCAGCAAACATCAAAGTGTATGTTACATAGTCAGTAGCCACCACCACTGCCAACACTACCACTGACATCATCACCACCAGCAGCATCCACAGCACTATACAAAATGCTGGGAGTTTTCAGAATTTTAAAAATGTATGACGCTCTACTATATTTCCTGTACGGCCGCTGATGATGACGATGGCTCGGAAATGTTTGGTATTCAGCATATTGAACAAACACCAACGATGAAAAATGTGAAGAAAAACAAACAGGAAATAGGAAACGTAGTGTAGGAAAAGAAATGCCTAAGTTGGCGTTTGTTCAGTCATTTGTATTTAACAAAATTTTCCAATTCATTGGTAC
Organism: Calliphora vicina; assembly: GCF_958450345.1. Taxonomy (NCBI): domain Eukaryota; kingdom Metazoa; phylum Arthropoda; class Insecta; order Diptera; family Calliphoridae; genus Calliphora; species Calliphora vicina. Next base: position 32,833,282 of record NC_088784.1, read on the forward strand.
TTAAAGTTTGTTTTTCATTTATGCCACATTCCTTACGAACAGACATCAGCATATAAAGCAATTCAAAATTAGCAATATTTTCCTCTTCATTTTAGGAATTTCGAATTTCTACCCCTTTGCATTTGCTTTTAATTTGCTGCTATCAACAGTAGCAGGGAGTAACCAAAAATGGAATCTTCATCATGTTTGCCAAACATCATTATCATCCATTTCACAAAAGAGTCGTTTAATAGTCTTCATGGGCCGTTGCTGTTGTTGTTTTTTAAAGGGGAATTTAGGAAAATATCCAGTGGTATTTTCATTTTTGTTACTTGCAAAGTAATTGCACAGTAATTGGAAATGGGTTTCGATTGTAGTTTAAAGATGTTTGTTGGTAATTTGTAATGAAAATTGTATAGCAAATGATTTTTCACGCAAATTCTTGAGGGATTTTACACAAAGTGCAGTTTTTTTTAAAATTGATTTATCCACAACCATTTGGATTTTCTCATTCCGTTTGTACCATATTGAAATATTGGTCTTAAAACAAAAAATATATATTTTAGGTCTGATTTTTTGCACTGTCGGGAATAGAGGAGATGACGAAATTTCCTTAAATATTCATTGTTGCTCAGAAATATTTGGTATTGAAAATGGTCAAGTAGTGCCAGAGGTATGGACGAAAGTGTGAGACCTCTTTGCTTTTTTTATACCCTACACCACCATAGTGGGTAGGGTATAATGCGTTTCTGCAGATGTTTGTAACGACCAAAAGTGTTAGTCTAATACCCACCTTAAATTATACCGAACGACTTAGAATCATTTTCTGAGTCGATTAAACGATGTCCGTCCGTCTGTCCATGTAAACCTTGTGCGCAAAGTACAGGTCGCAATTTTGAAGATATTTCGATTACATTTGGTATATATTATTTTTTTGGGCCAAGGACCCAGCCTATTGAAACTGGCTGAAGGCGGTCCATTATTTCACCTAGCCCCCATACAAATGTCCTCCCGAAGTTAAACTTTATCGGTTATAAATGTTTAATTTATATATGTATCTCCACAAATTTCGCTCCAAGTAAGTTTTATATATTCGAAATTTGTGTCACCAAATTTTGTTACGATCGGTCCATAATTAGTCATAGCTGCCATATAGACCCGCTTGCAAAAATCACATTAAAGTGCATAAATCTCTTAAAAATGTTGTTAGACACACAAAATTCACCATAAATAACTTTCATGTAGACATAAATCACATGGCCTAATATCATGGTGATCGGTCCATAATAGGTCATAGCCCCCATATAAGGCTCACTTCCGAAAATCACTCACAAACATAAATAATTGATATTTTAAAAGAAAAATGTTTTTGCTCATTTAATTAGTGTAGGATATTATATGGTCGGGCTTGACCGACTATACTTTCTTACTTGTTATACCCACACCACCATAGTGGGGAGGGTATTATGCGTTTGTGCAGATGTTTGTAACGCCCAAAAATATTAGTCTAACACCCACCTTAAAGTATACCGATCGACTTAGATTCACTTTCTGGGTCGATTAAACGCTGTCCGTCCGTCTGGTTGGCTGGCTGGCTCTCCATGTAAACCTTGTGCACAGAGTACAGGTCGCAATTTTGAAGATATTTCGATCAAATTTGGTACATATTATTTTTTCAGCCCAACGACCAAGCCTATTGAAACTGGCTGAAATCGGTCCATAGTTTCACCTAGCCCCCATACAAATGTCCTCCCAAAATTGGACTTTATCGATCATAAATGTTTAATTTATATATGGGGCATTTCATGTCAAGTGAACCAACTTTTGAAATCGATGTCTTCCGATCGGGATGAAATTTGCACCAAGGTTAGCTCTATTAGATAGTAACTCAGACACAATTTTTCAACAACATCGGTCGAGAACTCTCTGAGTTATAGGGGGTAAAATTTTGACAATTTGGTCAAACAGGGGTTTTTTCTTATCCATGTAACTTATTACCTATTGTTCTTAGCAAAATGTGTCCCAAATAGTATAGATAGCTATTTCTTCGATCTTTCGAAAAAAATATTTAAAAAAAAAAATAAAAAATTTTTAATATTTTTTTTCCGAAATCAAAAACTTTTTTGACTTTTTTTTAAAACACGTCCTTTTTTTTTTTTTTTTTTTTTTTCTTAAAATAAAGTTTAGATATTTTCCTTGAACACCTACTTGGTCGCTTAGTGGGATGCGAGTGGGATATCTATCAAAATAAATATTTTGTAACTCAAAACATAAAATTTTTGACTTTTTTTGCAAAATCAAAAACTTTGTTGACTTTTTTTTTCAAAATGGACCCTTTTTTAATTTTTTTTTTTAGGTCAAACAAAAGCTTAGATATTATCCTTGAAGACCCTTTTGGTCGCTTAGTGGGATGCGAGTGGGATATCTATCAAAATAAATATTTTTTTGATTTTGTTTGACCTAAAAAATTACAAAAAGGGCCCATTTTAAAAAAAAGTCAAAAAAGTTTTTGATTTTGCCAAAAAATCAAAAATTGTATGTCTTGCGTTACAAAATATTTATTTTGATAGATATCCCACTCGCATCCCACTAAGGGACTAAAAATATCTTAAAGGAATGGACCTAAGCTTTCTTTTGACTACAAAAAAAATTTTAAAAAAAGGTCCCATTTGGAAAAAAAATCGTATTTGCAAAAAAAAAAGTCAAAAATTGTAAGTCTTGAGTTAAAAAATATTTATTTTGATAGATATCCCACTCGCATCCCACTAAGCGACCAAAAGGGTCTTCAAGGATAATATCTAAGCTTTTGTTTGACCTAAAAAAAAAAATTAAAAAAGGGTCCATTTTGAAAAAAAAAAGTCAACAAAGTTTTTGATTTTGCAAAAAAAGTCAAAAATTTTATGTTTTGAGTTACAAAATATTTATTTTGATAGATATCCCACTCGCATCCCACTAAGCGACCAAGTAGGTGTTCAAGGAAAATATCTAAACTTTATTTTAAGAAAAAAAAAAAAAAAAAAAAAAAGGACTTGTTTTAAAAAAAAGTCAAAAAAGTTTTTGATTTCGGAAAAAAAATATTAAAAATTTTTTATTTTTTTTTTTAAATATTTTTTTTCGAAAGATCGAAGAAATAGCTATCTATACTATTTGGGACACATTTTGCTAAGAACAATAGGTAATAAGTTACATGGATAAGAAAAAACCCCTGTTTGACCAAATTGTCAAAATTTTACCCCCTATAACTCAGAGAGTTCTCGACCGATGTTGTTGAAAAATTGTGTCTGAGTTACTATCCAATAGAGCTAACCTTGGTGCAAATTTCATCCCGATCGGAAGACATCGATTTCAAAAGTTGGTTCACTTGACATGAAATGCCCCATATATATCTCAACAAATTCCGCTCCAAATAAGTTTTATATACACAAAATTCATGTCACCAAATTTTGTTACGATCGGTCCATAATTGGTCATAGCTCCCATATATACCCGCTTCCGAAAATCACTTTAACTTGCATAAATCGCTTAAAAATGTTGGTAAACACACAACATTTAACATAGTAAACTTTCAGAGAGACATAAACCTAATTTTATGGTGATCGGTCCATAATTGGTCATAGCTCCCATATAAGGCCCACTTCCAAAAATCACTCAAAAATACAAATTATTGAAATTTTAAAAGAAAAATATTTTTACTCTTTAACTTAGTGTAGGGTATTATATGGTCGGGCTTGACCGACCATACATTCTTACTTGTTTTTAGTTCTTAATATCTTATATATCATTTTGAAGGGTACATACATATCTGTCATTTATTCTCACTTAGATACTGATCAAAATTTTTTTTTATGGTGAAGTTGTTTCATCAGTTTCAACGTGCGGGAAATGGGTTGTGCGGTTTAGAAGTGGTGATTTTGACACGGAAGATAAAGATCTCCCACGCTAACCATAAAAGTTAGAAGACCAAGAATTGGAGGCATTACTCCATGAGGATGGTTGTAAAACTCAACAAGAGCTTGCAAAATCATTGGGAGCTACATAATTTGCAATTTCAAAACATTTTCAAGCAACAGGATTCTTCCCAAACAGGGAAATTGGGTGCCATACGAGTCGAAGATGAGAGGCTTTGATAGACGATTTTGTATGTCTGAAATTCTGCTGGAACGCTATAAATGAAAATCATTTTTGTACCAAATCGTTACTTGCGATGAAAAATTTATGCATTAAAATAACCAGAAGCCTATGAGATCGTGTGTGAAGCCCGGCCAACTAGCCAAATCGACATCAACACTGCTGAAATCTGGCCAGACCATCACAGAAAACCTGTACCGAACGCAAAAATAAAAAAGGGGTTAATTAAAAAAAAAAAAATTAAAAAAGTTTTTGATTTTGCAAAAATAAAAGTGAACAAATTTTATGTTTTGAGCTACAAAACATTTATTTTGATAGATACCCACTAAGCGACCAAAAAACCCTTAAAGGAATAGACCTAAGAAAGCTTAGGTTCTTAAGGGACCTAAAGCTTTTTGCGAAAAAAGAGGCTCAATATTTTTGTAGTTTTATATAAAAGAAACAAAAAAATTATTTTTTGATTTTGCAAAGTTTTTTGCTAAATCAAAAACTTTGTTGACTTTTTTTTCAAAATTAACCCTTTTTTATTTTTTTTTTAGCTCAGACAAAAGCTGAGATGGAAAGCTTAGGTGCATTCCTTTATGATGTTTTTGGTCCCTTAGTGAAATGCGAGTGGGATATCTATCTATAGATATATGTATATTTTGTAACGCACGATAAATAATTTTTTATTTTGTTTTGGAAAAATCGAAATTTTTTCTCTTTTTTAACAAATTTTTTTGCTCAAAAGAAGGCTTAGCTCTTTTCCTTTAAGACCTATTTTGTCGCTTTGTGGAATGTAAGTGGTATATCTATCAAAATAAATATTTCGTAAAGACATACAATTATTGACTTTTTTTTGCTAATTTCAACTTTTTTTTCAAAATGGGCCCTTTTTTATTTTTTTTTTGCTAGAAAGAAAGCTTATTTGTTTTCCTTTAAGTCCTATTTGGTCGCTTAGTGGGATGCGAGTGGGATATATGTATATCAAAATAAATGTTTTTAACTCAAGACATACAATTTTTGTGTTAAAACATTTATTTTGATAGATATCCCACTCGCATCCCACTAAGCGACCAAATAGGTCTTCAAGTAAAATATCTAGGCTTTATTTTAACAAAAAAGGGTCCATTTAAAAAAAGTCATAAAAGTTTTTCATTTCGGAAAAAAAATATTAAAATTTTTTTTTTTTTTTTTTTAATATTTTTTTTTCGAAATATTGAAGAAAGGGCTGTCTAAACTATTTGGGACACATTTTCTTAAGAACAATAGATAATAAGTTACATGGATAAGAAAAAACACCTGCTTGTTCAAAATCTGACATTTTGATCCTCTAACTCAGAGAGGGTCAACCCATCTTGTTGAAAAATTTGTTTCTGAGTTACTATTCAAATTATCAAATTCAATAGAAAATATCAGAAAATTTTGTTTTTGAGCACATGAATACTTGATTCAATTATAAAATAATTGAAACCAGTTCAATATGTGACAAATATTTGAATTGAAACTGTTTAAGAAATAGTTTTTTCTGTGTAGTTAATGTTCTTCTTTCGATTGATTGAATTTTGAAAGCATTTTACCAATGCTAAGATTCGGCACAGTTTATAAATAACTATAGCTCTCAATATAGAAAATGTTTACTTCAATATGTCACATTACGTTTGCTAGCACTAAGTTGTAGTTAAATTAAATCACAAAATTTAGTTAGAGCTAACTTTAATTTAAGTTTTTAATTTTAATGGATGTTAGACATTTTAGTGTAATCTTACTGAAATATTTCAAGTTAAGTATTTAAAGATTTTTGAGAGACTAACATTTTAAATGTATTCTTATCTTATTGTATTCTATTCTTATGTACTTTGCTTTTGATTTCTTTTTTAATTTCTCCTTAAAAATTTAATTTCTTTCATTATTTTCCTATCCATAAAGTCCTCTTTAATAAGGCTTTATTTGAACAACTTTTGTTATCAAAAACACAAATTTATATCCCTTGATTATTTCACCTGTTAAAATCATGTCCTTTTAAATCATCCATAATTAAGCATTTTTATATCATTTTTTATTCGTTCGTAGACGAGTGCGTATTAGGATGGCCCCTATTTTGTACTTTTGGATTTTCCATGTTAAACCTTGAAATTGATCTGCGTCATCTAAAAACTAAATATAAACATTTGCTGACATCAATAACCCATTTTAATTTGATACAAAAAAATCATAAAATTCCATGCATATTGGGGCATGGGACAAATGTTTCGATTTTCGCTATACTTTACAGTATAATTTCAGAGTACTTAGAACTAATTTGTTAAAAATTGTATCTGGATAATCAATATAATCAATATATTAATGACTGCTCAAACAGTATTCTGGGGGGTCATTTGTGGGGGTGTTAGGTGAAATCATGGACCACTATTGTCCATTTTGAATTTCATCCAAACCTTATCAACAGAGAGTATTAGTAAACACTAGCTCCTTTCGTTTGGGATCTATCGTGCTTTGAACAGACAGGCAGACGGACTTACACACCGAGATCGTATTAGAATCTTGCGAGTACCCAGAATTTGTTAATCTACAATGAATATTTTGGTGTGTTACAAATTGAATGACAAAATAAATTTACGGTGAACAATTTTTTAATTAGGTCCACCCTAGTGTGTATGTATCTTTGCCAGAGAAACTTAATTAAAGATTTTTATTTGTTTGTGTTGGAGCTTTCGTAGACGTATTCTGTTACAAATGCCTTTAATTATGGCTTATATATTTTATAGTGTGTGATATGTTTTTCTTATGAGCATAAATATTTAAATACTTAATTATCACCTGTATGTAGACATATATTTAGGTGCTGGTAAATACATAAATAAAAATGTGCAAACACATATACATATGTATTTATTTCTATATATAACCATACTAATATATGGTTTGTAAATACATATTATATGTGTTATGATGTTTATTCTATATGACTACAAGATTGGTTTTTATTTGTACGCATTTAATTGCAAATAAATATTTATGTTTTAAATATTTCTTGATCCTTTAATCAAAGAAAGCTAAATATATTTTGTGAAGACTGTTATATGAAACATACCTTTGGCACCGTGGAACTCGTACTTCATATGTAAATTTTGATTTTAAGATTTTTTTTTTATTTGCTGCAACTAGTTATGTTTTCTTAAAAACTAGCAAGCTATCTTCTTCAGTTTATATAAGTATTTAGAAGCGAGTTATAGATAGGCTCTTGAATATAAATAACTTGTTCACTACACAGAAAAAATTATATTTCAATTCAAACATTTATCCCATATTGAACTGGTTTCAATTATTTCATAATTAAGTATTCATTTGCTCAAAAACAAAATTTCTTGATATTTTCTATTGAATTTTGAGTTTTGAATTTGATTATTTTGTCAATTGAATATACAATTTTCGTTATTGGTTGAATTTCAAATACAAAAATTATTGAATAGATAATTTTCGTAATTGAAACACAAAAAATAACAAAAATGTGTTTTCAATTACGAAAATTATCTATTCAATAATTTTTGAGCAAATGAATACTTGATTTAATTATGAAATAATTGAAACCAGTTCAATATGTGACAAATATTTGAATTGAAACGGTTTAAGAAATAGTTTTTTCGGTGTAGGCTTAATTGAACTTATTAATGAATTTGAGTAAATCAAAGAAAACTTCCCAGTGACCTAAATTACGTTTATAAAATTTTTATTTTTTCCTATGAAAGTTATCTTTGTAACTTTTTGATAAACATACAACTTTTTTTATTTTTTATCAATATAAACATATATTTAAAAAAAAAATAATATTGATTTTGTACTTCACTGGTTTCTAAAACGAACAACCATCATTTATATGGTAAGAAATATTAGAATTTTGTTAGAAATATCAAAAGTAAAATATCAGATGAACTTTTTTATGAGTTTGACATCATATTCGTATATACTTATTTGTTATGAAATAACTATTCGTCATCACACATTCGTTTGAAAAAGATTCCCATAAAGCTCTTCATATCAAACCAACTAGGTTTTAACATTTATATTGTTAGAAAGACCTAAACACTTTATATTGCACTATATGTTAAATTACAACTTTTTCTGTGCTAAATTAATAACGACTACAAAATCATGGTATTCAACCAAACCCTTAAAGAATTTCAAAAGTAAGAATACTTCTATTAAAAAATGGAATTTAACCCACTAACGACCAAAAATTAACCCATTTACAATCATTAATGCAAACTTAACACATTAATTTATTTTAATTATACTAAAAATTTTAGTAATTGCTTAAATCTAATTCATTTTGTAAATTTAAATCAAAAAGGTTCTCTTCTCTTTTATTAATTTCATTGTCTTGGTGGCTAAAGTGATGAGTACATGGGTTCGCTGCCACATAACAGTTGAATTACTTCTGGTAGAAGTGTGGAACGTTTCCGGTTTTGTAAGCACCTATCTAAAAATGATGTGGAAATTAATGGATCTGAGGTACAGCTTAATATTAATATTAATTCGGAGCCGAAAAAATATGTCTTCTCCGCTTCCATTACAGCGTCTTTTTGCATCTCAAAAATTGTTCAGCAATATGAAGTAAAATAGATTACAAAGAAACCTTGGCAAGAGTCTCATTTGCTTTTAAAATTTCAATAATTTATATTCGTGAGTGATTTTCGGAAGTGGGTTATATGGGATCTATGACCAATTATGGACGGATCGTCATGAAATTAGGTCGTGTGATTATTTTCTTAATGAAAGTTCCATTTTGTGTTGAATTTTATGTGCATACCAAAATTTTTAAGAGATTTATGCACGTTAGTTATTTTCGGAAGCGGGTAATATATAGGAGCTATGACTAATTAAGGACCGATTATCATAAAATTAGCTGACATGAATTCCGTATATATAAAATTTATTTAGAGACAATTTGTGTATATACCTATATAAATTAAACATTTATGACCGATAAAGTCCAATTACGGGAGGAAATTTGTATGGGTGCTAGGTGGTATAATGGACCGATTTCACCAGATTTAAATGGGCCGAAAAAATTACCATATTAAGGTGGGTGTTAGACTAATATTCTTGGACATTACAAACATCTGCACAAACGCATTATACCCTCCCCACTATGGTCGTGTATGGTATAATAAATTTATTGTTTTCGCTTCTCCACTTCATCTGAAAATAAGTTTACTTCATTTTTTTCCACTACATGTTTGAAAAGGGCATACAATTTTTCTTTTTTGGAATTTTCGTTAAGCCAAATTTCAAACAATAACCTAAAAAAGATAGTATTATTCGAAAACGGCTAAAAATGGCTATTATATGTAAATGAAAATTGGTTTATAGCATTTCAATATATTCATTTCTGATTTCATTTAATCTGCCGAACTTTGCCGAAATTTTAAAAGCTTCCACGAAGTTACATTTTGAAAACAATCGCAGCACTTTTAAGGTTATGTTAAAAAAGTGGATTTATTTCAAGCAAGTTAAACAATTTTATCACATTTTTTAACAAAAAACATTACTTACTTACTTAGTTTATTGTTCTCCATTTTCCCTTTTTGTTTATAACTCGTGAAATTATTTAAACATGCAATTGAAAATTTGAAAGCAATATAAGTAGGCTTTTCAACAAAATTTATTAAGTAATTGCGATGCAATGTCTTTGACTGCGTGTTGTCAAATGGAATTTAATATTTACCAAAACAAAAAGCTGACTTAGTTAATTTGGAGTATTGGTTACAAAATGGCATTAAAAAAAGTGCAATATTTGCAATAGAAAAATTGGACTTTAGCACAGTTTTGGTAGCCGTTTAACCTATAGTGTATTGTTAGAAAGACTAGTTTATTCAGAAGATATTTTATTTAAAATTTAAAAAAATTTTATCTTATTCAGCAATTTATAATTATTCCTATTATAACGTATGAAATTTAACAAATTATATACTTAATAATTGGCTAACATTATCCGGTTTGGTCAACATTATATTTATTCAGCACAAGTGAAGAAAAAGAGTACAAACAAGTAAGAGTACTATATTCGGCCGTGTCTAATCTTAAACACCCTCCACCTAAATATGATATAACAACTCAAATAATATAGCAATTTTTAGAAAGACTAGTTTACGTATTTACAATTTATGTATATACTTACCAATTGCTTAAAATTACACGTTTGGCTCAACATTTTTCCTTATTAACAAATATACGAATATATTTAGACAAATTTCAAAATATTGGGTTGTTGGACTTATATGGGAGATATGACCTATTATGAGTCGATTGCCATAAAATATTTTAACGTGATTTCTAAGTAAATATTTTAATTTAATTTCATATTTTATTTCATAGTGTTATGGGTATTATAGTTATTACAGCAAATGAAACTTATATGGGAGCTGTGGCCAATTATGAACCGATATTCGCAAAATTCATTAGTATGATTTTTGAATACACATTACTGATCTGCGTATTATTTTGGTTCAACATATGGAAGCTATGACCTATTATGGGCCGATCATCATGGTACATCGATTTTTATATATATTGAAATTTTTTGTTTCGAATTTCATCCTGATTGTAAGAAATTTATGACGATTTTAGCGATTTTCGGAAGATGTCCTAATATGGGAGTTATGGTCAAATAAGGACCGATATTCACAAAATCATGTAGTATATTTTATAAACAGAAATTACGGATCTGTGCAAAATTTTTTAGAAATTTATGCAGTTTGATGTGTTTTTCGGAAGTGGTCCTTATATGAGAGCCATAACCAATTATGGAGCGATCTTCATAGAATTGGGTACAGCGATTTTGGTATATATGTTGATTATTTGTAACGAACCTCAACTCAATAGCGGGCCGATCCACAAAAAAATTTGTGTTGTGATTTTTTTTAGCACGTAACTTATTTTTTCTGAATTTTGTATGGATACTGTAGGCATTTATGCAGGCATTTATAGACCATAGAACTATATTTCGGGAATAAATTTGTATGGGGGCTAGGAGAAATCATGGACCGATTCTTATGATTTTCACCAGAGTTAGTCCCTTTGTCATAAAAATAACGTGTGTAAAGTTTTATGGAATTATCTGCAATATATTTACAAAAAACAACCAAAAATATGTGAAAATTATCCATTTTTTTAGGTCGTCTTACATTTTGGTTCATAACTCTGGTTCTACTAAACCGATTTTGCTTATTTTCAATACCAAACTGCTTAGTACAACAATAAATATTTTTCTTGTAAGTTCACCAATTTGATTTGTCTATTTTTGACAGACAGACGATGTAGAATTTCATAAGGATCAATAATATACATATATACTTTGTAGGGTCTCAGATGAATATTTCTCAATGTTACACACGGAATGCCAAACTTATATATACCCTCATTCACCACTTGTGGTGGTGTCGGTTATAAAAACACAAATTTTATCCCTTAAGGTTCCGAATTTCGAAAAAGTGCCAAATTTATTTTTGTTATTTTTTGAGAAGTAAAGAATAAGTTTATTGGTTTAAGTTGTTAATATATATGGACATTAGGGTGGCCCTTAATAAACGAAAGTTGGATTTTGGCCATTCTCACACTCCAGTTTGGTGAACATTAGTAAAAAAATCATCCTGAAAAAATTTTAGGTAAATCGGTTGGGGTTAAGACGTGCCGCAAGCCCTCTGAAGTTTTGAGATGCATTTACAAGGGGAAAAAATGTATTTTTTCAGTTTTTGTAAAAATTTTGCCATTAAAAAATTGCTTTTGTAATTTAATTTAAAATAATCGAAATGTGTACGTAATTGTCGTTCTAATGAGACATAAAAAACAGCAATCGGTCAAAAAATGTTAAAGTTATTAAAAATTCGCCAGGCCATTAACTTGTTTCAGGCCACTATAATAAGAAATGTAGGAACAAAATTAACATATTTTGAGAAATATTAAAATAAAAGCTCATTTTTACTTAAAATATGTCCATATTTACTTGTATATGAGTTTTTGTCTTCGTAGGATACCGATAATCTATTATTAGGTATGAACAAAAAAATAAAATTTTTTTAACGGCAGTTTCAAAACTCCATTTTCAAATTTTTAAAAATTTTGTTAAACTAATTTCAAAATTTTTTGATCATCTCATTGGGATTTATTACGAATATAATAGGGAATAAAATTGTGAAAAAATTATGAAAACACCTCTTATAGTTTTTCCGTGCCTGCGATTTAAATTTTGAAATTTTCGAGAAAAACCAATTATTTGGCAATTTTTAGGCCAATGAGCTCTATTTCCTTACTCTTATGAATTTTAAGCCAAACTTATTCAGAATATTATAGTCCAGATAATTCTAAATATACTCTGAAACTTCTACTAAAATCGGAAGACGCTAACCCTTAAATCGTGAAGGTCAAAGGTCAAATTTTTCAATATTTGGAATTTCTCTTGGAAAGATTTCGAAATGTTCGAAATGTTGTATATTTTTGGGCCGATTTAGATGAAATTTAACAAAAATATATCACAAAGCCTAGTATTTACAAAAACAGCAGAAAAATTTAAATTATCCCTATATAGCACTTGGTGTTAAAATGACCCCAAACATCTAAAACCATAAACAAATTATGATTTTAAAAGTTGGGGGTCATTTTAACCCCAAGTGCCATTAAACGTTAATTTCCATTCTTGTGCTGTTATTATAAACCCTAGAGTTTATGTTATATTTTTGTTAAATTTCATCAAAATCGACCCAAAAATATACAACATTTCGAACATTTCGGAATCTTTCCAAGAGAAATTCCAAATATTGAAAAATTGGATCTTTGACCTTCACGATTTAAGGGTTAGCATTTTCCGATTTTAGTAGAAGTTTCAGAGTATATTTAGAATTATCTGGACTATAATATTCTGAATAAGTTTGGCTTAAAATTCATAAGAGTAAGGAAATAGAGCTCATTGGCCCAAAAATTGACAAATAATTGGTTTTTCTCGAAAATTTCAAAATTTAAATCGCAGGTACGGAAAAACTATAAGAGATATTTTCATAATTTTTTTACATTTTTATTCCCTATTATATTCTTAATAAATCCCAATGAGATGATCAAAAACTTCTGAAATTTGTTTAACACAATTTTTAAAAATTTGAAAATGGAGTTTTGAAACTGCCGTTAAAAAAAAATAATTTTTTTGTTCATACCTAAGAATAGGTTAACGGTATCCTACGAAGATAAAAACTCATATACAAGTAAATATGAACATATTTTAAGTAAAAATGAGCTTTTATTTTAATATTTCTCAAAATATGTTAATTTTGTTCCTACATTTCTTGTTCTAGTGGCCTGAGACACGTTAATGGCCTGGCGAATTTTTAATAACTTTCAAATTTTTTGACCAATTTCAGTTTTTTATGTCTCATTAGAACGACAATTACGTACACATTTCGATTCTTTTAAATTAAATTATAAAAGTAATTTTTTAATGGCAAAAGTTTTACAAAAACTGAAAAAAATGCATTTTTTCCCCTTGTAAATGCATCTCAAAACTTCAGAGGGCTTGCGGCACGTCTTAACCCCAACCGATTTACCTAACATTTTTTCAGGATGATTTTTTTACTAATGTTCACCAAACTGGAGGGTGAGAATGGCAAAAATCCAACTTTCGTTTATTAAGGGCCACCCTAATGGACATATTTTACAAATTTTAAGTTTTCTTTATAAATTAAAAAATGAAATAGTCCCCAAAATATCTATGTATTGGGGATTTATTTCGTAGTAATTTTTTAGGGGATTATTTCATATGAACAGAGATGGTTGACTTTGGCATAATGTTGTATTTAACAGAGTGATCACTGAAATTTTCTGAAATCTTATGCCCTCCTCTGCGATTCGTTAGTACATCATTTTGGAATCGAAGTATTAGCTCAGAAGATAACTAGCACTTTACATCGACCCACAGAGATTAAAAAAATAATAAAATAAAAAATTTTATAAAAAAAATTTTCACAAAAGAAAAAATTTTCATGTCCATTGAAAAAATTTTTAAAACTGATGTCTTCCGATCGAGACGAAATTTGCACCAAAGTTAGTACTATTGAATAGTAATTTAGACAAAAGATTCAACAAGATCGGTCAAGAACTCTCTGAGTTAGAGGGGTTCCAAATTTGACACAGGTGTTTATTTAAAGAAAGGCGCGCAATCATGCGCAACTTTCTTTTTGTTTAAATAAAAGCCTAAATGTTGTACTTTTTTTTATTATATAGCTTAAAAACAAACAACTGCAAACATATTTAGTTATTATCCATCAAAAATTAAAAATACTCTAAATTTGGAACATTTAGAAAAAAAAAATAACAAAAATACTTTTACAAAAAAATCTAAATAAAAGATTCTTATTCATATATAGTCAAATACCTGAAGTTGAAGATAAAAAGTAAGCTTTTAAATGTTTTAAACAAAAAAAAATTATTTTAATTGTGTTTAATTTAAATTTTAATTACTTTATCTAATAATACGAACAATTTATACACTATGACAGTAACTGCAGAAAAAGTATGCAACCTAGAATAACGATTTTTGCTATTAGTGATTTAGAATTTTGTCTACATTTACCCGGTACTAAATTTCATAAATAAATATTAATTCTAAAAAATCAATTAAGCGGCACTTTGAACATGATTCAACCCAACGTACGACGGTCGGTCAGACAAAGCTAAATCAGTTCAGAAATTGATTCTTGAAATTTTCAAGTTGGTGATGGACATTATCATTGCTTTACACACATTAACACGAACTCATAATAACCTTCTCACCACCTAGTCACTATAAATAATGAAACCGCTTGAAAGCGTATAAGTAATATGTAATTACACAAATAATACTCATACGCACATAGATACTAAAGACCTGCACAAGCTGCATTGTTTAACACGAAGACAATTGCCACATGATGCTTTTGTCATGTCATGTTATGTTCTTTTACCTACTTAACAGCAACACGCAAAGGCAATGTATATCAAAACAAAAAACAAACGCAGCATCATTTTAACAACATCATAACACACACAACATTAAAAAAATTAACAGATGCATGGATGACATGGAAAATAATTTCAAGTCATTTAAATCATGTATGAGGCCTTTTTTGTATGAGATGATTTCAATTCACTTGTAGTATTTATTGTGTGCAATAAGAAAAAATCTATATTAATATATAAATGTCTTTGTAAGTTTGTTGGTTTGTTTATTTGTTTGAGCATCACGCCTAAACGGCTGAACCGATTTTATTGAAATTTGGAACGTAGATAGATCCTTACTGGGAAGCGTCAATAGGCTATATATTTTTTTACTACGACAGGGCTAGCGAAGCGCACCGAGTCAAGCTAGTTGACTATAAAAATACAACTGAAATTTATATTTATATTATATAGTAGGTCAAAATAAAAATACGAAAGTACACCAATGGGTTTTTCAATGTTGTTTTGGAAAATTTTACAATATTTAGTAATATTACCTGTTATATTATTACTTTAAAAGGAATACGTGGAATTAAAAATGTAATGTGTTTCACATACATATTTTAAATACTACCTGACTTAGGTACAACCGCTCGAATATTATTAACGGGACATTTAATAATTACATTGCTAAATAAAATAAAACTTCATGAACAAAGCCAATTGGCCTATTAAACGGTGTTTAATTAAAGAAAATTAAATTAATGTATAAATCCTTAACGGTGAAGTTTATAATATATTTAATGTTTAAATTTAATGAAGTGTCTCTGAATCGTTCGCGGCATAATTGCTACAAAAATAAAAATCTACGAAAATGATCCAATGGAACAAAAGCAACTGCCCAACGATTTGAAGAAAAAGTGTAGGGCATTTATTGCGTAACTTCACAGAATTTTTTCCCCTATTTTTTGTTTTCAAATAAAATCTAGAAGGCTTGAACAAAATTATTTAAATTTTCTAGTATATTTTAATGTTATTCAAAAATGTTTGAAATTTTTGTTGGAAAATATTTAATTTTTTTATGATTTTCAGCTATACAATGAGAAAATATGTATACGTTTCAGACTTTTCTATACATTTAGAAATATTGGCCAATATTGGGATATTATACAAAAATATTTGAACTACATAATGCAATTTATTATAAAATAGCAACAAATTTGTGTAAAAAATTAAAAATTTCCTTCATGTACAAATTAATAATATTTATGAACATGTTCTTATTCTGAATGAAAAAAGTTTGGAAAAAATTCATGTTCGATTAATAATATTTATTAAAAAATTCATTCCAATTATGAATTTCTTTTTCCTGTGTTACACTTTATTATTTATATTTTTTAAAAATCCTTATATTATTTGTTCTAAATATTTAAAAAAAAATATATAATGCTAAATAATAATAGTTCTCAGATTTTCACAGTTCAGCAGTTATGTACAATTTCATTCTGCTATGCAATTTTATTCTGCCTAACAATGCGACACTTGTTAACATCAATTCAATTCAAGCTACCACACATAACAACAGCATCATCAATAGTTATAGACATGACATGGCACAACACGGTTTTCGCGGCGCGAAGACATGGTACAACATGGTTTTTGCGGCGCGATGACATTGAACAACATGATGTGCGCGTCGACACAACAAAACAAAGCATCAAATTTTGAAGTAAGACATTTTTCTACAAAATGTTGTCTTGTGCAGGCCTTTAATAGATACTATTCAGCTTTTATGTCATGAATATTACAATAAAATATTTTTTTTGTAAAATATTTGCAAGACAATTTTTAAAAAATTCCATTCTTTTAATATTATTACTAACCTAATTTTTGAAATATTAAACAAAAATCTCCAAAAGTTCTAAACAATTTTTTATTTAAAAATAAAATTTTAACACTCCTATTGAGTTAAGTTTGGTGGTTTTTCCCAGTGGTATAATATTTGGAATATTTAAACAAAGTTACACATGCATATATCACAATTATATTCTAGTAAGTTCTAAGAAAAAAATAGTATAAATGCGTTTATGTGAGCGCGTGTGTTGATGTACATAAGTGCATTTTTCTTAGTTATACTCTTGTTTATTTTTGTATTAACCGCAGAAAAACTTTTCATTTCTTTGCTTTGTTTTGGGATTTTTTCCTTCAATTCAATTCTGTGAACTTAAACAATGCATGTGCAATTAGGGTGCTGCAAAATTGTGGAAATAAAGAAGATCTTGGAAATTTACTGGTCTAAATCTGTAACTTATAAAACATCTTAAATTTTTCACTTTAATGTTGGCAGACCGACAACTTTTTTGCATCCGATACAAATAGTACCAACCTAATTTATTTATTATAGAGTTACATTTGCATTTATACACTGGAATTAAGAGAATAAGAAAAAGTTGCAGTAGTAGAAAAAAAAACAACAGAAAGTGAATTAGTTGGAGGAAGGGGCAGATGTAGGAAAAAAAATCAAGAAAATAAACCCTTTGGCATGTGTTTTTCAAGTTCTTCTAACAAGTACAGTTTTGTTTGTTTCTGTGAATGGTTTTCTATGTGTAAGTTTGTTTGTATATGTATGCATTTGTAACATTCAAATATACTTCTCAAATGTTTGTTTAAACTTTGTTTTTGCATGTGGTTTTAACATAAAAAGATCTACAAGTATATACAGTGTAAAGTAGGGTGGCACTTATCTAGCACTTTTTGAATTTTCCATGCTGCCAAGGTATATAGAACCGTTCTCCGTCATCTAAAAATCAAATTTTGAAACTCTGAGTAAAATGGCATAACGTTTAGAGCTGGGACCCTCATAAGCCTTTGCATCACTCCCCATATTTTATTGAAAGTACGGCCCATTTTTTTTATTTCCTTATATTCAAAATACAAAAATAAATCAACACTTTCTCTTGTTAGCCAATACAGCTGTATATAATTTATAAAACTTTTCAAAAATTATGAAATCAAGAATCCTTTTTGATTAGACTATTTCGCGTTGAAATTGAGAGAATATATTGCGTGTATGACTTAAAAATACGGGAGTTTTTTTTTTTTTTTAATTTTTAGCTTTTATTTTTAAACATTTGTAAAGTATTGGTCATTTTTAGCTATGAAATTTTCTCAGCTTTCTGGCGACATATTTATTCGGAGCCAAAAGAACTGCTCATTAGAGTGACCACAAAAAATTTATGGCGGAATTTTGTTCGTCTGGACCCCACAAAACGATTCCCCTTTCCAGATATTGAGATAGTCGAAATTTGAGCTTGATTAAACGACGTTAAACCGTGCCGCTCGTGTGCAAAAATGCAATTTTTTAAGTTTTTGTAAAAATTTTGCCATTAAAAAACTACTTTTGCAATTTAATTTAAAAGAGCAGACATGTACACGCAATTGTCGTTCTAATAAGATATAAAAGACTAAAATTGGTAAAAAAATGTTAAAGTTATTAAAAATTCCCCAGGCCATTAACGTTTCTCAGGCCACTAGAACAAGAAATGTAGGAACGAAATTAACATATTTCAAGAAATATTAAAATAATAGCTCATTTTTGCTTAACATATATCCATTCTTACTTGTATATGACTTTTTGTCTTCGTAGAATATCGTTAACCTATTCGCAGGTATGACCAAAAAAATGTAATTTTTTTAACAGCAGTTTCAAATATCCATATTCAAATTTTTCAAAATTTTGCTAAACAAATATCAGAATTTTTTGATCTTCACATTGGGATTTATTGACAACATAATATGGAATAAAAATGTGAACAAATTATGTCAATACCTCCTATAGTTTTTCCGTACCTGCGATTTAAATTTTGCGATTTTCGAGAAAAAATATTTTTTTGACCATATTTTGGCGAATGAGCCCAATTTCCTTACTGTTATGCATTTTAAGTAAAACCTGTTAAAAATAATATAGTACAGGTAATTTTAAATTCAGTCGGAAAGTTTTACTAAAATCGGAAATCGTTAACCCTTAAATCGTGAAGGTCAAATATAAATTTTTTCAGTACATGGAATTTTTCATGGAAATATAGTGAAAACTTATATATTTTTGGGCCGATTTTGATGAAGCTTAATACAAATATAACATGGAGTCTAGTATTTACAATAACAGCACAAAAATTAATAACAGCCCCAAACCATAGAGAAACATAGAGCGGAAACTAGAAAAAAACTCAAACAAAAAAAATTACTCAAAATAATCACACATACGAGTGTTGTTTTTGTTTTTACATAGTTTTTTTACTAATACTCACCACAACTGAGTTAGGTCTTTGACAGGACAGTTTCCGCTCTATGTGTTTTCTCTATTTGGGGTATGTTTGATTTACATTTGATTTGAAAATATGTGTATAAAATAAATCGTTGTTCAGTTAACTAATAAAGAAATACTTTTTTCGATTGCCTTGCAGTGATATAATAATTTCGTTCATTGCAGTGCTCTATAATACATGACATTTTTTGTTTTGTTGTCTGGCTCGACATACAATTGACCATGCGAGAAGCATGGATTTTCAAGGTTGAGATTTTGTAATTGTGATGGCGAATGCAAGAAGTATCGGCCACTGCAGGCATTTAAAATCGAATGGCATCAAAAAGTCTTCTCCTTTGTAATTTCCTTTAAGTATTATTGCTTCGATGACGTTATTCATCAGGTTTTTTTCCACAAGTGGGGTGCCATTACAAAGACGTGGTTTGTTTATGTTTCGTAACATTATGATTATCAATCCAACATTCAGTTGGAGATTATGAAGCGGTATTCCAGGTAATTCCAGAAAGTTTAAAAACTCGATTGGATAGTTGAAAACATCAACTTGGGAAGTATCCGAATCCTCCGATTTGTACTTCATCAATTCGACAGCAATTTCACATTGTATCTTAAAAATTAATTCGTCGACATCAATGATTTTCGCAGCTAATATAGCACGTTCGCTCAACTAATCATGATTTTTGTAATTTTGTGCAATGTTTGTAAAGACCTTTGGAATGTGTTCTTTTTTTGATTCGGTGAATTGGCGGAAAGCGACAGGAAATTGAATGCAGCCGGTCGAAATGTCAATCAGGCTTTTGCCGTTGCCAATGTCCAGCTATTGTTTGGAAAATAGTTCTTCAGATTGATCGTTCTGCAGCTCGACACTCATGTTCACAGTCAATTTAAGTTTCTTGAGGTATTTCCACAAAACGGACGACTTCAACCATGCTTAAGTTCATAGGCTGGCTTTGACCGTAGAATCACTGGCAATGTTTGCGAAAAATCACCTGCTAATAGAATCATCGCTCCACCAAATCTGCTTTGATTGTTTACTCATCCCAAGCAATCTTGGAAATGTCCAGTTCCATCTTTCACAACTTTCATAAGAGTGTCGTGCGCATATTTTTGTTGTCGTTTCAACAGTGTCGCGTTTGCTTCTTCACATATGGCATTTTTGTAATTGAGATAACTTTCGAAAACAATTTTCGTATTTGATGAGCATTTGACGAAAGCACAGCATCTCCGAGTGTGTATTCCCAATGAGTGTCCTTCTCTACTAATCGCAAGCATTGACACGCTTCTCTATACGTGTCACACAATTCATCATTCTGGCGCATTTCAAAAAATCTGGTCAATGTTGTAGATGGCGGTCGATCAACTCATTGTAATACATTCTACACTCTTTGACCATTTTCCAGATGTACAGCTAAATGAAAAACAGTTGGATATCTTTTTGGTAAATTCATCGTTGGAATTCTCCGCACTAAAAACTTTTATGGACTACTCCAACATTTAAAAAAAGATCGGTCAAGGCGTTCTGCAATTTTAGATATATCGAAAAAAATGGGCTTAAAAGTGGGCGTGGTCAATTTTTCTTTTAGTAAAAACTTAAATTAGATTAATACGACCCACAGTACGGCCAAAAGCACTTTTGTCCGGCCAAAAGTCGAAAAACAAGTTTTTAGTTGGGGTTTTTTTTCATTGGTTTGGTTAAAGAAATGCTCTATGATATAAAAAATTATCATAGTAAGGTCCCTTGCCCCAAATGCCATTCATAATTTCAGTTTGAATGAGGCCTTCACACGAATTGCACACTACCGTAGGAAAGATCGACTAGAAGGAGTTTCCGTTAAAAAGGTGTCGAAGTTTTTGTAATCAAGCAAATCAAACAAAACAAAATGGATGCTACAGCTGAAGGTAATAAAAATAATTTGTAAAATCAAAATCTGAATGTAAATTTCTAAATAGTAAATTGTTAGAAAGTGAGGATTAGTAAGGATTATTTTTAATTTTTAATTTGTTAAACAAAATAGATGTGATTGAGTGAAATTTTTTTCTTGCTCTTTCCAGCTCTCTAAGCTATTGGAGGTAATAAGTCAAAGTATTATTTAACAAATAAAATAAAATTTAGCTGCAAGTATTTGCAAGTTGCCTTACGTTCGGCAAAAAATAAATGTAATTTTTTTTGGTAACTATCTTGCAAAAATACTTACTGGAGGGTTTTTTTGCTTGTAATGTGGTATGCTTTAATGTACATGAAATAACATAAAATACAACACCACATTTATATATATAAATATAAATATCCAGTAAACTCTCGAAAACCTGAACAAAGGTAGAGCTACACAAATACGTATGCATTTATTTGTTGAATGCACTCTAACATCGCCATATAAAATGACTCTATATTAGGTCGGCCATTTTGCAAATTCTGGTAACGTATTCGTAATCAGCGACCCCAAAAACACCCATATACAAATTTGTGGATGATTTTGTACCATTTTCGACTTTTGGCCGGCAAAGGTGCCTTTGGCCGCACTGTGCGACCATTTAAGATAATAATCCAGTAGCCATTTTCCGATTTTAAATAAATAGAGAAAAGTGGGCGTGGTCAGTTTTTCTTTCCGTAAGAACCTAAGTTTAGAGTATCCAAAACCGAAACCGGTCAACCGGTGTTTTCATCTTTGTAAACTCAACCGGTTTCGGTTTTTTGACAAACCGGTTTTTGTAAGACGGTTAACCAGTTTTAATGAAATATATTTTCTAAAGCTCAATCAAACATATTTTTAAAAATATTGATTTATTTTATAGAAAATTATAGCATTTGACAATATTTCGTAAAAGATATAAAATAATTGTATAAAGATAGAGCTTTAAAAATTCAAATATGCTAAATAAAAATTTAATACAAACTTTTTCGGTTAAACCGGAAACCGGGTTTTAAAATTTGCCGTTTATTTTTGGACACTCTACCCAAGTTTGACTATGGTGAACATTTAAAAAACATTGTCTAAATTAGTTCAGCCGTGCAGTTCAACTGATGAACGACATTTAATTTTTAGTTATATAGAAGATAGATGAAGTGGTTGGGAAGTTTTGCCTCACCCCCTTATATTTCAGACTTTGGCCGTCCGACTACTATTTGTTTTAATCGATGCAGAATGCTCTCTGTGGGATATGCTGCACTTTGGAACAGATTATCCGATATTGGCCTGATTCCTTATTGGCTTCAAAAGATGAGCAGTTCTTTTGGCTCGGAATCCAGAAAGATGATAAGTGCTAACAATGATACTTTGAATAAATTTATATTGTATAAATGTTTCAAAATTAAAGCTAAAAATTTGAACAAATCCAGCATTTTTAAGTCATACACCCAATAGTTTAATATGAACTAATTTAAAGTTTCTCAGCGGATTTAGAAAGAAGTAACAGAGGCCTTTCGAATGGTAAAAAAATATGTTTGTTGTGTATTTTGAGACATTGTGATCATCAAAATTCCAAAATAAGTGCCATCCTAATGCACATTGTGCAGTTTGTGTATTTTAGTGCTCATATATAAGTACACACATGACAAACAAAAAAACTGCAAACTAATAAACAAATAATGGAAAATTTATTAAGTTATAAACGATTGTTTGATGCTCTACGAGTCACAATTTGCTTTTAGAAGTACTTTTATATAATTACTATTCCAACGGCTATTCTGTCCGAGATTAAAACCAGCTCTGTTAACCTTAGTCTTTAACCAATCTGCCGGTTTTTTCTTCTAACAGGTGACCACGAAAACAGCATTTGTCCTCACGAATAATTCCATTTCAAATATATTCTTTCCACAATAAGTCTTAGTAATAAAAAGATAATTCGAATATAACATTCTCGTTTACTAGAACTTAAGATACCCAGCTTTTAAATGCAGTGGAAACAAACCAAAAAATATTTTAAGTAAATTGCAATGTTTACTTGCCAAAAAGAAACAAAATACAGCAAAAGAAAACGAGCAAATAGTCAGACAGAACCCAAGTAACTAACTTATATTTTGAATATGCGCAACAACAAACAAATTTTTTTTTTATTAAATTTAAAATGCAAACAATGAAATTAAATTGAAAAAACCCCAATAACAATTACCATAAAAGAGTTTAAATTCCAGTTAAATTTAATTTTATAAAAAAAACAAACATAAAATGTTGGTTTTCACCATTGTCTCTAGCTACAATAAAAGTTGAATGTTTCTCAAAACTACTTTCAAGTTGCATCATAAATAAAATGTAAACGTTTTTCATCTTTTTTTTTTTTGCCACAAAACGAGCACTAAAAAATTAAATGAGAAACTAAATTGGATTAAATTTCATTTAATGATTTTCTGTTTTTTTTTTTTTTTGTTTCAATATTTAATTGTAGTTTTATGTAGAGAAATTGTGTCATGTATTTACGAATTCCGCTGCCATCATTCTCATCAATGATGAACAAAATCACAAATTGTTTGATTTCCGTTGTATGTAGTTTGAAATTTCCTTTTTCCGTTTAATTTATAAACTTTTTTTCTCTATCCAGCAGCAGAAGCAGCAATTGTTCTCCTCTTGGTCATCAATGTGGCGAAAATGAAAATTCGTTTAATTTTTTCTTTTGTAAGTAGTTGTAGCTGTTGTGTTTTAGTTAGAAAACTAATTGAAAGACAATTGCCACTAAAGTGACATAAAAAAGAATTGAGTTCAACGGAAATTAATTTACACGAAATAAAGTGAAATTATGTTCATTAATAAAAGGTGGTCAATGAAGTGGAATTGAAAGGAACACGAGTTTAACTATTGTGATATTTAATCTAACTTAATGTGATCTAACATTAATATGGATCAATTTCTTGGAAATCAGACATTGTTAATTTTCTCCTTTGCAGTCTTCAAACTTTGATTTATAATACCCTCCACCACCTAAAGAGGTGAATGAGGGTATATACTTATAAGTTTGTACCATTGAGAAATATTCATCTAAGATCCAACAAATTATATATATTCTTGATTCTTATGAAATTCAAGGTCACTTGAGCTATGTCCATCTCTCTGGCTGTGTATAATACTCTCATGTTCAAAATACACAACCAAAATCAACAAAATTTACATAGAAACGTTTATGACTATTTTATAAAAATTGTTTGGTTTTGTAAATCAGTAAAATCGGTCCAGCAGAACCAGACTTATGAACGAAAATTTGAGGCAACCTTTTTCACAACCTGTTTTTTGTATTTCCTACAATGAAAATGCAAACTCTGTTCTAGGAGAAATAAGGAACCTTTTCATGTCCATGATTTCTCCTAGACCCCATACAAAATGCATTCCGGAATATAGCGGTGTCTATTCAAAATTCCGCAGAAATAAGTTTTGTATTAAAATAAATCATAAGATCTATCTGTTATCGACGTAAACATCTACATTACCCATTTTAATTGTGGTTGTGGATCCACTGTCATCCGGCTTTCTTTTCCTATATAGTTGCTTTCTTTCATGCACCGAAAGGCCCGTGTTTTCGGATTTATTTAAATAGAATCGGATCTTCTGCAGGATTCGGGAGTTTTGCGGAAATCATTTTTTCAATATGATTTGGCATATTTTTTGTTTAAGTCAGACTGAAATATCCGAGTATATCCAGCATTGAGTTTGGCCAAATATGTGATTTTTGATGATGACATCAATCATCCTAATCAACTTTTGTTTGAATACTGGAGCGAGGAGATCGTGTCTATGTGTTGAACTCTGGCCAGTGAATAACAGGTCGGTGATGTCTTTCCATGTTGGATTGCATGTGAAAGTGAAAACGAGTTCCGGTCGTTAATATTTGCGCATTTTCAGCGTACTCGTGTATGTGTCGTGGACTACCGGTGTAGGTCGCTGCCAAAATTTGGCCGATAATCACAGCGTTTCCATCATTGATGACAGCATCACGCAAGTGAACATATTCCTCGATGCGTAGCTTGTTTGATTCAATCGAATGAAGAGCAATCACTTTCACTTCACTTTCAATATTCGCGTTAATGTCGACAATGAATTGATGGAAGAGTTCGCTAAAATTCAACAAATAATTACATTCATTTGGCCTGATCATAACACGATAGGTGTAAAAGTCCATACAGGAAACATTTATTGTTGACTCTTCATTTGAGTTGATATTCATTTGCATTACGTTAAAATGTTACTGGAAAAAATACTGGATATTGTAGAGCATCACATGACTAATGAGTTTCGACAACGCATTGAAACGCTTGCATTCCAAATATTGATGATTATATCTCGTCGTTCGAAGTCTGTGACAACCATAGCAACTGCGACGTCGTCTATCACCGATGCATTGAAGCGCTGCTCATGCTCACCTGCCGGTATCTTGTCAGCTCTTATTACAATCGTATAATCATCAGTCGGCATCTGGTCTTGGGATATTTTGAATGGTCGGATAAGGCTGTTGTGTTCGTGTAACATTGCTTAAAGACTAGAAACAATTTCCCGCCTGACTTCATTACTGATTGCGTAACGGTGTTTTGCTTCTATAGTTTCATTTCCAGTGAAATAAATTTGAAGGAACTTTGCACCATAATTGGGAAGCGGACCAACAATCCAATTCTCTGGTACATTTGGCCTTGAACTTTAAAGGTGGTCATGACGCCGACGTTGTTTACGATATTAGTCGCCCCGAAGAACTTCAATTTAAAGCATGAGTTATGCTTTCGGACATTTTGAATTAAGTGCTTGGATATAGGAGTGGCGCCGACTCAGGCGACTCAACTATTGGGGATTTCATAGGGAACTTCAAAACGCTGCAATATAAGCTAAGTTTTTTCATTGCGCCAATCAGTACGTATTTGTGATTCCTGTAGTTATCATCCTTATTGCAATTCTTTCTCTTGATCAAGTCAGTCGGGAGTGATTGGCTGCTAGTCTTTCCGTTCCTGCGGCTCTAGACGTAGATGACCTTTCGGGATTTTCCTCAAGACGTGATTTGCTTTCTCTTCCTGTTTCCGCGTGTCTAGATGTAGATGCCCTTTCCCGATTTTCCAGAAGACGTGATTCGCGTTCCGCAGCTGTTTTAACAGCTCTTCTTTCCCTGATCTTCCGTGATTTAATTGTGTTTTTAGGTGGCATTTTTGAAAAAGTGATTAACTTTCGAGATAACTTCGAATCATTTTGCATACTGGGTAGAGTTTCTTAGGGGGTAAAATGTTTGGTTTTGAAAATGGAAAAAATTGGTTCAACCCAAAAAAAATTCAGAACAAAATGTCTGTCCGACAAAATATGAAGAGACCACAAGCTCAACAAAATTTAAAGAAAATTTGTAATAAAAAGGTCGAAAAATTAGACATTAATTTAATAGTTATTGCTAATAGCTAACTTACCTATCCAAAATTAGGTTTGAAGAATTTTTGGATCAAAATATATGAAAAACTTTGTTCAGACCACAATATATATTTTTGATTTTGATAACATTAAAATGCAAGAATCTTACAAGGAAATATTTACAAGTGATATTTTCTAGTAATAGAAAATATTAAACTCATCAAATCTGGAGAACCAGATAAATGTTTTTACACAAAATGCACAATAATCGATGCCCGCATTATATTGACAACCGAGAGATCCTCACGCGCATTTAAAAGAGAGCACACATACAAATTCAAACTGATGGTTAAATGATAATTTTGCATTATCCTTCTGATCGTACCTTTTCATACTTCTATATAAATGGATGTAGAAAATTGGAAAAATTTTGGTGCAAGCTCTTTCTTCTAATGATACTTTTCAAAGTTCCATTCGAAAATCATAATACTTCCATTATGATTTGCGTACATTTGTGTATTTTATTTCTTAAACATTTTTGTCATTGTTTGCTTCCTTTATCTTAATGTCCTTTTCAGTGCTTTTACATAAATCCTTTAAGTTTTTAGTTTTTTTTCCAAATAAGTATTTGTTTGATTGTTTACCACCAATACGATTGAAGTTACAGGTCATTGTTCAAATAAATGCATTGGAAATGAATGCAGTTATGGTTATATAAATAGAACATTATAAATAATAAATGCATACATTTGAAAAGGATTGGATATTAGTTCTACTGAGATATAAAAAACAGAAATTGTTTAAAAAAAATGTTAAAGTTATTAAAAATGAACAAAACAACTTATGACCAAAACAACTTAATTTTTTTAATGTCAATTTCAAAACTCCACTTTAAAATTTTTAAAAATTTTGTTAAACAAATTTCAGAATTTTTAAAAATTTTTTTTTGGGATTTATTGAGAATATAATAGGGAATAAAAATATGAAAAAATTATTAAAATATTTCCTATAGTTTTTTTGTATCTGGGATTTAAATTTGGCAATTTTCGAGAAAAACAAATTATTATTATTATATTTATTTAATCAAAAATCATATATGTAAAAGTTCATAAATTATTTTATAAAGAGATATGGCTTAAATCTACCTTACTTATATTTTTAAGACGCAAGAATTAAAATAACGAACAACGCAAGGAAAAGACAAATTATTTGGCCATATTTTGAAGAATGAGTTCAATTTCCTTACTGTTATGAATTTTAACTAGAACCTATTTCAGTCCACATAATTTTAAGTATACTCTGAAAGTTTTACTAAAATTGGAAAACGTTAAACCTTAAATAGTGCAGGTCAAAGGTCAAATTTTTCAATATTTGGTATTTCTAATAGAAAGATAGCGAAATGTTATATATTTTTGGGCCGCTTTTGATGAAGCTTAAGAAAAATATATCGTGAAGTCTAGTATTTATAAAACCAGCACAAAAATGGAAATTAACCCTTAATGGCACTTCGGATTTTTATAACATAAAAATTAGATATTTTCACGTAAAAAATATATTTTTTGCTTCAATTTGTTATTATAACTCTGAAACTACTAAACCGATTGAAAGGCATATATCAAACAAAAAACTAAAATTTTATGAAAATTAGCGAATTCACTTAATTGTGAATAAATTCGAAGTGAATCAATAGATTTTTATGATCTATACCTCATTTTGTTGCTATTGTATGTGGGTTTGTGATGAAGCCATAAACCTGCACAATTTCTGCCGTTTTCGATTTTTCATGATTTTTTTAAAACAAAAATTTTCACGTAAAAAATATATTTTTTGCTTAAATTTGAAACTACTAAGCCGATTGAAACGCAATATATATGTATATGAAAATTTGTACATAGCACGGGGAAAATGTTTTCAAATATCATCAATCGAAAGAAATACATACATTAACTACTCAATTTTATGTATATCAAACAAAAAACAAAAAACCAATCAATATATATTCATGATCGTTATCACGTTTTGTTGCTATTAAACGGAGGTTTACGATGAAGTAATAAATCTGTACAATTTCTGTCGGTTTCGATTTTCATGATTTTTTTAAAACAAAAATAATGGCTATTTTCACATAAAAAAATATATTTTGTGTTTCAATTTGTTATTATAACACCGAAACTACTGAGCCGATTAAAACGCAATATATAAAAGGACTAGATGAACCCGGTCCGCGTTGCTGGCCCTTCCAATAATTCTATTTTATACTGCATCTCGATTTGAATATACAGTGTCGGACAAAAAAAATCACGGACTCCCCCGACCTGACATCGCACCCGAAACACTGAGGTGGTCATTTGACAAAGTTGTTGCAGATATCTATAAGTACAGTGGCATGATATGCCCTTAAAAAATAAACGGATGTATTTAAGGCAAATGGGATATTATATTTATGAATTCATCTTAAGGACGGTGGATATACGTTTCTTTTTTTTATTTACTCGAGAGCAAACCACAAAAAACAAGTAAGAGTGCTATATTCGGCTATGCCGAATCTTATATACCCTTCACCTTTGTTGTGGATGCATTATTATTTTTTATAATTAGTATATAGGTATGTATGTACATTGCCCACTATCAGCGTACAGCATCCTAAATTTATCAAGAACACAAAAAACAACAACAACGCCAAACGAAACAGAACACCAAAAGAAAAAACAAAAACAAAATACGCAAGGCAATGAAACCAACACACATCCAAACATACGTTTAATTGTATAAAAAACACCAACAACGCCAAAAGAAACAAAACACAAAAGAAAAATAAAATACGCAAAGCATGCACATTCAAACATACGATTTTTTGTCAAAAAAACCAACACACAACCAAACAAAAGCTTAGTTGTATAAAAAACAACAACAACGCCAAAAGAAACAAAACACAAAAAAAAAAAAAAAAATACGCAAAGCTTGTACATCCAAACATACGTTTTGTTGTTAATTTGTCAAAAAAAACCAACACACAACCAAACAAACGTTTAGTGGTATAAAAAACAACAACAACGCCAAAAGAAACAAAACACAAAAAAAAAACAAAATACCCAAAGCTTGCACATCCAGCCATACGTTTTGTTGTTTTTTTGTCAAAGCATGCAATACATTGTGTTTTTTGATGAAATTTTCAGAGCTTGTCTCGGATTTTTGCTCATATCTCCGTTATTTATGGACTGATTTTAAATAGCAAAATTCTCGAAAGTATGTCTGACAGAATTGTTGAAGATTTGGATCCCGGAGATATCTGGGGCCTTCAGAAAATTTATTTCAACAGACAGACAGACAGACAGACAGACAGACAGACAGACAGACAGACAGACAGACAGACAGACAGACAGACAGACAGACAGACAGACAGACAGACAGACAGACAGACAGACAGACAGACAGACAGACAGACAGACAGACAGACAGACAGACAGACAGACAGACAGACAGACAGACAGACAGACAGACAGACAGACAGACAGACAGACAGACAGACAGACAGACAGACAGACAGACAGACAGACAGACAGACAGACAGACAGACAGACAGACAGACAGACAGACAGACAGACAGACAGACAGACAGACAGACAGACAGACAGACAGACAGACAGACAGACAGACAGACAGACAGACAGACAGACAGACAGACAGACAGACAGACAGACAGACAGACAGACAGACAGACAGACAGACAGACAGACAGACAGACAGACAGACAGACAGACAGACAGACAGACAGACAGACAGACAGACAGACAGACAGACAGACAGACAGACAGACAGACAGACAGACAGACAGACAGACAGACAGACAGACAGACAGACAGACAGACAGACAGACAGACAGACAGACAGACAGACAGACAGACAGACAGACAGACAGACAGACAGACAGACAGACAGACAGACAGACAGACAGACAGACAGACAGACAGACAGACAGACAGACAGACAGACAGACAGACAGACAGACAGACAGACAGACAGACAGACAGACAGACAGACAGACAGACAGACAGACAGACAGACAGACAGACAGACAGACAGACAGACAGACAGACAGACAGACAGACAGACAGACAGACAGACAGACAGACAGACAGACAGACAGACAGACAGACAGACAGACAGACAGACAGACAGACAGACAGACAGACAGACAGACAGACAGACAGACAGACAGACAGACAGACAGACAGACAGACAGACAGACAGACAGACAGACAGACAGACAGACAGACAGACAGACAGACAGACAGACAGACAGACAGACAGACAGACAGACAGACAGACAGACAGACAGACAGACAGACAGACAGACAGACAGACAGACAGACAGACAGACAGACAGACAGACAGACAGACAGACAGACAGACAGACAGACAGACAGACAGACAGACAGACAGACAGACAGACAGACAGACAGACAGACAGACAGACAGACAGACAGACAGACAGACAGACAGACAGACAGACAGACAGACAGACAGACAGACAGACAGACAGACAGACAGACAGACAGACAGACAGACAGACAGACAGACAGACAGACAGACAGACAGACAGACAGACAGACAGACAGACAGACAGACAGACAGACAGACAGACAGACAGACAGACAGACAGACAGACAGACAGACAGACAGACAGACAGACAGACAGACAGACAGACAGACAGACAGACAGACAGACAGACAGACAGACAGACAGACAGACAGACAGACAGACAGACAGACAGACAGACAGACAGACAGACAGACAGACAGACAGACAGACAGACAGACAGACAGACAGACAGACAGACAGACAGACAGACAGACAGACAGACAGACAGACAGACAGACAGACAGACAGACAGACAGACAGACAGACAGACAGACAGACAGACAGACAGACAGACAGACAGACAGACAGACAGACAGACAGACAGACAGACAGACAGACATACAGACAGACAGACAGACAGACAGGACATGGCTTAATCGACTCCGCTATCTATAAGGATCCAGAATATATATACTTTATAGGGTCGGAAATGAAAAATGTAGAAATTACAAACGGAATGACAAACTTATATATACCCTTCTCACGAAGCTGAAGGGTATAAAAACATGAATTTTCCAAATGTAAGCAAATGTAAGCAATAGTCAACGATTGGCCTTATGCTTTGTCGTTGGAAATCTTTGGTGAAATCTTTGATGATTGTTGCCTCAATTAAATTTGGTGAACATTTTTTGATGGTCAATCTTGTTCCGTTGCATGATTTTGGCGCGTTTATGTTGCGGAGAAACATTATCTGTGATCCAGTCTTCAATGTTTCAGTAGCATAATTGAGGCTTGTTCTTCGTTCATTACTGTGTCAATCGATTGGTATTTCATTGTTTCGCCAGTCAGTTTCAATTAATTCGCTCATTGAGCTTGTTGACATTATTATTTTTTTGGTACCAAAATTACACGTTCCCACAGTCAATCCGAATTTTTGTAGTTGGTTGTAAGACTTGTCGACAACGGATTGAATATTCATTCACATTTGGCAGAAGTTCGACGGGAACGAAATCTGATTTGTCGACGTTGTTTACTATATTAGTTGTACTTTCGGAAATTTTGTTTATCATCGGTTGATAATATAAAAGCACTTTTATAGTACAATATTAACAGCGGCCTACATGTTATATCAAACTATATGAAAATTTGGTATGTACCGGACATGTTGCTTCAGAGTACACCACTGTGAATTAAAATTTTTAGAATGATGGGAATGAAAAAAAGCATTTACATATTTCTCGAATGAAAAAATAAAAATAATTTGTTGACAATTTTTTTTTTGGATTTTTTTTTCACTTTTTTTTTTATTTGCAAAAGTTTGGCCACAATTACTGACCTTGAAATCATTAGCGGTATAGTGTCATTAGCGGTATAGTGTAAAAATTTGATTTAACCACGCCCCTCCGCCCACAGACCGAAAATCAAAAATCTGAAGAGTTACTGAAAATTTGATAAGAATCTGTCCAGCCATATCTCCGGAACCACTATGCCGATTTCGTGCAAACTTCACGTATACCATCTACAGGCCATCCCCAACGTACCCTTTTGGTTGAAATCGGTAGACTCGTTTTCGCAGTTAGTGGTGACATCAAAATGTTGACTTCTTTTTATATTGCTACCAAATTGTACTTGAATTCAAATATAACGATTTTAAGGGCTGATTTAAAAGTAGCATAATGCTTTCAAATAACAGTGCTGTAATAGCAAACTGTAACATATCTGTGGGCATTATTAAATAAAAGCTTTCAGTTGATTTGATCGTAAGTTGGCAACGCTGTATTCGAATATTCAGTTAAAGAACATTGTAGAAAGTACACCACAGATGGCGTATGTATTAGTAAGATCTAGAATATTCGAATTTTGACAGTTAAAGAGCAATCTAGAATGCAGATGGCAGTGTTATAAATAGTGGCAGAGGTTGCAGTCGTGAGTGAGTTTATCAGAGACGCTTTTCGAATAAACATCAACTTAGTGCCTTAAAGTGTGTTGTGTTTTTCAAGTAAATTCGTGTACATTATAAATTGTGTCTGTATTTCTGAGAATTTATAAACGTGTATAAAAAACATTGAGTGGCTATTTAATTCTGTGGTTGTTGTACATTTTGAATAAATAAAGAGTTGTTACAATTGTTAAACTACTAAACGGCTTTTATTTGCAATCAAAAGTATCCGGTTTATTTAAAGGAAATAAACCAAACGTTTTGAAAAGGTTAAAACGTAACAATATATAGGATTAAAGGCCATGTAAATTTCAGCTTTTCTGAGTTTATTTTAATAATGTCGGACAAACCGTTTTTTAGTTATCATTAATTATGTGGAGAAACCTCTAAAAAAATTCACAATTTTACTTAAATTTTTTTTTAAACAAAACATCTCTATAGAATCTAATATTTCGACCATATTTGTACTACTGGAACAACAATACATCAAAATTGTGTAGTGATTTAAAAAGACTCTAAAATTTTTTTCGATTTTGTAGCCCTGTGTTATGGAAACTTCAGGGGGTGTCAGCAATTATTTTTTGATGCAATTATGTCTAAAATTTTAAGATTTCATAATTTAGCTATTTCTTTATCCATGGCTGTATTTGCTTATATTTTCTTTCATTATAAACATGCAGTTGTATGTAATCTGATGCATTTGTATGGGTTTATGAAGCTGGTGGTGTGAGAGTATGTGTCCATTAAGGTGGCCCAGCACTTGGTTTTTAGATGACGAAGAAAATTTTAGATCTTGTCAGCATCGAAAATCGAAATAAGCAAAATAAGGGCCACTCTAATGTCCACACTTATACATTCATATATCTGTTTGACCAACCACAGCGTAAATCTTTGTGGTTTAACATGGATAGTAAGTCATGTATACATAAATGTTGTTTAAATAACAATAGTAAAAGTTCAATAAATTAATGACAAGCAAACGATAAAACAGAGAAATAAATATAAAAATACACTTACATACAAAAAAAAGTGGTGGGGAAAAATCACAAAATACGATTTTTGTACACCATTTTTGGAAGGCAGTGCCCTACACCAGCCATAGTTGGTAAATTTATAGTCAGACTAAGATGATATGAGTAAAGTAGGTTACATTTGGATTTTATCTTGGTGTACGGAATACAAAATTTTAAAATTTACGCGGCGTATGAGCAATTTATTTGAGATTATTTTTAATTGTTCAATTTAAACTGAATCATTATAGGATATCCTATAGTCGTCTATTAGTAATAATATTATTTATATATGCATTTTTTTTCCGCAGCATTGTTTATTGTTTTAATTTTTCATTTTAACAAATTTACTTGTTAATTTACACCAGAAGACAAACAAAAGGATTCGTGAACTGAATAATAAATTTTATTTTTTAACACCACACCAGCAGTAAAAGGAAGGAAAGAATTGAAAAACTATACATATACATACACACATATTTATATTTTTTTTGGAGAAATTTCCATAAATTTACTTATTAAACATTAGGAAACAAAAAAACAAAAGTTGAACAAAAAGCGTTTAACAAAAATTAATAATTTACGACAAAGTAGTACACTCGCAAATACATGTTCAATTTAATATTCTAGCCCATAGGTGGTGTTAATAAATAACGAGTTAGAATGATGTATATTTGGCTGTGTCGCATCTTAAATACCCTTCACCTTCATAAACTAAAATACTGAAAAACGACAAAATTGTACTCAATAAAAATTTTAAATATTTTTTTTACATATTTTGAAGCGAATTAAAGTTAGCGAACATTAGCAGTACATCTCGTTTTCCTGACTTATCCATAATAAGAGATTAAATTTTATCTGCTACTTTGCGTATAAAAGTTTATAGTCCCGCCAAAATAATCCATAGATCTGACCAGGTTCCTCAGCCATAACCAGCTCTTCCATTCTCTGAAATCACACGCAGAGAAAAAATATAGTTGGGCATGGTTACTGTAACCATTTCAATATTGTTACAATTTTTTTAACTATATTATAGTCACAGTAACTATTTACATGATTGTGGTAACCATAATATGGTTAATTTACGTTTCACATGATTGTATAAACCATATATATGGTTACAGTAAACAAATATGTGTTTGTGACAACCATTCATATGATGAAGGACTTATCATATTATGTTGCTCTCGGCTTAAGGCTTATCATAATCTGAGAACAACATATTATGATAAAATTATTCATCATAAATATGGTTGCCACAAACGTACATTTGTTTACTGTAACCATATATATGGTTGATACAATCATGTGAATCATAAATTAACCATATTATGGTTCCACAATCATGTAAATTGTTACTGTGACTATAATATTGTTAAAAATCTTGTAACATTATTTAAATGGTTACAGTAACCATGCCCAATTATATATTTTCTCTGCGTGCAGGGACCGATATTGCCCATTTTCAATACCAAACAAATCCTATCAACAGAGCATTTGTAGAAAGTTTCAGCCAGCTAACTCCTTCCGTTTAGGACAGACATAAATTCTATATCGCCTTTGAATTTCATAAGGACCCATGATACTTACACCTTTGCGGTTCTGCGATGAATATATCGATATGTTACAAACGAATGACAAAATCAATATACCCCGTTTTTTGATAAATAAAAATAAAGTATAAAATACAACAGCTAACTTTTTAGTTTTTTTCAATTAGTCTCCTTTTTTTAAATTTGGCTATAGGACTTAAGTTTAAATAAAATATAAATGTATACTTATTTATTTGATATGTATGTATATAAAATGTCTATATAATACATGAAGGGTTAATAAATAAAGTGTTAAAAACATACATATTTTGTGTCAAATTTGAAAAAAAAGTGTATTATTTTCTATTATTGGTACTGCTATTTAAGGACAAATATTTGAGTTTTTGTTATCGAAGTAATTTGAAGTGCGATAGTAACGGGACCTAGGGTTATGAAATTTGACATTAATATTTTTTGTGGCTCAATAATGTTTCGAAAAAGCGCTTCAACAGATATGTATGTCGGCTGAGCTGATACAGTCGAATAAAACGTACTTGTGTGTTATAAAAAAATTATTTTACATTAAAGTTTGTGGAAATATTAGAAAAATTGTGAAATAGTGAAATACAACAAACAATTTTGTCGCTAACACCACAGTATATATTTTTTTATTATTTATTTATTAGACAAAGTACATAATATTTGTATTCTCAAAATGTTGGCCTCAGCGCCAAGAAGGCATTTTTGAGGCAAGTTAGCAAAGTATATAGATACATATTTAAAGTGTACAAATAATATGTTTATAATTTATAATAGTATGTTAAAATTCATATTACAAATTGAAAGTATTGATGTTTATTGCAATTCCTATAGAAACGTTTCCATTAAACTATATAAATAATCTTTACTTAATGATTTAAATATTGAAATTCTCTCAATTGATTTTAAATAAGGTGGTAAGTTATTATATAAATTGCCACCTACGTTATCAATACGTTGCTTTGTTTTTTCCAATCTGCATCTTGGAATTCTAATATTTGCAACATTTCTTGTATTAAAATGAGTTTGATTTTGAAAAAAGTTTATTGTAGATTCATTTGTGTTCCGCATATTTTTAAAAACAAACACTAAAACCTGGTGCTCATGTAAAGCAGAAATTGGTAAAACAGTTTTAACAATATCTCTATAAAGTTATGTTGTTGAATACATTCTTAAAGCTTTATTAAACAATTTTGAAAGCTTTATTTTGGATACGTTGTAAGGATTTTTGCACAATATTGCTCTTATTGAATGCATAAACACTTGCTAAATAATTTAGATGTGAATGTATTAAACTATTGTAAATCATTAATTTTGTTTTTACATTTAGTTTATTTTTAAATTTGTATAAAATTCCAACAGCCGGAGCTATTTTATTTTTCACCTCATTAATGTGAAGATTCCAAGATAAGTTACTTTGTAATGTTATTCCTAAATATTTAACTGAGTAACTTTCACATACAGACGTTCCATCAACACACACCGAAAAATTACTGTTAGAACTAGTGGAATGGGCTCTAAAACGAACTAATTTGGTTTTGTCGGAATTAAGTAGCAAACGATTTAAACGAGCAAATTCAAATATTAAAGCTGAGTCTCTTTCAATATTTGTTTTCAAAACTAAATCGTGGTTGAATGGGTAAAATAAGCAGACATCATCAGTAAACATAAACAATTGACCTGTAAGATTTAAATTTTTTAAATCATTTAAATAAATCGAAAAAAGCAACGGTCCAATACCACTTCCTTGTGGCAAACCATGTTCAACATTGCCAAGACTACTTTTGAAATGGTTAATTTGCACAAATTGTTTTCTATTAATAAAGTAATTTCTGAACAAAGACAGTTCACGACCTTGAACACCTTGAGCATTATCTTATGATCAACAAGATCAAATGCTTTTGAGAAATCAAAAAACATTCCCGCAACTCCTCTGCTGCCATCATCCAACCCTTTACAAATACACCTTACAACATTTGATACCGCATCCTGAGTACTAACTCCTTTTCTAAATCCAAATTGATATCTATATAAAAGATTATTCTCTTCTAGGTAACCTAACAGGTTATTACACATAATTTTTTCAAAAATTTTATCAATTGTTGATAGTACAGCAATTGGTCGATATTTATCTACAGTAGATGCACTAATTGTTTTTGGAATCGGGAGTATTTTATGAATTTTAAAAGCATCGGGGTATTCTGATGTTATTATCATTTTGTTGAAAATATTAACTAAAATAGGTAAAATTTCACATAAACATTCCTTAACAAATTTAGTAGAAATGTTGTCAAAGCCTGGAGTTTTGTTTGTATCCAAAATTGAAACTATATTACTAACATCATTTTCATTAATTTCATTTAAAATAAATCGGGAATTTACTTGAGTAAGTGTCATTAATTTTTGATTAATTTGATTCATACAATTTTGAATGAATACTTTTAAGCGTAGTAAAATAAAAAATTTTGAAAAATATGTCTTTTTTAAATTATTTTATATTGGAAATTTTTGATGAGCTTTCAATCATCAAAAAATTCTGGTTAAGGTATCTTCAGCATTTATCAAATTCAAATTAACGATCTAATTTTATAAAACGAAACGACAAACGTTAAAATAAAACTATATTGGAAATATTCAAATTTCAAACCCTTTTACCAGTATCCTTCATACTTCCAAAATGTTGCGTTTTATAAAATGAGACCCTAAAAAAAGTAGTTTTTACTGAATAAAATAATTTTTAGTATAATTCCTGAAAAATCAATTTGACTATTTTTATAAAAGCTTCTCCCCTGACCACTTCTTGGCAGAGCAGGTAAAAGGGCTTAAAGGCCAGATTAATTTCAATAAATATTTTTATTATAATTTGTAAAAAAAGTTAAAAACTAGCACCCTAACTATGAAATAAATTTTAAAGTTAATTTTTGTTATAGTCGAATTTATTTTAAAATATACCTTTTGTTATTATTTAAATAAGCTTCAAAACTTTTTCAAACATATCGAGCCCTTTTCGCAAAACGCACGTAAGCGACATGATATTAGATTTTAATTTTTTTATGGAAATCGATCATTTACGTTTATTAGCATCATTCCTGAAAATTTCGTAACTATAGATGCAATAGTTTCAATTTTACGAGAAAAAGAAAAAAGACGTAAGTACACATTTATTTGCAATTTATGAATTTTGTAATAGCAAGGTGTCGGTTACGTCTAAATTTTCTTTTCAAATATATGAAATTTGAAAGATTTTATTTAATTTTTAATTATTTTTCCATTATACTTTAAATGTTACTTAAATTTGTTTGTTTGCTTGCTTAATTAAAACTTAGGATGTATTACACTTACATATATTTACTCTTTATTAGTAAAAATAATTAGTCGTAACCGACATAATTTTATTAATATTATAAAATGTGTAACGGGAAAAAAGACGTAAGCGACAAAAAAATCGGATATAGTGTATATATGAAATTGAAACAAACTGCATCCTATATCTCAGATACAATAATACTTATTAACGGAGTCTTAAAGAAATACCATTGCCTACTCCAAGAAATTTTAAAAAAAATGCTCTCCTGTAAAATCTAGTTTATGTACATTACGTCTTTTGTGCGAAAACGTCTCGATATACATACATACAAATAATTGAAAATATTTTTCAATGAATGTAAATAAAAAAAGGAAATTTTAAAAAATTAAAAAAACAAAATGTACATAAAAGTTCAAAACAAAAAGCTTTTGTTTTAAATAATAAAACAACATTTTAAATTATATTTTAAATTTGTTTTATGGTATGAAACATAGAGAATTATACATAAAGACGAGTCACTCCGATTTGTCAAACAAAAATACAACAAATCAAATGTCTGATACAAAAACAAAATACATTGACTAGCATGTATTTTGTTGTTGCCAGAAATAGGTTTTTGCCAACAGACTTAGGTTTTTGACAATTACGTATCGTCTCTATGTTACCCTATGGTATGAAATTTAAAATAATAGTCAACTTTATGGACTTAAAATCGATTATAAGGCTTTTGTAATTAGGCTGTAGATTTAATTAACATTTTTATTTTTAAAATATGTATAAATTTAGAATTTTTACAAAAAAAATATTATTTTTAATTTAATACACAACATGTATTTAATACACAACATCTTGATCATACAAAAACACATTTAATAATAAAACTTTTAGGGCCATTATTACAACTTGCCTTTATAGTTAAAGTTAACTTTAAAGGTTCCATTTTTCTATTGCTTAAAGTTACCTTTAACTATAAAGGCAAGTTGTAATAATGGCCTTTAAACATTTTTGTTTATTTGTCTTCATACAAAAAAGCAATTATCAAAATACATATCAGATTTTATTTAAAAAAATTTTTGGTTAAATATGATATACATATGAGCGGACCATTCATCGTAATAAACGAAAAACTGGACTACAAAAAAAAAACACGAGGTAACAATATACTCTTTGAGCTAAAAAAGAAACAAAAAAAAGAGAATTATTGAAAAACGCATATTTTGGAAATATTTAAATATATGTATATTTTTTGTATGAGGAAAAGTGTTGGAGTTGTTTTTAAATTATAAAACAAGTAATAATAACCTGTAATGTACAAGTGGACAAACATTTCTAGAGCATTGCTTAAAGTCAGGAGTAAACTTGATTTTCAAGAGATATGTAGCTAAGACGATTGGGAGTTATTGATCTGCTAGCTAACAGTCTGCTTAGGGTGAGTTCTTGTCTGCTAATACCATTTTATCGCATATAACTTTACTTGTACTTGTATGCACAATAATTTAAAACTCCCTTGCCTCTGTTATAGAGGAAAAACTAAATAAAAATCAAAACTAAATGATCAATACAAACTAAATCAGAATAAAAAAAACTAAATCAGAAATAATCTAATCAAGAAAAATAAAATCACAATCAAAACAAAAGCATAATTATAAACAACATCAAATTTAATATTATACAAGTCAAAACTAATATAAATTAAACTGATGTACAAATCTGAAACTAATCGAAATAGGAAAAAAAAAGTAATTTCTATTGTCACATCAAAATGGCTGATTATAGGGCACCCAAGATGGATTTTGGGGCCAACGCCTCTTAACCCTCCCTACCTAATATTTCAGCGGCGCATATTTTTTTTTTTTTTTTAAAAGAGAAGTAACACTCAGGCAATTAATTATGCCTATATATAAATGTGTTACTTTCTTTGGAAAGGGGATAGAGTGTAGAAGAAAAGATAGTGAAAGGAGGAGAAAAGCTTTTATTTAACAACTCTGCAATTGCGCGTTATGTTTGTTATTAGTGCAGGTTGCAGCGCCTCTGGTGGTGAGATGGCGCCTTAGTCAAGCCAACAACCTTTATTTTATTATTTTACTTCGGTGGCGTTTTAGTGTTATACCACCGAAGGAGGGCGCTGTGATAAATATTAGTTATTAGTAAACTAATAATTATTATAAACTGATGTTGTTGATTGGCAGCTGCTGGGAATCGAACCCAGGCCACAAATACCATATCATATAAAAAATTAAAAATAATTTCGATCATTTTGAAATTGTTTTTAAGTTAAAGTTATGATTGAATGTAGAAATTTGATGTTAGGACATATTGATAGAATTTGAAAATTATTACGGACGGACTTCCGGACAATACGGACTTATTTGGTTTTAGAATAATATAGAAAATTCTTTTAGACATAGGTTAGCATGAATATAATATTTTTAATTTAATCAGTTTATACTTAGATTGTAATTGCATGATGTTCGGATTTATTTAGACAACACTACGTTTCATCATCGGTGGTGAGGTTGTTCGGACAAAGTGGGTAGGTGATTAATACATGTCCATGTTTACCCGATGTTTAATTGTTCAGGTAGAGAATGCTGATTTGGTTGAATTTGTCTATCGCTGTTGATACTAATTAAGTTCTTTGTTGCTTCTATGGGTTGTTTACGAACAATGTATAACAAACATGACGTCACAAACTGAATGGAAGATTCCCAGTCAATTGCAATTTATTCAATCTTCTTTTCGGTGCCCTTTTATATACGTTTGAGATTTTTCTTAGACACAGTGGTGATCAAAATAAAGACTCGTTCTGGAAATAGTTTGTGCAGATTTCTAGCCAGGGATTCTTTCGGTATCTTCTCCTGATTTCAAGAATCAGCTTCTCCAACCACAAACGGAATTTAGAAATATATTCCCAGAATATGTATGAAGGGATTTGGTGTGAGCAAATTAGTGAATCCAAAGTGAGGTTATGGAAATCGCCGAATATATATTAAAAACAAAATGGCTACCACGTGAGTTCGAAGAATGGAGAATTTCCTTTATCGGAAATCTAAAGTTGGTAGTTTAAACTATTCTTAAAACAATATAGCACTTTAAGCAATTTATGTTTCACGTTGCACTATAATATTGTTCACAAACTCACTTTAGTAATTTATATTTTATAATTCAGTTTTTGATACTTTACTGTAAGTGGTGTTTCTTGTTCAAAATCTCAAAGTAAAAAGAACGCAGTAAGCATGAGTGAAAAAAAACC
The DNA here is from genome assembly GCF_958450345.1 of Calliphora vicina. Lineage (NCBI taxonomy): Eukaryota > Metazoa > Arthropoda > Insecta > Diptera > Calliphoridae > Calliphora > Calliphora vicina. The sequence goes on from NC_088784.1 coordinate 32,875,617, forward strand.
AAGCGTTGATTGTATGGGTAATTATATTCAATCGATTACTAATACTCGATTAGTCGATATTCGAGTTGCTTTGTTGTAGTGTTACCCTATATGGCTATAATCGACTAACGTTTACACCATGCAATTATTAAAACGTAAACAATGTAAATAATGTACATACTTAAGCAAAAATAATGTAACAAATATCATTTAAAGAAATTTTAATATAAAAATACTAAATCTAATATATAAATTTTAACAATATCTAAATGTTTAATAAATGCATCTTAAAATATATGTTAATACATGAAAATATTCTTGAGTAAAATAAAGTTTGGTAATGTTTTTTGAATAGATTTACCTCTGCAGAAAACAAAACAAATGTAGGTTTTAGAGAAAAGGTCTATAAAATTTTTATATTTCAAATTTGATAAAATCGTACAATACAAACCTACACTGAGTAAATGAGCAAAAACCTTTAGCTTTTAAAATTTCAATAATTTATTTTCGTGAGTGATTTTCGAAAGTGGGCTTTTTATGGGAGCTATGAGCAATTATGGACCAATGGCCATGATATTAAAACGTGCAATTTTTGTATATTTGAAACTTATTCCTGTGGAATTTTACGTGGATACCATTCGAATAATAACACTGGTCAACACACCGAAATTTTATAGACTTTTGTCCATTGTTTTTGGTTAAATTTAGAGTGCTGATTACGATGGCGTCATTAGTTTTTTTCTTGCAGCTCTAGTTTCAAAGATATAGGACATTTAATATTTGCATGATTTACACCTTTTTTGTATTATTCGCTTAATATTTCACGAACGACCCTCCTAGCCTTCAAATATTTTCTGGATTATTAATCTACATAAAAATCTCTTTCATATGAGTATAGTCACATTGGTGACTATATCAGGATATCTAAGATGGATATTAAAAATTATTTTTGTAGGTTAGTCCTTAAAATTTAGAAAACTTAAATTTTTTTCAAACATTTTAAAATGTATGCACAAACTAGGCATTTCAACGAACGATTGCATTGTTAGTAAACATTTTTAAATCCATTGAAAGGGTCATGAAATATTTAAAAAGAAATTTCACATTTTATCTAAAAAATAGTACCAAAAATGTTTTTCTTCACATAAAAATTAAATATTTTTACAAAATTTATTTTACAGAGTTAATGTGAATTCGTATAAAATGTTCTCTTATAGATTTTTCTTGAATAAAGAGCCTTCTAAAGACCCCGACAAAGATTCCAGCTGTAATATGCCATCATAAGGTGGTCTCATCTTTCTTGATATCGTTCCCCTATTACTCGTATATCTTGGTAAAATCGTTCAAGTTACTCCTCACTAACAACGTCTTTTCATCATATCCAGTATGTTATTAATTATAAATTTGACATAAAAACCGAATTAATTTGGATGAACTTAAAAAGGAAAATTTAAATATTTTTTTTTTAAATTAATGCACAATATCTCTAAAACAATTTTATATTCTTAATCAGTGGACAAAAATACATAAGGATCAGTTATTTTGATTTCAGAAAATTTAAAAAAAAAGTTTTTAGAACTAAACCAAAAACACAAGAATTTCAACATCCTTGCAATAACAGTAAGATATCATGATATGTTCAGTAATGTGACTTTACTCAATTGAAAGATATTTTTTAGGAGATTCATAAAGTATTTTATGGTTTGGAAGACCGCTCGCGATATACTTACCGAATATTATAATAAATTATGTAAATTACGCAAATAATAAATGTCACTATATCTTTAAAACTAGAGCTGGTAGCGAAAAACTAATGACACCAATGTCATCAGCAGATGTCTACATTTTGTAGACCTGTCTAATTATTTGAAGAATATAAAAATTACCATTTTCGAATAACGAATAAATCGAACAATTTTATGAAGAATAATCGAATAAAAAGATTTGTGTTAATTTATCAAATTTTTTTTTCAAAATTTTTCATTATTCTGAATTTAAATACATACGTAAAAATGTCGTCTACTGTAACTCTTCATAATCATATCGAATGGAATTGACACTATCCACGGTTTGTGTTTATTTTTTTCCAAACAATTTGCAGTAGATCCATAATCATCATGGATTTTATTCAGAACCATAAATTGTGGGGTCTAGACGACGTAATACGAAAATATAATGGTGAAAGTCATGATGAGTGTGATATAGGACAGTGATATTGATGAAATGGACAGAGAAAACGATCTTAAAATGTATGTAAGTGTATTATTAAAGGCGACGTTAGACGAATTATTCCTTTTATTCGAACAATAGAAAAATCTAATAATTTGGATAACCTAGTTGTTATTAAGAGATATATGCTCGTTAAAGTGATTTTCGGAAGTGGGACTTATAGGAGCTTTGACTAATTATCTCCATGAAATTAGGTGACATGACTCCTTATATTTAAAACATAACCTATTTCGTGAGGCGGCTAGATGCAATAATGAGCCGATTTCAGTTTCAATAGACTTCGTCCTTGGGCCGATTCTGAGTCGATCGGTATACTTCAAGGTGGGTGTTAATATCATATCTTTGAGCATTACAAACATCAGCACAAATACATAACACCATCCACATTATGGTGTAGGGTATAACGATATTGTTTTTATACCCTACACCACCATAGTGGGGAGGGTATAATGCGTTTGTGCAGATGTTTGTAACGCCCAAAACTATTAGTCTAACACCCACCTTAAGGTATACCGATCGACTTAGAATCACTTTCTGAGTCGATTAAACGATATCCGTCAGTCCGTATGGCTGACTGGTCGGCTGACTGTCCATGTAAACCTTGTGCGCAGAGTACAGGTCGCAATTTTGAAGATAATTCGATCAAATTTGGTACATATTATTCTTTCGGCCCAAGGACGAAGCCTATTGAAACTGGCTGAAATCGGGCCATTATTTCACATAGCCGTCATACAAATGTCCTTCCGAAATTGGACTTTATCGGTCACAAATGTTTAATTGATATATGTATCTCCACAAATTCAGCTCCAAATAAGTTTTAAATACGCGAAATTCATGTCACCAAATTTTGTTACGATCGGTTAATAATTAGTCATAGCTCCCATATAGACCCGCTTCCGAAAATCACTTTAGCGTGCATAAATCGCTTAAAAATTTTGGTATACACACAAAATTCAATATAGAAAACCTTCATATAGACATAAATCACACGACCTAATTTCATGGTGATCGGTCCATAATTGGTCATAGCTCCCATATAACCCCCACTTCCGAAAATCACTCAAAAATATAAATTATTGATATTTTAAAAAAAAAATGTTTTTGCTCTTTTACTTAGTGTAGGGTATTATATGGTCGGGCTTGACCGACCATACTTTCTTACTTGTTTTTATTTTGAGACATTCTGGAATAAAGAAAAAAATATTTTTTGTAAATTTTAGTTTTAATTTTGCTTTTGAATTGTGTGACAATATCCTGTGCACAATATTCTGGCTGACCGTGTAAATTTGTGCGCAAAGAAGAGCTAGCAATTTTTAAGATATTGATAATGAACATAAATTATTGAAATTTTAATGATTTGCTCATATTCAGTGTAGGGTTATTATATTTTAGCTCGGACACATTTTGCAATACCTTTTAAAAACTATTTATAATTAAGTAGTTGGGAAGTTTTACCTCACACCCTTTATAGTATAGACCTTACCCCATCCGAATACTATTTGTTACGATCGATGCAGAACGCATTCTTTGGGATATGCTTCACTCTGCCAAATTCATTCTTGGCTTGGAATCCATATGTTGTCAGAAAGATGGGAAAAAGCTAACAATGGCCAATACTTTGAAGCAATATTTATTGGCAATATTCCAAGGCTGATTTGTTTTGACATAGTAGTTTCGGTGGAGCTTGGTGAGAAATCCAGGTATCTTGGTATGCCTTATTGAGCTCCTGTGATACCATTAGCTAGCAGACTGGTCTCTTCCGGTGTAAATATCTGACTGGATAAGGCAGTAGGCTCACTACAACCCGTTACCATCACTGTGGGTTTAGGGTCCCCAAAGATTATGAAAGCCTGAACCGGATACGAAATTTATGTGTTTCGGACGAACCTATGGATTTTTTCAATGTTGGGAACATGAAATTGACAACCGTCTGACAACCGCCCAAAGAAGATGCAGACTAGCATCTCACACTGATTGGAGGGTAGTTGTTAGTTTCGCGTTGATTGTATGTCCTTCTGAAACAACAACATCTAAACATAGCAAACATCTAAATGGATCATAAAATGGCGCATATGGGAACTTAAAATGAACTTTATAGGCAAGTATTTTTTTCTTAATTCCTTCTCCAATTTTTCAATATAGTTCTTGTGATAGTTTGCTGAAATCTTATAATAAATATATTTTCTCATTTCCACAAAATAAAGTTTATTTTACATAATTGTACGTTTGAAGTCCTAAAATGAGTACTACATATTTTGAAGATACCATTTCATTTCGTTTTGAATTTCAACATATAAAAACGTTGATGACCTTTATAACTTTGTGTGCAAATATTTTTTTCTCAACCTGATTTTTTATTCTAATTCCTTGTTTACTTTGTTGGGAAAAAGAAATTTATTTTGAATAAAATTTTAAATTATTAACAAAGAACTATTTAAATAAAATTATTGTTAGAAATCAGTAATAAAGCAAAAAATTTCCTTTAATACAGTTTCCTTGCTTTTTTATATTTATTTAAGATTTCTCTTAAATACATAGAATATTTAATATTTTAAACAACCACACTGTCAATTAGAATCACCCTAATAATTGTAGGTTGTATTCCTTTGAGAACATACTATAATTAAATAATTAAAGTTTGCGTGTTTGAAAATCTCAACACATGTGCTAAAAAAAAAATTATAATTAATGAATTTTAACACTTAATTGCACCTTTCAATAGAGTTGCGTGCTGTGGGAATAATGTGTGAATATCTGAACAACATTCATGGTATAAATAAGCTCTTCAAAATATACTAAGTGTGCATTAGCTACTGCAGACTTAAGGATACGAAACTCACTAAAATAAATAAACACACAATATTGATTATTTATCATCGAATATCTATTTTGAGAAGAATTGTAGTTTCTCTAAAGTAAATGTAAGGAAAACTTTTTGAAATTTGATGCAATTTATGGAGCAATGCAGTTTGTAAAGAGCGTGCAAAACACAAGTGTTTTCTATTGAATGGTTCATTAGATTGCTAGTATGTTTAATGTTAATGTACTGGGTAATATATATTCAGTTAATATAAATTTAAACTAAAGAACATCAATTAGTTTTTGTTTTATCATATTATTTGCTAAAGAATTTTAAAGGGGTTTCAAGACAAAGAGAATTTTAAATTCGCTTTGGTTTGTTTTTTATCGTTGTACAAAATTCAAATTTTAGAAAAAAGTTTATAAAATCGCAAAATTTCTGTTGTACATAACTTTTTAAAAGCTTATTTATGTATGCTAATTTCAATACATTTTTCTAAGAAATCCATATCTTTTGAACCCAATGTAATGAACCAAAAAATTGTCCTTGATTTCTAAAGATTACTCTAAATCATTGGATGTATAATTTAAAAATGCGGGATTTTAAATAGGTGGCTTATTCTTATTAAACATTATAGTGTTAACAACAACAATTTTTTTTTGCGTAGAAAATGTGGAATTTTGTGCCAACAGAGCGTCATGTGTGGGAAGTTTAGCATTACTTGTTTAATTTGAAAGATCCCAGAGATCGGCTAGGCCAGCCAAACACTTTGAGGACCAATTTCTTGATAAATCAGCAGGATTCATTAAAAAGCAGGCAATTTGGGTAGCTACGAGAGATATTGAAAGAGGATTTTGCATTTCAGAAATGATGTTCGAACGCAATAAAAGAAAATCATTTTTGCACCGAATGATTAATAAAGATGAAAAATGTATTCATTATGAAAACACGAACTGTAAGAGATTGTACGTGAATTCCGGCCATCCAGCTGAATCGACACTAAAGCAAATATCCAAGGAGCTAAGGTGGTGCTCTATATATGGTGGGATGCTTCACTTCAGAACAGAGTTTTTGATACACCCTAGAGGAGAAAAACTTTGCTTCTGGCCAAACGCAGGCAATACAAAACAACTTTTCTGAGCGAAACCAGTGTATATATTTTCTTATATAATTTTGACGTTAATTTTTACTTCCACTCAGCATATAATTTCACCGTAAATCGCGAAAAAAAAAGCTATAGAAATACACTAAAATATTATGATTATAAGAACGTATGATTAATATGAGATTATTATAATTAATAACTCATATTTATCATACGCATCACAATGAGAGAGAATCAAAATATTTTGAAAAAAGAGAAGTATTCAAATTTATTTTTCTTTCCCGCAGGTGTTTAAACACTTGCGAATTTTTTGTGGTTTGACTAAAATCAAACATTTTAGTGCTCTTGATTAGGCCTATAAAAACAAATTTGGGTGATTTTTTAGGATTTTATTATTTATTGTTTCAATAAAAGAAACAAATTCAATGAAATCGTCCATAGATTGTGAAGAAAAACGTGGTATTGTGAAATTTTCAATAACTATTTCTTCATTGTGATCAAATTCTATTTTATATAGTTTTTTGCTTCTCCTGCACAGTGGGGCAGAATCGAAATTTTTTGGAAATAAATCTGGCATTTCTAAACGGCTAGTCCGATCGGGACAACTTTCTTTAAGAACATATAACCATTTTACGTTTTTCTATAAATTTTCTTTACGCAGAACATTTTGATATAAAAAACATTTCCTATTTTTCGAACATGTCGGCCCTTCGGAATTTGACCTATTTTTTTATCAAAAATTCAAATTTTGGCCATATGTTCTAAAATCTCAAAGCTGGCATCAGAAAACAAAAAAAAGCTTTGGAAACATTAATGTGTTCCCTATTCATCGCCAAAGTATTTTCCCAGCCCCGAAGGAAATGTGGACCCTATAGGCAAAATTGTAAAAAAATAACATTTTTGGGATTTTTGCTCCAATTTTTAGAAATTGCGGGATTGCCTATGACCTTTTGAAACGTTTTTTTACACCTTTTTATTTAGAATAACAAACTTAAAAAACGTTGAAAATATCATTGAAAAATATCGGAAAAAATATGGATCAAATTGTTCCTAATATTTGCAATCCTATTAAAATTTTGATATAAATTTTAGTTTTAGAAACTCAATGAATATGTAATATGTAATAAAATCTTTATTTATTAACGAAACTCAATGAAATTTTCAGCGTTTTTTAAGTTTCTCAATCCCGCAATTCCTAAAAATTGGAGCGAAAATCTCAAAAATGGTATTTTTTACTATTTTGTCTATAGGGTCCACATTTCCTATGGGGCTGAAAAAATACTTTAGGGATAAATAGGGAATACATCAGGGTTTCAAAAACTGCTTTCCGTTTTCTGATACCAGCTTTGGGATTTTAGAACATGTGGCCCAAAGTTGAAATTTTGATAAAAAAAATAGGTCAATTTCCAAAGGGCGTAGGGCCGACATGTTCGAAAAATAGGACATGTTTTTTATACCAAAATGTTCTCCGTAAATAAAATTTATAGAAAAACATAAAATGGTTATATGTTCTTAAAGAAAGTTGTTTTTTAATAAAAAAAAAGTTATGTCACCTTTTTGTCCAAAAAAACCGAAAAAATATACTATTTTTTGAATTTTTAAATTGAAAATCTGTTATTTTTGGATTCGTAATTGATATGATTTGATGATTTTGTATGTTGTTGGTAATTTAGTTGTCTAACTAACAAAAAAATTCGAGTCCATTCGGTCCAAAAGTGCGCCCTATATTTTTTAAAAAGCGGACAAAAAATGGCAAAATTTTAAAATTTTAATTTTGAAATGCCTGTAACTAGGAATTTTCAAGATCTAGCCGAGCGCTTTCCAAAAATATAAAATTCTTTGAAATCGGATGGGAAACTTTGAGCCCTCATAGCGCCGCCCCTGGATTATTTATAGGTCCCATTTTAATAACTTAAACTCGAATACTCCTTGACTACACCCAAGTCAAATTTTATTCCGATCGGACCAGCCGTTTAGAAATGCCAGAATTATTTCAAACAAATTTCGATTCTGCCCCACTGTGGGGTGTAGGGGCGACATATTTGAAAAATTTTACATGTTTTTTATACCAAAATGTTCTCCGTAAAAATACCTTACAAAAAAACATAAAATTGTTATATGTTCTGAAAGAAAGTTTTATTTTAATTAAAAAAGAGTTAAGTCACCTTTTCGCCCAAAAACCAGCAAAAATGAACTACTTTTTGAATATTTAAATTGAAAATCGTTTATGTTTGAATCCATAATTGATATTGCTCTGAAATCTTTCCAAACTGTGCAATTTGGGAGAATCAAAATATCTTGGAAATAAGTTTGCCATTTCTAACTGGCTGTTCCGATTGGCATGAAATTTTACACAGGAGATTCAAATTTATTTTTCCTTCCCTCAGGGTGGGAATGATTAAACACGTGCGAATTTTTTGTGGTTTGTCTAAAATCATACATTTTAATGCCCTTGATTAGGCCTATAAAAACAAATTTTCGCGATTTTGTAGGATTTTATTATTTATTTTTTAAATAGAAGAAACAAATTCAATGAAATCGACCATAGATTGTGAAGAAAAATGTGTTATGGTGAAATTTTCAATAACTATTTCTTGTTTCATTGTAATCAATTTCTATTTTGTATCGTTTCTTGCTTCTCCTGTAAACTTATGAAAATTTATGTTACGTTATTTTGCATTTTAGGTGATAATATGTAGATTAGAGTTAATTTCAAAAATTTGATTTGCGGATATCATAATTTTTTTTTGGAAAATTTTCACTCCTTGTGGTGGTTCAACGCACCTAAAGACACGGATTTTGTGTTCATTTTTCTGTAGAGCAAATAAAATGAATATGTAATATGAAAAACATCTTTATTTTTTAACAAAAGTCAATGAAATTTTCATCGTTTTTTTAAGTTTAAATGTGTAAATACACTTGCAAAAGGTCAAAAAGGTAGAAATTGGATGAAAATTCCAAAAATGGTACAATTTCGCCCATATGGTCCAAATTTCCTTCAGGGCTGAGAAAATACTTTGGGGTAAATAGGGACCACATCAAGGTTTCCAGAGCTGCTTTCCGTTCATTCCAGCTTTAGGATTTTAGAACATGTGGTACAAGTTGAAATTTTGATATAAAAATAAGTCAAATAAGAAAAATGGGACATGTTTTTTATACCAAAATGTTTTCCGTAAAGATACCTTACAGAAAAACTTAAAACTTTGATATGTTCTTAAAGAATTTTTTTTTTAATAAAAAAGAGTTATGCCACCATTTCGTCTAAAAAACAGCAAAAATCTACAACTTTCTAAATTTTTATATTGAAAATCGTTGATTTTTGGATTCATAATAGATATTGATCTCAAATATTTTGTATATAATTGGTAATTTTGTTGTCTAACTAACAAATAAAACTTGAGTCTATTCGGTGGGAAACAAAAAAAAATCGGATGGGAAACAAAAAAATGGCAAGTGTTTAAAAATTGTACATGTCGAAGGCACCCTACTTTAGCACCAATACACAGTGGTTCCGCCCATACGACAAAAATAAAAAATATGTTGGTAATAAATTGGTGGTCTAGCGAAATAAATAGTTGATAATGTTGTCAAATTTTTCTATTTTAATTTTTTTTTTGATAATTTCTAACGGTAAATCAATTGAAATGTGAACATGCATAGATAAAAGTAGCTCGTTAAAAGAAACGCCAATACAAAGTAAAACTTCAATTGTTAAAGTATATATGAAAAAAGTGTCGAAATAAAATGATTTTAAATGGAAATTATAGTGGATGGTATGTGAAATATTTGTAAGAAATATCAAGTGTGTAAATTGTGTTTTGGCTTTTTAAAAATATAAATCTAAAAAAAAGTTATTTTTTAACATCATTTGCTAAACTACCTTAAATTGACTTAAAGTTTTAATTAGTTTCCCAACCGAATCCAATGACCAGATTAGTGGCTGAATGTTGGTACATGTGTATAGTTTATGATGATATATAATTTAGCTGCAGGCTTTTTGCAGTTTTTTAAATAATATTCAATATACTATGTCCGATAAAGTCCAATTTCTGGAGGACATTTGTATGAGGGCTATGTGAAATAATAGACCGATTTCAGCCATTTAGGATTTGTCCTTGTGCCGAACAAATTATATGTACCAAAATTTTATTGAAATATCTTCAAAATTGCGACCTGTACTTTGCGCACAAGGGTTACATGCAGTGTTGCCAGTTTAGCCTTTTTGAGGCTAAATTTAGCCTTTTTATTTACTCTTTAGCCTCGAAATTTTGGTCGTGGCTTTTTTCTAGCCTTTTCTTAATTTCAAAATAGCCTTTTTTGAAATTAAAAAAGGCTAAAAATTTCGAGACTAAAGAGTAAATAAAAAGGCTAAATTTATATTTGTGAACCATTTTAATTCATTACTGATTTTCATTTAGCTTTTCAACATACTCAAGAATTATGCAGTATTAAAAGAACAAATAACAATTCCCAATATCAAGTGGTTCAAAATGAAATAGAGTATTTTATATCTGAAAGCTTAAATGTCTAGCAAATTCTCTTTCAAGACAAAATTGTTATTACACATTATATTCATCATTATATAATGGACAAGAGCCCCACAAACTCTTGAAGGCTTGTGATACTCGATGGCGATCAATAGCCGTTAAACGTCTTGTGGATCTATGCTTCGAGTTAAAACCCATTTTGTTTTAATTTCGTCAAACCAGCAATTCTAAAAAGCCAAACTTTTAAGTAATTAATACACTGATTATAATTTGGCGTACCTTTTTTTAAAACCAGTATTGCACAAAGTACAAAAAGTAAATAAATCATTTGCTGTTTTCTGATTTAAAATTCAAGGAATTTGATCCATTATCGTCGCCAATTGAAAATTGTTTAATGTTTTCGACACATTTTTCATACTAGTTTGATGAATGAGAGATAAAGTAAAGAACGTTTTAATTAGTGAAGATTATGACAAAAATAATACGACAAATTAAACTAATTGAGCAATTGCGACAAAGATTACCATATGAAAACTCTACGCAAAATCAATTTTTTTTCCCGTTGATTATAAAGTAGTAAAACCAAAAAAATATATTATGTCATATTGATAGTGAAAAATTAAAGTGCTAATAAAATTACGAAGCTTAAGACTCAGGGGCAGAATATATTAAACTACAAATGGACAAATATAGAACCAACAATGTCCATTTTCTGACATGGTTAATCTAGTATTTAACTTTTTAGTACTTCCTTTAAGTAAAGCAGATGAATTTTATGAACATATTTTCTAATTTTTTATTTAAAAATAAATATAAACCAAAATTCTTAATTTATAATATTTTAGCTTTTTTTTGGCTTTTTTTCTAAAGCAGTTTAGATTTTTCTGGCCTTTTTTTGAAGCCAATATAGCTTCTTTTTTCGCCAGCTCCTGGCAACACTGGTTACATGGACAGCTAGCCAGCCAGACGGTCGGACGGACGGACAGACGGACATCGTTTAATCGACTCAAAAAGTGATTCTGAGTCGATCGGTATACTTTAAGGTGGGTGCTGGGACAATATTTTTGACCGTTACAAGCATCTACACGAACCCAATTAATCCTCCCCACTATTGTGGTGCAGGGTATAAAAATGGGCGGTAGGTGTATGCGACCATGCCCATTTTCCCAGAATATCGTTTTAATGTCACCATAAATATATTGTGTAATTTTTAAGACTAAATATTTATTCTTACTATTTTTGTCACTCTCTTCCATACAAGTGCAACCACTGTGCAATAGCGCCGCCACCGCAGCATTTGTAGGGTTTATTTTAATAACTTAAACTCGAATACACCTTTTCTACGTTAAAGTCAAATTTTATCGCGATTTATTTCCAAAAAATTTTGATTTTGCCGCAAAATGCACAAAATATGAGACCAGACCTGAAACCGTAATATTCATCATAACAACGCTCGGCCACATTTAGCAATACCTGTTAAAACTATTTAGACTGAAGTGGTTGGGAAGTTTTGCTTCATCCGCTTTATAGTACAGACCGTGGACCGTCCGATCGCTATTTGTTCCGATCGATGCAGAATGCTCTCTCTGGGATACGCTTCAGATGAGAAAACATCATTAGCAATGTTAATATCAAACCAAAACTTTGCGCAGATTAGTTGTGTTCATAAATCATACTATTGGTTTTTGTAACGATCACGCCTTATGAAATGAAGTGCATCACAGAGAGAGCGTTCCGCATCAATCGAAACAAAAAGTAGACGGACAAGGAAAATTCTGGACTACAAGGCGGGTGAGGCAAAACTTCCCAACGCCGCCTATTCTGGGCTTTTTTCGGAAAATGCCAGCTTCATACGAATCGGTTGCCTTCGGTACAAATTCCAAGTGATGATCTGGTCAGATTTCAGCAGCTCAAAATAGATAGGACGCTTTTTGTCCCACCAAATACAAAGCATTATCATAGCGCCATGGTTATTTGGCTTTAGATTCGATTCGGCTGGTTGGCCGGGTTTCACATATGATCTCTTACTCTTCGGGTTATCGTAATGGATCCATTTTTGAATGAATCGGTGCAAAACTCAAATTAAAGAAGTAAACCAGAACTTCTCGCATATGACAATTTATTGGCACAAAATTCGAAATATTCGAAGCAACCGTAAATGATATTTGGAAACTTTATTCATAAGATTTCTTTTAAAAAGAAAATTAGTCCGAAATTGGGAAAAGACTTTTTGCTTGATAAACTTATTTTCTTAATTTTTAGACATACTGAAAATAACTATATTGATAAACAGAGAATATTTCAGCCCTCTCTTATATCTATAATACAATAAATATTATGCTGAATATTTATTGCTGCAAAATTCCAAAGATATTTTCTAAAAAATTTTAAGCCAATTCCCTTTTGCAACCAATTATTTTATTCTTTGATCGTAAATTTATTAACATTCCAATAGAGAGGCCCGGAAACAAATATTAAAAATCATATTTCAATAAATTCCCTTAATACTTTTGCCTTTTAATTTTTATAATTCCCTTAACATTCTGCTTCATTACCAGCAATACAATGCCACATGCAGAACATACATACTTTTATACTAAATATGTATGTATTCTTACTTAAACTTATATATAAATGTCAGTTTGCCGAATAGTGGCTGACCTCAATCTAAAAACCTCAAAAATAAAAGTTTAAATCTAAGATGTAGAAAAAAAACCGTTTTATCTTTAACCATAAACTTTAAAAGGAAAAAAAAGAGAAATATAGAAAAATAATATAAAATGTTAAGTTTACATAAAATATACAAAATTCCCAGTAGATTGGACTAGTTTTTCTTTTAACTTGCAGCTCAACTGTGGAAATGTTTTGGGTTTAATAGAAAAAATATCCTATATAAATATATAGTATGTATTTGTATTTGGCTTTGTAAATTTAGCAAAAGTTTTGGTTTAAAGCCACAAATAAATTAAATAACAGATTTTCTACCATGAACCATGAAATATGTAAACTTAAGGAAGTGAAAGTATCAATATTTATAATTAGACTAGCTTGACCCGTTGAGGTTCGCTACCCCCGGCGTAGTAAAATAAAAAATCAAAAAAATAAAAGAAAGCTAAAAGACTCTCGAAATTACAATTTTCTTTGTAATGTAGGTCCTACAGCATCTGTTCCGATTTCGCCCATTTTTTTCTAAACTTCGTACAGTGGTACTAATCTTAGAGACTTTCTCAATTATTGTTCTACAAATATTTGAAAATAACTAATACAATCCAGAACATTTTCACCCAACTCTGTAACTGTGGTATCGAAATAAATCCCTCAAAATTTTAGGAACTTTCTCAAATACAGATCATCTCATATTCGGTAATATGTCCAGTTCCATGTCCACTATTAATAAGCCGCCCGTTTTCAGACACATTACGCAAAATTATAACAAGTAAAGGTAGGGTCACATATGGCAAATATTTACTTAAAAAAGCGTTACCACTTTTTTTACCACAAATTTGTTCGACGAGTTTACTCTTACAAGAGTTTTGTAAAATGAAACAGCATCAAATAAAATAAAATTATTTATTTTGTTATGTATCATTCTAAGTAAAATACGTTTTTGAAATAAATAAAAGATTTACGTCTTTTTCGTCAAATATTTGCCATGTGTGACCCTACCTTAAGAGAGCTATATTGGACTGTGCCGAATCTTATAAACCCTTCACCAAATTATACTTCAAAATAAAAATTGAAAATATACATTATTTGGAAAAAACTATTTTTAGAATTGTTTTTTAAATTTTGAAACTTCTTTTTGGTTTTTAATATATAGCTTTTGGTTAAAAAAAAATGCAGGTTAAAAAATATTTTTTCCGATTTTGTAGGTCTTATATACATCGCTGTAAAGGTCTTTGATATATCTGTCATTAGATATCCATATCGTCTATATTAATAACTTAGTAATCCAGATATAGGTAAAAAATCGAGGTTGTCCATTTGTAGACCGATGTTCTCGATTTTTAATTGCAACCGAGCAAGAAGAATTCCGGAGATATTGATGTATGAAACGTGTATGTAACTTATATGGAAGCCGGCAAGTTGATTTCAACGGCCGAACATGATTTAGTCGGAATGACAAACTTATACAAGGTGGCGCAAAAGTAAACTTCTGATGTTTTTCGGCTGTAATTAAAAAAACATGAAAAACTTTGATTCTTCTTGTGGATTATTTGTATCTGGTCTTTTAATTTTTTCCATTTTCCTTCACTTTGGCCAAAACTTCCGGCGATAGGTGACTTTGAGCGGGTGCAATGGCTCTTCGCGGGTTACACGCGGATTTTCAGTGCCCCAGAAGCGTAAATTTAGCTTATTTATGTACCCGCTAAGATGGAAATGGGCCTCATCACATTTTTGATGAAAAATCATCTTCCTCTTGGTGGTGATTAAGGATGGCTTGAGCGTATGTTAGACCGATTGGCGGTCAGCAGCTAACAGCTGATGCACCGTCTGGACTTTGTACGGAAACATCTTCAAATCTTGTACCAAAATTCGCTGTAAAGACCTTCGACTGATACCCATTTGCGTGACACGTCGTCTGGTCGATGTCGACGGCGGTTCCATGACATCCTCGGCTACAGCAGCAATATTCTCTGCAGAACGGCTACTCCGGGGTCTGCCACGCCTGGCAGCATCTCGTGTTGTGCCAGTCTCTTCGAGGCGAGCGGCTAAACGTCGCAGTGTTTCACCAGTAGGCGTTGGACGGCCAGAAAATCTGCGACGAAATTCCGACCGATTATTGGTCAAATATATAGTCAGCAATATTCCACGTTCTGGAGCAGTGTAGCGTAACATTGTTTATTAACGAGTATTTCGCATGTGTTTACTACACAAATGTCAAAACAGAACTGACATTAGGGGCCAATCGCAAAATTTATAGCATTTTCTGATAGGAGGATTACTTTTGCACCACCTTGTATATACCTTGCCCATAACCCTGCCAATTTTAGCTAAACTCCGTACAGTGATGAGAAATTAATTCATACTAAGTTTAAATACTTTAACGGTTACAGTTCTCCAAATATACGAAATTAATTATTTACTTTCAAATGGTCGAATTCCATTCATTTTCAGACAATTTATGTAAAATGATAATTCGGACAAAGTTTGATGAATATTGTAATTATACCCTTCACCATGACTGACAAGGGTATAAATAAGTTTGTCATTCCGTTTGTAATTTCTACATTTGCGACACAACAAAGTATATATATTCTGGATCGTTATAGATAGCGGAGTCGATATAGCCATGTCCGACTGTGTGTTGAAATCAACTTTCTGAAGCCCTCAAATAACCTACATACACGATTCATACGATTCATCAATATTTCCTCGGTTGCTATTTAAAATAGAGAATATCGGTCCACAAATGGCTGAGATATAAGGAAAAAACCAGGACAACCTCGATTAATATAGACAATATGGATATCTAATGATAGATTTTCAAAGACCTTTGCAACGACATATATAAGACCATAGTTGGGTCAAAATCGTCAAAATATTTTTTAACCCGATTTTTATTTTTTCACCAAATTTTTTTTTTTTTTTTTAATTTAAAATAAAAAAATTAAAAAACAATTTCGAAAAATCCACTAGAAAAAATTTTTAAATTTATTTACCTAAAAATATTTCAAATTTTTATTTTAAAGTACAATTTGGTGAAGGTATATAAAATTCGGCACATGCGAATATAGTTCACTTTCTTGTTATGGTTCTGGAGTTGTTTAGAAATAACTATTTAGTTTGTTTGGTAGATGACTCATCCCCTGAACTATTTACATTGTTTGATATATGCCATGCCCACTAATACAATCCAGCCCATTTTCATTCAAACTTTTGCAATTATAGTTCTTCAGATATTGGAAATAAACAATTTACATTGCATGGAGATGCCACGCCCACTAATACCGCCCATGTAAAATGCTAACGGTGCTTTTCGGACAAAGTTTGACTTCCACAAGTATCACTTCCACAATTATAGCTCTCTAGATATTTGAAAACAATTATTTATTTTGTATGGGTGCTGTCCACTCCCTGTTACGATCCGTCCTGCTTTCGGTTAAACTTCATTCCCTTAAAGTTTGAATATTGTCACAATTATTGTTCTGCTGATATTCTATAATAACTATTTACTTTATATGGGGGATGCCACGCCCATTTATACAATCCGGCCCATTTTAAGCAAGCAGTGCACAATGGTACCGAAATTTTCCGACTTTCACAATGATACATCACCGGATATTCCATAATAACTATTAACTTTGTATGGGAAGTGCCACGCCCACTTAAAATTTCAAAATAAAAAATAGTTTATTGATCGTTTCAAATATATAGGAATAATATACGGTAAAAATTTAGCCTCCTATAAGGTACAAACAAATAAACAAACAAACATAAATATGGATAAACACAAAATTTTTCCCGGTTTTTCCTCCTTGAAAAGGTACTTTCTAAATACATATTTTTGTAACTATAGTGAGCTAAATTAAAAATGTTTTCCTTTTATACAAATATTCAATGTTGAAAAGCGAAAGGTACCTATTTTTTGTTAGACCATGCCCGAATATACTTTCTTGCTATTCACATTTGTTTTTTGCCTCCATTTTGTATACATTTGTTAATGATAAATGAACTCAATACTCAATTTTCATTAGAAACATTATTTAAAATGTATTATGTATGCCCTGTTATTATATTTCTAGTTTTTTGTTTTCTGTTTTAAGTCTATTAATTATGAAACGTATGTGTCCAAATATAGTACATAGATGTATTTTTGCTCAGTACAGCATTTGTCATTTAATATTCGAATTTAGTCTGTAATAAAGCTACAAAAACAAAATTATTTAATTAGAATATAAACCCAACAGTTAAGCAAGTAGTCAATGTATCACTTATAGATGGTTAACTCCAATTGATATATTTTGGGTCATTTGACACGTCTGTGGTCTATGTATTACAGAGAGAACACAATTGGTTACTTTGTATATCCCAGGTGATGCAGCGTGAAGTCAATTGTCACTTAAGTGTCTCTAAGTAATCTAGGAAGTAGTCTCTTTAAACGTTTATTTTGACTTTAAGCTAAATGTGTTGATATAATTCTTATACTGTTTATTTTCATTTAACTTAAGTATATTGACATTCCATGTAACCTAGCGTGAAGTCAGTTGTCACTTTAGTGTCTCTAAGTAAGCTAGGTACGGTTCACTTTAAACATTCATTTTGTGCTGCACTTTAAGAAGTAGTCATTTTACCCACCAGATGTAATTTATTAGAGAGTTGTCTAAGGATGTTTTGTTTACAAGCAATCGGTAATTGGACAGTCTATGATAAATCTTTTTAACAAACTAATTGACGACAAATACCACCCGTATATATTGAAATAACTAGTTATAACTCTAACTTACAAGTATGTGAATCCAGTGCGTTGACTACTTCGAACCAGCTATTAGACAGTCTATTTTTAGGGTCAATTGGCCCCCCAGCCTAAGACACGCACATGTCAAAATAACTACTCAAGTAGGTATTTATGTAACTAGTTGTCACTCTAAATAATAGTTAAATCACTAATTCGGGAAAGTCTACCAGAACTGCTGGGAAATTAAATAATTGCATGTGCAGATGTAAGTTAAAATAATTCCATTCATTTGCTTCTAAATTTAATAATATTTTGTATTATTAAAATTATAAAAACTTTTACCTGCTAAATCACAAATACAAAAAAAATATATATATAGTCAATGGTAACAGATTATTATCTCTAGAGCATTTTATTTTATGAATAAATATTTTTGTATTTTATAAATATCTAATGCATGTGTAGCTCAGCAGAAAAAAAACAAATGCTGTTCTAATGGTTATTACATACATATGGATATAAAAATATATGTAAATGGAAGTTTTTTTAGATTTAAATATATACATTAGACCAGCTCTTAGAAAATGGATTTGCTGGCGTTTTTTTTTCTGGAACCTTTGCGTACTTTATATTAAAGCCATGCAATTTTAAAGCGATCAAATAACAAGTAAGAAAGTATGGTCGGTCAAGCCCGACCATATAATACCCTACACTAAGAAAAAGAGTAAAAACATTTTTCTTTTAAAATTTCAATAATTTGTACTTTTGAGTGATTTTCGGAAGTGGGCCTTATATGGGGGCTATGACCAATTATGGACCGATCACCATGAAATTAGGTTGTGTGATTTGTGAAAGTTTACTATGTTGAATTTTGTGAGTATACCAACATTTTTAAGCGATTTATACACGTTAAAGTGATTTTCGGAAGCGGGTCTATATGGGAGCTATGACTAATTATGGACCGATCGTAACAAAATTTGGTGACATGAATTTTGTATATATAAAACTTATTTGGAGCGCAATTTGTGGAGATACATTTATAAATTAAACATTTATGACCGATAAAGTCCAATTTCGGAAGGACATTTGTATGGGGGCTAGGTGAAATAATGAACCGATTTCAGCCAATTTCAATAGCAAAATAATCGACTCAGAAAGTGATTCTAAGTCGATCGGTATACTTTAAGGTGGGTGTTAGACTAATATTTTTGGGCGTTACAAACATCTGCACAAACGCATAATACCCTCCCCACTATGGTGGTGCAGGGTATAAAAAGGTGCAAAGGAAAATAATTTATATGTATTTTCGTACGTACTTTTGGACTTAAAATGCATTTATTTCATTGCCACTGATATTTTGTGTCTTTTAAAAATCAATGTTCAGCATTTTATAGAAAATAAAGAAAATTATAATCGGGTACCTTTGTAAAGCCCGATACATGTGTAGGTACCCCCAACAGTACCGATGTATAAATTAATTAAACCATCTTTCAAAAATCCATTCCTGATAGATGTGTATGGTCTCGTAGAAAAGATAACCAGTTCTGGACAAACGAATTATTTTTTTACAGTGTTGGAAATTTTGATTTTATTATATTATTCTGTTTGTTGAGCTTATCTAATAACCGAATTTTATACAAAATTATTTTTATTTTTTATATTCAGTATTTTGTGTTTTTTACTTTATTTTTTTTCATTTTATGGGACCTTATGGGATCAATATAATGAATGTCGTTTTTTTCATTTTTTTTTACATATATACGAGGATGGGTCAAAAAGTACGTTACTAAAAAATTATTTTATGTTCACCGTACTCTACTATGAGCTCTATGCCACTTTCATTCTCCGATCGGCCAACACCTTATCGTGATTTTCCGTGCTTGTACGAGCACAACGAAATTCAACAAACCACATTTTTACCATTGAAATTGATGGTGATGTGGAGTTCCCGCAGTATTTATCAAGCTTAGCCTCTATTATAACCTACACCTTCGTAAGAAGGGTATATATAAGTTTATCATTCCGTTTGTAATTTCCACAATATAATTTTCCGATCCTATAAAGTATATATATTCTGGATCCTTATAGATAGCGGAGTCGATTAAGACATGTCCTTCTGTCTGTCCGTCTGTCTGTCTGTTGAAATCAATTTTCGAAGACCCCAGATATCTTCGGGATCCAAATCTTCAATAATTCTGTCAGACATGCTTTCGAGAAGTTTCCTATTTAAAATCAGCAAAAACGGTCCACAAATGACTGAGATATGAGGAAAAAACCAGGACAACCTTGATTTTTGACCTATATCTGGATTACTAAGTCATTAATATAGACAATATGGATATCTAATGATAGATATTTCAAAGACCTTTGCAACGACGTATATAAGTAAGTTGGACCTACAATGGGTCAAAATCGGAAAAAAATTATTTAACCCGAATTGTTTTTTCATAAAAAAAAAATAAAAAACGAAAAAAAAAATTTTTAAATTTTTAAAAAAAAAAATAAATACAGTGGAGTCGGGTTAGAGTGAACACTTGATAATATGAACTACTGGATAGTATGAACACACAAATTTTTACATTGGAGACTCTAAAGCAGCGAAATGCAATGAGCTCTCAAATGAGCTCTCTTGTTTTTATTTTCACATGTACGCAAGCACACACATTGCACAGTGGTTTCCCTTATATGAACAAGCGGTCAATAATCAATATCTCCAAAACTAAAAAAGCTAGGGTCTTCAAAATTTGTCACCTCATAGCATGCCCGAAGAACTTAATGTTTGCAAATTTTTAAGAAAAAATATTAACAACTGTAACCACAGTAGCCTTTTGATTTTTCAAGGGTTAATTGGCTTTTAGATTTGTTTTATGAATTTTTTAAATAAAATATTTCAGTATGAAAATTCGTTTGTTTTAAACAATTGAAGTAAATTCTTATTCCATTTTAATTCATTTGAATTATACACTGAAAAAAATAAATTAAAAAGTTATACAAAGTTATATAATGCAATATGAGGTATTACTAAGTAATATAAGGTAGTAAGGTAAAATAAGACATTAATATATCAAATATTAATCAAATTTAAAACTCCTTGACTTAAACTACTTGTTTTCTTTGTTGGTAAGTTTGTCCTCCAGAAATAAATGGATCTGAACTTAAAAAAGGCTATTTAAAAGTTCTGCATTTGTAGCATTGTACGAAATTTTTCGGGTATGTTGCAATCTAAACTGTTTTATATGCTTATTTTTCGCTTCCGCTGCTTCCTCCGATAATTCACCTATTGACACTACTACATGCTTGCTTACCTCAGCTCCATGGATCAGATTTTTATATACCGATGCAAAAATAAGACGGTGCACAGAGGGATTTTGGTGTCAATTTTTCAAACACTTTTTTTTTTTAATACATTTATTATAATATTGTTCCTGCCTTTAATGTCTAGGCCTTACAATAAGTAATTAAATCTTATAAATAAACAATTATTGTTCTCTCAGAGGAGAATCATATTTGGTATATTAGATGAGTGGTAAATCAGCTCTACGTAGCCTTGATCCGTCTTGCGTTAATGTAAGTAGCCTTGCGAGCGGGTTCGGATGATGATGTAATTTTGACAAATAAGCTTCACGAGTTTTTCTAAATTCGCCCTTGACCAAAGGTACATCTAAGTCTCTGTGGATGTTTTCATTTCTTATGTACCATGGAGCTCCCGTCATGGTTCTAAGAATTTTGGATTGTGCCCTCTGTATGAGATCTATATTGGTATTACTTGCTGTTCCCCATAATTGGATTCCGTATGTCCAAATTGGTTTTAAGACCGTCTTATACAGGTTGACTTTGCAGTTAAGGCTCAATTTCGATTGATGGTGGATTAGCCAGTGTAAATTAGAAGCTTTTTCAAACACTTAATTTCAACAATCAAATGATGCAATTTTGTAGAGAAATGTTTATAGATGAAATGTACACTTATAGTTAAGAAAAAATTTATTTTATTTTTAGAAAATTGAAAAAAGTCCATGCAAGGGTGTTAAGCAAAAATTTACTTATATTTTCACGCAATTCAGTGGTATAATTTTCCTAATAATACCATTACCTTTAACATATTTGAAAAATATAACATTTCAAGATCAATAAAAAAAAATTATGGGGAAACCATAAACAGTTAAGAAGATATGCCCAAATCTATAAGACTCTAATTATTATTGTATTTTTGATTTTCCATGGAGAAAAAAATGTAGCCCCACTTTCCCCCAAGCTCTTTTTTTAATAAAATGAAAGGTGGGAGTGTCTTGTTTCGATTAAAAAATGAATAGTTTTCGGAACAGGATGAAAACTTAACATTTTTTGTCGAATAATAAACGAAATATCCAAAAAATTCTTATCTATGTATGGGTTTCGTGTAAATGTATGTACCAAATTTCTAGACTTTTGCTTGGATATAAACAATTTTATGCGAAAAAATCAATTTGGATTGTATGGGCAGTGGGCGTGGACTTTTTTGATAAAATTTAATTTTTTTTTTTTAATTTATTCCATATAATTCTCGGTGCCAAATTTCAATGGTCTATAATTTTTGCTCAAAAATGTATTGCATTTGGATTGCATGGGCGGTATGCGTTGGGCATGGCCGGTTTTAATAAAACTTAGCATACGTTCTTCTTTTGTTTCAGAAAATATATGTACCAAATTTCTAGACTTTTACTTGAATAGGAAAAATTTTATGCGAACAAATCTATTTGGATTGTATGGGCAGTGGGCGTTGGGCGTGGTTGATTTTGATAAAATTTTATTTGTTTCTTAGTTTGGTCCATATAATTATCTGTGCCAAATGTCAGCGCTCTACAACCAATCCTTACAATTTTTACAAAAAAATGTATGAAGCCATCCCTCTGTGGGGCGGGTTAGTATATTACACATTACACGCCCATCCGAAAATTTCCGCAACTAACTTCAGCACTTTTATTATCTTAAGAATCAGATTAATACAATGAAAAAGAAACCTATGGGGGAATCTTGGGGGAACACAACTAAAACTTTAAGTAAACATAATGAAGTTTTACAAAAAAGTAACAAACATATAGGTTAACTAATACATTAAGTTTACAAGAATTACAACACAATTTAGTTTTTATTATTTTCTAAAGATAAAATAAATACCTTTAACTTCAAAATCCATTGAAAATCATTTAATTTTGTAGACTACAGCAATTGCAAGACCGAATTGAAGTGCACTTTTGCTTTGAATTATTTTTCCAGCGTTCAGCTGCGCTTTGCAAATGAATATTTGCTCATGCTTTTAATTTTATTTTTAAAAAGTCCCGTTAGATTTCCAGTAAAAACCGGTTTGCCATTAAAAGGATTGGATATTTAAGAGAAAATTTTTTTGCATTTTGTCTAAATATTTTGTGATCGTTTTATTTATTTTTGGCCTATGGGAGGAACCACTGTGCATTGTATAAAAACAGTCAGTCTCGCATGAGCATTGATAGAAGCAGGTTGTGTTACGCTTTTATGCTTGTTTATTTCATTATTTCAGCTATTTGTTTCTGTTTTTGCCAGAGAATAATTCTCAACTCATACAACTACAATATCTAAAAACTGTAGTGGTGTGAGTTTGCATTTCGCTGCTCTAAAGAGTGAACATCGCCTACCTCTATAGAGTGAACTTATTTTTTTTTTTGCAAAAAAAATTAAAATGAAACGTTTTTATTTGTTATTTTTTGTCTACATGCAGTTTTGACTCTCATTAGTATTTTTATACCACTTAAACTAAGCTTCTATATTTTTTTACACACATTTTTTATACAACACCGTTATTTCTGTTTTGGTTTTTCTGAGATTTTTGACTTTTTTTGAACCTACTATTTTTATTGCTATATAAACCCAAAAAATCTTTCTATAAAAGTTTAGCTAGAAATAATTAAAGATATGGACAACGGAGTCGGAGTTACAGGTCTAGCAAATAAATTTGGTGTAGCAAAGTTCATGGGGCATTAAAAAAATACAAAGTGGAATTCTATGCCACAATAAAAGTGCTATAAATAAAGAAAAACTTTGCGAAAAGCGGAATGTCCCAGCGTCGAAAAAATACTCCATAACTGACTTTTAAAGCAGCGATGTAAAAATTTGCCTGTCAGTGGAGAAATGCTTAAGGCAATATAAAAAAAATACACGAGCAGTTACACGATCAGGAGATTTCAATGCAAGCGCAGGCTGGCTTCAAGAGTACAAAACAGCAACTCAAGCTGTTCAAATTTTTGAAAAAGCCATTGACTGGGCTGAGAACAATACTAAGGATTATGAAAATATCTTAGTTTTACAAATTTCGTGATTTAGCAGTACAAAAAGCCAAAAGTACATGTACAAAACAAGCAACCATTAATGATTTATTTGTTCCTTTATAAAAATATAATAAAATGTACATTTTTGACATAAAATTTTATGATTTTTCATTATTTTTTCAGTCTCGATAAAGTGAATTTATTGGATAAAGTGAACAGGCCTTGCATTAATTAGTTCACTCTATCCCGAATCCACTGTATAAAAAATTTAAAAAAAAAAAATTTAAAGTAACAATTCGATAAACAATTCTTACTTGTTTGAGTTGTTGTTTTTTTCTGCAAAAATAATGCTTAATGATCGTAGGGAATTCACTTTTTCCAATTTCTCCTCAAGTCACGAGGTAGTCAGCTATCAATGGCTGTCAAACACAAACTAAATCAATGCGAATCAAGTCAAACATCTGATAACTTTTTTTTCGCTTTTTGGTTCTAACTATTGTCAAAGCTTGTTTTTATATTTAAATATCTACATATTCTAAGCTTATTAACAAAATATTTATTTTTTACATAAGTAAATAATTGAAGTGAATTATCTACTTTATGTTATGTTTAAATACTTATTTGTTTAATTTTTCATTTTGGTTTATTGACATTTGTTAGGACCAATTGTTGTTTTTGTAGAACTGACACCACCTTGTATGAATTCGCCTTGAACTAAATGAAGCAGCTTGTGAACATTTTGACAGGAGCCAAGCTGCCTCCTGTTGACAGGAGAAGTGTTAGTTAAGAGCCGGGAAATTCAAAAAATTGCTGAATTATTTACCTACCATAGTATATTTTGTTTACACAAATTATTTGTGCAATGGTCAGTGTAAGTGAAAGAGAAAGATTTATCAAATTTAAAGTATATTTCAAAAATAAATTTTCCATATACTCATAAATAATTTTAGAATTTATCAAAGGTTAATAAAACAAAATTTCGGTACAAAATTTAATTTGTATACACATTGATTTCATCTATATAAATAAAAATCAAATGTCGTTTGTTGGTAAATGCATCAGTTGAGAATATTTTTTTTAAATGTTAGGTCTTCATGCAAATAAACATTTACCACGCCCACTTTTTTCGATTTATCTAAAATCGGAAAACGGCTGCACCGATTTGGCAATTTATTATTTTAAATGGTCGTACTAATACAATATAAGTTTATACTGAAAGGAAAATTGCTACAGCGATATGTCTAATTTTTTTTAATGTTCGTAGCAATCCAATTAAGTTGACCATGCCCACTTTTTTTCGATATAACTAAAATCGCAGAACTCCTGGACCGTTTTGGATATTTTTTTTATAATGTTCGCAATAGTCCACATAAGTTTCTTGCATTAAGAAAAATTGTCCACGCCCACTAATACGACAACTATTAAATCTTCGCCTAATTTTATCCGTTGGATTGTTCCGTATACGCCACTTCTCTCCAAAACATTCTAAGTACATATCAACGTCGAATCTTGCAATTCCGTGAAATCCATCAAATACATCTGCGAATATATGACCAAAAGCAGTGACATGGCTGTGATTGGAGTTAGTGCGGAGAATTCCAACAATTTGGCGCATTTTTTTCATTTTCCATTCATGAAAGACATCCAACTGTTGTTCATTTAACCGTACATCAGGAAAATGGTCAAATAGTTTACTTTACTGAGGAGAATGTATTACAACGAGGTGATTGAGCGCCATCTACAACTTTGACCAGAGTTTTTGCTATACTTCGTAATTCCAATACATTATCCAGGTTCCAGGTTTCTTACATTTATTTTCCACCGACGAATTAGGTCGCATTTACACATTCTATCCAAGAAACGATGAGTGTTTCTATTTGCGTTTACTATTAGTCAACGTTCAATTGTGAGACACATATAGAGAAGCGTGTCAACGCTTGTTATTTTTAGAATATGACACTAGTTGGGAATACATATTCGGAGATGCTGTCAATTGCTCATCAAATACGAAAATTGTTTTCGATAATTATCACAAAATGCTGCCCATCTAAACCGACTGATTTGTCTAGCAAAGAACATCAAATCCAAATTTGCAACTGAGCGAGAAAATCTACGCTGCAAGATTTACGAAACAAACAAAGCTGGTCCACTTGACTGTGGACATGCGTGTCGAGCTGCTGAACGATCAATCCTGAAGCATTCAGTTTCCTGTCGCTTTCTGCCAGTTCACCGAATCAAAATCCGAACTCATCCTAAAGGTGTTTCCAAACGTTGCACAAAATATTGATGTTAACGAATTGATTTTTAAGATTCTAAGTGAAATTTCTAGCGAATTAATGACGTACAAATCGGTGGATTCCGATTCCAACTGAAAGTCGGATCGGTAATCATAATATTACGAAACATAAACCAACCACGTCTTTGTAATTGCACCCGACTTGCGGTAAAAAATATGATGAATGACGTCATCGAAGCAACAATACTTAAAGGAAATTACAAATGAGAAGATGTTTTTATAGCACCAATCTGAAAATTTCGTCTATCATGGAGCTTTGCAATGAACGAAATTATGATATCACAACAAAGCAATCGAAAAAAGCTTTTCTTTAATTTAATTGATTACCTGAACATCGATCTTTCAATCAAAATGTAATTATGGTTCATTGTACATATTTTCAAAACAAATGTAAATCAAACAAAAATGTTTTTAGATTACTGTTTGTTTCAATCGATTCAGAATGCTCTCTCTGGGATACTCTTCACTTTGGAACAGAGTATCTGATATTGGCTTGATTCGTTCATGGCCTCAAAAGATGAGCAGTTCTTTTGGCTCGGAATCCATATGTTGCCAGAAAGAAGGGAAAAGGTTATAGCCAACAATGACAAATACTTTGAATAAATTTGTGCGTACTAATGTTTCAAAATAAAAGTTAAGAATTTTAAAAAATTTCGCATTTTTTAGTCTTAAAGCTTAAATTTACACAATATCGAATACAATTTATGACTGATTTCATTAAATATTCACAATAAAAATTGCATGTAATGCTTCTTACAACTCAAAAACAATCGATTTTATATTTGAAAATTGTTGAATTTTCGTTTTTTTGCCGAAAAGCGGCTGTACACTTTTCTTCCTAAAAAAAAGTTTCTTAAGGTACTTACATATGTATAATTTTTTTTGATGTAAACAATTTTTTTATTGGAATTTTTAATTTAGACTAAGTGTTCTAAAATCTCAAAGCTGGGACTCCAACACGTCCAACAGTTTATATTTTATTATTTTACCACTATTGTGGGATATGGTAATTAACTTTTCATTATATTCGTTCAATCCCTTTTTACTAAATTAAATTAAATACTGTAAAACCATTTATTGACATAAGATGGGGATAGCCAACACAAATCATAGAATTTATGCTAATCAACCAAGTAGCTTTAAAAATAACTATGGTTAAAAACGGTTTGGTTTTGATTATTATTAGATTTTTTTTTTATTATTTAATCAATTTAATAGGTTTACAGTTTCTATGTAAGTTTTTTGTTAAAAAAAAGTCTAAATACAATAAATTTTCGCAAAGATTTTCTCTTATTACCAAAACTAGATCTAGTGTTTTTCTTACGTTGCTACATATAAGTAAAACCAACTTATTTTCTTGACCTAAAAACCACATTTTTCACAATACCTTGACACAGCAAAAAAATCTATAAATCGTAAATATTTTTAAATTGAACAACTTGTAGAATTTGTTAGAATTCTGTGTTTCTTTCAGCAATTCAACTCAATATTTCTTTTCCATTTACATAAGAGTACAATGGCATTTTTTTTCCCCGACATTGTTTTCTTTATGCCGGAAGTCTATACATTAAATATGATTTTAAACTCTAAGTTTTGCATTAGAAAAGAACTCGTAACATAAGTCGTCTTTTCTCTATTTGTTTACTATTCCTGTTGTTATTTTTCCCATACTTCTTCAAGTTCGGAATTGTGCACAAATAATAACAATTCAGTTTGAATCATATACGGAATATGTGTATTAGAGTGCTCCAGAAAAATTAAATTGCTAAATTTTGACAGCTAAAATTTAATTGGCTGAGGTCTTTTAGAGTTGATTTACAGTTGTCCAGCTTTGTAGGCGGAGTGGCGATCGCCAATATTTTAATATATTTTCTTTTTTATATATAAAAGACTATATACAATTTTTACATGATCTGAAAAGAGAACATAATACAAAAATGTATAAAGTAAAATTTAACTCACTTAAGCTGACATTGTCTCCCCCAGCCCTATCCAAACTTGCCCAATTTTGAAACAACATTTTAGGTTTGAGTAAAAAATTCTAAAAACGCAAAGCACCGATCATCAAAAACTCTTCATATTTGTATAGCCCCATACATTTATATACAGTGAGCCTCAAAAGTGAGTAAACGCCAGCGAATTTTTTGATTTTTGTAAGATCACGAAAATCGTTATAGTCCGACTTAAATCTTTTTTTCACAACCGAATCTATTATTCAACCCAATCTCCAACAAACCGAAACTATAAAATTTTAATCGATGGATATATTTTAGGATCTTTAAAAAAAATCAAATAATTTTTGGTGTATACTCACTTTTGTACATACAATACGTTTTTACTATCACACTGTAAAGTGGCATATTTTTGAATCTAATTGGGATATTGACTTGAAATTTTTTTGGGAACACCAAAAATTAACTTATGTAAACTGTCAAATTGTTCCTAATATTTGCAATCCTATTAAAATATTGATGTAAATTTTAGTTTTAGAAACTCAATGAATATGTAATAAAATCTTTATTTATTAACGGAACTCAATGAAATTTTTAACTTTCTAAAAACAAGGCATAAAAAACCTTGTCAAATGGTCAAAGGCAATCCCGCAAAAATTGGATCGAAAATCCCAAAAATGGTATTTTTACATTTTTGCCTATAGGGTCCACATTTCCCTAGGGGCTGGGAAAATATTTTGGCGATAAATAGGGAACTCATCAAGGTTTCCAAGGCTGCTTTTTGTTTTCTGATCCCAGCTTTGGTATTTTGGAACATGTGGCCCAAAGTTGAATTTTTTATAAAAAAAATAGGTCAAATTCCAAATGGCGTAGGGTCGACATGTTCTAAGAATACGACACGGTATTTATATCAGAAGTGTTCTCCGTAAAGATATCTTTCAGAAAAACATAAAAGTGTTATACGTTCTTAAAGAAAGTTTTTTTTTGAATTAAAAAAGAGGCACCTTTTCGCCCAAAAAACGGCAAAAATCAACTATTTTTGGAATATTTAAATTGAAAATCGTTTATTTTTGAATCCATAATTGATATTGCTCTGAAATCTTTTGTATGTTATTCGTAATTTAGTTGACTAATCACTAAAAATAAAAACGAGTCGATTCGTTGATCAAGTACGACCCATATTTTTAAAAAAACGGACCAAGGTATGGCAAAATTTTAAAATTTCAATTTTGAAATGCCTATAACTCGAAAAGTATAAGAGATAAATAGCTCACGAAAGCATGATTTTTAAAGACTATCCAAGCGCTTTCCAAAAAAATTGCACGTGTTTAACAATTTTACATATCGAAGGTACCCTACTTTGAGGCACGACAGCGCCGCCAATGGATCATTTGTATGGCCCATTTTATACTCCTTGGCTACGTCCGCACCAATTTTTATCCCGATCGGACCAGCCGTTTAGAAATGCCAGATTTATTTCCAAAATTTTTTGATTCTGCCCCACTGTGCAGAATCAAAAGATAGTAAAAAACTAAAAATTTTAAGGTACTAAGTGATATTTGTGAGCTATTAAGAGTTCCTAGATATGTTTAGATTGCATTGATATGTTCACAAGAGTTGTTTAGTTACAACTTTGCTAAATATTGTTAGTGACAAATTGGGAGTCGCTAAAAGTTATTCTAAAAAAAAGTGAAAAAAATTTTTTCTTCCTATATTTTTTCAAAAAAGTGCACGAAAAAGCTATTTTTTTGGGAACAAATGTTAACAAAATTTTTTTGGCGGACTCTTAGCTATATTATTGCCATATAAAGTTAAGGGCTGTCACCAAGTCTGAATTAGCTGTTGACCAAAAACTGATGACACCATTTTTTGAGGGCCCACAGATTTTCAGAATCTTTGGGGCCCATAAACAAAATTGGTCACCAAAATGGACAAACTGAGTATAGGGTTTTATTACCCTTTGATAGTAGTATCGAACCTATATTGTCATGATCGTGTGTTTTTCTAAAAGTCTTCATTTGTTGCATAGTGTTTTTTGGAAGATCCTGGTATCCTCGGTATCAACAATTTTCAAATTTGTTTCCATTTAAAATATAAAATGTAAAGTTGGCTTTACAAAGAGCGTAAATACCTAATACATCTTCTTAGAAATTTTTTAGATTCAAATGAATATAACTTTGTAGTCGGTTACGATTTTTAAACAATTCTGTGAAGTTCTGTGATATTAGTATTAAGTTTGACTTATAGTATATGTTTGTGTTGTAATGATTATTTATTTATTTATTAATTCTGTGTCGTGAAGTCCAGTTTTTTAAATAATAAGTTAATTGACAATGTAAACAATAGAATTTCAATTCAACAATAAAAGAAAACCCCTGAAGAAGTTTGAAACAAACAAACGAAACGTTGGGTAAATAATAATAAAAATGAAAATACTTTGATTTTTATTTACACATTTGGTAACAAATGATTGACCATAAATAGCCCGTAAGATTGGAATCTTAAAAACTAAAATTGTCAACATCATTGGTCATAAATAGAAAACTAGAAAATTCTTCTTTTGTTTGACATATTTTGATACCGATAACATTGAAATCCATGAATCTAGCAAGGTGAAATTTTAAATATATAAATCGGGAGAACTATATGAATGACTTTATATAAAAATGGTGTCGATTGTGCTGGTTAGCCGGGCTTCATATACGATCTCTAATGCTTCGAGTTATAGCAACAGGTCCATTTTTTTATCGCTTGTAATGATTCGGTGTAAAAACTATTTCTTTTATAGCGCTTAATCAGCATTTTAGACATACAAAATCGTCTTTCACGGTCTCTCAGCTTCAATTCGTATGGTACCGCATTTCCGTGCTTTTGGATGAATCCTGCTGCTTGCAAACGTTTTGAAATTTGTGTTTGTGTATCACCCAATGATTTGGCAAGCTCTTACTGAATTTAACAACAATCTTCACGGAGTAATGCCTTCAATTCTTGGTCTTTAAACTTTCTAAACACACTTGTGCACAAATAATATTTTCCATAGCGATTCTACAATCCACAGAACAGTTCTAGCTTGGCTGTAGCTTGATATTGTTTTCAATCATAAAATCTTAGAGCAGTCTAATGTTTATGCATTAAAAAATCATAAAAATAAAAAACTTAATATGAGTTCTTTACAAAAAGAGAAGTACTTGAGGTTGTACTTTACTTTACATTCATTCACTTTTTTTTTGCTGTTTGTTTTCTTTATTTTTTTCTAGATTTTTTTATGTAGAATTCAATTTATTTCAAAGCTAAATTGTTGAAATGAAATACAAAAGGTTGTTGTAGTTTGTATTGTACTTTAGATAAAGTGCACCTGTATATGTGCAAGTGCGTACATAAATACATACATATTTATACATATACACATATTCACTTCATATGTATTTAAGTTTATGAATGTTTAGTTGTATGTATTTCTCAAATGAATATTTCATATATGACAGATTTTAGACAAACAGTTATGAATATAATTTAGAGAGATTTGTTTTGTAAATTAAAATTATAATTTAAATTAATATTAGTTTTTCTAAAGAAAAACAAGAAAATTGTAACAAAAAGGAAATAAATAAATTTAAACAAGTAAGAGTGTTATATTCGGATGTGCTGAATCTTGTATACCCAGCATCAATAAGTGACAATAAAATATTATTTTGATATAGGGGTTATATGGGGGGTATTGTAAATAATAAATCGATCTTCACAAAAGTTGGTAGAAAGATTTATGTTCATACTTGTTTATCACGATTTTAATTATTATAAGACAATTATGAAGATTTAATTCATTTACTGAGGGTGGCCTTGGGACAAATGTTTCCCGATTTTCGCCATATTTACAGTATAATTTCAGAATACTTAGAATTAATTTGTGCAAAATTTTGTCAGGATTACCCCATAATCAACAAATTTATCACTGCTCAAACAGTATTCCGGGAGGACATCATGGACCGATATTGACTATTTTCAATACCAAGCAAATCTAATCAACGGATAGTAATTGTGGAAAATTTCATTTAACTTGCTCTTTTCTTTTGCACACTGCCGTGTTTTCAACAAACAGAAACAAGGCAAGGCCGATAAAAAATGTTGAATTAAGTGCTATTGTACAACTGACGTATGGGTAATATGAAATTGCTAATATTAATTATACGCAGCGTTAGTCCAGTCAAAAACCGCAACTTAACCATTAAGGCCCACTGGCTAGTTGATAAATTTTTTTATACTTTGATGGCAAAATAAGAAATCAAAAATTAATTCTGTGGACTTTTGACAAAACAACTTAAGTGTACTTTTCAAATATTTCAGGAAAACGTAAAAACTGTTGAATTTCAAAAGCTTTTTATAATTCTTTGAGAACTTTAAAAATTTAAATTCTGGACAT
The DNA here is from genome assembly GCF_958450345.1 of Calliphora vicina. Taxonomy (NCBI): domain Eukaryota; kingdom Metazoa; phylum Arthropoda; class Insecta; order Diptera; family Calliphoridae; genus Calliphora; species Calliphora vicina. Next base: position 32,908,562 of record NC_088784.1, read on the forward strand.
CACACAGTGGGAGAAAACACTAATTTAGTGGAATTAAATTCGTATCTTCTAAACGCTTGGCCAAATTAATTTCATTTATATGGAAATATTGCAGGCAAGGGGGTAAGCTAATAAAGTAATGCAAAATGGGTACTGCTACTTCAGTAGAATGAGCGGGAGAGGCTGCTAAACTACACTACCTCGGAAGAAATGCTATACTATTTTCAATTCTAAGAAATTATTTTAATATATTTTTCAAAAAATTTAAATTTTATTTATAGCAAGTAACTATTTAAATCTATAGATTTTGGACATTTACCCTATTGCCGGCATAGGTCGAAATATTCATATAAAATTAAACTTTTTTTAGTTTTATTAATAAGTTTATTTTTAAAAACGAATAACAATTACATTGTGCAACAACCAAAATAGAAATGGAGAAAATCGGGAAACATTTGGACCCGCTGTCATCAAAAAACTGGAGTCTGATGAATCACTAGGAAGTAATGGATCCAACAAAAGTTGCATAACATCTTTCGATAACGGTTCCACTTTTTTATAGCTTGCAGATGAAGTTCTGGACAATGTGGATACAACACAGCGTTAAAACAAATATATTAATATTGACATAAAACGCTTTGCAAATGTTATATTTTTAATCTAAATAAAGCACTACCATTTTTATATAATGTAATTACCAATAGCACTTCTTATATACAATCTTAAAAAATAAGGAACAAATTTAGTTCGAGATTTTACATCGTCCCAACGATAATAATTTCTTAAAAAAAATATATAAATTCACCTCGCACTTTTTCGCAGCTAAATTTTTCACCATATGTTGTCTATAATATAGCCTTGATATTGGTAAAAAAATTAGGACTGCATCTCACAGCATTAGTAACTGGCAACCTTCCGAAAATTCAAAAAGTAAAAAAAAAAATTCTCTTAGAGTATGGCTATTGGTTATCACAAACAGCGGAAAATATATTTTTATTTTTCTGATTTACCAAGCCTCATATTCAATCAAAAAAAAAAATAAAAATACAACTTTAAGAAAACCTTGTACTATCCTGCTTACTAACAACTTTGATAACAATTCTTCATAAAAAAACTTTCTGAAAAATGTTTTACATTTAAATAGTTGCCAATACGAAACCACTGAAGTTATTAATAAATACTAAATATTTTTAAGTACAGCAACAACTATAGATTGAAACTACATAACAATAAATCAAATATGCCAAAGTTTTTTTTTTATTTTGCGCCACTAAATTGTTGATTTCTCCCACAGTGCATCAATGGGTTAACAACACATAAATAGAAGTCATCAATGTGGTTCGGTTCTATGGCCAAATGAACACGTATAGAACTGTTTGATTATCGCGACACACTTTACACACAATGTTTAAAATCCACGGCTTATTAAATGCCTTAATCTCCATCTAAAAGTAATTGAAATATGTGTTTCTATATAGTTTTCCAAAATTACTTGATTGCGTATTCACCACAAATGTATCAAAACACATTTCGATCATTGTGACAATATTTTCGCGATGAGGACATAATGTGCCAAAAAAAATGGTTCTTAAACAACCCTATAGACGTACATTATAATGAAAATAATGTTCCACAGAACTGTTGCAACACAGTCATTAAAAAATCAGAAAAATCAAATCAGTGGTACTGATTACACTCATTCTAGAACTAGTTGTTTTAGAAAAACTGCTACAAATTTTCGTGGCAATTTTGAATATTTTTGGACGATAATTTTAGATAAAATTGAGCCAGAAAAAAGTTTTGCTTACATTAAGTTACATAAAAGACCGTTCAATATATAGAAATTCTCAAAAATACGTAACTTTATTTAAATATTGTACAAATTCATTCAATATTATAATATTGCCATATTAATCGGTATTTTTTGGCATGATGCCAAATCTCTGTGTGCTGTTTTAAGAAAGGTAAAAGCCACACAAGAAACTTCTTTGGAGTTTTGTTAATTTTTTTTCCGGAATTGTTCATGAACATTACTTCGTTCATCAGCCACATCAAATTCTTGACCCTGAAGTTGTGAAATTTCTGCCAGTACATAAGTTTCATCATCCATCACACAACAGCTATATTTTTATACCATCCACCACCATAAGTGGTGAATGAGGGTATATATAAGATTGTCATTCCGTGCGTAACATTGATAAATATTCATCTTAGACCCAACAAAGTATATATATTATTGATCCTTATGAAATTATAAGTCGATTGAGCTCTGCCCCACAGTGCTTTGTTCAATGGACAAAAATCAAAAACAAGATCATGTCTTTGATGTTAATGAAATTTATATTTTTCAATAGACAACTAAATAACTCATTCGTGTAACAAGACTTTTTTATAAATATCTCTTTTTGTCGTCACTAGAGGTCGCTAAAGTTAGTACATTTTCAACATAAATTTGATGGAGAAAAATATATTTTTTTATGGTTAACTTAAATCATTGTTAAAAGTACGTTTTAAAAGATATAAACTCGCGATTGGCTGCAAATGAATGCATATGAATGTGGAATTATGAAAAAATACTTTTTTTTGTCAAAAAATTTTTAACACTTTAATCTGCGCAATTTTTAATAATTAACATTTTTTTTATTGTAAGCCTGAAATTCTAAAACTTTGTTGGAATATTAGTAAAATATATGTTAATATATTTTGACTGTGTTTTACTATAAAATAGCCTTAACTATTGTCTATAAGAAAATGTAATCACTAGTTGTCCTTTCGTATGACAACTATTAAAATTTTGTTTTTGTTTAAATGTATAAATTACCATTTCGTCAATTTTTAATTTGATGTTTTGGGGAAATAGCTTAAGATTTTTGGTTTTTTATAAAATAGTACCGTTTTTTCTTTCAAATAACTAAGAAATATTGCGTTATTTAACAAAAGTAGTTTAATGGAATAAAGTGAATTAATAGGTCTTTATTTGGTTCTTTATGTTGTATCTTTTTTTTGCTGAAATCAAAAAAAATTCTAAAGTTTGATTTAATTTTGAAAAAAAAAACATGTTAATCAATTTTAATTTTTCCTTAATTTTATCTAATGCCTATTTCTTATTTATTATAATGTGAAATCATTATTTGTCCGTTTTGACTAGAACTTTAAAAAAAATGGTTTTTGCTGGCACCCATAAATAATACATTTTTACCGTAAATGTAAGTAAATCAATAATTGAATATAACCTACATATCCTTAGGTTGAGATAGTAATATGAGCTTCTGCTGATATTAGGAACACTTAAAGTATAATCCAACATCCAGTTTCTAATATTGCAGCTGAAACATAAGGCTATCAACATTTGAAAATGTCCGTCCATCCGTCCTTCCGAATTTAGAAAATATATACAATAATTCAGTATTTTTTTTTTTTTTTAAAGGATATATGGCAGTTTTGTAAATCCTTGTTAGAATTGAAATGTTAATAACTAAATTAATCTAATATTATAAGAGAACAATAATTTCTGAAAATTAATAATTTTATTCAGGTTTATAGGTTTTTTAGGGAAAAGGATGTATGGCAGCCACCCGAATCCTTGCTGCGATTGTAATAAAAAATTTCACAAACAACAATAACTTTATTAAAATGATTATAACCAAATTGGTTTCAAAATAAGCAACGATTTTTACGAATTTTTTAAAAAAAATTAGATGTTATACAGGATATTGAAATCTTGATGTCTTGGAATTATGAATATCCTTCCGATAAAATTTTCAAAATTTTCCATCTAATATTATAAGAGAACAATAATTTCTGAAAATTAATAATTTTATACAGGTTTATAGGTTTTTTAAGCAAAAGGATTTATGGCAGCCAACCGAATCCTTGCTTCGATTGTAATACAACTTTTCGCAAACAACAGTAACTTTATTAAAATGATTATAACCAAATTTAAAAATGTTAGGTGTATACCTGTAAATTTTATTCAAAATTATATGGGAGGTACCCGTGTCCTTGCACGGATTTTTTCAAGAATTATATTTTTTCTTAATGTTACCAAAAGGTAATATTCTGCTAATTTTTATTCGTCTGCAATAACTCCTTCTATTTTTGTCCATTGCCTATATGAAAACAAAGCACTGTGCCCGTTTGTCCGTCTATATAAAACACGCTCACGTCCAACATATACAAACAGACTTAGTAAACTTTCCAAAAAAAATGTTTATTATTGACCTAAACAGTTTGGTATTGCAAACCACCAAAATCGGTATAGTAGATCCACAGTTATGAACCAAAATGTGAGACAACTTAGAAAAAAAAAATTGATAATTTTCACATATTTTTTGTTATTTATGTAAATAGCGGTATTCACTGTTAAATGCGAATGGTCTAGCATCATTGCAAATGCAAAATTTTACAGTAATCCATAACAAAATACACACAAAAACCTTTACAATTTTGCATTTGCAATGATGCAATACCATTCGCACTTAACAGTGAATACCGCCAATATATTGCAGGTAATACCATCAAATTTAACACGCGTTATTTTTATGCTAAAAGGACTAACTCTGCTGAAAATGGTAAGAATCGGTTCATAATTTCTCCTAGTCCCCATACATATTTCTTTCCGAAAGATGGTGCTGTGGTCTATAAAAGCCTACAGAATTGCATTATCCATACAAAATTAATCAAAAATAAGTTTCGTGCTAAAATAAATCACAAGACTAAATTTTTTGTGGATCGGTCCATATTTGACCATAGCTCCCATATAAAGTTCTCTTCCGAAAATATCTTAAATAAGCATAACTATATTATAAATGTTGCTATTAAGTTGAAATTCGACATAAACAATACCCATATATATCAAAATCGTTGTTCCTAATTCTATTAACTCTTTAAGTCACACTTTTTTGTATATAAGTTTAAAATCAAAACAATTGCATTTTTGCTTTAATCAAGGTTAATTTATTATAGGAAAAAATAAATTAAAACATGCAAAAACCACCTTATTCCAAGATTTTTTGTGGTGTGAAGTGGTTAGTTTACTAACACTATAATATATTCAAATTTTCCTAAAATTCCAATAACTTACTTGCGCCTATATACAAAATCTCATAGCTCTCTCATAAATATATTACATTCCATGTTTCTCCCTTTTACTTAATTAAACAATTATTACGCACATCCATTAAAAATTTATAATTTCCAAAAAATATATATAATTTAGGGGAAAAAATTCATATTTCTTTTTTTTTATTTTTAATTATGCCACAAATATCACATCATGTTTTATTTAACACTACAATTTTAACACATCTAATTTGATTAGAAATAAAATTCACAGTGTGAAATTTTAACATTCCAATTCATAACAGCTAAATATTTTATTATTGAATAATGGAAAACGTTTGTGAATTCTTACCGCAAGCGACATACAAATATTTGGGATTATTACACTACCATTAATAGCTTTAAATTATTGAAAAATTTTATTAGAAGGCATAGATTTCTGTGTAAAATCTAATTTTTGCGTTTTCTTCTATCTAAAATGCAAAATTTCACACTGTGTCACGTTGCAATTAAAAAAAGAGAAAATAATTATAATTCCCAGTGTTATTTAACACGAAATTAAATTAAAATTTAATAATTTGTTCACATAATTATTTATTATATTTTCATATGTATGTATGTGGTTTCTCTATGCGTGTGTAAGTTTTTGCAATATTTTCGTATTTTTGTTTTTATTTTAAAAGCTTTTGGGTAGATTTAGCCAATAATGCTAATATTAAATTCATTTCGCAATATTTTAATAAAATTATTTATTTATTTATTTGAAGGCTACAATATGGGTCAATTTAATTAAGAAATTATGTTTAATGCATACGCTTGCATTTATATATAAGAGTACGAATGAGTAATCATTAGAGGAATATAAATAATTTAAATACAACATTGTGGGTTAAATGGTAGAGTTTATTTAAGAATTTTAGTAAATGTGGTAAAATGATGGTAGATAATTACTAGAACCAATATCTTGCATTGAAATATCTATTAAGGTTACACAATCATATTATTGAAACCTCAGACACTTCGACAGATAAAGCTGATCATTCCACCAGAAAGTAAAAAAAGTTTTCTTTACAGTAAGTCTACTTTCTTCCATAATTACTCCATCCATTATTCTCGGAATCTCGTCTCGGTATCATATCTAGAATAGCTTTCTCATTTCTGACCGTCTTGCCACACTGCGACAACTATTGTGAATCTTCTGAAAATGTACTCTGATAATATCAGTCTGATAAACCATTACAATTAACTAATTCTTTAAGCTTTTTAAAGACTTCTGTCAAACCAATATTCATATACAATAAATTCGTGACTTTTTGAATAAAAACAAGAAAGAGAGCTATATTCGGCTATGCAGAATCTTATATACCCTTCACCAAATTATACTTCAAAATAAAAATTTTAAATATTTTTAGGTAAACAAAGTCGATCGGTATACTTTAAGGTGTGTGTTAGACTAATATTTTTGGGCGTTACAAACATCTGTACAAACGCATTATACCCTCCCCACTATGGTGGTGTAGGGTATAAAAACAATTTGTAAAATTGTTTATCCAAAAAAATGAAAAAACAACTTTGGAAAAAAAATTCATTTTGGCCCTAATTTTGTAAATCACATCACAAAGTGATATTTATATGGAAAGCAAAAACAAAATTTCAAAAATTTTAAAAATTTTTTTTTGTTTTATATACAAATTCTTAACAGAACAAACGCACCAAAATTCACGTTGATTTGCCATTCATAATTTGAAAATTTCGTATATAAAACAAAAACAAATTTTGAAAATTTTTGAAATTTTGTTTTTGCTTTCCATATAAATATCACTTTGTGATGTGATTTACAAAATTAGGGCCAAAATTAATTTTTTTTCCAAAGTTGTTTTTTCATTTTTTTGGAAAAACAATTTTACAAATTGTTTTTATACCCTAAACCACCATAGTGGGGAGGGTATAATGCGTTTGTGCAGATGTTTGTAACGCCCAAAAATATTAGTCTAACACCCACCTTAAAGTATACCGATCGACTTAGAATCACTTTCTGAGTCGATTAAACGATGTCCGTCCGTCCGTCTGGTCGGCTGGCTGTCCATGTAAACCTTGTGCGCAGAGTACAGGTCGCAATTTTGAATATATTTCGATGAAATTTAGTACATATTATTTTTTCGGCTCAAGGACCATGCCTATTGAAACTGGCTGAAATCGGTCCATTATTTCACCTAGCCCCCATACAAATGTCCCTCCGAAACTGGACTTTATCGGTCATAAATATTTAATTTATATATGTATCTCCACAAAGTCCGCTCCAAATAAGTTTTATATACACAAAATTCATGTCACCAAAGTTTGTTACGATCGGTTCATAATTTGTCATAGCTCCCATATGGACCCGCTTCCGAAAATCATTTTAACGTGCATAAATCGCTTAAAAATGTTGGTATACACACAAAATTCAACATAGTTAACTTTAATATAGACATAAATCGCACGACCTAATTTCATGGTGATCGGTCCATAATTGGTCAAAAATATAAATTATTGAAATTTTAAAAGAAAAATGTTTTTGCTCTTTTACTTAGTGTAGGGTATTATATGGTCGGGCTTGACCGACCATACTTCCTTATTTGTTTTAAATTCAAAAACATTTTTTTTCAAATTTAAAATTTTTTTTATTGTTTTTTAAATTTTTTTTTTAATACTTAGCAAAAAAAAAACTTTTGGTAAAAAAAATCGATTTTTACCTATTTTAGGTCCAACTTACTATGGTTTTATGGTTTGCAAAGGTCTTTGAAATATCTATCATTAGATATCCATATTGTCTATATTAATGACTTAGTAATCCAGATATAGGTCAAAAATAGATCAAAAATCGAGGTTGTCCGGTTTTTTCCTCATACATCAGCCATTTGTGAACCGATTTTGCTGATTTTAAATAGAAAACTTCTCGAAAGCATAACTGGGGTCTTCAGAAAATTGATTTCAAAAGACAGACGAACATGGCTTAATCGACTCCGCTATTTATAAGGATCCAGAATATACATATATACTTTATAGGGTCGGAAATGAAAAATGTAGAAATTACAATCGGAATGACAAACTTATATAAAACATAGGTTTTTGGATAAAAACTAATTTTATTTTCAATATAATCCCTTCCAAAAAATAAGATTTTTCGAAGTCATCACAATAGGTATCAGTTTGTGAGATGGTTTCATCGATGTAGTCAATTCTCTTTCCGCCGAGACATTTATTCAGGTTTATAAACACGAAATAGTCACACGACGCAAAATCCCGAGAACATGGTTGATGGGGAGCAATTCGTAGCCTAATTCATTTTGTGCACCCGATTGTGAGGAAATGCGGCAGCCATCTTGTGCAAAGCTTTCTCATACCCAAGTGATCATTCAAAATTGCAACCAATGACACAAATTCGATGCCAATGGCTGCACCATCGTTCGCTTTTTACGGAAATAAAAATTGACCACTCCCACTATTACGCCCACTTTTTTAAATTTATCGAAAAACTGCACTGATATGGTATTTTTATTTTTGTATTTTTTCATTCCGTTTGTAATTTTTACATTTTCATTTGCGACCCCACAAAGTATATATATTCTTGATCGTTATAGATTGCGAAATCGATACAGCCATGTCCGTCTGTATATTGAAATCAACATTCCGTAGCCCCCAAATACATATATCAATATATCGGGAATTCTTCCGGCTCGGTTTCTATTTAAAATCGACAAAATCAGATATAAGGAAAAAAACCGGGACATACTCGACTTTTGGCCTATTTTTTATCTATATCTGGATTAATAAGTCATTAATATAGACAATATGTATATCTAATGATAGATATTTCAAAGTGCATTGCAACGATGTATATTAGGCTATAGTTGGACCTACAATGGGTCAAAATCGGGAAACATATTTTTTAACTCGAATTTTTTTTTTGTCAAAAATTTTTTTTAAAAAAAAATTTTAAAAATTAAAACAAAATTTAAAAAAAAAATTTGGAAATAACTTTTTAAAAAAAATTTTAAAACAAATTTTTTACGACAATTTAAAAAAAAAAATTATTTTGTTTAAATAAAAATATTTTTAAGTATAATTTTTAGTAATCGAATTTAAGTTAATCGAATTTAAGAAAGAAATAAAAATTAACCACGCCCACTTTTTTTCGATTTATCTTAAATCGGAAAACTGCTGCACCGATATATGTAGCTAATTTCTTTTTAAATGTTCGTAGTAATCAATCTTTTGATTCAATCAATTGACCACGCTCATTTTTTTGACATAACTCATTTTTATAAATGTTCAGTTTATGTTTTTACTGAAAAAAAAATTATCACGCCCACTTTTTGATACATATGAGACGGAAAAGGCTGCAACGAGTTGGGTATTTTTTGAAGTAATTTGGCGCATTTTTCATTTGCCATTCATGAAAGACATCCAACTGTTTTTCATTTAGCCTTACATCTTGAAAATAGTGTACTTTACTGAGGCGAATATATTACAGCGAGTTGATCAGCCGCCAACTACAACATTGACCAGATTTTTTGAAATGTGCCGGAATGTCGAATTTAAACGAAAGCTGCAGCATTTACACAGTCCATCAAAGAAACTATGTGTGTTCCTATTTGCGTTTGCTATTAGGACAAACAATTAATTTTTTTTAAATTTTTCACGGAATCTATAATATAGTAAAAAATATTTAAAAAAAATATATAATTTATACTACATATTGGTGCATAACTCCAAAAGTAAAAGAGTGTCTACTTTAAAATAACCACATATTTTTTAATTTTTAAATTTATCAAGCAAGAGTGTTATATTCAAAATGTGGCCTTAGAATCTCATGAGGTCTACTTGGTACATTTACTTTTTTGATTCTATGACGAATATAATAATACCAGATTTCAGCACCTTAATATCCACAAGGCTACTTGCCTATCGCCAGATAAGAACACGAGACACCAAACTGATCACGATGTGATAGATGGAATGTACGAATCATACGGGCTGCAAACATCTACTCAGGCCACTTTCTTATTGCGGCAAAAGTCCGAACTCGCCTCAATAAGTCAAAACTGCCCGCGCTGATAAAAACAAAGAAATCTAGACACCACAAAGACCCAATCACAACTCCCCACGCGATACTCCTGGTCGTTCATTGATGCCTTCGTGACCGATCGTTTCCGATTACCTCTGCGGTAGCCGCTCGAAGTACGAAATATAGCATTTTCTTGAAACATTTCGGAGAGTCGAGTGGAGTAGAGAATCCGGCAACATTTGTACCTATACCAGAAAGGTTCTCGAGTAAAAAATGTATAATTTGATAAACACTTGCAATACATAATAACTGTGGTAAATTTCATTAATATCGGAAATGAGAAAACCGAAAAGTGCAGTTTTCTGTTCGCTTCTGAATGGATTCTCCCCATTGGAATTTCTACTTCCAAATATTTAAATGAACTGTTTGCAAAAGTTGTATTTTTTATGTTTATTTATAGAAATTTTACCCACAAAATAAGTTCATTAGCCGCAAAGTTAATAAAATCGAAAACACATACAAACGCTCACTAACTAAAATAATCAATGTAAAGTTTAAATAGAAAAACAGAAATTCTATTTTGAATTTCATTTATTTATTTACATTCATTTTTTTATGCTTCGATATCCAACTTCCCTTTTATGAACACTCGACACCCTTTTCCAAAATAAACTTTATTTTATTTGTTTTTGGTTTTTATGCCGTTTGGTAATAAAATCGAAAACAAAAATTGTAGGTAAGAAAATAAGTTCATAAAAACAAATAAATAAATACTCTGATTTTACTCAAACTGTTACAACAATTTCGGAAAAGCGAGCAAACAAAAAAAAAATGGCAACGGAACGAAATGAAAAGTTTGAAGAAACTTTTGTTTATGATTGCAATAAAGTGTAAAAAGAAATTGTTCTATTGGGAATATTGAAAACCATAAAATATTTGTTGTACTTTTGTGGAAATTCGATTTCTTTTTGCAAAAAATAAAAATGGTATTGAAAAGAATACACTTAGGTAAATTTGATGGTGTTTATTAACAGGTAAGTTAAATTCGAAAGATACGTAGTCTAAAAAGCTTTTAAACATGGGTTAAATTAAGTACTCTCTGAATCAGCAGTTACAAAATAACTGCCAAATTCAGAACAGCTGTATAAGGTTCTCAACTATTATTGAGATTTCACAATAATTTGGCCTTTAGCTTAACAGTATTTAATTTTTTTTATCTTGTAAACATCAGCCAATTTTTCTTTCCAGTGTATAAAAAGTTCAGGAAAAAAAGTTCTTTGGCAATAAAAAAAAATAAATACAAAAGAGTGGACAATTAAATTTTGAGATTTTTTAATCAGAAATTTGTATAATACTTGTGCATAAACACACATACTCGTATCAGCAACATCTTTATGGGATAAATTTAATATCTTTACAATACTTTTACACTCTCCAGAGTCTCAGCAACATGACAAATGTATACAAAAGGTACAATCAACGAATAATGCTGACAATCTAAATAGAAGGCAATAATACTGGGTCACTCTGAGGTCACTTTATTGTCAAATAAAATGAATGTATACTCTTGAGATTTTAAAGGATGGCTATACAAATTAAAGCTAAGTATAATGGTAAACGTGAGAGTTATTATTGGCTGGATAAATACGGTGACATTAAGGTAAAAGTTAATAATAACATCTAATAGAAAATGTTATTTAATGATAACTTGTCAATAGAAACAGTTAAGAGTGTTGGCTATGCCGAAACATTTATTTATTCCCACCCGCAATATAATAAACCACCGATTGTTTTAATTCAAAACTTTTTACCGATTTAACCTATTTTTGGATATATAAAGTACCTAGCAACAATACAGACATATTATTTTAAATTTGGTTTGGTTTGCTCATTTTCAATACCAAACATTTCTGATCAACAAAGAATATTTTCGGGAAAATTTCATCCCCCTAAGTCCGTCCCTATAGGCCTTCAACAGCAAGATATACAATGTATACACAATTCTCTGCGAGTTGTTAAGTTTTCCTTAATTAATTTTCCACATAAAAAATATAAAGTAGACATGTTATATATCAATGGATAGAACATTTTATCTATATTTCAAAAACATATAAAACTTTTGACAATTAAAAAATTGGAATACTGGAATACATGGAATACTTTTTTGAAAAATATGACAAAAAATTATCCTTATTGAGTCTTTGCAAAGATACAAGATTTTTTTTAATATAAAATGGAAAAATAGAAATAAATAATCAGGAATCCCGCATTTCAAAAACAAGTGTTGAATAATGCCAAAAATGGATTTTTGGCTATAATATCCATACCACGCACAGTTCTTTGCTTTCATATAGGCAATGGACAAAAATAGAAGGAGTTATTGCAGAGGAATAAAAATAAATAGAATATTACTTATTGGTAAGATTAAGAAAAAATATAATTCTTGAAAACATCCGTGCAAGGAAACGGTTACATCCCATATATCCTGAACATATAATTTTGAATAAAATTTACAGTTATACTGCTAACATTTGGTTATAATCATTTTAATAAAGTTATTGTTGTTTGTAAAAATTTGTATTACAATCTCAGCAAGGATTCGGGTGGCTGTCATACATCCTTTTGCTTAAAAAACCTAGAAACCTGAATAAAATTATTAATTTTCAGAAATTATTGTTCTCTTATAACATTAGATGCAAAATTCATAATTCCAAGACATCAAGATTTCAATATCCTATATAAAATCTATTTTTTTTAAATTCGAAAAAATCGTTTTTTATTTTGGATCCATGCATTAATTTAGTTATTAACATTTCAATTCTAGCAAGGATTTACATAACTGTCATATATACTTTTTTAAAAAAATCTATAAAAGCTTTAAAAGCTTTCAAAATTTGTACCAAGTTAAACAAATCAACATGATTTCCTACAGACTTATACAAGGTGGCGCAAAAGTAAACTTCCGATGTTTTTTGGCTGTAATTAAAAAAAAATGAAAAACGTTGATTCTTCTTGTGGATTACTTTTATTTGGTCTTTTAATTTTTTTTACATCAAGTCGAGAATATGATGTCATGTAAATGGCAGTTGATTGTCATTTGAGCCCTTTTTATGACATTTTCCATCACTTTGGCCTAAACTTCCGGCGATAGGTCCTCACATTTTTGACTGGTTGACATAAACCCGCGACTTCAAAAAGCCCCACAAAAAGAAGTCTGGAGAGGTCAAATTAGGCGATCTTGCTGGCCAGTGCAAATCGCCAAAACGGGAGATTAGGCGCCCGGGAAATGCATCCTTCAGCATATCGGTTGTGGCACGTGAAGTTTGTGCCGTTGCACCGTCCTGTTGGAACCACATGTTTTCCAATCCCAATTCATCAAGTTGCGGCAAAAAGAACTCGTTGATCATTGCTTTGTAGCGCTCACCATTCACAGTAACCGTTTGGCCCGCGACGTCTTCGAAGAAAAAAGGTCCGATGACTCCTTCAAAACAGCACACCATACAGCACACCATACAGTGACTTTGAGCGGGTGTAATGGCTCTTCTTAGGTTATACGCGGATTTCAGTGCCCCAGAAGCGTAAATTTTGCTTATTTACGTACCCGCAAAGATGGAAATGGGCCTCATCACTCATGATTATTTTTGATGAAAAATCATCTTCCTTATTGGTCAAATAAATAGTCAGCAATATTCCGCGTTCTGGAGCGTAACATTGTTTATTAACGTGTATTTCGCATGTTTTTACTACACAAATGTCAAAACAGAACTGACATTAGGGACCAATCGCAAAATTTATAGCATTTTCTGATAGGAGGATTAGTTTTGCGCCACCCTGTATTAATATGTACACAATTTATTTAAAATTAGGCTATTGAAATAGTGAAATATTGAATCTATTATCTGAATTAGGAAGGACGGATGGAAGGACATTTTGAAATGTTCATAGACTTATGGTTCAGCTGTTATATTGGAAACTGGATGTTGGAGTATACTTTATGTATTCCTAATATCAGCAGAAGCTCATATTACTATCTCAACCTAAGGATATGTAGGTTTTATACAATTATTGAGTTACTTACATTTACGGTAAAAATGTAATATTTCTGGGTGCCATCAAAAACTAATTTTTTTGTAAGTTTTAGTCAAAACGGTCAAATAATGATGTCACATTATAACAAATAAGAGATAGGGATTAGATAAAATTAAGGAAATATTAAAATCTATTAACACATTTTTTTGCAAAATTAAATCAAAATTTGGCATTTTTTTGGATTTCAGCAAAAAAACATACAACAAATAATAAACTACTAATACACTTTATGCCATAAATCTACTTTTATTAAATAACGCAATATTTCTTAGTTATTTAAAAGAAAAACCGGTATTATTTTATAAAAAAACAAAGTTCTAAAACTATTTCCCCAAATCATTAAATTTAAATTTTAGTTTTCATACGAAAGGACAACTAATGATTAGATTTTCTTAAAGATAATACTTAAGGCTCTTCTATAGTAAAACATAATCAAAATCGATTAACATATATTTTACTAATATTTCAAGAAGGTTTTAAAATTTCAGGCTTACAGTCAAAAAAAATGTTAATTATTAAACTTTTTTTGACAAAAACAGTAATTTTCCATTATTCTACATTCATATTCTTTCATTTGCAGCCAATCGCAAGTTAGTATATTTTAAAACGACCTTTTAACAAATATTTTAGTTAACCATAAAAAAAAATATTTTTCTCCATAAAATTTATGTTGAAAATGTACTAACAATTTAGCAACCTCTAGTGGCGACAATAAGAGATATTTATAAAAAACACTTTTTTATACGAATCAGTTATTTAGTTGTATATTGAAAGATATAAATTTCATTAATATCAATGGCATGATCTTGTTTTTGATTTTTGTCCATTGAACAAAGCACCGTGGGGCTGGATTATCGGAATAATTAAAAACATATTTGACCATCTAAAATGGGTTACTATTAGTGTTTATAAACCGGTTAACCGGTTAACCGAAAAACCGGTTTTTCTTCGAAATCTCGGTTTTTTGCAAACCGGTTAATTTAAAATGTTGATTTTCGGTTAACCGGTTTATCCGGTTTTTATCACTCGGTTAACCGGTTTTTAAAATTTAGGTTTAAAATTAAGAAATCTCATGGTTTTTTGCATTTTTTATATTCATTGTACAGACATTATTGGTCTGATTTGAAACCTAAACTGCTGATTTACAATATAAACCTATTTAGATTGATATTTTTAAGAATTACAATGATTCTAAATAGTAGAGGACGATGAGTTTACTTAAAAACTTTTTCAGAATAAATTGCACAAATCAAACTATAAAAATTAAATTCCGCAGAATTCTAGAAGTCAAGCAAAATCTTAATAATGATTCATTATAAACTTAGTGATGATTTTACCAAACGTCAAGTTGAATTTGATGTGCATACCTTCTTTCAATCAATTTGACTTCATTAGTATGTTTTGTTCTTAAAATTATATTTTATTATTAATTTCGTTAGCTTAGTGTACAAAGTCCTTTTCAGAAATAACAACGTTCCAAAATCCATAATTTGAAATATTTTGAAATCTGATAATGGAGTTTTATTAATTATTTGGTATGATTTATAATGACAAATAATCACAGCTATACTTAAAACAAGTATATTATATATTTAGTAACATATTTATACTCAATTCCATTTGACTGAGATAATAATTTTGAAATTTTTACAAAATAAAATGGACTTAACACTTCTGTATATTCATAGGTATTTAATATTAACCATTCTTGACTACTAAAAACTACAAATTTTAAAGCTGTATATACTTTTTTGGACATTTTATGTTTTCTACATATATATGACGGTTAACCGGTTTAACCGGTTTTTTCGATGTCGGTTAACCGAAAAACCGGTTTTCTAAAAATGCCCAATTTTCGGTTAACCGACAAACCGGTTTTTTAAAAAGTCGGTTTTTTATAAACACTAGTTACTATATTTAAATATCGACTATGCGATTTGAGAATTTTTGCGATAAATTTGAATTTTACATAAAAAATAGGCGCTTTTTGGAATGACCTGGTGCCCTCGACAAATTTCTTATACATCTTTTTAGAATTTTTTAGATAACTTAAATAGAAAAAAAAGTACTTTTTGTCCAAAAACTAGCGAAAAATCGTTTTTTTTTAAGTAAAAATGCATGTAACTTTGAAGTTGGTCATGACCTTTAAACAATTGTTTGTCTGTTTGACATACATAGATTTGTTGTTAGTCCAATAAAATAAAAATAGAGAAAATCAGGAAATATTTGGACCAGCTATTATCAAAAAGGGTAAAAATGTTGAAAATCTAATTTTAAAATGCGAACATCTCCTAATCTATAAGAGATAATTGATAGCTGTAACAAGGTTTTGTATAACTAGTGCTCAATAAGGAGATTCTTTATGTGTAAGTTTTTTTTTTGAAGTCGGGACCCAACGAAGGATCCTAAAAATGTAACATACCCGAGGTGTACTAATTTGGGGACCCCTGGCCGCGCATCTGGCGGCCTTTGAAATAGACGAAGGTCATGATCATAAAATATATAGAAGTTATGTTATTAACTGCGTACGTAAGTGCTGCAAAATATTTAATAAATCTAATGATCAGGGCAACCAAAAATATGCAATATCATATTTTTAGCTGTGCGTTGTATAATCATATGAGTTAGTTATTTATCCATTTCAGACAATTTTAAGAATTTTGGCATCGATTTGTTAGTGCATATTTTGGTCTTTACTGCATATTTTACCATATTTCGCTTTTTATAGCATATTTTTGCATATGCATCAATCAGGCACTGTCTGCATCAATCAGGCACTGTCTGATTTATGAAATTCCCTAAAACCACTTGATTAAGCAATGATTCGGCAAAGTTGATAATGCTTGAGGGTATAATACAATTTCTTATAAATAATTTAGAAATAGTGAATAATTAAATTACTAAAGAATTAATTACTAATTTTAAAATCCAAATTAATAAACGACATAAAAAAGTTCTTAATACGTTTATGTTGTACTTGAATTCAGGATCATATCAACCTTGCTCAAATTTTTTAAAGCGTAGCTCCAAAATGGAAACTAAAGAGTTCGCTAGTCAATTCTTTTAAAGATTGTTTTGGAGGGAATCTGATCAGAATATTTCTGATGAAAATTTAATGATGGACTTTGTTTTCGAATGTTTTTAACATTATCAATACTTGAATTGTTAACTCTAACGTTGGTTTTTGTTATCTTTATTAAAAAACCTACATCAAAACTTCATTATCTACTTTTTTAATTTTAACGTGAGATTGAATTATTCGAACAAGTTAAAATCTCTTATTCGAATTATTCGTTTTGTTCGATTAAGAGAAAAATCGAATAATTTGAATACTCTAGTAGTTGGTTTCAATGATTTACTCAATTAAAATCATCATCAAATTGTTCAATTAAAAGTAGCAGGCCCCATTGGTTTCTTTGATGTCGTTATTTTCTTGCGTGATGGTGCACCTTCTGGTACGGTGTCTGTGTCGGATGAGGATCTGTCTTCATTTGGATTAAATCAATTGTTTTAATGAGTCAGTTAAATTTTGTGACATATCCTCCCATTGCACAGTGGTTTCCCTTATATGAAGCATCGGTCAAAAATCAATATCTCCAAAACTAAAAAGCTAGGCTATTCAAAATTTGTCAGCTCATAGCATGCCCGAGGAACCTAAAGTTTGCAAATTTTTAGAAAAAAAATATAAAAAACTGTAGCCGCAGTAGCCATTTGATCTTTTAAGGGTTAATTGGCTTATAAATTTATTTTAAGAATTTATAAAAATTCGTTCTTTTTAAACAATTTTTGTAAGTTTTTATTCCGTTTTAATTCATTTGAAATATACACTGAAAAAAAAATCTAAATTAAAAAGTTATACAAAGTTATAGAATGCAATATGAGCTATTATATAATTTTTGATTTTATATGTTCACAATTTTTGTTCTTTATGATAAGAGTTCTTTATGCCTCAGAGAATAAATCAAAATTCCATAAAAAAGTGCATGACTTTGGGCAAAAGTGAGAGACACGGGTCTTTTTCTTTGGTCTTTTATCACGTAGTGGTGTCCGTATATGGTTATATTTCCATGACTTAAACAATTACATACAGTGTTATTAAGTAATATAAGGTAATAAATAAGGTAAAATATCATATTAATAGATATCAAGTATTAAGCAAATTTAAAACTCTTTGACTTTAACTACTTGTTTTCTGTGTTGGTAAGTTTCGACCTCCAGAAATAGTAAATGAATCTGAAGTTAAAAAGATCCTATTTAAAAGATCTATATTTGTAGCAAGGCACGATATTTTTCGTGTATGTTGCAATCTAAACTGTTTTCTATCCAATAATTCACCTATTGACACTAATGCATGCTTGTTCACCTCAGCTCCGTCGATCTGAATTTTGTGTATCGACGGAGGGACACTCCTCAACCAGTTTCTTGACTGTCTATACAGCATATTCCTCAAACTTTACAGCATCAGTTTCAAATACAGAATTTATGAAAGATCGACATTTTGGAAAAATCTCCTTGCTATGTTGCCAAATTTCGAAATCGTTGCTGAATATATTGTTTTCTCTTCAAAACACTTGACTTTTCATTCTTATTGCTGTTTCATTTTGATAGCTCTAATTTGTACGATAAGTGAACAAAGTACTCAAAAAATGGTATGTTGGCAAAATGCGATTTTTCATTATTTTTTGTAGGATGTCTATTAGAATAACAATCAGTTGTATGGAAAAAAATTTTTGTTAAAATTTTGAAGAGTGCCGGGTGGAATATTGTGACACTAGGCCTAAATGTTAAGTGCTGAAAATTTGAGCCAAATCGGGCAACGATTTCTGGACGCGCATCGAGGTCAAAGTTCAGATATATGCAAAATTTTACTGTTAATATGGAATAAATAGGTGAAACTCGTTAACTTTCTGCATTGTTTTCTAGAAATGTGTAGATTTATTTATATTAATGAATATTACATTAAAAAAAAATTTTTGGAAATTAACCCTGTATCTCCTTTGGTTCAAAATGACCCAAAAACTGTATTATCGCCAAAATTAGAGAAAAATGCTAATTTTTCAGTTTTTGGAAAAATTTTGCTACCAAATAAATACTTTTGCAATTGAATGCAAAAGAATCGAAATATGTACGTAATTATCGTTGTAATGAGATATAAATGACAAAATTTGATTAGAAAATTTTAAAGTTATTACAAATTCGCCAGACCATTAACGTGTTTCAGGCCACTTGAACAAAAAATTTAGGAAAAACATTAAGATATTTCGAGAAAAATTAAAATAAAAGCTCATTTTTACTTAAAATATGTCCATATTTACTTGTATATGAGTTTTTGTCTTCGTAGGATACCGTTAACCTATTCGCAGGTATGGCCAAAAAAAATATTTTTTTTAACGGCTGTTTCAAAACTCCATTTTCAAATTTTTAAAAATTTTGTTAAACAAATTTCAGATTTTTTCGATCATTACATTGGGGTTTATTGAGATGCAAATAGGGAATAAAAATATAAAAAAATTATGTCAATACCTCTTACAGTTTTTCCGTACCTGCGATTTAAATTTTGCGTTTTTCAAGAAAAACTAATTTTTTGTCCATATTTAGGCGAATGAGTCCAATTTCCTTACTGTTACAAATTTTAAGTAAAACCTATTCATAATATTATAGTCCTTGTAATTTTAAATACGCTCTGAAAGTTTTACTAAAATCGGAAAACGATAACCTTTGAATCGTGAAGGTCAAAGGTCAAATTTTTCAATATTTGGAATTTCTAATCAAAGATAGCGAAATGTTATATATTTTTGGGCCGATTTTCATGAAACTTGAGGAAAATATATGTTGGTGTCTAGCATTTACAACAACAGTGCAAAAATTGATTTTAACCTTGGGGTCAAAATGGTTGCGTTTTTCGTGATTTTAAAAGTTGAGGGTAATTTGGACCCCAAGTTCTGCTAAGGGTTAATTTCCATTTTTGTGCTGTTATTTTAAATACTGGACTTTATGTTATATTTTCCTTAAGTTGCATTAAAATCGGCCCAATAATATATAACATTTCGCTATCTTTTCATTAGAAATTCCAAATATTGAAAAATTTGACCTTTGACCTCACGATTTAAAGGTTATCGTCTTCCGATTTTAGTAAAACTTTCAGAACATATTTAGAATTACAAGGACTATAATATTGTGAATAGGTTTTACTTAAAATTTATAACAGTATGGAAATTGGACTCATTCGCCTAAATATGGACAAAAAATTAGTTTTTCTTGAAAAACGCAAAATTTAAATCGCAGATACGGAAAAACTGACATAATTTTTTCATATTTTTATTCCCTATTTTGATCTCAATAAACCCCAATGTAATGATCGAAAAAATCTGAAATTTGTTTAATAAAATTTTTAAAAATATTAAAATGGAGTTTTGAAACAGGTGTTAAAAAAATTATTTTTTTTGTCCATACCTGCGAATAGGTTAACGTTATCCTACGAAGACAAAAACTCATATACAAATAAATATGGACATATTTTAAGTAAAAATGAGCTTTTATTTTAATTTTTCTCGAAATATCTTAATTTTTTTCCTAAATTTTTTGTTCAAGTGGCCTGAAACACGTTAATGGTCTGGCGAATTTGTAATAACTTTAAAATTTTTTAATCAAATTTTGTCATTTATATCTCGTTACAACGATAATTACGTACACATTTCGATTCTTTTGCATTCAATTGCAAAAATATTTACTTAGTAGCAAAATTTTTTCAAAAACTGAAAAATTTGCATTTTTCTTTAATTTCGGCGATAATACAGTTTTTGGGTCATTTTGAACCAAAGGAGATACAGGGTTAATTTCCAAAATTTTTTTTTTAATGTAATATTCATTAATATAAATAAATCTACACATTTCTAGAAAACAATGCAGAAAGTTAACGAGTTTCACATATTTATTCCATATTAACAGTAACAGCGTCCAGAAATCGTTGCCCGATTTGGCTCAAATTTTCAGCACTTAACATTTAGGCCTAGTGTCACAATATTCCACCCGGCACTCTTTGAAATCTAAAAAAAAAAATCGGCTGTCACTCTAATGTCTATGTAAATCACATCCATATGCGAATATATGCAAAAACCCGCAGCCACAATACTTTTTTAATTAAAAACGGGTTAGAAACCTACAATTTTATGTATAAGATGTTGTGGGCACATGAGGGCCAAAGAACTAAAAGTCTACGTGAAAAAGTAGTTTTTAAAAAAATTATGTTTTGAAAAGGTCAAAAAAGTATTCTTCAGGGATTTTTCAATGGGCTTATATTTTCTCAGCTTTTATTATTTAATTTGGTAGACAATAAGTTAAAATTTAATGTTTGTAGGGTTTTTGGATACTTCTGCCCCAATATCGCGAATAACTTTTTAGATAAATTAAAGTTTTCTTTTCTAACTATGTAAGCACAATATATAAAATATAAACATAACTGCACTTTCAACGCACACAAAAATTAAATCTCGCAGAAAAAACAACAAAATTTATTAGATTCATAAAATTTAGAGTGTTGTCAATAAATTTAGTGCTACAAAGCTTAGAAAAAAAACATTATTGTTTTTGATTTTTGGCCTAACCACTGTGCATTGTACCTTCTTCATCTTCATTTTCGGAATCGTAAGTCTTTTGCGACTGCCAACAAACAACAAATTTAGAGTAAGTTCGGGTAATATGGTATAGGCGGGTAATGTGGACTTTTCGCTATAACTAAGAGCATAGGAGTAACGGTACCAAGCTTAAGAGTTTTATGACTTCATTTTTGCTGGTCATGGAAATAGGCAGCGGAAGATTTGAAGAAAGCTATCTGAGCTATTAGAAACAACGAGATGGGCATTATTTTCGCATCTGTCATTCAATGTCTCCTACGAAGCGAAGAATCTATTGAGGACCTTCTGGTAAGCTTCGTCAGCCGCCAACTTTAACCGCATCCATGGAATATGATTTAAATAAAACACAACTCATTTACAAATTAAAATACTATGCATCGGTTATGTGGTTTAGTATACAATATTAACAGAGCGTGGTATACCATATTACCCGCCAATTTTTTCAATGGCTTGTTTATGGGTTTTTTTTCTTTTTCCCAAACTTCTCTGAAACTTGAACTTAAAAAACTTTTTTACTTTCATGGATGTAAAGCTAACACTTGTAGTAGAACACCAGCTGAGAACTGTTCCAATCGAATTAAGATTCTAAAAGCTATATCATGTTCACTTAAATTTTCTGGAAGTATTGCAACATCTTGGCTATGTTGTAGCCGGCTATGAGCTTATCTCTTTGCGATATTCGGACATTTTTCTTGATCGGGTCACACGTCCTTTTAAATGGAATTTAAAATTTCAAAGTAGTTCAGTAGTTCTATTTTCTAGCATTTTGATTTTATTAATAGAAATACTTTACACAAACTTTCTTTTCTATTTCATTTGTATTACATGTCAAACAATGTTTATTTCATTAGCTTTCTTTTTCTGCAGATATTTACAAATTTCATTAACTATTTTACTTTAGTATAAAATCTTTACGTTTTAGTAGTATTTCATTCTATTTTTCGTCGATTTTTTTTGTATATTTTTATTCCTTTAAGAACAAATCAGTTTAGGTGAAAAGTTCATTCATTCGTTGCGAAAAAAAAGTTGAAATAAGGAGAAATATGTAGTGAACTTTAAACCAAACCCTAAAGAAATGCTGTGTATATGTAGAATGAAAAACCGAAAAAATAAAATGCCACAAGAAAACTGTAGTGCATACATACATTCATACATATTCAATTACTTTTACGAGTGGTTTTCTACAAGTGTATGGCTATATATGTAGTGTATATTAGACTTGTCCTCATATTAGACTTTTTCAAAAGTTCTCCGTTTTTTTTTGCCTCCACAGTCTACCAGCCAAGTGCAGTCAATTAAAACAAAATCGTATTACGTTTAGTACAATATCAAAGTAGAAATATTTTAAAAAATGATCAAAAAAATCAGTTAAAAATATTTTTTTGTATTTCATTTACTCATAGATTTTAAAATATAAAAATTTCCTAACGATAACCCTTCATAATTTTTAAACGAAATTTTAAAAAATAGTTTTCAGTACTAATAAAAGTTAAATTGAGAATTTAAAGCGCAAATTTTGTGCCAACCTAGTGCAAATATTTTCTGTAGTGGACGAATATATTTGTTGGATTTTAATACTACATACAGTGTCGATCAAACATATTGAACAAAATCGGTTTGGCTGCCTGGCTGGATGAAAATCAATGTAAAATGTTATAATAGATTTTAAAGGATACAGCTTGAAATATCGTCCTTAATTAAAATATATATCAAAAAAGCCATCTTGCATTTTCCAAAGATCTTACATAAATATGAGCTATTGCATAAATAAAACTATATTTAAAATTCAGACTCGGGCCATGGCACTGTGGTTCCATATCATAATCTAGGTGGACAAAATTATTTGGCGCTCTTTTTATATAGAATTGGTATATCCCATTCCAAAAAAAAATTTAAAAGATAAATATAAACTATTTTTCAAGTTACAATAGGGTCTAGATATACTTATAAAAATCATTAATAAAAAATTAAAAAAATACGTTTTCATGTGTTTCTAAAACTAAATTTTTAAAAATATGTGTATTTACTATAGAAGTTTATTTAAATGATGTATATATCAATGGACGGGCTTCGATGGTATTTTTTTTTTGACAAGCTATATAACATTCTTAGAAAAAAAAATATCAGTATATTTGAGATCCAAGTTGAAAGGACTATAACAGGAAAATGGAGAGGCCCATTAATATAAGATATACACTTAATAAAAGCCTATATCAATGTTGATCTATCTTTTGAAGTATGAATTTCTATATGGTAAAACAATTGAGATACATATATCTAATTTAGTAAAGCAGTAAAATATTAAAAAAAATTAACGAAAATATGATTCAAAATTTGTTGAATTTCTGGCGCTTCTGTCGAGAAAACGAAATGTCCAATTGAAAAACCCATTTGTTTTTCCAAATTCTGAAGATACCGATTTTCATAATTTTGTCCACCTAGATTTTGATTTGGAACCACAGTGCATGTGGGGTTCTCGAGATAATTGAAAGTTGACAAAATGCATTAACATTTCTGTGAATATTTTTATAACTGACTTATTTTTATAAACTTATTCATATATTATTATATTAATAGTTTTTTATCCTTATGTATTATTCAAAAAAAATATTTTTATCAAAAAGAGAATAATAGTAAGATTAGGTTCACTTGAAGAACGATATCTCGAAATTGATGTTCTTAATTATAATATTTTTTTTCATCAACATTAGCTTATACTGTTGGGAAAAACTAAAAATGGAAAAGGAATTCTAAAGATGTCATAAGATAAAATTTACATTTGCAATCAACATAGTTAATTATACCCTACACCACCATAGTGGGGAGGGTATATTGGGTTAGTGCTGATGTTTGTAACATGCTAAAATATTGTCCCAATACCCACCTTAATTATGCTCTCATAAATATCTTATTTATATTGATATCCAAACCAATATTCAGCACAAATAAGTTTTATATAAGCCTAACTCGCAGCAATAAATTTTGTGATGATCGGTCCATAATTAGCCATAAATCCCATATACTATCGAAAATCACTTTGAACAGCATAAATCTTTTAAAAATTTTGGTATTCCAATAAAATTTAACACAAATAAGTTGTATATATACAAAAGTTGTTACAACAAAATTTGTAACGATCGGTCCATAATTAGTCATAGCTTCCATATAACATTGGAAACACTCTCTAATAATTGTACCTGGTAACTGATTTTACCATGATATATTACAATATTTTCATTTAGTATAATACAGATACATATTGTTTATCATATTTTATTATTATATGTATCATTTTATATCACCTTTTTTAAATTATATCTAAAATATCACCAACTAAGAGTCAAGTAAGATTCTTAATTCATCATGATATCTTCTTATATATAAAAAGAAGTGTACATTTTGATGTCACCACTAACTGCGAAAACGGGACGACCGATTTTAACCAAAATTTCAGGGTACGTTCTGGTCTGCATATAGCTTGTGTGAAGTTTGCACGAAATCGGCATAGTGGTTCCGGAGATATGGCTGGACCGATTTTTATCAAATTTTCAGTGAATCTTCAGATTTTTGATTTTCAGTCTGTGGGCGGAGGGGCGTGGTAAAATCAAATTTTTACACTATACCGCTAATGATTTCAAGGTTAGTAATTGTGGCCATACTTTTGCAAAAAAAAGTAAAAAAAAATTTAAAAAAAAAATTGTCAACAAATTATTTTTATTTTTTCATTCGAGAAATAAATGCTTCTTTTCCTTCCCAATGATCAAACCATGATAATTATAATTTCGTTGCTTAACATCATTCCAAAAACTTTAATTCACAGTGGTGTACTCTGATCGTTCAATAAAACAAGTAGGCCGCTTTAACATTGTACTATAAAAGTGCTTTTATATTATCAACCGATGATAAACAAAATTTCCGAAAGTACAACTAATATAGTAAACAACGTCGACAAATCAAATTTCGTTCCCGCTGAACTTCTGCCAAATGCAAATGAATATTCAATCCATTGTCGACAAGGTATTCACAAGTCTTACAACCAACTACAAAAATTCGGATTGGCTGTGGGAACGTGCAATTCTGGTACCAAAAAATGATGATGTCAACAAGCTCAATCAGCGAATTAATTGAAACTGACTTTTGAAACAATGAAATACAAATCGATTGACACAGTAATGAATAAAGAACAAGCCTCAATTATGCTACTGAAACATTGAAGGTTAGATCACAGATAATGTTTCTCCGCAACATAAACGCGCCAATATTATGCAACGAAACACAATTGACCATCAAAAAATGATCACCAAATTTAATTGAGGCAACAATCATCGGTGGCGTAAGACGTAATGATTTCACGCATACCAAAGATTTCCAACGACAAAGCATAAGGCCAATCGTTGACTATTGCTGGCTTACATTTGGAAAATTCATGTTTTGTATGTGGTTTGCTCCCGAGTAAATAAAAAAAAATAAACGTATATCCCCTGTCCTTAAGATGAATTCATAAATATAATATCCCATTTGCCTTAAATACATCCGTTTATTTTTTTTAATGGCATATCATGCCACTGTACTTATAGATATCTGCTACAACTTTGTCAAATGACCATCTAAGTGTTTCGGATGCGATGTCAGGTCAGGGGAAGTTATCGGTCATAAATGTAAAATTTGTACAGGTCTCTGCACAAATTTCACTCCAAATAAGTTTTATATATAGGAAATTCATGCCACCTAATTTTATGATGATCGGTCCATAATTAGTCATAGCTCCGATATAAGTCCTGCTTTCGATAATCACTTTAACGAGCATGATTCTCTTAAATATCTTGGTATACATTCAATAAAAAGAACTTTCATAGAGACATAAAACACACGAAATAATTTCATGGTCCATAATTTGTCATAGCCCTGTTCCGAAAATCATTCACGAAAATATATTACTGACATTTTAAAAGAAAAATATGGTCAAGAAAAAAAAATTTCTTCGGGACTATATACAATTTTTATATGATCCAGAAAGTGAACTTAATACAAAAAAGTGTTATGTAAAACTTAAGATGACGTGTCACCCCCACGACCTATCGAAACTTGGCAAAATTTGGGTTTGAATAAAAAATATTAAAAACGCAGAGCACCAATCTTCTAATTAGCTCTATATTTGTATAACTCTACATGTTTTTAAGTACAAAGTACTGTCACACTGTAAATGACGTTACAGTAGGCACTTTCCTAAAAAAAAATCAGTTTTTGAAAAATTTTAAAGTTTTCATAACATGCTATTTAGTTTTACTCATTTTATTACTTTTTTAGGTACAAACCGATTTATCATTTTAGTTTGTTTTATTAGTTAAAACAGGGCATCAGTTTTTCGTATCATATATTTTTCGTTTTAAAAAATAGTAATTTTGTTCAATGTGTTTTGACCAACACTGTATGTAGATATACAATAAATAGTGGTACGGAGAAATAAGTTTGTGAATCAACCATTGTTGTCAGTTTGGAAATAGTATTCCAATTTCGGGGAAATTTTAGGCGTTAAAGATTTTATATGAGAGAATTTTTAACAAATTTATGTTTTAATATGACCTTATGTCACAACTACAAATATTTATATAAAAGAACTCAACTAATAACGAAACTTATGAAATGAAAAATAAATAAACTGAAATGTAGTTGTTTTTAAGAAGTTAAGTTTATATCTGAGATACGTTTCAGTCTACATAGGTTTTTCGTGTCTTATTTCAAACAAATTTCAATTATATTCTGTTGGGTTGAATTTTAGATGCTACATTTCATTTAATTACACAATAAATATAGATTTTTATTAAAAATCATGAACATTAAAAGATTTTTTTAAATACAATTTTATTTAGTTATATTTACAAGCATTTGAAAAATAACTTAATTTTTATTTTAAGAGAATTTTATTTATTTTTGGAGATTTTTTATTTTACAGAAAATGTATTGGCAACACTTAAATAAACTATATAACCACTAAAGTGTTGTTTTAAGATATTTTACGATGATCTTTGGTGTTGTTTATTTCGCTGTTCTTTGGTCTTTAATTTACCCTACATTACATTAGTTGGTATTAAGCGTTTAACCATCAAAGGGTAATTTTTGTAAATCTACACTTAATTATTATAATCTTTTACTTTTAAATTTAAATAATTTTTTCTGTATTTTCTCCGTTTGCATGACTGGGAGAACATTCGTTTCCGACTGTAAATCGTGTTACAGGGATATTTGCATGCAGCAAAGAATAAAAACTGGATATCCCTCAACATAGGTGGTCACAACAGCGCAAAGTAGCTGATCACTTAAAGTCCATTTAAAAGGGCATCAAAGAAAACTGTGAACGCAATGTTACTATGCGTGGTCTCTACTTCCACGTATGTATCGATTTTTCAATGAAAAAATTAAAAAAAATGTTCAATGAAAAAATTAACATTTTGTACAACTGTTACAAGAGTTTTCTAAATGAAAAATCAGCTATATTTGTATTTAAGTATTGGCATTTCTGTGATGAGTGCCTTGAGGCATGCTCAAGCATTAGAGGGTTAACGTGTGAACTCAACTCGAAATTAACATAAACACAAATCCTCATACAGTCCATATGTCAGCTTCAGTATACTTGTTATAATTATTACATATTAATCATACGCTACGATAAATGTAAAATATTCACCAATATTAAACAAGTAAGAAAGTGTGGTCGGTCAAGCCCGACCATATAATACCCTACACCAAGTAAATGAGTAAAAATATTTTTCTTTTAAAATATCAATAATTTATATTCGTGAGTGATTTTCGGAAGTGAGCCTTATATGGGGGCTATGATCAATTATGGAAAGATCACCATGAAATTAGGTCGTGTGATGTATGTCTATATTAAAGTTAACTATGTTGAATTTTGTGTGTATACCAAAATTTTTAAGCGATTTATGCACGTTAAAGTGATTTTCGGAAGCGGGTCTATATGGGAGCTATGACTAATTATGGACCGATCGTAACAAAATTTGGTGACATGAATTTTGTATATATAAAACTTATTTGGAGCGAAATTTGTGTAGATACATAGATAAATTAAACATTTATGACCGATAAAGTCCAATTTCGAGAGGACATTTGTATGGGGGCTACGTGAAATAATGTACCAAATTTTATCAAAATATCTTCAAAATTGCGACCTATACTCTGCGCACAAGGTTTACATGGACAGCCAGCCAACCAGCCAGCCAGACGGACGGACATCGTTTAATCGACTAAGAAAGTGATTCTAAGTCGATCGGTATACCTAAAGGTGGGTGTTAGGCCAATATTTTTGGGCGTTACACACATCTGCACAAACGCATTATACCCTCCCCACTATGGTGGTGTAGGGTATAAATATTTGCAGAAATAAGCGTGACTACAAAAAATAAAACAGTAATAGACTTTTTCTTGTGGAATTTTCTTAAGTCGCACGCATATGTGAATAAATCACAAATGGCCCATAAAGCCAACATAGCCCATGTCATCGGTCAAATTCATCCTGGTATAATGCGCCGTACATCGACATTTCAGATGTACGCCAGCGAATCAGTGGCGGACTTTCTCATTTATATTCATAATGGAATCGAATATAAAATGTCAATGATATATCTCACATACTTTATATAATTTAAATTTGAAGATAGGAAGCGCTTTATGCAAGCTAACCGAAGAATAATTGTAGGTTTTACGCAGCCGCGATTTCGGTCAAAACCGAAAATGAACTTCTAGTTTCTATCATTTAATTTTCAATGCTTATGATATGAATCACTGGGTACTGTAACAAAGCTCACTGGCTATCAGTTTTATTAATTAAATAAAAAAAAATTGAAGTTATTAAAAAATGTATACTGCATTGGTTCCACTAAGAAGCGCACAGTGGCGCCATTTGAATTTTTTCGTTGCAAAAGTCATAACTTTTGAACCAAATGAGATAATCAAAAAATTTAAACGGCATATGATAGATAACACTAAGCAACAAATGAAGACTTTTGGAAAAACACAAGATCATGACAGTATAGATTCGACTCTACTACCAAATGGTAGTAAAACCCTATACTCAGTTTGTCCATTTTGGTGACCGATTTTTTTGTATGGGCCCCCGAAGTTTCTGAAAATCAGTGGGGCCTCTAAAAAAGGTGTCATCAGTTTTTGGCTAACAGCTAATTCAGACTTCGTGATACGGCTTAACTTTATATGGCAATAATATAGCTAAGAGTCCGCAAATAAATCTTGTTAAAACTCTTTCCCAAAAAACAGCTTCTTCGTGCACTTTTGTTAGGAAGAAAATTTTTTTTTTTACTTTTTTCAGAATAACTTCCAGTGACTCCTAATTTTTCACTAACAATATTGCTAAATATTGTTGGTGAAAAATTAATAGACCCGTGAAGTTATTCTAAAAAAAGTAAAAAAAAAAATTTTCTTCCTAAATTTTTTCAACAAAAGTGCACGAAGAAGCTGTTTTTTGGGAAAAAAAATTGAATAAAAATTATTTGCAGACTCTTAGCTATATTATTGCCATATAAAGTTAAGCCGTATCACAAAGTCTGAATTAGCTGTTAACCAAAAACTGATGACACCTTCTGAACCAAAAATCAATATTTTTTAGGGGCACATGAAATTTTGATTTTTGCAACCTCACTTGTTCTACGGGCGCCACTGGGAGTGTCAACGCAATATTTTTAAATTTTTACTTCTTGCAAGAAATCGATATAAAATAGTCATTTTTACAGTCATCCACTGTAAAAATCTTACATCATTTTCTCTACCCTTTCGCCAAAAAATATAGTTGAATCCGTCTTCAACTTTCATTGTAATGTATTAAAAAAAAACCGTTTTTTGCTTCTACTGAACAATTTTAAATTTTGAGGAACCAGTGCGATATATAAATTATTATGAAGAGGATTTGCATATTTTTTCACTTAGTATATAAAAGGATATTCGAATTATTCGATTTTTCTCTTGTTCGAATAAAACGAATAATTCGAATAATAGATTTTAACTTGTTCGAATAATTCGATCACACGTTTAAAATTAATCGAATTATTCGAATAATTTAAATTTTTTTAAAAAAGTAAAGAATGAAATTTTGATGTCGGTTTTTTAATATTTTATGGTTAAGAAAAACAAAAAATAACGTTAGAGTTGACAATTCAAGTATTGATAATGTTAAAAAACATTCGAAAACAAAGTCCATCATTAAATTTTCAACAGAAATACTCTGATCAGATTAACTCCCGAACAATCTACAAAACAATTGACTAGCAAACCCTTTAGTTTCCGTAGCTATGCTTTAAAAAATTTGAGCTAGTTGGACATGATCCTGAATTCAAATACAATATAAACGTATTAAGAACTTTGTTTATGTCGAGTTTTAAATTGAATAACTAATTCTTTAGTAAATTAATTATTCACTATTTCTATATATAACAAATTGTATTATACATCAAGCTCTATCAACGTTGCCAAATCTTAGCTTAATAATGTGGTCTTGGGGAATTACACAATAAAGGTAATCTGTCCAAAGTTTGATATCATTGTCAGTGAACATGGCTAATTTGAAGTCAGGCAGTGCATGACTGACGCATTTACAAATACGCAAAAAGTTTATTATCATATTAGACAAAGATGTTCAACGATGTTTAAAATCATGTAGAAGATCAACTTCATGATTTTCTTGCAACAAAACAATATTTGTGCAATATTTGTGTTTATCATTCGATTTATTAAATATTTTGCAACACTTACGTTGGCGGTTAATAACATCACTTATATACATATATTTTAAGATCATGGCCTTCATCTATTTCAATGTAATCATTATAAATGTCATCCTCAATATCACTTTCGACGACCGTTTCAAAATCACATTTTCCATCACATTCAACTCCACTTTAACCTAAGTTAGTATTTTGATTATTAATTGCGAATCTTTCATGTGGATATTCCTATTTTGTAGGCATTTATAGACCATAGAACCATATTTCGGGAAGAAATTTGTATGGGGGCTAGGAGAAATCATGAACCGATTCTTATAATTTTCACCAGAGTTACTCCTTTTATCATAAAAGTAACGAGTGCAAAATTTTATGATATTAGCTGCAATATATTTACAAAAAATGTCCAAAAATATGTGAAAATTATCAATTTTTTTTTGAGGTTGTCCCACATTTTCATTCATAACTTTGGTTCCACTGTACCGATTTCGCTGATTTTCTATACCAAACTGCTTAGGACAATAATAAACACTTTTCTTGCAACTCTACTAAGTTTGTTTGCGTATTTTGGACGTGAGCGTGTTTTACACAGACGGACAGACGGACAGACGGACAGACGGACAGACGGACAGACAGACAGACAGACAGACGGACATGGCTCAATCGACTTAGAATTTCATAAGGATCAATAATATATATACTTTGTTGGGTCTCAGATGAATATTTCTCAATGTTACACACGGAATGACAAACTTATATATACCCTCATTCACCACTTATGGTGGTGGAGGGTATAAAAATAAGTTTTTTTTTAATGAACTTGGTCCCCTCAGTAACAACAATTTTTAATTTTTTTTTCATTTACAATATTTTATAGAACCTTAGCTTTCAGAAAGTATAAACTCTTTATACATCCTCTTAGAATTTTTTTTGTGATAACTTTAAAAGAAAAAAAGTTCTTTTTTGTCAAAAAATTAACTAAAAATCGCCATTTTAAAATTTTTTAAATTCAAATGCATATGACTTTGGACTTAGTCATTAGTTTTAAACAATTCTTTTTGTATTTGAAAAATAAGTGTGTTGTTAGTC
The DNA here is from genome assembly GCF_958450345.1 of Calliphora vicina. Classification (NCBI taxonomy): domain Eukaryota; kingdom Metazoa; phylum Arthropoda; class Insecta; order Diptera; family Calliphoridae; genus Calliphora; species Calliphora vicina. The sequence goes on from NC_088784.1 coordinate 32,941,210, forward strand.
CAACAGAGGAAAACTTGAGAAAAACTGGAGTAGGGAGGCTAAAAATGCGATTATTTCCTAAGTTTAAGAGATATTTGATAGCTACGACTAAGTTTTTTGTTGTGCTCGATGAGAAGATTCTATATGTCTAATTTTTTTGAAATCGGAACTCAAACGAAGGAATAGGATCATTTTAAAAATGTAACATACCCGAGGTGTCCTACTGTGAGGACCCTTAGTCACGCCCATGGTGGACCTATGAGGTCCACGTTCAAAACTTAAACTCGACTACACTTCTTCTTTGCGCATGTGAAATTTCATTCAAACCAATCTAACCATTTAGAAGTTACCGATTTATTTCCCTCTTTTTTTTCTATACCACTGTGTGTGGCTTACGATAAAATTCGTTTACTGTAAAATGTAAACATTGACTTACGATAAAATCTTACCCCCTATAATTTTGAAGTTATTAACAATTTTGATATTCTGAGAACGCTGAAACATCAGTCGGTCCATAAAATTTTAATTTTTGAAATAAAAAAAAATTTTGAAAATGTCGCTTACGATAATTTGGCGCTAAGGGCTCGATATATGAACATTTATTCGTTTTATTCGATTATTCTACAGAAAATTGTTCGAATTATTCGTTATTCGAAAATGGCCATTTTTAAGTTGTTCGAATAATTATTCGTAAGAAATTATTCGATTAATCGAATGATCATTAGTCGAATGAATACTCTAGTATATAAACAACATACATATATCATATCATATCATATCACAGTATTTGTAAGCTATTTGGTAATTTTAATTCAAAAATGTTAGTTATGTATTCTAACTCAGTTTAGAGTTTTTGGTCAAGTAGAAAGCCTTCCAAACAGTGACTTTTTCTGGGTGTAATGATATTTCGACAATCGCTGGTTAACCAAAAGTGTGCTTCATTTCATCACTGACTAAAATGTTCAAATTAAATTGTTAGTCAATAATGATGTTTTGATGCGATCGATGATCGTGAGGCTTCAAATCCTAAACGAGTTGAATATTGTAACAAGATCCTTAAGCAATGGATGGACACAAGTCTTATTTTTGAGCATGATAATCATCATCAACACTAAACTGCACACGATTAGTCGGCATCGACAATCTAAAAAGTGCAACAAAAATTCCACATTATTGTAATGTATTTATATAGTGTTCTTGCAGATCGTTGTTGTCCTTGCATCAGATTGCAAAAATTTACTTTACAAAAATATAAAATGTATGTTGTATGTATGTAGTAAATGTTCGTATTTTTGCTTTATTGAATTGTAAAACAATTTATAGTTCACTGCATGTATTGCTGTAACTTTAAGGTTTATTAAGCGCTTTCTGGGGAGTTTGAGATATTACTAGTCTTGGGGATGACTTTGTTAATGTTTGTATTGATGAAACACAAAAAAAAAAGCAAAAAATTATTAAATAATTTAATAAAATATTTAAGAAAAATCATATTATTTAATATCAAAATGAAGTTAAACACAAAGTATTACAAAATTATCGCTTTAATAATATCAAAATTAATAAAATAAAATCTTAACGAACAAGTTGTATAAGTATTTATAGTGAATTTAAGGTTTTACCGCTACTTTGTATTAAAAATTTAAGTTTAACGTTAACTTTAAAGTAAAATTGAAAATTTATTTTTAAAATCTTTCATTTATTTCTGCGTAGTTGTATGTTTGCTTGTCTATTTATCAAGGTTGTCTGTTCTATTTGTATAAAATTTCATTTTATGAATTCCATTTATGACTGTGTCACTTTTTTTTTGTTGTTTTTGTTAAGCTTTAATATGAAAACATGTCACTTTCTTTTTACTATATATTTATCTCATTTTTTTTTTGCTTTTCATTAACAACTGTTAAGTATAACATAAAAAAAGTATATAATATTGTAGTAAATTTTATTTTAAACAATGTGTCATATGGTGAATTATTGTGAGGGCCAATTTCCATTGGCTCTTATGCAATCTATTGGGTCATGGTCACAAAGAATATACAAAATAATTGTTATGTTTAACAAAAACAGTTTTAACAATGCTTTTAAAAGATTTTATTATAAATTCCTTTAATTGACTGTAAACAATTCAATAGGGTGACAGCGGGGGACATTTGTTGTATAAAAGTCTTTTTTAACATATGTAATTTTCAGTGGATCTAACGAAAATTGTCGATGCGAAATCGGCCAATATATTGTAAATCCTAGTGTTTTTTATACCCACTAACAAAAATATTGGTATAATAGCTTGAACCTGTGCACTTCGCTCCCCCTATCGTAGTAAAATAAAAAAAATGTGAAACGATTTTTTATAAAACAAGTAAGAAAGTATGGTCGGTCAAGCCCGACCATATAATACCCTACACCAAGTAAATGAGTAAAAACATTTTTCTTTTAAAATATCAATAATTTATATTCGTGAGTGATTTTCGGAAGTGGGCCTTATATGGGAGCTATGACCAATTATGGACCGATCACCATAAAATTAGGTCGTGTGATTTATGTCTATATATTAAAGTTAACTATGTTGAATTTTATGTGTATACCAACATTTTTAAGCGATTTATGCACGTTAAAGTGATTTTCGTAAGCGGGTCTATATGGGAGCTATGACTAATTATGGACCGATCGTAACAAAATTTGGTGACATGAATTTTGTATATATAAAACTTATTTAGAACGAAATTTGTGTAGATACATAGATAAACTAAACATTTATGACCGATAAAGTCCAATTTCGAGGGGACATTTGTATGGGGGCTAGGTGAAATAATGGACCGATTTCAGCCAGTTTCAATAGGCTTGGTCCTTGGTCCGAAAAAGTAATATGTACCAAATTTGATCGAAATATCTTCAAAATTGCGACCTGTACTCTGCGCACAAGGTTTACATGGACAGCCAGCCAGCCAACCAGACGGACGGACGGACATCGTTTAATCGACTCAGAAAGTGATTCTAAGTCGATCGGTATACTCTAAGGTGGGTGTTAGACTAATATTTTTGGGCGTTACAAACATCTGCACAAATGCATAATACCCTCCCCACTATGGTGGTGTAGGGTATAAAAATAAATGAATATAATTAATACCGGCATTTTTAGTTCTTATTTAATTGCATATTGAAAGTATAAAAAATAACCTGCGATTATAAAAAATGTTGATACTTTTCAATACTATTATAGTTTTCCAGATATTCGATAATAAATATTTACTTTCAATGTGAAGTTCCAGGTCCGCTGTTAACAACCCGCCCATTTGCAGACAAATTACGTAAAATTATAAAAAACAAATAAAAAAACAAATAAGTATGGTCGGTCAAGCCCGACCATATAATACCCTACACTAAGTAAAAGAGCAAAAAAAAAAATTTATATTTTTGAGTGATTTTTGGAAGTGGGCCTTATATGGGGGCTATGACTAATTATGGACCGACCACCATGAAATTAGGTCGTGTGATTTATGTTTATATTAAAGTTAACTATGTTAAATTTTGTGTGTTTACCAACATTTTTAAGCGATTTATGCACGTTAAAGTGATTTTCGGAAGCGGGACTATATGGGAGCTATGACTAATTATGGACCGATCGTAACAAAATTTGGTGACATCAATTTTGTGTACATAAAACTTATTTGGAGCGGAATTTGTGGAGATACATATATAAATTAAACATTTATGACCGATAAAGTCCAATTTCGGGAGGACATTTGTATGGGGGCTAGGTGAAATAATGGACCGATTTCAGCCAGTTTCAATAGGCTTGGTCCTTGAGCCGAAAAAATAATATGTATCAAATTTCATGGAAATATCTTCAAAATTGCGACCTGTACTCTGCGCACAAGGTTTACATGGACAGCCAGCCAGCCGACCAGACGAACGGACGGACGGACGGACATCGCTTAATCGACTCAGAAAGTGATTCTAAGTCGATCGGTATACTTTAAGGTGGGTGTTAGACTAATATTTTTGGGCATTACAAACATCTGCACAAACGCATAATACCCTCCCCACTATGGTGGTGTAGGGTATAAATATTAGGGACAAATTTTGAAGAATCTCGCAATTTAAGTTTTCCAGATATTTGAAATTAAGTATGTGCTTTATATAAGATGGTCCACATCCACATATTGGAAAGAAAAAATAGATACAAATAATGACAGTTGACAACCGATAATTAGACATAAAATGCTGATAATATATAAATTTATTCTAATTCATTTTATTAATTGTGGAGCAGATATAATTTTTTATTAAATAAATCGTCGTTCTCCAAAATATACTTTCAATAAAATAAATATTTGAATATGGATTATATTACTCGAGGTGTGTATTTTTAACTGTTATAAAGATATTTCGTAAATGTTTGTATTTAGAACTTATTTTGATGTTTTTACTGGGTCATCTTTTTTGTGAAATTGTGAATAGTATTATTGTCTTTTGTGGAGTAGAACTCCCGTGGATAACAATCTTTAATGGTTTGAATTTTGACCGCATGAGTCTACCAGAGGTACGGCCAGGGGTCCCCAAAGTAGGACTCGGGTATGATAAATTTTTAAAACGATCCAGCGGGCCCAAAAATATTTCCCGATTTGCTCATTTTTTCTTTTATTGGACAAACTACAAATGAGGGGGTAGGAGCACAAGGGGTTCAAGTGCCTTTTTTTTATCAAATTGAGTTAACATATGGAGTTAGTAGGTGAAGTTCAGAGAAGTTCATAGCACAAGAGTTGAATGTGGGATTCTCATCCGTTAGCGAGATATGGCGACCAATTCTAGCACTTGTCATTAAAATACCTGTTTCGGTTGGAGCACATGGGGTACATGAGCACTTGTGCTCTAAGCAAATATTAAAATTCATTTTTCACATGGACTGATTTTGTGAATTCAGATGAGTGATCAGCTAAAATCTATCAATTAATTCCATCACTTGTTTTCAAAACACCTGTTTCAAATACATTTGTGGATTATTTTCCAAAAAAGAAAAAGTAACATAAAATAATGGAATCGAGTATATTAATAATTGTTGATTTTTTATTATTTATGGTACGTAAAATCATTAAAAATAAGTGAATCTGAAAATAATATTGACGAATTTTCTGAATCTGATCATCTTATACAAAGATGATCTTATGAATGTGCAAGAAAACTTCACCAAACTAAATCTGGAAGCTCGAAATATTGACCGAGACGTGTAGTTACTACCACAACTACCTCCAAAAAACAGCGTCAAAACAATAATATTCCAGAAATTCAAGAACCTACGGATCTTCTTTGCTTTATACCACCAATTTACCATGAATGGTTTAAAGCACTTCCTCACGATGGAATGGAATAAATTCCGGAAAGAATAGAAAGTCAAGGTGAGGATGACCCCGATGATGTCATGGAATCTGATTATGACGACTAAAAAATGTAACAAAGAACCATAAAAGCTTTTCTTAATAAAATGTTAATAAAAAATTGAGTCTATGTGGTTTTCTTATTAGGTAATTCAGAACTTTGAAAAAAATTAAAGCACAAGGGGTATAAGTGCGACTTTCCTCACTTCAAAGGTAATTTTTGGGTATTTGTATATATAAAATATGGTATTTTTTTATCATGTTAGATTAAAATATATCTCAGGATCTCTATTAATTAAAAGGCAATATTCCAGATAGCATCTAAAATTTTTTATTGTAAATTAACTTTAACCTTATTTTTCTCATTATTAAACATTAGTCACTTGAATCCCTTGTGATCTAAGCCCCTCAAATGTGTATGTATGTCAAACAAAAACAGAATTGTTAACAAATCGCAACTGACTCCAAAGCTATATTTATTTGAATTTAAAAATTAAGAGTGTATATTCATTTTCCAATTTTTAATGCCGTTTTAAAAACCAAACATTTCGAAATTTTTCTAAAAAAAAATTATATTTCTAAAATGACTGCGAAGATTAAAAACATGTCAAGCCTTACTTAAAGGTAATTGTTGCGGAATTTCGGATTTTTCAGTTTGTTTAATATACTAACCCGTTTTTGAATTACGCGAATTTATGTTGTGAAACCTCCTCCATTTTCGAAATAACGGTATATCTCCAAAATACGACCTAAACAAACGGTTAGCACCACTGAATTCAGCGTACCCGAATTAGTTTAACCAACCGCTTGACAGTTTTTTCAACTAGCACAGTGTATTTATTTACTATAATAAGAAATTAACATGAAGTCAGAAATAGTCAGACACAGTCCGTATGTCCAAGTATACTTGTTATAATTAATATAATTACATATTAATCATACGTCTTGGTAAATGTAAAATATTCTAGTCAAACACATACCCCTTAAATGTTGGATTTTTATACCCTACACCACCATAGTGGGGAGGGTATTATGCGATTGTGCAGATGTTTGTAACGCCCAAAAATATTAGTCTAACACCCACCTTAAAGTATACCGATCGACTTAGAATCACTTTCTGAGTCCATTAAACGATGCCCGTCCGTCTGGTTGGCTGGCTGTCCATGTAAACCTTGTGCGCAGAGTACAGGTCGCAATTTTGAAGATATTTCGATCAAATTTGGTACATATTATTCCAAGTCCAAAGTCCAAGGACCAAGCCTATTGAAACTGGCTGAAATCGGTCCATTATTTCACATAGCCCCCATACAAATGTCTTTCCGAAATTGGACTTTATCGGTTATAAATGTTTAATTTATAAATGTATCTCAATAAGTTGCGCTCCAAATAAGTTTTATATATACAAAATTCATGTCACCAAATTTTGATACGATCGGTCCATAATTAGTCATAGCTCCCATATAGACCCGCTTCCGAAAATCACTTTAACGTCTATAAATCGCTTAAATTAAATAGTATACTCACAAAATTCAACATAGTAAACTTTCATATAGACATAAATAAATAAAATTTCATGGTGATCGGTCCATAATTGGTCATAGCCCCCATATAAGGCCCACGTCCGGAAATCACTCAAAAATATAAATTATTGAAATTTTGAAAGAAAAATGTTTTTGCTCTTTTACTTAGTGTAGGGTATTATATGGTCGGGCTTGACCGACCTACTTTCTTACTTGTTTATTTTTAATAAAGTTTTTCTATTTTTAATATATGTTTTTTATAGAAATTTAGTCGTAGATTACGTAAACAATAAGTAAAAAAATCGAGGTAATAGTTTTGAGCAGGGACATAACTGTTATAACCAATATTGGAAAAAATCCTGAAATAATTGTTTATCAAGAATTTTTGAAAAATGGTCCCTGAATAACAGTTAAAAATAACCAATATTATTTTGGTCTTTGGTAACCATTATAAAAGATTTTTATTTTTTCTGGTCTTCAATAACCATTATAAAATATTTTAATTTTTTTAGGTCTTTGATAACTATTATTAAAGATTTTTATTTTTTTTGGTCTTCCGTAAACATTATGAGTACCAACAAAGTTTTTTGGTCGCATGGAACTGGTTTTCTTGTATTTTAAAATAGACAGAGAAAGATAAATTGGTTCAGAATTTCATAAGAATCAAGAATATTTATGATTATAAACAGTTTTCTTTTAAAATGTGCAATATGTGGGAGCTATGACTAATTATGGACCAATCGGCATAAAATTAAGTGACATGTCTTCTGTATATATGAAAGTTATTTGTGCTAAATTTTATTTGAATACCAACTTTTTTAAGAAATCTATACTCGTTAAAATGCTTTTCGGAAGTGGGCCTTGTATTGGAGCTATGACTAATTATGGATCAATCCTCACAAAATTTAGTAGTGAGAGTTCAGCTTATATAAAACTTATTTGTGCTGAATTTGGTTTGGATATCTATATAACTAAGATATTTATGAGGGATTATCTATTTTCAGATAGGACAATCGTTTGGGGGCTAGGAGAAATAATAGACCGATTTTAACCAAATTCAATAGACTTCGTCCTTGGGGCACTATACGCTATATCACTATGGTGGTGTAGGGTATAAATATTTGTAATGGCTGTAGTCTATCGAAGACCAAAAAAATAAAATTTTTTTATAATGGTTATCAAAGACCAAAAAAATAAAAATCATTCATAATGGTTATTGAAGACCAAAAAAAATAAAAATCTTTCATAATGGTTATCAGAGACCGAAATAAATAAAAATCTTTCATTATGATTATTAAAGACCAAAAAAAATAAAAATCTTTCATAATAATTATCAAAGACCTAAAAAAATTTAAATTTTTGATAATGGTTATCATAGACTAAAACTTTTTTGAGTTATTTATAATTGTTATTACGGGACCTATTTGTTTGCAGTTATTTTTTCTATAACCAATTGCTTATTTAAAAAAAAATAACAGTTATTTCGGGTCCCTGGTTTTGAGTATTTATTTTTAAAAAAATAGTTTGTAGATGCCGATTTTTGTGGTGGCACAAAGCAACCTTGCATTTGATGCACGTAGTTCTTGAAAATACTTTGCAAGCTTGCATCTATTTTTAGAAACGCACCTATTTTCATTATAGGACTTTGATGTTTTTTAGCCTCTATCTGCCTTCCAATATGACTTGTTGAAGGTCTTCCTCTTTTAGGTATTATCTGAAGCCTATTATCCGCCTTTCACTACGATCATATACCAGCCCAAAAAGCTATCATGAGGTCCACTCCTCATATGTGGGCGTTTTAATCTTTCACTATTTTGAGAGAGGCTATTGAGATTTTTTGCTTTTGCTTCTTGTTTCTTTGAATAGTTCCCAATGCATTTACATACACATGTGTAATAATTGTCGAAATATATTATGTGGTGCTTGGAATTGACAGATACTTACAGTATCTTAATCCGTGGGGCCACATGTAGCAAATACCAGCTAATAATACTTATTCGCAGATAAATATAAAAATACAGCTACCGCCTCTTACATTTACAGCGTTGTAAGTAACATCAGATGAAAGAATTATATGTCTTCTTACAGGTCGTTTCATTGTGATGACATTCAATGTCATAGAGTGAACACAATTTTTTTTTTCAAGTTCTTTAGTATTTGTTGCTTTTTCTTATTGGTAAATATTGAAAGCTATAATGCACTTTTCAAGAAAATGTCTTTTATGATGATGGTAAAATGAAGGGACAACAAAGAGCATATTATAGGAAATAAAAATACAGTGCAAAAGTGATTGCATTTCATGTTTTGCGTTATATCTAAAATACATGAATAAAAATAGTGCAAGTTGTATTTAAAGTGAATATTTTGTCCCGATCTTCAATATTCTCCAACTGGAAACAAAATTTTAGAATTAATATATGGTAGAAATGCTTATTTAGTTGTTCATATCATGATCGTTTGTCCCTTTTAAAGAATTTTTTTAATTTAATGTTTTGACTTAATCCACTGTGACGTTTAAAGAATAATTTGGTATTTCGGTACAATTATTTACTTTACTCTTTTAGAAACAAATACTGAAAATGTGTTCTTAAAATATTAAACTTATCAAAATTTTAAACATATTTAAGCTGAATCAATGTTTAAATATTTTTTTTTATATGAATAAAATATATTTAAATATTGATTAAGCTTAAACTATGTTTAAAATTTTGATAAGTTACCAGGCCTAAGTCCTATAATATCAGGAGAGTTTTCAATAACTTATTCTGGAAAACATATTAAGAGTAAATATATCATAATGGTGTACATTATTCTCAGATTTGGTCCGTATAGCTCTAATTATTTGTTTTTTTTTAAATTTTTAAAAATCAACTAATACATAAATTAGTCTACTTTTCCCCATTCAAAAAATAACATTTAAGAGTGCAATATTCGGCTGTGCCGGATCTTCTATACCCTTTACAAAAGTATACTTTAAGATAAATATTAAAAACACTTGGTGACAAAAAAAAAACAAACAAAAAATTTATGGGTGGTAGGAGGTGGTAGTTTTCTACTTGTAGGGGCGCTTGTAGCTACATACATAAGTATTGTTTTCTTTTTGGCACCAAATACAAAATCTTTTTTTATATATTTTTTTTACTTTTTTGTGTGATTGTATAAAAATTTATAGTTTTTATATTAACGCATAAAATAATTAATGAACGTTTTTTAACCTGCCTTATCAGGTAATGTTGACAACATAAATGAATTATAAATACAAATCTGTGTTTTGTTCATGCATTTATGTTGTCGATAAAACCGTAACAAGTATTTGGGATGAAGTTGGTGGTTAATCATTTATATAAATTGTATGTATGTGTGGGTCATAACATTAATTTTCCAGGACTCTAGGAAAATTTAGGGGTATTTAAGGCCTAAAGCGTCAGACATTTTCCTTTTTCCTGATATAGTCACCTGACAGTGGTAATCGAAGGTTTTGGCAGTTTTTTTTTTATTAACATTAAACAAATAAAAAGTGTGTTAACCTGTTTTTTTTTATTAAATGAAAATCTCCAGCACAATCTTCGGAGTAAGTACCAAAAGAATAGATAATGTGTTTTTTTTGTGTTTAAAATCTTAATTGTTTAATTTAAATAGATTTTGGTTTATGTTATTTGAGGTTTAATTTAGGAAAAACTATATTTTTGTGCTCTAACGATATTCTTGTTAATACATAAAAATAAAGAACCTAAGAAAACCTTTGATAATTCTAAAAAAATGTTTATTTACTTAAACAAGATAATTTTGTCCGAGTTCAGACAAGCTAAATTGTACATAAATCCATATTTTTTTTTATTTAGGCATTTTTTTGTCCGTTCCATTGGTAAAATCAAGAAAATAGGGAAAGGTGTTACAAATCTCTGTCCGGCATATTTCTCACTTGAAAGGTACATATTTTTTTTGTAAAAAAAAAGGAAAAAAAACACTAAATTTATTATAGAGTTTATAGAAAAATTCAATACAGAAAAATCTAACACACACTTAATTTTGATCTTTAAAAATCCATCAGATACTTGTGTATAGAGCTGTAAAATAAACAAACGCTTGGCCATAACAGCAACATAGCCGACGGAAACCTTAAGGCTCAAGACTTAGTGAGGAACAGGCCGCGGAGAAGAAGGCAAAATAATTTCTCTATAAGTAACCCAAAATTAATCCAACACTCGTGAGTTGTAATTTTTTTTTTGTTTAAAAAAAAAAAAACATATTTGGTGCACGTAATTTGTTAATTTTTATTTAAAATATCATTTGGCGAGAACAATAACAAAACATCCAAATTTTAGTGCAGTTCAATTTGTTAAAGTGCCAGAAATATTGCTAAAAACGAGAAAAAAAATCATAAGAAAAAATATTATCTACATAATTATTAAATTTAATACTTATCTTTTATAATTTTCTCAAATATCCAAATTTCTCCAAAAGAAAAATTTTGTGTCGGGTTCAAATCCTAGACAAGACAAATTTTTTTTACATGATTTTTTTTCTATATTTTTTTTTTAAATATGCTCAACATAATAATTATTTTTTTTTTAAATACAATTTAAAAGAAGAAAAATATTTTTTTTAACAAAAACTATTTTTAAACATTATTTTTGGAAATAGCTTTAAATGATACAAAGCTGATCGCGGTACTTTAGTTGCCCAGGTTCAAATCCTATCGCGGCCTTAAATTTTCTTATTTGTTTATATTTTTTTTATTTATTTATTGTTTTTGATAAAATTTTGTTTTTTTTATTATTTTTTTATAATAATTAATTAAGGCCACTAATTGGATGCCTAAATATATTTTGTCTGATTTTTTCTATGATTATGATTTTTGCATATTATTTTTTATTTTTATTTATTTTGTGAATACAATAGCCTACGAATATGATTTTTTAAATTAAAGTATTTTTTTTTTAATTACGAAGTATGTTTGAATTTAGTTTTTCTAATTGTTAATAAAATTAAGAAAATGAATCACTGAAATTGTTGAAGAGTTTGATTCGAAAAGCTACTAACAGGTAAATCGACTTGGGATCATGAGTAATTCGATGGCTATATTTACATGATCATGGTTGGGAGGGGTTTCTGGTTGTGTCAACACCAAACACAACATGACCACTTAGTAAATAGTATTAATTGGAAAAGTGCGAAATAGCTCTATCTTTTACAAAAACAAAACAACTTTATTAGCATGCACAATAAAATTAGCCCTGTAGTCTTGTTTATCTCAGAGTAGGAGTCAGGAAGCAAGAACTCACCCTATTGCCGACGAGAAAGGAGCTGGACACCAGATGCATGCTATTGCTACTCTAAACTCCTAAGAAAACTTGAATTTGAAGGTAATTTACCAAACCGTTACATGCTACATACTTACATCTCATCCACCTAAGATGGACTATAGCGGATGTATTGATGTATCAATCATGCATGGAATTTATTTTTGGGCTTCATAAAATTGATTTCAACAGATTTGTGCATTTCGCGATTCTTAACTGAAAGGGCAAGACTGCTCTTGTCAACAGGCATCTGACAGTTGACTCCTTTTGAAACTTGAAGAAGCTGTATCATTTAGTTTCTGTTGGAGAACCACAGACTACCTCATGTCTTGAGGATAAATTGGAAAAAAGTGAATTTCGTTTGCTCACTAAGCTTAATTTTTTGCGGAAAAAAATAAAAGCTATACTTAATAAATACTATGGGAACTCTGCACCATCAAGTTAAATGGTAAGAAAGTGGTTTACGAAAGATTCCGAACGCTCTGGACGTTCAGTTGAGGTTTCTACACCCGAAACAATTGAAAAAATTAAGATATTGGCCCATAATCATAGTCAAAAATAAAGTACATTTTAAGAGAATTAAACTCGACTTTACTTAAGAGTGGACTTTAGGTCTATCATAGACAAGTTAAAGTATACTTCTGACGCTGAAGTCGACTCTAAATATAAAACTAGCTGAAGTTGTTTTTAACTTGTTTAACAACAGCATCAGCTGTTCTTCGCCGATTAAAAAAGTTTGTCACAAAGTAAAAAATGTTTAAGTTACAAGATATTGGTAGAGATTTTGCAATTATTGAACAGTTATCAATAAAATTAGTACCAAAATATCGTAATTATGATATTAATCTTATCTTTTCCACTTTTCCACAACAAACAACTTTTTTTCTTTAGATGTCCCGGTTACTTTTATTGTTTACGTTTTTTGTATTTTTTTTTTAATTTTGTATGTCAGCTATTCAGCGTTGCCACTTGTCTGTTTTTTGTTGTATATTCTATGAAAACATTTTCTATATTTGCGGTGGCACCCAGTTAAAGTCGGTTCAATTTAAAACATACTTTAATTTGAACTATGGTTGCAAATTAATAAAAAGCAGGTTTTTATTTTAAAGTTCTTTTTAAAAAGAACCGACTTTAGTGTTTGACTATGATTACGGGCCATGGTGTTGGCCGATCTGATATTGAAAGTGCGTGAGATTGTGGAAGTCATAGGCATCTCAAATGGCTCAGTGGTTTTAAATTTGAATGATCACTTGGGTGTGAGAAAGCTTTCCGCAAGATGGCTGTCGCGTTTGCTCATAATTGAGTGCACAAAAGAATACACACACATGTTAAGTTTAAATTGAAAACATCTATAAATTAGACTACGAAATGCTCTCTTTTCCACCTTATTCGTCGGATTTCGTGTGACTATTTCTTGTTTCTTCTCACAAATGACCTCGACAAATCTTATTTTTTGGAAGGGATAAAAAAATTGTAGAACTATTGGACAAAATGCCTAGAGCATAAAATAATATTTTATCCATAAACCTGTGTTTCATTATAAAAGGCACGGACTTTTTGACCCACCCTCATATATACTTTATGAAATTGCAAATGAAAAATTTAGAAATTACAAACGGAATGACAAGCTTGTAAATTCCCTTGCAACTAATGGTGAATGGTATACAAATTGCTGTTTGCACTAAACTAACCAAATACAGCTAAAGTGATACAATTTTTTTTTGGACAAATGGAATGGATACTTTCCAGGATGGTAAAGGGTCTAACGTTTTGAAGTTTTTTATTTTGATAAATTACAACAAAAGTTTTTATACCATACCAGGGCAAGTATAAATTAAAAAAAAATAGTTTAGATTTCAATTCCTTTGAATTTTTAAGATGAAAAACTGAAAACTGAGTAGACTTCACGAATTTTGTTAGAAATTAAAAAAATTTAAAAAAATTAGCAGAACCTATAATTCTGAAAGGGCATTTTAAGTAGATCTTTTTTCAAAAATAATCTTATAGTCAGGCAGTATGAAGTTTTTTTTACAGTGGATCAAAGTTTTAATTTTTTTATCGAAGGAAGCATTTACTAAATGAAAAAAAGTTGTAAGTTAATGTCTGAAGTAATTATTATTTTTAGAGTTATATTGTGGAATTTTATATGGATAATTTTTGTGGAAGATCTTATCACTCTAGGTCCTCAATTTAGGGGTCATTTTGACCCTTTTTCGGGAAAATAAAAAAAAATGCTTTCAAAAAGGACATTTAAGGAATGTTTGCCAAAAAACTTCAGTCAGGGTCAGATAAGATATCAAAGTTGTAAGTAAATCTCTTTACGGTTAATTAGAAAAATGACACGCCACCTTGGATCTCACAGTTTTTTTTAAAGAAATCGCCAAAAATCTATTTATAATCCGAATGAGCTGTTATTTAAAATATAAATAGTCCTTGAGATAATCTATAAAAAACATTCATATCACATCAAAAATTTCACCGTTTGTTTGGGTTTTTTGGGCTTTAATGTTCAAAACATGACAATCATGCAAAACACAATACAAGAGATTTGAGGGCGCAGACCAAAATGCTTCAAATCCTCCTATCAAAAAAATGAGTTTCTTGAAAATTTGTTTTTGGAATGCAAACGGTTTGAACCAACATAAATCTGAGGTTTATAATTTTATGATAAATAAAGACGTCGATGTGATACTAATTTCCGAGACTCACCTTACAAATAGATACAACTTTAATATTTTAGGATTTTCATTCCATAACACAAATCATCCCGACGGAAAAGCTCATGGTGGTACTGGTATATTATGCCCAAAAGAATATATGCAAGCAAATTCCATACGACTGGAATGTTTATTTGGAAATTTAGCAGTGAGTCAATATATTGGCCCCCACGATTTTCGATGACTAAGGACAAATTTGAAGAATTCTTTGAAACTCTAGGAGATCGTTTCCTGGCATGTGGTGATTACAATGCCAAACATACATACTGGGGTTCACGGATAATTAACACTAGAGGAAGACAGCTCTACAAAGCCCTAGTTGAGAGTATGAATTGCCTGGATGTCATATTCTCTGTCCAACCAACATACTGGCCTACTGATCCTAGGAAGATTCCTGATTCCTGAAGTCCATCAGTAGCCATATCCACACAAATCCAAATATACAGTGTGAGGGAGAGATAAACGAATGCGTTAGTGACTTCATGTCATTAACTATTTCGGCTCTGGATCATTCAAGGAACGAGATCTCTAGAAAGCCAAAAAATCATATTTCCAATTCAGATAGATCAGCTGCTGCAAAGCAGAGGCTGTCCATCGCTACTAGAAAACTGAAGAGAGCCCTTTGTTTAGAAGAGGATCGCAGTAAGAGAAGATACATTGAGAGTTTGACGAATACTAAACATACGAACATTTCTCTTTGGAAAGCCATACGTAACCAAGGTTGCCAATTTAGCCATTTTCCGGCTAGATCTAGCGATTTTATTTTCATTTAGCCATAAAAAAATGGCTAGATTTAATCTAGCCGGAAGATCAAGCCATTTTATTTTGTCCTACGTTTTTTTATTTTATATTTTTCTTGAACATTTTTGTAATTTTTTAAAAATAAAACAGTATTTTTTATCAAATGACAAAGAAACAGTCCTTTTAAACAAATTCGTCTGTTGATGATTTGATGAGAATATTATTGGTTTTATGAAAACAGTCTTCTAAATTGTTTCAAAAAGGAAAAAAAAATATTGATATTACAATCCTTAAATCTGCTAAACCCCATTAACACGAAGTCGGTAAAAATTTTACATCTTTGATACTGCCTCCACCAGTAGTTTTGCTTCGTTCTATTGTTTGACCATTTGATTGGCATGGATGCATCGCAGGCTGTTTTCAATGCTACTGTGATTTGTTCTGCCATGTCTACTACCCCGCTTTCATCGATTTGATGACTACAAAAAGCCTTTTTACTGTTGACCTGTGTTATTATGTTCGAAAACTTTTTAAAACTGTTAAAATAATCTGATGACAATATTATGTTCGAAACTTTTTTAAAGCTGTTTATAATCTCTAACCCCCATTAAACGAAGTCTGGTTAGGTGCTAACTAATAGTGTTACTGCCGTTTAAAACTGTCAGTATAACTATTACTTAACACATAACCAGACTTCGTGGCAATGGGGGCAAGAAATGTAATATTTTTGAATTTGTATTCAGTTATTTTTGGGTTTTAGCCATTTCTAGCCATTTTTAATTCAAAATCTAGCCATTTTCTGAGCTGAAGAGTTGGCAACCTTGCATGTAACATCAAACCACCGGTAGAGGGAAAAACTCCGTTGAGAAAAGCTGACGGTAATTGGGCAAGAAATGCTAAGGACAAATCATTAATTTTTGCCGAGCACCTATGTAATGTATTTAAGCCAAATCCAGCCAACAATGATTTTGTACTGATCCTGTTCATGAGACAGCGGATGATCATATCAGAGTAAGTCCCGAGGACGTCCGAAAAGTTATCAAAAATAACATAAATACAAAAAAATTTCCAGGATATGTCAAAATTACGCCATCCATGATTAAAAACCTACCGAATATAGCTATAATTGTGCTATCTGTATTGTTTTCTGCGATCATTAGACTAGACGTTTTCCAGACAAATTGGAAAATTGCTCAGATCATAATGATACCTAAACCAGGAAAAGATTTAACAATTCTGTCTTCATACAGACCTATAAGTCTACTGCCATGCATATCAAAGTTATTTGAGAAAGTATTGCAATGTAAAATTATGCCATACTTAAATAACAAAAATCCTATCCCAGTTCATCAATTTGGTTTTCGTGAACAATATGGAACCATTGAACAAGTTAACCGATTGACTGGAGAGATCATAAAATCATTTGAAAATAAAAAATACTGCTGGGCTATCTTTTTAAGAATTCTCTCAGATATTAACTTACAACATTTTTATACCCTCCACCACCATAAGTGGTGAATGAGGGTATATATAAGTTTGTCATTCCGTGTGTAACATTGAGAAATATTCATCTGAGACCCAACAAAGTATATATATTATTGATCCTTATGAAATTCTAAGTCGATTGAGCCATGTCCGTCTGTCTGTCCGTCTGTCCGTCTGTCCGTCTGTCCGTCTGTGTAAAACACGCTCACGTCCAAAATACGCAAACAAACTTAGTAGAGTTGCAAGAAAAATGTTTATTATTGTCCTAAGCAGTTTGGTATTGAAAATCAGCGAAATCGGTACAGTGGAACCAAAATTATGAATGAAAATGTGGGACAACCTCAAAAAAAAATTGATAATTTTCACATATTTTTGGACATTTTTTGTAAATATATTGCAGCTAATATCATAAAATTTTGCAGTCGTTACTTTTATGATAAAAGGAGTAACTCTGGTTAAAATTATAAGAATCGGTCCAAGATTTCTCCTAGCCCCCATACAAATTTCTTCCCGAAATATGATTATATGGTCTATAAATGCCTACAGAATAGGAATATCCACATGAAGTTCAGCGAAAATAAGTTTAGTGGTAAAAGAAATTACATTACAAAATTTTTCGTGGATCGGCCCATATTTGACCATAGCCCCCATATAAAGTACACTTCCGAAAATCTCTTAAATACACATAAATGTCTTATAAATATGGCTATCAAGTTGAAATTCGACATGAATAATCCCCATATATACCAAAATCGCTGTACCTAATTCTATGAAAATCGGCCGATAATTGGTTATAGCTCCCATATAAGGACCACTTCCGAAAAACACAATAACCTACATAAATATCTAAAAAATATCAATATCAAAACAAAATTTCACACACATCCATAGTTTATATTTAGAAATCATACTACTGGATTTTGTGAATATCGGTCCATATTTGACCATAGCTCCCATATAAGGTCCACTTCCAAAAATCAGTTAAGTACTCATAAATCTCTTATAAATACATTTATCATGCTAAAATTCGACAAAAATTATACTCACATATATAGATATCACTGTACCAAATTTTATGCAGATTGGCCGATAATTGGTCATAGCTCCCCTATAAGGCCCATTTCCGAAAAAAGATATTAACCTTAAAAAGTATTAAAAACATATCGATATCAAAATGAAATTACGCACAGATCCAGTAATTTGAATCCAGTAATCATACTTCTGGATTTTGTGAATATCGGTCCATATTTAACCATAGCTCCCATATAAGGTCCACTCCCGAAAATCACTAATATCCTCATAAATTTCTTACAAATATAGTTAACAGGTTGAAATTCAAAACAAATTTATTCAATATATACACAAATCGATGTACCAAATTTTATGATGATAGTCCCATAATTGGTCATAACCTCCATATAAGAACTACTTCAGGAAACACATTACCCTGCACAAATATCCATAAAAATCTACACTCAACCAAAATTTTACACCGATGAGTAATTTGTATCCAAGAATCGTACTACAAGATTTTTTAAATATTGGTGCATAAG
The DNA here is from genome assembly GCF_958450345.1 of Calliphora vicina. Classification (NCBI taxonomy): domain Eukaryota; kingdom Metazoa; phylum Arthropoda; class Insecta; order Diptera; family Calliphoridae; genus Calliphora; species Calliphora vicina. The sequence continues at coordinate 32,959,877 of NC_088784.1, forward strand.
TCGGCATAGATCCCACATAAGATCCACTCTTGTTAATAGCGTTGTTTATATGAAATTCTACAAAAATAGCCCTTAAATACTTAGGACCATAATAGGTCATAGCATCCATATATTAAACCAAAATAGTACACAGATCAGTAATTTCTATTCAAAAATCATAATACTGAATTTTGTGAATATTGGTCCATAATTGGCCACAGCTCTCATATAAATACATAAAAATCACGTAAAAATATTTTATGACAATCGAATCATAATAGGTCATAGCTCCCGCATAAGTCCCACAACCAAATATTTTGAAATTTGTCTAAATATATTTGTATACCCTTTTTTATACTCTGTTTCTTCACTTGAGGTTAAAAGGGAAAAATGTTGAGGTCCAGACTTAAACTCGACAACACTTCCCCTTTGCGCATGTGAAATTTCGTTAAAATCGGACTAAGGGTTTAGAAGTTACAGATTTGTTTCCCTCTTTTTTTTCTCATACCACTGTGCGCCACTTTGACACTCAGATATTGTAGATCGTTTAACCCAGTTCCAACAAACTGTTTACGGTTACCTATGTAAGAAAATAATAATGTACACGAAGATTTAGAAAAATTAAATTTAGACGACAATTTCTCAATTAAAACACAATAATTAACTGTGTCAAACGTTCTAATAGGAATTTCAGTTATAAATTGCTGAATTAGATACAATTTTTTGTACATTTGAAATAAAATATCTTCTGCGTAAACTAGTCTTTCTAACAGTTGTTACATTATTTCAGCTTTTATACCATCATATTTAGGTGGAGGGTATTTAAGATTCGGCACGGCCGAATATAGTACTCTTACTTGTTTTCAGTTAGTTTGTAACTGAATCCATTTGAGCTTAATATAAGTTTTTTTATTATGATAATTTATAAATTGCTCTATAAATTAGTTTTTTCTTCAAAAATCTCTTATTATAATGAAACATTGAGAAATAACGAATATTTTATCCTAATTGAAAGAAACGCTTACAACGAAAAAGGGAAATTAACTGAGAAGCATTGCCAGATTATACATAGCTGGTTATCTCCCTTCTTAAAAATAGGGTTGATTATTGCTACTTGCCAGTCATTGGGAATTGCTGCCTGCCTGTCCTAAACATAAATCGTATAAATATCGATATTGAACAAAAATTTTATCCAGATCAGTTGTATTAAAAATACGTTTTTACCTCTTAAAAACGGTGCACAGTGGTATGAGAAAAAAAAATGGAAATAAATCTGTAACTTCTAAACCCTTAGTCCGATTTGAATGAAATTTTACATTCGCAATTAGGAACATATCGGGCCATCTAAAATCGGTTGCTATATTTTGATATCGACTATGCGATTTGAGAATTTTTGCCCTAAAGTTGAATTTTACATAAAATATTTTATGTAAAGTTAGCTTTTCAAACAGTACAAATTCATCTTAGAAATTTTTTAGATAACTTAAAAAGATTAAAAGTACTTTTTTCCAAAAAAATAGCGAAAAATCGCCTTTTTAAAATTTTTTAAATTCAAATGCATGTAACTTTGGATTATTTTTAAACAGTTCTTTCTATATTTGATATATACATCTGTTGTTAATCCTACAAAAGAAAAATGGAGAAAATCGAAAAATATTTGGAACCGCGGTCATCAAAAAACTGGAGTAGGTGGGTAAAAATGTTGAAAATTTAATTTTCAAATGCGAATATCTCCTAAGTTATAAGAGATAATTAATAGCTGCGACGAAGTTTTATGTGGTGCTCGGCAAGAAGATAATATAATTTAATGTGTAATTTTTTTGAAATCGGAACACAAACGAAGAAAGAGGATCATTTTTAAACTGAACATACCCGAGGTGTCCTACTTTGGGGACCCCTGGCCCAGCTCCTGGTGGGCTCATGTGGTTCAAGTTCAAAACTTAAACTCGACTACACTTCTTCTACACTTCTTCTTTAAATCGGATTAAGGGTTTAGAAGTTACAGATTTATTTCCATTTTTTTCTCATACCACTGTGCGGTGGTTTATTTCCTTTAAATAAATTGGATACTTTTGATTGCAAATAAAATAAAATTTACACAACAGCTGTTTAAATAGTCACTGTGTGTTTTAATACACACTCTTTTATAATTCACAGGAATGTATACATTTAAATTATACACTTTATAATATACAATAATGCAGTTGATGTAAATTTTAACAGCTCCTATGACAAACTAAACACCGACTGCAGGCTCTGTCACTAGTTATACACAGCGTCATTTAGTAGCTTCGTGAAACTTCTATTTCTACAATGATCAATTCATAGCTTTTATTCAATGTTGTATGTTCCACAGCCATGTCTATAATGCACACAGATATGTTAATGATGTCCACAGTTATGTTAACTGCTGTTAATCGGCCGGTAAACATAATTATTGGTTTTCTACCACAAGATTAACATCATTAGATTTGTTATTTAAAATCTTGTTTGAAAATAAATCAATAAATTTTCATATTTTAACATAAATATTTATTAAGCTTTCTTAAAGATGTCACTCCTTCAAATCTACAGCACATGAAGTTTACCATTTTATACAAAATGTTACACATTCTCTAAAGTATTTCTGGGCATTATTTATTAAATATTCTTATGTCAAACCTTTCCATACATGCTTTACCATTTCTTCACATGTCTGAGTTGATCAGGAATTTTTGTTTATTAAATTTTTATATGAAACAAAAATATTTGTACAATAATTTTATTACAAACCTCTAGACACAAGGAATGTAACAGTTTATTTTCCTGATATGTCGTAATGGAAATATTGTTGAGTAATTGCAAAATAAATTTAAATCGATTTTATTAAAAAATTCTGTAGAGATGATGGTAATATTTTGCATTCAATTCAATTAAAATTCTTCTTATTATACTTCATGTTATTTTGCATTTGTAAAATTATGCTCTAATGAATTAGTTTTCGGAATTTTAATAACAATTAATTTCCATTTTCTGTTTAACTGTAATACGTTTTTCATTTTATTATCATGAAATTTCAAATTCGATGAAAACAACTTAAATTTTATTACATTGGCTTAGTTTCTTGTAAAAACACGCTCTAACTCATTTCCTTTAACACAGCTCTGCAATACGGTGGGGTGGGCTTGAGAAAGGGTATGCGGAAAAAAGTGTTTTTTAAACGACCTCTAATTTATCATCAGATTTGGGCAACAGAGGTGTGTTCAGTGATTAAAGCTGTTTGTGGGATTATTCAGATAAACCAAAGAGTTGTGGAGTAGAGGTAAATCTGGACACTTTCAAATGAATTTATTATTTACTTGAGCTTTGATGAAACGGCAAACAGTATCAGTTCCACATCCACTTGAAGACCTTAAGAATTTTGATTAAACATTCTAAGTTTTCTAATGGAATACCCTGACCTTTAATCACCAACCAACCCACATTTATATTATTTATAACCATATAGAGGGGGTCTGAGTAGTAGAGTGAATTTTTTCTATGAAACTATGCAAAAATTGTTCTATATTGTGCAATGCTCTATGGTGTATATTAGAATGTGTTCTTCGTTTACGGCCTGTTGAGTTATGTGTCCCAGTTGTGGTATATTTTACAGGCTAAAGGCGGAATTTATTTGCATTTTGCTGTACAATGTTCTTCTGTAAATAAAGTAATAAAGTTTAGAAAAGCATGGCAAAGTGCAAAAACAAAAGCTGAAAACAAGGAATACACAACAATTAGCTAAAGTTTTCTGTTTCTATTAAGTAATTTCATATAGTATCTACATATAATTTTTTTCCTAATGAAATTTTATTATTTCCGCATAATTTTACGATGACAATGTAATAATTTATAAATATTATTAATTAGCTGTACTTATGAAACTTATGGAATAAGGAGAATATTTTTAAATAAAATTTAATTAATAAAAAATATTTGTTATTCTTATAAAATGTATTTACAATTAGCATAGCAAAAGTTAATTTTTTTTTAGACTTTATATTTATTTACTGAATCTGCCTTATATAATTAGGCCTAACAATAAGTATTTAAGTGATTGAGTGCTAAATTGACTTCATCTTAGCGTGGTGATAGATCTCTTCTACGAAGTCTTGATTGGATTTTTAACAGATTGCTCTGTGCGAGAAGACAAGCAAGCGGATTCGGTTAATTTTAATATTTTTTCTATACCTATTAAAATTTTTAAAATTTTCTTTTTTGAATTGAGAAAGAAGGACCATAAATAAATTGTTACGGTTTTTACTTTTAAAGGAAATAAACTACCATTTTTAAGTTTATTTCCTTTAAATAAATCTGATTTTTTTTTAATTGTAAATAAAAGCGATCAGTATTTTAAAAATTGTAGCAACTCTTTATTTATTTAAATTAATACGACTATTTAAATAGTCACTATCTTTTGATACACACATTAGATTGCTCCAAAAAAATAAAGTAGCATTTCTAAAACGATCCGATTTCTTCGTTTGCGTTCCGATTTTAAAAAATTTCTTACATAGAATCTTCTCGTCGAGCGCTACAAAAAAACCTCGCAGCAATTATAAACCGAAGATTTTCCCCGCTCAGCCATTAAATAACATAAATTTTAACTACCCCCCGTTGCAACAGACATGAACTGCCTAAGAATATGTTTTTGGAACGCTAACGGTATTCGCCAACATAAAAACGAACTCGAGTCTTTTCTTAAAAGTCATGAAGTTGATATAATGTTAGTTTCGGAAACCCATTTGACGTCTAGAAGTTTATTTAAGATAAATGGATATGTTTTTTATGGCACAAATGATCCAAGAGATATAGCATGTGGAGGCTCTGGAATTTTAATTAAAACCGTTCAATGTGTGATATTTGTGAAGATTATCTTCAAGCTACGACAATCTGTTTGGATGATTGCTACAGAAACCTATTAATTTCGTCGATATATTCACCTCCAAGGTCTTCGATTACTGAAAACAAATATGAAAATTTTTACGAATCACTAGGACCCCGATTCCTGGCAGCTGGCGATTATAATGCTAAGCATACTCACTGGGGATCAAGACTTGTAACCCCGAAAGGTCGCGCTTTGTTTAATACAATTTCTAAATTGAATTTGAATGTGCTGTCGAGCGGAGAACCAACATACTGGCCTACTGACCCAAGCAAAATACCCGATGTTATTGACTTTGCAGTTACAAAACATTTACCAATGGAACTAATGCAGGTTAAATCTTCATTAGAATTATCCTCGGATCACTCGTTACTCTATTGAACACCCTAGAAATAGTATCCCCGACTGGTCACTCTGCAATATCAAGCACGAAAATAAATTGGTTGAAATATAGAAAATATATTAGCACACACAGTACAGAAAATATATCGCTAAGAACACCAGAAGATATCGATATCTCACTCAAAAATTTTGAACAAAACTTAAAACTTGCTGTTGAATACGCCACTCAAATAACCCAACAAATAAGATACAATAGACTCTATTCTGCAGACATTGAACAGTTATTAGCTGAAAAAAGAAGAGTTCGTCGAGAGTGGCAACTGTACAGATCCCCTCAACATAAAACGGAGCTTAGAAAATGTCGCAAACGCCTGCGACATTATGCTTCTTCATAAACGAAAAACTGACTCAATTAATAAATATCTGGAGAACTTAGATGCCACCCAGTACTCAAATTACTCTCTATGGCGAGCTACAAAAAAATTAAAAAGACCTGTTATGAGCAGACCTCCTCTACGTAATTCTAGTGGAGGCTGGGCGAGAAACGATACTGAAAAAGGAAACCTGTTGTTAGTCATCTAAAGAATGTATTTTCCCCAAACGAGTCAAACGACATAATAGAGTTACCACCTACTTTACCCCATATTACTGCATCTGAACCACTTCGTTTTGAGATGTCAGAGATTGTCAAGGCTATTGTTGATTTAAACTCCATAAAATCACCTGGTATTGATAAAGTAACAAGATGCTCCTCGAGCTACCCCAAATTGCATTAAGAATAATCCACCAGATTAATGCCTTGAATATTATCCACCAGAATGGAAGGTTTCTTTAGTTACAATGATACCGAAGCCGGGAAAAGATCACAGTAAAGTAGAATCATATAGACCCATTAGCCTATTGTCAAATATATCAAAGCTATTCGGAAAACTGTTAATGCACAAGTTAAAGCCGATAGTGAGTCATTTTGATTGTATTCCAACTCATCAATTCGGATTTCGAGAAAAACATAACACCATAGAACAAACTCACAGGTTGGTAGAAATCATATCCAAGACATTTGAAGAAAAAAAATATTGTTCTGCACTCTTCATCGACGTTTCGCAAGCCTTCGAAAAAGTATGGCATGAAGGATTATCAATAAAAATAAAACAATATTTACCAGTGAACACACACAAGCTTCTAGAAAGTTATTTAAGTCATCGAAAGTTCGTTCTTAAAGAGGGAGACTTCATAAGTTCACCACAGCCTATTGAAGCAGGCGTACCCCAAGGAAGTATCCCTTCCTATATTTGCTATATACTTGTGATATGCCTACAAACAGTCGAACCCACATATCTACTTTTGCTGATGACACAGCTATACTAGCCATTCATGAAAACCCCCAAGAAGCATCTGTACTGTTACAGGACCATATACTCGACATAGAAAGGTGGTTAAAACAATGGAGAATAAAAGTAAACGATCTTACATTCACATTGCGTAGAGAATCGTGCCTCCAATCCTAATAAATAATCATATAATACCTCAACAAACTGAAGTTAAATATCTAGATCTGCATCTAGACCGACGTCTTACCTGGAAAAAGCATATAGATACGAAATTGACTCAAATGAAGTTAAAATTACTACAAATTTACTGGCTAATTGGTAAAAACTCGAGTTTGAGTTTAGATTGCAAACTTTTGCTGTACAGTTCAATAATAAAACCCATATGGTGCTATGGAATTCAATTATGGGGCACGGCCTCAGCTTCTAATATTGAAAAAATTCAAAGATTCCAAAATGAAATATTACGAATGATAAGAGCAGCGCCTTGGTATGTGAGAAATATTAACATGAATAAGGACCTACGTTTATGAAATCTCTACGTTTATGAAAACATCCCTTTTTTCCCTACAGCCACTTTTTATTTTCCCTAAATTTTTCACTACACTACTTTTTTCTAATTTGAACAGCTATATTGTGTTCAGCAAAAAAGGCTTAAGCGGATTTCGAAATTGACCCCATCAATGTCTTTTTCCGGGACTTGTTTGTCAAAAAATTAATCCATTGTTTGGGTTTTTTGTTGTGCATTTTTACTTAGATTTGACTTACCGCAATTTAATTTCTGCATTTAAAGTCGTCGTCTTTGACCGGCTCCAGCCGTGAACTGTATTTCTTTGCTTTGTTTTCATCATTATCAGAAGACGATATTAATTAGTTGTTTTAATTCATAATATTTTAATGTTATTTATTACTTATTAAAATCGAAGAGACCTGCAAAGATGGCGCACGTATGTAAAACATGCACAAAACCAAACAAGTGTTTACTTCAAATGAAAATTTATTATATAAATTACTCTAGTAGTTGTCAAAAATTATTAGCTCAGCTAGCACTTTTAGGAAATGTCAAAAACCCTAAAAAAGGAATCTCTATATAGTTTAAAAGCGGTGTAACTATTAAAGATTATTACTTACTTCATATTATACCAGATGATTTATGAGTTTCTAATGATGATAAACAAGTTTTATATTTTTTAATTTTATAATTGGTTTTAAATTGACATTTCAAAAATCCCTACAATTCGACAAAAGTAAGAAATCTTTAAATTTTTCCCTACATGCGATATTTTTGAAAACAAATCCCTACAAAAAGGGAAAATTCCCTACACTTAGCATAACTGATTGTATATGACTTTTTGTCTTCGTAGGATACCGTTAACATACTCGCAAGTATGACCAAAAAATATATTTTCAAAACTCCAATTTAAAATTTTTAAAAATTTTGTTAAACAAATTTCAGAATTTTTGGATCATTACATTGGGATTTATTGAGAACATAATAGGTAATAAAGATATGAAAAAATTGTGACAATAACTCCTATAGTTTTTCCATATCTGCGATTAAAATTTTGAGATTTTCGAGAAAAACAAATTTTTTGGACATATTTTGGCGAATGAATCCAATGATATCCAGAATATTATAGTCCAGATAATTCTAAATATAGTCTGAAAGTTTTTCTAAAATCGGAAAACGTTAACCCTTAAATCGTGAAGGTAAAAATTTTTAATATTTGGAATTTCTAATGGAAACATAGTTAAATGTTATATATTTTTGAGCCGATTTTAATGAAACTTAAGAAAAATATAACATAAAGTCTAGTATTTACAATAGCAGCATTTACTTAAGTGGAAATTAGGCATAAATAACAATTCTAGTGAGAGGTGTATTGTAACTTAAAAATTTTTTTTTTAATAAATTAAAAATGAATATAAAAAATGCACCAAAACATGAGATTTATTGATTTTAGTCCCAAATTTTAAAACCCGGTTAACCGAAAATCAACATTTTAAATTAACCAGCAAAAAACCGAGATTTTGAAGAAAACCCGGTTTTACGGTTAACAGGTTATCCGGTTTATAAACACTAATTATATGTGATTTTAAGAATAAAAAGTAAAATACAAAATTAAAACAAGTAAGAAAGTATGGTCGGTCAAGCCCGACCATATAATACCCTACACCAAGTAAATGAGTAAAAATATTTTTCTTTTAAAATATCAATAATTTATATTTTTGAGTGATTTTTGGAAGTGGGCCTTATATGGGAGCTATGACCAATTATGGACCGATCACCACAAAATTAGGTCGTGTGATTTATGTCTATATTAAAGTTAACTATATTGAATTTTGTGTGTATACCAACATTTTTAAGCGATTTATGCACTTTAAAGTGATTTTCGGAAGCGGGTCTATATGGGAGCTATGACTAATTATGGACCGATCGTAACAAAATTTGGTGACATGAATTTTGTATATATAAGAATTATTTGGAGCGAAATTTGTGTAGATACATAGATAAATTAAACATTTATGACCGATAAAGTCCAATTTCGAGGGGACATTTGTATGGGGGCTAGGTGAAATAATGGACCGATTTCAGCCAGTTTCAATAGGCTTGGTCCTTGGGCCGAAAAAGTAATATGTACCAAATTTGATCGAAATATCTTCAAAATTGCGACCTGTACTCTGCGCACAAGGTTTACATGGACAGCCAGCCAACCAGACGGACGGACGGACGGACATCGTTTAATCGACTCAGAAAGTGATTCTAAGTCGATCGGTATACTTTAAGGTGGGTGTTAGACTAATATTTTTGGGCGTTACAAACATCTGCACAAACGCATAATACCCTCCCCACTATGGTGGTGTAGGGTATAAATACATACATAAAATACTACAATTATTCTAATATAAAAGCATATATCGCTTTCATCTGAAATTGATGTATCGCATGTTGGCACGAAAAACTACGATGCCTCCTGTGGAAGCTCGTTTATATTTTTTTGGACTTTTTCGGATTCGTGTTAATACAGACTCTGAATTTATGAGAAGAAAGTTACGTTTTTCAAATTTTGCCGATATAAAAGTTGGTAACTGTTTTTAGCGTTAGTTTGAAAGTTAAACTAATGCTAAAAATAGTTTAAAAATTTTCAAAGTCTTATTTGCTAATAAAAAATTTATTGCTATATATTATTTAATACCATTTATCAAAGATTTATAAAACAAATTTTCATACAAAATTTGTACTTAAAACTTTTGATAAACGTTTTTGAATAAAGGCCTAAAATTTTAAAAGTTTAATAAAATCGAAAATAGAATATAATTCTATACATTCCCTTCTTTAATCAACATAAAATGGTTATGCATTTATGCTACTTTTTTAATTCCAAAGAAGTTTTTCATGTAAAAAAAATTATAATAATAGTTTGTTCGGAATTTACCAAAATTTAAGTACGTGCATTCATAATTTCTTTAAAAAAAGATCACAAATCATTTCCCAACAACATATATCGATATTATTAATACAAAAAAACTATTTTATGCAATAATGAATAAGATATTTTAATAATGAAATATACACCTTAATATTCCATTTTTAATAGATATTAAATGTAGCATTTTTTTTACTATGTTTGGCCTGCTGCTTCTCTTAAACCAAAGCTTTTAAAAAAATGTTCTGAACAAACTATATGTAGAAAAGTGTCCTCTTTCCAATGACATATCATTTGTTTTGTAAAACGCATTTTTCATTTATCGCCACAAGTCACCATATAGCTGCCCCTATGTGCAATGTGTTGTTCCCAGATTAGATTCTGATACCCTAAAAAGATCATGTTCTGATCGCCCAAATCGATAATTCAGGTGTATATACATAATATGTGGTAGATACCAAACCAACCTGATGGACGAATAAATGAATCAATCCTCTTAATGTCCATCCTAGATAGATCCGTTAAATTGTGCAAAAATAAAGTGTCTAATATCGACTTCGTACTCCCTGATACAGCAGAGCAAAGACAGAGATTTTCAATTGTCTAATTCTCGTCTTCATCGTCATTACAAGGAATATTAAATATCCTCGTTTATGCACTTATTATTAGGAAATTTACATGAAAATTTATTAGAGTGTAGTTGTTATAATACACAATAATCTAGTAGTTATAAATATAATAGTTATATAGTAACTATAATTCATGAATCTACTAGAAGATGGATAATTATCTAATACACAGTACCCTGTTAACGCAGCTGCATGTGAGAGCACCATCAGAAAAGTCCACTTTTGGTTGTCGTTAGTGACCATGTAAACTACGATCTCGAAATTGACCATCTAGCCTGAGCAAACCCATAAAGTACACGCTTTACAGTGAAGCTCAATCAATATATAATTTAGAAAATAATCTGTAATTTCTAAGTGGCTAATCCGATGACACACAATTTCATATATACGTAACAGAGGAGTATTTGGTTTATTGTTTTGTAGACAAACCCAAAAGATTCCTCAAGAGCGGCAAGGTAGGATCTCAAAGTAGAGCACCTCAGGCATGCAAGCGCTTCGTAAGGTTGTCCAAAACCAAAGATTTTAATATCTAAATCCCTTCATTAGGCCTATAAAATTCAGTTTTATTCAAGTCTAAAGAGCTTATGATTTTTACAAATTCTATTAAATAAAATGTGTTTAGTAAAATGTAAATAAAATTTGCCTTAAAATCTACATAGCATTGCTATTTTTAGTTATTTTCCGTTTTTAAATTAATTAACATATTTTCTTAATCTATTTTCATTATTTGGTTTTTTTTTCTTCTGTTTTACTTACCATAAGTTAAATATAATTTGCATAATATCTTACATCCTTCAGCATATGTGGCATATTTATGGTAAACATATGTGCAAATAGAAAGAGACTGAAGATGAAAAAACAACTATAAACTTCTACTTATTTAATTGATTAAAACAATATAAAATAAATATTTTTCTAACAACTTTAAATTAACCACAAATGTCCTTTTTGTTGTTGGAAGGTTTATTTTTTTTTTGTGTTATTTTGTTGATAATGTAAGAAAATGGCATTTTGAAGAAATCTAAATTATACTTTTATTTAGTTTAATACATCCCTTAAGGATACAAATAAAAGAAGGAAAATATTTTGTCAAGCCACACACACATACACATCTACAAATGCTAACAAAGTTTGTGTAAAAAAAGTAAACCAACACTTATATACATATATTCTTACCCACACAGACACAATCAATAACAAAAATGTGTCAGTTTTTAAGAAAAAAAAAGAAAGAAAACTTCAACAAAAAAATCTTAAAATGGACTCTTTCTCAAATAAAGAAATCCTTTTATTATAATGAAACTAACGTTATGCATAGTTTAATGTATGTATAAATATAATCACATGTATATACTCAGCAGTTCTAAAAGACAGCCGAACTAGTGATTTTACCCATCATTTAGAGTGGGAACTAGTTACATTAAGAGCTACAAGTTATTTTATACAAGTCCATGACCTAAGCAGGGGGTCCTTGACCTTTTTTGATAACAATGAGACTATCCGATAGCTGGCCCAATGTAATCAATGAATTGGATTCACGTACTGGTTACATAGCGTCAGTTATTTTACTAGCTACCTAACTGGTTACTTGTTATTTTAAAATGTACGGGTGCTAATTGCCTCAAACAGTCAGCTAAAAAACATATCATAGACAGTCCAATAAACGAATGCTTGCAAACAAACCTTCATAAAATAAAGTACAGTACAAAACAAACGTTTAAATTGACTTCACTATAGGTTACTAAGAGACACTAACGTGACTATTGACTTGAATCCAATGCGTTGACTACTTTGAACCAGCTATCAGACAGTCAAAAACTTTCAATCACTTAACTACTTATGTAACTAGTTGTCACCCTAACTGATAGCTAAAATCTCTAGCTCGGGACAGTCATTAAGAACTGCTGGAGTGTGTTTGTGTCAATATGCTAATGTGTTTAGTTATGTTAAAGTTTTTATTTTTTTTTTATTTACACACATCGTCAGTGATTTTGATTTTAATGGCAAAGTTTTATTGTTAAATTTCATAAATTAAGTCCTTTTCCAAAGAATTCCAGAACTATTAAAATAAAGTTTTATGGACATAAATCGTCAGCGTTAATCCTTTAGAGTGATATTTAATTTAGGAAGCGTTTATATATGAGGGCTTTGGTCAAATATGGGCCTATCCAAACAAATTTCGTTTTGTGATTCCTTTTTAAATATAACTTATGTTTGCTGACTTCTGTATGTATACCTCTATTATTTAGGCATTTATGTACCATATAGCCATATTTTGGGAAACAGTTTGTATGGGGACTGGTAGAAATCAAAGGCCGATTCTTGCCATTTTCAACAGAGATTGTGTTTTTATCAGAAAAACAATATGTATATAATTTCATGATATTATCTGCAATATCTTTAAAGAAAATGGCAAAACATTTTTTGGAAATTATCAACTTTTTAGGAAGTTGTCTCACATTTTGGTCCATAACTCTAGTTCTGCATGACCGATTGTGCCCATTTTCAAAACCAAACATTTCTGTCCAACGAACAATATTTAAATTTCAACGCCGTATGACCTTTCCTCAAGACCCTATAAGCCAACAAAAACAGTCTTGGAATATTATAAAAACACAGAATATATTAACTTTTTGCTTTTACGACCAATATTTCGATATGATACAAACGAAATGACAAACTCAATTACATATGTAAAGATAGATAAAGGCTCGTAACTACTCAGGAGTCACTACTAAGGAGGTAAAATGCGTAAGCAACCTCCATCCGTTGTTTCCAGGCTAAACCAACCAGTGAAGGGTATAATAACAAAAGAAAAATTATATAATTTTGTTCATTTGATATACATATGCAAAGAAGGGAAGGCTCTCTCTTTTTCTACAACAACAATCTCTCTCTCTTCTCACATACAAGTAGTATGTGAATTCAACACACTTGAGAGAGTGATTTATCTTCAAAACTTTTTATTGAAAATTGCGATAAAATTGCAATTCTAACACACACTTTCACAAACACATATAATTTTTTAATTTTTTTCTACACATTTAAACCATTAAATTAACCGAAACATGCTTATTTTGCACAAACGAAAAATATATTTTTTTATTTTTTTTGACATTCAATTAAAACTGAAATTAAAACTGTATGTATGTACATTAGAGTTAATTTCAAAAATTTGATTTGCGGGTATCATAATTTTTCTGAAGGTTTTTGCGAAAATAAAAATAATGGCGTCCTTTTTTTTGAAAAATTTTCACTCCTTGTGGTGGTTCAACGCACCTAAAGACGAGCATTTTGAGCACATTTTTCTGTAGAGCAATAACGGTTGAGTATATTGCAAATCTGATTTCACCAATGGATTCTGCATCAAAAATTAATACAATTGATGTTGTTGCCTTAACAAAACATTTTTAAAGCCACATAACTTTTTAACAGGTTGTGATCAATTTTATTAATTTTTGATGCACAATCGACTAGTGAATTCAGATTTGCAATATATTCAACCGTTTTTGCTCTACAGAAAAATTTGCTCAAAATGCGCGTCTTTAGGTGCGTTGAACCACCACAAGGAGTGAAAATTTTAAAAAAAAAGGACGCCAATATTTTTATTTGCTCAAAAACCTTCAGAAAAATTATGATACCCGAAAATCAAATGAAGTGACCTGGTCGCAAACGAACTCTAATGTACATACATACATATCCATCCGGCGGGTGAGAAGGTTCCTGGGGACATTTTTCATTTTCAAATTGAAATTACTCCTTGATGGTCCAAGGGAAGTATACCCGCTCCCCACATGTATTCCAAGGAAATTTTATCTAGAATCGTTTAAAAAAAATCAAAGCGATCCGACCAATAGTTTAGTTTCTATTGAGATAGAAATGTGTTTAAAGGACCAAAGTACAAGGTTCACAGGGACCAATATCTATTGGTATGGAATTTTATATGAAAACGCCATTTTTTGGTTTTGCTTTATAATTATTTACGCCTTATAATTTTAGAAAACAATTCTTTTTTATTTAATAACATTATGTGTTCACACAATAAACAAGCCAAAAGAGAGTACATTTATTATTGACTTCTTGAAATTTCAGTACAAGGTCCCAGCGGACCTTTTCACAGTACTCAATAGCAACAAAACTATTAGTCGGATGGCCTTGAACTTTATTTTATACGATTTTAGATAAAATTTCCTTAGAATACATATGGGAATAGGGCAGGCGTGGATCCAGAGGGGGTGAAATAGGAAATTCCTCCCCCAAAACCGAAAAGTTTTCATATAAAAAAGGAATATAAGAAAAATGTAGAACAAATTTTAATTTCCCCCCCCCCAAATGGTTGACCTGGATCCGCGACTGGGGTAGGGTATACTTCCCATGGATCATCAACGAGTAATTTCAGTTTGAAAATAAATTTTTATACCCTTCACCTTCGTGAGAAGGGTATATATAAGTTTGTCATTCCGTTTGTTATTTCTACATTTTTCATTTCCGACCCTATAAAGTATATATATTCTGGATCCTTCTGTCTGTCTGTCTGTCTGTCTGTCTGTCTGTCTGTCTGTCTGTCTGTCTGTCTGTCTGTCTGTCTGTCTGTCTGTCTGTCTGTCTGTCTGTCTGTCTGTCTGTCTGTCTGTCTGTCTGTCTGTCTGTCTGTCTGTCTGTCTGTCTGTCTGTCTGTCTGTCTGTCTGTCTGTCTGTCTGTCTGTCTGTCTGTCTGTCTGTCTGTCTGTCTGTCTGTCTGTCTGTCTGTCTGTCTGTCTGTCTGTCTGTCTGTCTGTCTGTCTGTCTGTCTGTCTGTCTGTCTGTCTGTCTGTCTGTCTGTCTGTCTGTCTGTCTGTCTGTCTGTCTGTCTGTCTGTCTGTCTGTCTGTCTGTCTGTCTGTCTGTCTGTCTGTCTGTCTGTCTGTCTGTCTGTCTGTCTGTCTGTCTGTCTGTCTGTCTGTCTGTCTGTCTGTCTGTCTGTCTGTCTGTCTGTCTGTCTGTCTGTCTGTCTGTCTGTCTGTCTGTCTGTCTGTCTGTCTGTCTGTCTGTCTGTCTGTCTGTCTGTCTGTCTGTCTGTCTGTCTGTCTGTCTGTCTGTCTGTCTGTCTGTCTGTCTGTCTGTCTGTCTGTCTGTCTGTCTGTCTGTCTGTCTGTCTGTCTGTCTGTCTGTCTGTCTGTCTGTCTGTCTGTCTGTCTGTCTGTCTGTCTGTCTGTCTGTCTGTCTGTCTGTCTGTCTGTCTGTCTGTCTGTCTGTCTGTCTGTCTGTCTGTCTGTCTGTCTGTCTGTCTGTCTGTCTGTCTGTCTGTCTGTCTGTCTGTCTGTCTGTCTGTCTGTCTGTCTGTCTGTCTGTCTGTCTGTCTGTCTGTCTGTCTGTCTGTCTGTCTGTCTGTCTGTCTGTCTGTCTGTCTGTCTGTCTGTCTGTCTGTCTGTCTGTCTGTCTGTCTGTCTGTCTGTCTGTCTGTCTGTCTGTCTGTCTGTCTGTCTGTCTGTCTGTCTGTCTGTCTGTCTGTCTGTCTGTCTGTCTGTCTGTCTGTCTGTCTGTCTGTCTGTCTGTCTGTCTGTCTGTCTGTCTGTCTGTCTGTCTGTCTGTCTGTCTGTCTGTCTGTCTGTCTGTCTGTCTGTCTGTCTGTCTGTCTGTCTGTCTGTCTGTCTGTCTGTCTGTCTGTCTGTCTGTCTGTCTGTCTGTCTGTCTGTCTGTCTGTCTGTCTGTCTGTCTGTCTGTCTGTCTGTCTGTCTGTCTGTCTGTCTGTCTGTCTGTCTGTCTGTCTGTCTGTCTGTCTGTCTGTCTGTCTGTCTGTCTGTCTGTCTGTCTGTCTGTCTGTCTGTCTGTCTGTCTGTCTGTCTGTCTGTCTGTCTGTCTGTCTGTCTGTCTGTCTGTCTGTCTGTCTGTCTGTCTGTCTGTCTGTCTGTCTGTCTGTCTGTCTGTCTGTCTGTCTGTCTGTCTGTCTGTCTGTCTGTCTGTCTGTCTGTCTGTCTGTCTGTCTGTCTGTCTGTCTGTCTGTCTGTCTGTCTGTCTGTCTGTCTGTCTGTCTGTCTGTCTGTCTGTCTGTCTGTCTGTCTGTCTGTCTGTCTGTCTGTCTGTCTGTCTGTCTGTCTGTCTGTCTGTCTGTCTGTCTGTCTGTCTGTCTGTCTGTCTGTCTGTCTGTCTGTCTGTCTGTCTGTCTGTCTGTCTGTCTGTCTGTCTGTCTGTCTGTCTGTCTGTCTGTCTGTCTGTCTGTCTGTCTGTCTGTTGAAATCAGTTTTCTGAAGACCCCAGATATCTTCGGGATCAATCTTCAATAATTCTGTCAGACATGCTTTCGAGAATTTTGCTATTTAAAATCAGCAAAATCGGTCCACAAATGGCTGAGATATGAGGAAAAAACCAAGACAACCTCGATTTTTGACCTATTTTTTTACCTATATCTGGATTACTAAGACATTAATATAGACAATATGGATATCTAATGATAGATATTTCAAAGACATTTGCAACGACGTATATAAGACCATAGAAAGTTGGACCTACAATGGGTCAAAATCGGGAAAAAAAATTTTGAACCAGATTTTTTTTTTTTTTAAAAAAAAAATTAAAAAACAAAAAAAAAAATTTTTAAAAATTTAAAAAAAAAAAATTTAAAAATTTAAAAAAAAAAAAAATTTTAAATTTAAAAAAAAAAAAATTTAAATTTAAAAAAAAAAAAATTTTAAATTTAAAAAAAATTTTTAAATTTAAAAAAAAAATTTAAATAACAAACAAAAAAAAATTTTTTTTTCCAAAAAATTCAAAAAACAACTGTAAAAAAAATTAAATTTTGTTTACCTAAAAATATTTAAAATTTTGAAGTATAATTTGGTGAAGGGTATTTAAGATTCGGCACAGCCGAATATAGCACTATTACTTGTTTTTTTTTAATTTTGTTTACCTAAACATATTTTAAATTTTTATTTTAAAATATAATTTGGTGAAGGGTATATAACATTTAGCACAGCCAAATACAGCTCTATTACTGGTTTATATATGAAATTAAGAATTTATATTCATAATAGTTGACACAAACTGCGAAGCTTCCCAGCGGGAAAAATATGCAGTGAAAAGGCCTTCCTAAATGCCTCATTTTGCAGACACAAGGACTTCTAGCCGCATGGCAAAATCATTTCAATTTTACACGGCGTGTCATTGCGAGCCAAGGCCTTGCATACTCGCTGCTGTTAGAGGGCTTAGAGAAGGCCTACTTATGATGGGCTTCTGGTAGCCAACATGCAAATTTATTTTTCTAAATTTGTAAAGAGAGTTAATCAAAGAGATGCAGAGTATTTTATTTTTTGATAGTCTACAATTTACAATGTAGACTCTACATTAGAAGGGAATTCATAGGGCTTCTTGAACACCTTCTAAGAGCAGGCAGTGTGGAATGAGTATATGATTCAGTTTGTAGGCCTTTTAGAAGGCCTACAAACTGAAGTCCTATAATTTTTTCCCGCTTGGTATTTACTTGTCTGCTGATACACCCAGAGTCTCTGGCGGGAATAGAACCCGCAACCCCCAGATTGGTAGTACAGCACACTACGGTCTACTATATCGGGGCACCCTAACAAAAAACTAGGGAAGAATCTGGCTTTCTCACAAATTATAATATTTCCATAAGTAATACTGGGACTTAATTTTACAGGTATTTTAGTAATTGAATAACGAAAGTGAAAAGACACCAAAAACGTTAGCAGTCCTTAAATTTAACAATTTCATTAAAGAATTTTTAAATTAATAAAATTCCAAAAATAACCATTGAAATTTGTTGGCCTGTGTCAGTGGCCACATATAGGAATACCACAAAAGTCATTCATTAGACACACATTCATATGCATATATTCAATTTAAATCTAATTTATCAAATAAACTTAAAATTAATGGACGCGTTTAAATCACACGAACATAACCAGCATTTTTAATAAATCAGACAAGAGAGAAATTTAAAATTGGTTGTAATAAATTTAATTACTAGGTAAATTTTTGGGTTAAAATGTATATAAATTTTGCTGAAAAAACATAGTAGACAACATTATTTTTATTTTTTATTTTTTATTTAACAACTAATAAGATAAATTCTTATAATTTTTAAATATGAAGAAAATTATCTTCTACAATTGTTTATTTGTTTATTATTTAAATTTGTGAAATATTAAAATTGCCAGAATTGTTTAAAATTAAATGATTTTATATTATACTTAGAATATAATTGGTTTAAATAAATAATCCCGTTTGATGGTGTTAAAATTATCAATTTATTTACAAGTTAATAAATAAATTGTTAAAAAATACAATAATATTAACACAAAAAAACATGCTGTAAATTGCTAGTAATGTTAAGCTTAAAAAATCAGAAAATGTTGTGGTTTTTAATTATTTATAATTAAAATAACAATGCAGTATTTACACAACATTATATTGGTTTAAATGATATTTGTCTCCTTGTGGCTGTCATGATATAAATGTAAATTGAACAGAGAAGCGAATTAAGTATTAAAACTTTGTGAACCTGCATCCCTATATTCATATTAAAAAAAAAACTAAAGCTTAATGTTAAGGTGAAACTTTATACATAAACTTATTTCTGCTGAATTTTGTAGCAATACTGATGAATACCCAAGATCGAAAAAGTTGTCTTTACAACTTTATAATATTATTGACGCACTAGTAGAAAAACTTAGATTCAACAAATAAGAGTGTTGTATACGACTGTGCTGAATCTATATACCCACCATTGACCTATAGATTTAATAGTTTTTGCAGGAAATACTTACATCAACTAAGAGAAAACTGTTTGGATCCGTTTCAAAGAATGCACCCATCGCGTCCAACATATACGAAGCAGAGAATATAATCATCGGAACTATCATCGCAGATTATATCCGAAATACCAACCTAGATGACCGAATGAAATCCCAGCAGAATTGCTATATCAACAGATTACTACATGAGGACAAGCAAAAAAGCAAAATTTTTTGGAAATAAACCTTCATTTCTAAACTGCTAGTCCGGTCGGGACGTGAGCGTAGCCAAGGCGTATTCGAGTTTAAGTTATTAAAATGAGCACTACAAATGTTCTAGGGGCTTCTAGACGTACAATTTTTAAACACATGTAATTATTTTCTTTCCCATCCGATTTCAATATACAGTTTGTCAAAAAATTCTTTACACATAGAGAAAAAATAACAAAATTTCAAAGAAAACATTGATTACTAATATAAATAATCAACTTCTTTATTGTTTTCAACACATTTTTTATAAACATACATATGTTTATTAATATAATAGATAACAAAAAAAATCAATTTCAATAAAACCATTCATATTTATAAAAAAAAGGACAAAAAATAAATTTTTATACTGTCAAATAAATGTTTGCACATTCGATCAAATATTAAGTTTGTGATACATTTCCAGGGTTTTAGTTGCTAATATATTGTGTGTCCAACTTGAGCATCAATTACGGCTGCCCATTGAGTTAATTAGCTTAGGGATATCATATTCCAAGGGTATTTTGTCCCACTCTTCTTTAATTTATTCGTTTTGATCCTTTGGCGATATTTTTCCCACTTTTTTCTTTAAATGTACCCACAAATTTTCGATATGGTTAATATCAGGACTTCGGGCAGGGGTATCAATAACTTTTGTACAGTTATATAGAACCCACGGCCAAATAAATAAGAGTTATGTTTGGGATCATTGTCTAGTAATATTTGTATTAAAACTTGTTTGAATTTACCGGGTCAACAAAACCGAATTTCAGAATTATAGCGGTTAAATCGGTTTTTAAAACATCAAGATAAACTTATTTCGTCAATATTGTATACAAAATCCTGATTACCCCTACTCCCTTACTGGATATACAACCCCATACCATAACTGAAAGCTTTCCAAACTTAACTGTAGGAATTAAATTTTTGTTTTCTAGAGCTGTCAGAGGTTTTCGCCAAACTTTTTGGATTCCATCATGACAGTACAACATTATTTTTGTCTCATCAGAAAAAATTTAGTCGTCCCAGCACTCTGGAGGGAGTGAAATGTGCTCTATAGAAAATCTTAATCGTTTCTCAATATTTTTGATTTAGAGCAGGGGTTTTTTCCTAGCCATTCCTGAAGAATATTTGTGTTTTAGTAACACATTTCGGAGTGTTTCATGTGATACTCTTAGCCCATAATCATTTTCCACTTGCAGATTTTCCTTTATAATAATCAAAATACAAAAAGTATAATCTTTTTCGAAATGCGATTTCCTGCCATTATTTTTATTTAAATATAAAGTCACTTAAAAAAAATATTTTTTAACTAAACGCTATGCAACCTCTTTCAAATACGATAACATTCATAATTCGAGTATATTTAACCAATTTTTTGTTTTCTTCACTCAGTATGCAAAGATTTTTTTGACACCATTCATATTGAAAAAATTTTGTTGGTGTTGTAACGCGTTTATCAATTTTAAATATGTTGGTGGAGTCAGATAGTCGTAAGAGGTCCAATAACGGAATATGTGAAAAAAAAACAAAAATGTAATGAATTTGTTCTTGGAATTCTTAAATGAAAATAAAATTTTAAAAATTTGTTTACTGTGCAAAGATATTTTTGACAAACTGTAATATTCGAGTTATAGGCATTTGATACATTAAAACAAAAATATTTCAGAGCAATAAAAATATAAAAATTCAAAAAATAGTAGATTTTTAGGTGTTTTTGGGAGAAAAGGTGACTAAACTCTTTTTTATTAAAAAAATAACTTTCTTTAAGAACAAATAACAATTTTATATTTTTCTATAAGTCATCATTACGGAGAAGATTCTGGTATAAAAAACATGTCCTAGTTTTTGAACATGTCGCCCATACGCCCTTCAGAATTGCACCTATTTTTTGTATCAAAATTTCATATTTGGGCCACATGTTCTAAAATCCCAAAGGCGGGACCAGGAAAAGGAAAGTCGATTTGCAACCCTCAATGTGTTCCCTATTTATCTCCACAGTATTTTCCCAGCCCCAAAGCAAATGGTGACCCTATGGGTAAAATTGTACAAAAATAAAATTTTTATGATTTTTGCTCAAATTTTTAGGAATTGCGGGATTATCTTTTGGTAGAGTTTTCTTCGAAATTTTTTTTTTGTTTTAACTTGGACAAGATACTTTTAAAAAAATTTAAATCGGCAATTTTTTTTTATAAAAACCCTAAAAATAAAAGTTGAGAAAAATTTAAATTTGGGCGCTTCGATAATGATTTATTTGAAGCTACAGAAGCCGAGCGCTATCGACGAACATGCTTGTTCATTTGCCGAAATATTCACAAAACAATTGTTGGACATGCAAATAAATATTCAAGCCGTTGTCGACAAGGTATTCCCAAGTCTTACAATCAATTACAACACTTCAGATTGGCTGTGGGAACGTGCAATTTTGGCACCAAAAAAATGATAATGTCACAAGCTCAATGAACAAATTCAAATCGACTAACACAGTACTAAACGAAGATCAAGCCATCAATTATCCTACTGAATTTTTGAATTCATTGCAATCAGCCGGAATGCCATCACATATATTAACATTAAAGGTTGGATGGCCAAGAATGCTTCTCTGCAACTTAAATTATGCAACGGTACAAGATTGACTATCAAAAAATTTTCAGCAAATTTAATTGAGGCAAGATTCAAAGCCGATATGATTCCACGCTAACAGTTCTCGTTTCGTCTTGCCTTTGCTATAACTACTAACATAGTACAATGCCAATGGTTGGCTATTGCTGGCTTACATTAAACTTCATGTTTTTCACAAGGCCAATTGTATGTGGATTGCTTCCGAGTTGGCACTCCAAATTATTTATATATTTTTACTCCAAATAAAAAAAAAAAACAGGAAACATTATATATAGGGTTTTTATCCCGGGAATTCCCGGTACAAATTTCCCGGGAATTTTTCCAATTTTTCTCTACCCGATTCCCGGGATTTTTAGTCGGGAATCCCGGGAATTAAAAACTGACGAAAATACATAGAAAATAAGTTAGAACTCTATTTTTTACACCAAAAAACAGTGAAAAGTTTTTTACAGTTTTTTGCTTATATCTCGGCAATAACAGACCGCTTATTATTATTATTTATAATTTCTTCTTCAAATCCATAACAAAATATGTAACTTCAAAAATGTATTAGGCCCCTATTATGAGTTGCATTCGACAAACGATATATGTTGGCTATCAAATATCAACTATCGAATGTAAAATTCGTATTATAAGTTGGCATCGCTGTCGAAAATTTCGTTGTGCATCGAATTTTTCAAGGAAAACAATTTTGCTTTCGACACTGAAAATAAAATTAAAAAAAAAATTTGAAAAGTATTTGTAATTTTATTTGTTTTTGGTGGACCAAATACCACTAACTGAAATATTTTCGCTAATTTTATGCAGGTCTAAGGTTGTAAGCAACGAATGTGCGCCATAATACCAAATGACAATTCGTTCGATCAGCTATTTAGACTACAGTCGAAAATCGAATTTAGTTCATAATAGGAACCTTGAATTATTAAATTTTTCTTCAATTCAAATCTATTACAAAAAGGCTTAAGACAATTTTTTTCAATTAATTTTGTAAATGATAAAAACAAAACTGAATCAAGAAAAAAATGTTAACCCAATTCGAATTCACAAAAATTCAATCATTAAAAGTTTGAATAAATTCTGTTATTGATTAACTTCAAAATTAATTTAGTTTAAACAAAGGCTTTTAATGAATCTAAAAAATTAAATATATAGAATGAAAGGCTTACATTTTTTAATTACGGATTAAGATTTTAGTGAATTAAGCTCAAATTGTATTAATCAATTCGAAGCTCTGTTATATAAAAATTATAACACTAAGTTTTTATATGAAATTTGGCTATAATATTCCAAATTTACAGTATCATTACATATTTCGGGAATAGCCGGGTACACGGGAATGTAGAAAAAAATTTTCCGATTCCCGGGAACCAAAAAAGGTCGGGAAATTAAAAATCCTAATTATATATCTCCTGGCCTTAAGATGAATTCATAAATATAATATCCCTTTTGCCTTAAATACATTAATTTTTTTATTAAGAGTATAGTAGGCACTGTACTTATACTTTGATATATGACCGCCTCTTCCACTGTCTGTGCTTTAGTTTTGTCCGACACTGTGTATTAAGATCGAGATACAATATAAAACAGATGTTTTCTAAGGGCTAGCTACTAGTGTTTTTATAAAAACCGCACAGCATTCGGTGCCCGTATTAATTTATTAATACCAATAATCGTATATCTCGCTTTTTGGGAAAAAAAAACTTCACCAAACTAAACTTAAAAAAAATATTTTTTTTACAATTGTTTTTGAAAATTTAAAAATTTTTTAAAATGTTTTTTTTTAATTTTTTCCAAATTTTCTTTTTTAAATTTATTAGTGAAAAATAATTTACATTTTTTTTTTGGTAAAAAAAAAATTAGGGTTTAAAAATATTTTTCCCGAGTTTGACCCATTGTAGTTCCAAATTACAATAGCCTTATATACATCGTTGCAATTGACTTTGAAATATATATCATTAGATATCCATATTGTCTATATTAATGACTTAGTAATACAGTTATAGATCAAAAATAGACCAAAAATCGAGGTTGTCCCAGTTTTTTCCATATATCTCAGCCATTTGTAGGCCGATTTTCTCGATTTTTAATATCAACCTAGCCGGTGGAATTCCCGAAATATTGATGTATCAAGTATGTTTGTAAGTCATAGAATTGATTTCAACAAACAGACGGATAGATGGACATGGCTATAACGACTTTGCTATCTATAACGATCCAGAATCCTGTTCTCGAAAATCCCGGGGTTTTCGGGATTTCTTAAACCCCGAAGCCCCGGATTTTTTAATTTTAAATCCCGGGATTTTCTAAATCCCGTTTTTCATAAATAAATAGGAGACATTTTCATTTTTAAGCTCAACTCCTGCTACAACATAGTTAATAAAGGAAAGCGCTATTTTTGGTTTTCCTAGAGTGTGGCTATGGAAAATCAATTCTTCACATTTTTTGTAAGTTATCTAACAAAACTCAATTTAAATCCTCTTCAAACGAAATTGATTTTATCTCAGATGAGGAGCTCGAACAAAATAAAAATATTTCGATTGCTCAAAGGCTAAAAGATATTATTAATAAATGTAAAAAACCCAAATAACAATAACGAAACCAAATTATAATGTAGATTTGCAACTTGCAAAAGAAATAGATCACTTTATTTCTGAAGGAACAAGAGGAAAATACTTGCATATTTGTTATAAGTATTTGCAAAGGGTTTGGCCAATGTGAAATATATTTTTCGGCAGCAGCATATATCGGAAACAAAATTCATTCCAGAATGGCAGACGAAACCATAGATGCAATAGTATGCTTTTTAGTGTCTAATAAAAATTAATTGCTAAATATAAAATTTACTTTCAATTGTAAAGACATAATTATGTACGTTTCATTCTTATAATTTACGGGATTTTAGATTTCCCAAAAATCCAAATCCCGATCCCCGGGATTTTCAAAAATCAGTCTCGATTAGCATCTCTACTCATGACGAAGGGTACAAAAACACCTCTTAACATTACGTATGAGTAATGCGTGTTAATTGCATTTCTTTAATTAAATCATATTACTCATACGCTAACAATGTTAATACAAATTAACTAAGAAAGTATAGTCGGTCAACCCCAAACATATGATCCGTACACTGAGTTAATGGGAGCTATTACAAATTATGGACCGATCGCCATGAAATTAATAATTTCTATACGAAACTCCATTCATTATAAAATTTGGATAACAACATTTTTATGAAATTTATGCTCGTTAAAGTGATTGTCGGCATTGGAGCTATGGCCAATTATGGATTTCTTTCTATATTAAAGTTATTTGTGTTGAATTTTTTGTATTGAAAATATATTTGTGGAAAAATTTGTGTGCGACAGCCAGACAGACGGATGGATGGACATAGTTAAATAGGCTCAGAAAATGATTCTGAGTCGATCGGCATACTTAAAGGTGGGAGAAGACTAACATTTTTGGGCATTTAAAACACCAGCTCAAACGTATTATACCCTCCCCACAATGGTGGTGTAGGGTATAAAAATACACTACCATAATGGGGACAAATGTCTACGCGAATTACGACTTTTTGTCAAAAAGTTGTAATTTATATTGGTATCCCCAAAAATTACTCCAAAAATCAGTTTTATATAAAAATAAATCACATTTGAAAATGATGTGCGGATACATGCATAATTGGCCATAGCTCCCAGATAAATAGTAAATTGGAAGTTTAAAAGAAAACAGTTTTAGCTCATTTACTCAAGGGGCTTGTCTGACTATACTTTCTTACTTGCTTTTAATTGGAAATAATTATAAAATATTTAAACGAAAATATAATAATTTTCTAATATTTAAAGCAAAGTTTTTATCAGCGATTTGAGGAATACTTAGAATGAATATGGTACTAGAAAATCTACCAAACACTCTGATAAATTGCTATGAAACTGCTATTTTGGTCTTGCTATATACAAAACTTGAACGCCGTGGCTTATATTTCTCTTGATTTCACAACTTAATGAAACATCTGAGTATGAATATTTATTTGCCTTTTTCCTTGCACAAAATTCTAAAATATTAAAACATTGTTTATAAATTACTGCGTTAAAATTGATCATAAATAATCTCACCCTTAAAAGCAATTTAATTATTTAAGCAGATTTTCCTTTGCTGCCATCTATTACAGAATTGAACTCCATTTATGAGCTTTAAGCAAAATGTTTATCAAACAAACTTTGTTTTATTGGTTTAACATAATGCTGTTCCCATTTAGCTTATGGGTCAATTTCATTCGCTGCATTTGCTGGAGCGTTCATGAAAGTGTGTCTGTGTGTGTGCGAGTGAACTTAGCAAAGTTGCCACAGGATTCCTTTATTGTGCACAGGCCAATGAATGTTTATAAAATTAGTTTTAAAGTTAATACTGCTTAGACTTGCAACATATTGCTTTGTATACGGAAGGCTGGACGTTTGCAATTGCTTTTAAGCAAATTTATTTTAGACGTTTGTAAGTAAATATGTATATTTGCAGCCGTAAAAGAGAGTTTATTAAAGTTTATGATTTTAGAGAAAGGCAGGAAGGAAGGAATTCAATTTAAACATTGTCGCAAATTCAATAACTATTTAAAGTTGTTTATACATAAAAAGCATTTCAATAGAAAAGTTGTGATTGCAAATGGAAAGCTAGAATTTTGGTTTATTAAATTTATAATAATAAAATGAGTATTAATTCTAAATAAACTAACAGCCTGTTTTTATAAATTTACGAATTTCTAAACGACCGATTCGTCAACAGACGAATTTGTTACAAATTTGCTTATATTACATTTTTCATATATAAAAATGCCTTTCACTTCACTTCTCAAGCTCCTAGAAAAATAAAATGCATTTAAATTTCCAGAAATCATGAAACATTGAATTTCCAAAAAATCGGATATTGAGTATAAAAGAAAATTAAAACATATTTACCTCCTATAAAAGAATTTATAAAATTTCGTAATAATATATCTCTATGACACAAAGGCAACATATATTTAACAATTCATATTTTTATTGTCCAAAAAAACAACAATAAATATATTTTCATTATTGCAAAAAAACTATAAAAAAAATGTCATTACTTTTCAACAAATGATACATAAGGATATACGAATACAAAGTTTTATCCTTTAAAGGCTACCAAGAAATCGATATTAAAAAATCTATGTACAATGTTCATTGTACATGTTGTCACCTAAAATGCAAAATAACGTAACATAACTTTTATAAGTTTACAGGAGAAGCAAAAAACGATATCAAATAGAAACTACTTGATATATTGAAACAACATACCACGTTTTTTCACAATCTATGGCCGATTTTATTAAATTTGTTTCTTTTAGTTAAACAATAAATAAAAAAAAATCACGCATTAAGAATATGGGTGATTTCATGTCAAGTGAACCAACTTTTAAAATCGATGTCTTCCGATTAGACCTATTGGATAGTAATTTTTTTAGTAAATTTACATTTTGGCCAAATATGTTATTTTTCTCATATATGTAACTTATTACCTATTGTTCTTAACAAAATGTGTCCCAAATAGTTTAAATAGCCATTTCTTCAATCTTTCGAAAAAAAAAATTATAAAAAAAAAATAAAAAAATTTTAATATTTTTTTTCCGAAATCAAAAACTTGGTCGCTAGTCGGATTCGAGTTCGATATCTATCAAAAAAATGTTTTGTAACTCAAAACATGAAATTTTTGACTTTATTTGCTAAATCAAAAACTTTGTTGACTTTTTGATTTTTTTCAAAATGGACCCATTTATTTTTTTTTTTTTGCTCAGAAGAAAGCTTATATATTTTCCTTGAAGACCTATTTGGCCGCCTAGTGGGATGCGAGTTCGATATCTATCAAAAAAAAATTTATGTTTATTAGTGAAAAAGAATTTATGACAAACAAATTTTTTTTTGGTAAAAAAAAATTCGAGTTAAAAAATATTTTTCTCAATTTTGATCCTGTAGGTCCACATTAGTAAAGCCTTATATACATCACACGGTGGCTCATATCTCAATTTCATCGGCCAAAAGTCCAACTTTTTGTTAACTCCGATTTCAAAAATTTTAATGCTATTCAATACTAAACACATTGAAACTAAGGTAGCCAAAAATGATTGTCAATTGTGTGCTTGGCATGCTGTTAAAGTCAAATATTTTATGTCATTTTATAAAAATGTGATTTTTGTAAATTTTATCAGAAGTAAATTATCATTACTCGCAAACTATTATAGATAATTGGATGATTTTTCTTTTGTTATATTGGTAGGATAATAGTCTTTAAGAGCTGATATGATTTGTCATTGTACCGTTTATACCTGATGTGTTATTAATTTTTTTCTTAGGTACTATATTTTAGCCAAATTTGAATTTCAGTGGAGTAAAAGTGCTTAGGGTCAAAAGGGGTTAAACAAATTTTACAACCAGGAGAAAGTCGAAAGTGTCCTCTTTAAGCATATATATACTTGTTGACCTGTTTGTTGAACACTTTTTTTTATTTGAATGAAATTGCTCCCAAATTTTTGTTCTATTTTTATATTATTTGTTCATATGACTGGCGCAAAGTACAAGTCGCAATTTTGAAGATATTGCGATAAAATTTGGTACATAAATTGTCTATTGAAAATTACTGAAATCGGTCCATTATTTCACCTAGCACCCATACAAATGTTCTCCCAAAGTTATACTTTATCGGTCGTAAATGGTTAATTTATATATGTATCTACACAAATTTTGCTCCAAATAAGTTTTATATAAACTAAATTAATGTCACCTAATTTTATGATGATCGGTCCATTATTAGTCATAGCTTCCATATAAGACCCGCTTCCGAAAATCACTTTAACGAGCATAAATCTCTTAAAAATGTTGGTATAAACATAAAATTCAATAGAAATAACATTCATATAGTCATAAATCACACGACCTAATTTCATGGCGATATGTCCATAATTAGTCATAGCTCCCATATAAGACCCGCTTCCGAAAATCATTCACGAAAATAAATTATAGTGTAGGGTATTATATAGTCGAGCTTGGCCAAACATACTTCCTTACTTGTTTTTATCTGCTGATAACTTTTTCAATAAGTATAGCTGATTCAAAAGACAAAAAATTTGCATTTTCATACTAAATGCTATAAAAAATTAAAAGTTCAACTTTAACCTTAAATTGCGCAACAACTGCTGAAACCGATTTTAATGAAATTAAAACTGGAGAAAAGTTCAAGAAGTTATCTGTCCACCAAAAAAAATTTCTAAAATATCTCTATCGGTTCAAAAGTTACAGAGTTTTGGCCGATGAAAAACGAAAATGAGCCACTGTGCATCGTTGCACAGTCATCAGATATCATTAGATATCCATATTGTCTATATTAATGACTTAGTAATCCAGATATTCAGTGGTTGACAAAACAATGGAAACTTTTCCAAATAGTTCATTAGTGGCCTAAAATCTGAAATAATTTTTTAAAAAATTTTAACTTAATTTAACAAAAACACGTACCTCGTTGGATTGTAACCACTCGGTTACAACCCTATAGGAGTGTTTCGGGTCCTTGTCGTGTTGGAATCTCCAAACTAGGGGCATATTTTCCTCAGCGTATGGATACATAACATCGTTTAATATGGCTCTGTATCCTATACCTGTCTTGGTATTTTTTATAATATATATTGGGCACATACCTTGCCCTGAAAAACATCCTCATACCATAATATTGCCACCGCACAGTGTGGTAGATCGCTAATCTAACTGGACAAAATTAATAAATCACGTTGGGTTCACTTCTCACTTATGAATCATATAAAAAATGAGTTCAAATATATAAACGATTATAAAAAAACAACTTTTTTTCGCAGTGTATTTAGGGAGTTTTTACCCATTCTTCAAAAATTTTCTTTCGTGAAAAAGTAGAAGTCATACTGGAAAAGTGAAAAAATTTATGGCGGTCGCAAGAATGTGCAAGATGTTTTTGATTTACCTTGAAGTGAACACTTGACAGATTAACCCAAATATAGTTTTACAGCGGAACTATGCGGAATAAACAGCTTTAACTCTACTTGAAAAAAGGAAATATTTTATTTTTTCCAATTTCTGATCTTCTCACAAAAAATAGTTTTTTTAATAGTTACAATAGAAATAATTAAATGAAAATTGTTGAATATTTCCTTGAAATAGAGCTTAATAATAATATAAAACAATTATGACCATAAAATCACCGTAGCCTTTTTAATCATAAACCAAAGTCACACAAAAAATACCTTTCTCTTTGAAATCTTAATGTACCTGTTGACAACAACTGACTTTAAAGCTTAGTTTTTACTAATCGGAGCTAAAAACCAAAAAAACAAAACATGAATTACAGTTCCCTATTGTATTGAGAAGCTCATTAAAAGATCAGAAGGAATGTTGCCAGACATTTATTTTTTAATTTTGTCCAGCTAGATTTGTGATTTACCACAGTGTGCATTGTACGTAGTTAGGTTGTATCAGAAATCATTCATATTTTTTTAATTTTACTAGGGTAGGGGTAGCGAAGTGATAGTTTTGTTATGCTAGTTTTTTTAAAAGCTTAATAAATTACCTTTAATATCATGTATAAAATGTTAACATACGTTGTTTCGTTTAAAAGTTATGCTCGCTTTAATACGTATGGATTTTAAGTGGCCACTTCTTTAAATTTCTAAATTTACTTCAATAATATCGAACTAACTCTTTTTTAATTATCATAAATTATGTGGAGAAACATCTACAAAAATTCGTAATTTTAGAAAAATAAATTTAAAAACTAAATTTATTCATGGAATTCAAAAATATTACCATTTTTGTTCTTAGATAACCATGATGCATCAAATCTATATAGTGGTTAGTGAACCCTTTTTTTGCTGTTGACCTGTGTAATAAAAGCAAACTAGAGGAATAACGAAAGGTTTTAAATTCAAAATTATGAACATTCGTCATTTTAATTATTTTGTTACTTGGAAACATTTTAACATACACAGCCAAAATATGGTATACCAAAGTTAAACAAATCAAAACGTTCCGAACTTAGAACAGTTCCGCTTATAATATGTCAAATTCTGATATGTTTAACCAGTTACAAATTACATAAATATATAATTTTCTATTTCTTAGGTTTTTGTTCCAAATCGTTTTAAAAAGCCGGTAATACTGAATTTCCAACAATAGTTCATAAAGAATTGTAACGAAATAATAAAAATGTGAATGTGAATACATACTCAAGCAACACTGGATTAATGTACAATGTACATAGGACAACAATCTCGATTGTACAGTGTACATTTGTATACTCTACTCCACCACTCTTCCCTACTCCAGAGGACACTACTCCGCTATCAAACGGATGCGATGAGTGAGTGGGTGGATGAGTGAGTGTAATCAAATAAACAAACAAGAAATATTTTAAGAAAGAAACACATACTCACATATAAATGAATACTCGTAAATATTTATCAAGGTGCCATAGAGTAAAATAAAAGAGGAAAAATATCCAAAACAGCATAATGTGTACTACGATTTCACATATTCGTATGAAGGTATGAATACTTCACCATCACCATCATCGTCGTTGTTATACCAAACTTGAATGTGTACGAGAATTTGGCCTCAATTTCCTTTAGTTTCCTTTTTTCAGCTTTTGGTTTTGTTTTCTTTTTATATGATTGGATTATAAGTTCCCAATTACAAGATGTATATTTTCTATGTGGAACTAGTTTATCAGCAAAAATGTGCATTATTTTTTGAGAATTTGAGCGCATAGAAAGAGCAATTCCAGTTACAATTGCACTTGGGAATTTTTCAGCTCATTTGGTTTTATTTCACTGGTCATGCGCTCTGCAATTGTGTTTAAGAGTTGTCGTAAAGAGTGCTGGTAATAAGAGTAGAAATCTAGTAATGCAGTAAATTGGGTTTTTTAGTGTTGACACAATTGGTTTATTAAATCGGGACTATTAGGTTTTTGTCTAACATGTATCTGCAACATTATGTGTAAACAAATGTTGCCTATAATATTGCTAAGTTGTATGTATGTATGTAAATGTTTATTAGAACATTAACTTACTGCTTGTGCAACATGACTTAACGCAAATTGAATGATTCTACTAGTGTTGATAACGTTATTAGAGAAATTAGAGTAAAAAGATATATTTTAACAAAAATTAAAATTTAAATATAAAATTAAAATTTCTAGGATTCCCAAGAGGCAGTAGGCATTTAATCTTGTGTATTAGACCTGTACCAAAGTACAGTGAAGCAGAATCATCATTGGTCCTAATATTTGCATTCCTATTCAAATTTTGATACATATTTTAGTTTTCTAAACTCAATAAATATGTAATATGTAATAAAATCTTTATTTATTAACAAAACTCAATGAATTTTTCAAAGTTTTTTAAATTTGTCATTCTAAATAACAAAGTATAAAAAAATTTGTCAAAAGGTCAAAGGGAATCCCGAAATTCCTAAAAATTGGAGCGAAAATCGCAAAAATGGTATTTTTTTACAATTTTGCTCCACATTTTGGGTCCACATTTCCTTCGGGGCTGTGAAAATACTTTGGGGATAAAGAGGAAACACATCATGGTTTCCCAAGGTTTTTTTCCGTTTTCTGATCCCAGCTTTGGGATTTTAGAACATGTGGCCCAAATTTGAAATTTTGACAAAAAAAAATATGTCACATTCCGTAGAGGCGACATTTTCGAAAAATGAGACATATTTTTTACACCAGAATGTTCTCCGTAAAGATACCTTACAGAAAAATATAATATTGTTATATGTTCTTAAAGAAAGAGTATTTTTAATAAAAATAAGTGTTAAGTCACCTTTTCGGCCAAAAAAACAGCAAAAATTAATTTTTTTTTGAATATCGGCGGCGTTTATCCAAAATGGTTTATCTGCAGATTTTGTAAAAATGAGTTTTTGATGTCAAACTATTCCCTGTGATGCACTTTTCCTATGGTATGAATTTCTGATCAAAATGTTGATTTTTTGCGACTTATTCACATTTTTTGTTTAGTTTATCTACATACACACTTTTTTTTGAAGGCAAAATGGTTTATCTACAATGTATTTGAGAGATTTGCATAGCAGTCGTATATTAAAAATTTGTTAGAACGTAATTATTTTTAAACCTATCGAACTTTTAAAATGAATATTAATACGCTGATTTAAAATATGTTTTCAAAATGTTTCTATCTTAACACAGGAAGTTCGATAAATGGGATGGGAGTTTGTTACTTTAACCAAGAATATTATAAGTTAACATAGTCGGCATATAGTAAGTAAATACGTATGGGCAATTCCCCGAGAATCGCTACCACGACCGAAAAAACAAAAACCCTTGAAACTTTTTTTTAAGATGATTTGAATAGAAGAAAATAATAAAAGGTTACTATGTGAAAGTATTTAGATCATATTGCAACATTTTAAAGACTAAAATAATAGCTTGAACTGATTATATTTAATTTTTTAATGTTTTAGGCTTGTAGTATGAAATGACTCTGATTGATTTTTTGCTATTGTCAAATTGTTTATTGAAACCGAATGTATATTTTCTATTAATTTTTTCAGTTTTTGTATACATATATTTACAGAATGTATATTGTTTTATTATAAGAGAAAAATACGTCACGTGCGGTATGTCACGTACGATATTAAATTTTATTTATTATAAAATCATCCAAAGATTTCTTTTATTTAAATATGACGGATTGTAAAGGAAAAACGCCTCTCACGATTCGAATATTTTCGCATATTTCTACATGTACCTCAAAATGAGTTCCGTTTTATGTCACATACGATATACCCTTATTTCGCTCAATATTTTGGACAACAATATTTTGAAAGAAATTGTTATTATTTTAAAATATAGTACCCTCTGAATGGAACATAAAGACCAAATTATTTTTCAGATGCTCTTATTTTTGCAAAATCTATTCCACTCTATAGGCGTGCAAATGTCACGTACGATGATGTGGAATTGCCCATATGGCAAAATTTTTGTCCTCAAATTTCATTTGTGAATATTTTAAATACAAATCGATTCAAACAAAATGGTTTATCTACTCATTTTAATATTTACATCGAAAATGTTCTAAGACTAAATGGTTTATCTACCATAATAATGCGAATAACGGGGTTTATTTTATAATTTATATTTTAGGTAATTAGTAGAATCCAATCAATCATATTGTAAAAGATTGATTTGTTAAATACTCACTATTTAGTGAATTAAAAAGTTTTTTGTTACTCCTGAACAATCAGGGTTTTGGAGAGAAACCATTTTGGATAAATGCCGTCAATGTATAAATTGAAAATCGTTTATTTTTGGATCCATAATTGATATTGCTCTGAAATCTTTCGTATGTTATTCGTTGTCTAACTAACAACAGAAATTCGAATCCATTCTGTCCAAAATTACGCCATATATCTTTAAAAAAGCGGTATGGGGAAATTTTAAAATTTAAATTTTGAAATGCCTATAACTCAGAAATTATAAGAGATAAATAGCACATAAACAAAAGCAATTGTAGGACATATTATAATAACTTAAACTTGAATACTGGCTACGCCCACGTCAAATTTTATTCCGATCGAATCAGCCGTTTAAAAATGCTAGATTTATTTCAAAAGAATTTCGATTCTGCACCACTGTGGAGTGTTAGAAGCCAGAAAAAGAACTACCACAGAGATAATTCGCGAGTTCTGTCTTCCAGGGATTCAACTAGGCAAGATATACCTTTTTATTCTAAACAACTCACAATTTTTCCAACATTTAGGCTGATAACAATGTGTGTCATTTTTTAAGTCATGGAAATATAACCATATACGGACACTAGTACATGATAAAATACCAAAAAAAGGACCCGTATCTCCTAGTTTTGCCCAAAGTCATGCACTTTTTTTAGACTTGGAGCCTCGGTGTCATTTTTACAAAAAAGTGATCATTTTCTCAGGCTCATATCTTGCAAACAGTTCGGAATATTGATTTACTCTCTGAGGCAAAATTGTAGCCCTTATCATAAAGAACATATAAAATCAAAAAAACTTCATCTTCAAGATAAAAAACGCAAAAAACTAAAAAAAAGTTCAGTAAATGGAGGCGATATGACTTTATCATTTTGACAGTATTACGTAAATGATTGAGTGTCAACTAATGTTGCTGTAATTTGTAGTACAGAAGAGGCAATGTATGCTTAATGACCCACAGTAAAATGGTTAAAAAATTATGTTTCAGTTAATTTGCATATGCAAAATCTATTTTATTTTGATAATATAAGTGATCATACCTTGTCGTCTTTTTTTCCATTTGGACAACTATTTACCGAGTTATATACGTGAACACAGATTATAGTCCTTTTTCCATTTGTACCGCTATTTACCGACTTATAACCACTTTTAAGTTTCAGTTAATTTCTATACGAAAATAAAATTTTTGGTTGAAAATACAAGTGATGATTGATTTTGTCCTTTTTCCATTTGTTTGAAAAATTACATTCCTGTTTCCAAAATAATTTTAGTAAAAATTGCTTTAAACAAATAACGTTAATAAGATTCTTCATAAAATATTATTTGGCAAGAACATAATTACTTTACTTGTACTGTAGTACACCATTCAAATTAATTATAATTTTATGCTTCTTTCTCATTATTATTTTTTATTTGTTCGCTTACAGTTGTCATATGCATTTAAAGAAGTTGCTATTTTTTTAATTTTGTTTCCATTTATTTTATATTTTTGGCAACTTGTTGTAATTGTACAACAATAATGTAATGAAATACTTTTCTTTGATTTATACATATTACAGTCGACTATTTAATAAGAGTCCTTATGGAAATTTCATGGTTTATTGTAATTTTTAATTAAATACTGTAAAATTTATAAATTCATTCTATTCAAATTTATTTATACATATTCAAACGTTCATACACATTGTTCGGTATATCTGAGTTTAATGTAATAGTCCCAGCACATAATATTGTATTTTCACAGTGAAATGGAATATTAAAATGTATTAAAATGTTGTTTAAAACCAATTTGAATTTTGTTTTCGGTCACAAATTCGTAAAAATTATTTCTCCCCAAAATACATTTCGTAGCCTATTTTCTAGTATTTAACGAGTTTGTTATTTAAAATATCAAAAGAAAGTGCATTTATTAATGATTTCTTGAAATTTCAGTACAAGTACATCCTTTTCATACGCCTATTGGTCGGAAAGACTTGAACTTTTGTTTTAATAATAACCGGTTAACCGGTTTTTATTAAAACAAAAGTTTTATTTATTAAAATAATAGTTATTAAAACAAAAACAGTTCATGGAAAAAATGACAAAAGAAATCGAAATATGAGTTTTTCTAAGAAACCGAAACCGACTTAAACAAAAAATCCGGTTATTAAAAACCGTGCCGATCACCCTACTTCTCACTCATCGGACGGTGAATGAAACCCAACATAAAAATTATATTAACAAGATAATTTAATTTATATATTTTATATTTTGAATAATTTGAATTTATAGGCCTAACTTTGCTGTCTTGGAAAATCTTGACCCCAAACATTTCACGGTGGCACAGTGTGGCAGAATCAATATGTTTTGGAAATATATGTGGCATTTCGGAATAGAATTCGACGTAGACATAGCCAAGGAGTATTCGAGTTATTAAAATGGATCCAAGGGGGCTCAAAGTAGGGTACCTTCCACATGTAAACTTTTTGAGCACGTGTCATGGAAAATATAAGTCATACTTTTGCACCAAATTGACCGACTTGGTTAGTTAGACAAGTAAAAAACCAATAATATACAAAATATTTCAAAGCAATATTAATTATTGATCCAAAACTAAACGATTTTCAATTTAAAAATTAAAAAATAGTAGATTTTTGCTGTTTTTGGGCTAAAAGGTGACTTAACTCTTTTTTTATTAAAAAAAAAGTTTCTTTAATAACATATAACAATTTTATATTTTTCTGTGAGGTATCCTTACGGAAAACATTTCCGTATAAAAAACATGTCTATTTTTCGAATATGTCGCCCA
Source organism: Calliphora vicina (assembly GCF_958450345.1). NCBI lineage: Eukaryota > Metazoa > Arthropoda > Insecta > Diptera > Calliphoridae > Calliphora > Calliphora vicina. The sequence continues at coordinate 32,997,157 of NC_088784.1, forward strand.
TACGACCTTCGGAATATGATCTAGTTTTTATCAAAATTTCAAGTGATCTGGGATTAGAAAACGGAAAGCAGCTTTGGAAACCTTGATGTCTTTTCTATTTACCACAAAAGTATTTTCTAAGCCACTAGGGAAATGTGCACCCTATGGGAAAATTGTAAAAAATATAATTTTTGGGATTTTCGCCCAAACCTTGTTAATTTCATTGAGTTTTGTTGATAAATAAAGACTTTATTACATATTTATTGAGTTTGCATCAAAATTTTAAAAGAATTGCAAATATTAGGAACAACTTGATACACAATTATTCCGAACAACTTTTTTTGTTTAGTTAAGTTAATTTTAGGTCTTACAGAAAAAATTTCAAGTCAATATCTCAATTAAATTCAAAAATATGCCACTTTAAACGTCCAAAAATATAAAAATCTTTGAAATCGGATGGGAAACAAAAGTATGGCACGTGTTTAAAAATGTTGCCCTACTTTGAGCCACCATAGCGCCGACCCCACTGTGGTTCCACATCAAAATCTAGGTGGACAAAATTATAAAAAGCGATATTTTAAGAATTTGGAAAAACTAAGTTTTTTCGGAAGCTGACTATCTGCTCTCCTCCAATACAAATGGGGTTTTCAATTGAACATTTCGTTTTCTCAACAGAAGCGTCAGAAGTTCAAAAAATGTTGAACTTCTGGCATTTTAGAAATGCCAGATTTATTTTTACTCCACCCTACTGTGGGTTGCCTGTTTATCGGGTTATGTGTTTATTTAGTTATTTCAACCAAAAAAATTAATTTAAATGTATTACCAACTTTGCTCAACCCATACCTATGTTTACAGCTTATGTGGTTATCTGCTTATTTATAGTGATTTTCGGAAGTGGACCTTATAAGGGAGATATGCCTTATTATGAACCGATCGTCTCCGATGGATCCAGTTTGGCCGATCTATTTTCAAATGGGGGCTAGGGAAAATAACGAGCCGATTCTAATCAAATTCAATAGGCTTTGTCCTTCGGGTAATAGAAAAGCTTGTATTTGAACTCAATCAGAAAGTGATCCTGAGCAAATTGGTAAGATGGCTGTTGGGACAATATTTTTGCGCGTTACAAACATCAGCACTAACCCAATATACCCTTCCCACTGTGGTGGTGTATCACACAATAAAATTGTCTCTATTCTTTTTTACATATACACAGAAAAAACTATTTCTTAAACCGTTTCAATTCAAATATATATCACATATTGAACTGGTTTCAATTATTTTATAATTGAATCAAATATTCATGTGTTTAAAAACAAAATCTTCTGATATTAGCTATGTTCAATAACTAAAAGTTGTTACTAGTTAGTAACAATTGTTCCTGGAAAAGCGTTCATTAACTCAAAAACTTGCAAGTAGAGAAAAAATCAAGAGCGTATAAATTTTAGAGAGTGTTCTCTCGTTGCAAACTATTACAAGTTCTATTTTGAACTTGTAATAGTTAGCAGCTTATATTTTATAAGTTTTGTGTTATTGTTTATTTATTTAAAATTTAATTTTTGTAGTGAAAAAAAGCCAAAACAAAATAATTTTCAATAAAATTAAAGAAAATGTGAGTATTTATACATTTTAAAAGGAATAAAATAAGAAAATTATGTGTATAAAACAATTGTTACTGGAAAAGCGTTCATTTACTTTTTACTATTTTTGAGAATTTAAGAGAGTAATTTTGTAAATTTTGATTTTATTCTCTCGTTGCAAGTATTTTCTATTGAATTTGATAATTTTGACAATTGAATATACAATTTTCGTTATTGGTTGAAATTTAAATACAAAAATTATTGAATAGATGATTTTCTTAATTGAAATCACATTTTTGTTATTTTTTGTGTTTTCAATAACGAAAATTATCTATTCAATAATTTTTGTATTTAAATTTCAACCATAACGAAAATTGTATATTCAATTGTCAAAATTATCAAATTCAAAACACAAAATTTAATAGAAAATATCAGAAAATTTTGTTTTTGAGCACGTGAATAATTGATTCAATTATGAAATAATTGAAACCAGTTCAATATGTGATAAATGTTTGAATTGAAATATAATTTTTTCTGTGTATGGAGTACTAAATTTAAAATAGATATCGAGATTTTTAATTTCTGGTATGTAATTAATGACACAATAATTTATTTTTTCAAAACTTTCTCGTATTCAGTATTAAATAACATTGAGTGTCGATTTAAACAAAATTAATTTTGTTTTGAAACATTCGTACAATATAAATTTATTCAAAGTATTGGGCATTGTTAGCTATGACCATTTCCCATCTTGCTGGCAACATATGGACTCCGAATATGGACAAAAGAACTGCTCATTTTTGAGGCTAAGAACGAATCAAGCCAAAGTGTACAAAGTGTAAGAGTACCCCAGAGGGAGCATTTGATCGAAACAAATAGTAGTCCGAAAGGGCACGGTCTGGACTATAAAGCGGGTGATTATGATTTCATGTCTAGAAACTTCACACAAGACTTTATCCGATTTTAATAAAATTTTCAGCATTTGGTTTTCTGATGACGCAGAACTAGGGTTCTTATCCGGGGAATTCCCGGGACAAATTTCCCGGGAATTTTGCCAATTTTCTACTACCCGATTCCCGGGATTTTTAGTCGGGAATCCCGGGAATTAAACACTGACGAAACTACAACGAAAACAAGTAAGAACTCTATTCCTTTTACCAAAAACGTGAAAAGTTTTTTGCTTATAGACCGCTTAATATTATTTATTTGGGGTTTTTCGAATGAAAATTTAAAAAGACATACGAATATCGCCTTATCTACTTCGCTATCTATAAGACTTCAGATTATATACATTAGGGCTACAACTTTTTTAAACTTTTTGCAGATAGCAAAATGGCCGAATAGACCTTTGAAAGTTATTTAAAAAAATGGTATTACTTTTTCGCGGTTGTCAAAAACGTTCACAATACGCGGTCAAGTTTAGAAAATCTCAAATTGTTTTGTTTTTTTTTCATAAATATATCAACCTGGATCTAATCTATACTTAAAATTTGCGGTAACGGGAAAGAATCCGCTGTTTTACTATAAAAAAATAAAAAATGTAAAACAAATTTGAGAAAATTTTGACTTTAAAAAATCGGTTTTGTGGGTGAGGTTCTTATTCCAAAATGACCCGAAAAAAATGTTATCGTATATAACACAACATTTGCCATCCCGTGGTGGTTGGGCCAAAATTTGGTTATATCCCTATATTTTTTATAGGGTCGCAAATGAAAATTGTGGAAATTGTGAAAATTAAAAAAAAACCTTACGTAAAATTTATTTTTTTATAATCTGTATGGATTTTGTAAATGATTAAAAGCAAAACAAAACTGAATGAAGAAAAATAAATTTAACTCAATTTGTAGTAGATTCGAATTAACAAAAATTTAATCATTCAAAATTTGAATAAATTCTGTTAATTAACTTCAAAATTAATTCAATTTAAACAAAATAATTAGATTTTGGAAATGGATTTATGGAATGAAAGGCAGACATTTTTTAATTACGGATTAAGATTTTAGTGAATTAAGCTCAAATTTAATTAATTAACACGAAGCTCTGTTATATAATGATTATAACACTAAGTTTTCATATAAAATTTGGCTGTAATATTGTGGCACTTACTGTAACACATATTTTAATTTCATACTTTGTTCTTAACTTTTTAAATTTGTTTAGTAACTTTTGATTTTTATTTTAATAATTATTTTTCCTTAAATAAAATTTTATGATTGTTAATTTTGAAACTATTTGAGTCGGACTTTTTTTAATCTATTTGTGAATTAATCCTCAATATTACTAATTTACAGTATCATATATTTCGGGAATCGCCGGGTACCCGGGAATGTAGAAAAAAATTTCCCGATTCCCGGGAATCAAAAAAGGCCGGGAAATTAAAAACCCTACGCAGAACATTTCTAGTAAGCATAGAAAATCCAAAAAGTGCAAAATAAGTGCTACATGATATACACATTCCAGAAAAACATAAGTTATTATTTTATGTATATTATGTTGGGTTACATAAAACCTATGTATAGCTGTATTATTGCAGCCGTAAATATTCGAAATAAACTTGACAGTTTAAGTTTATAAAGAAAGTTTTTGTTTTTTTCTTCCTTCTTTTTCATCTTTCGTGTTGCATATTTCTATAGCTTTAATAAAGTTTTAGTTACTTAATTTACATTTTTATTTTCCCTTTTTGCAATTTTTCTTCACTTATTATTTATACGACGAAGACAAACAAAACTGCTGTTGTTTGCATAAATGCTGGAAGGATTTTTTTTATTATCGAACTCATTCATTCATACCTGTGTTGAGTTTGTTTGCCAGTTTTGTATGAGGATATTTTTAATTTTTTATGATGACCAGAAGGTGTTGAACCTTCCATGTGTGTCTGATGGAAATAATGTAAAACACAATGTTTAATAAAGGTGTCATGATTTAATATTTATGATATGTACATTTACTCGTTGCTACAGTGTAAGTAACTATTTACTTTCTGATATGATATGGTGGTGTTAAACTAAAATACTGTAAATTAAGTAATAAATAAAGGGGTATGAGAATTTTCCATTTAATATAGTTATAACCTAGTTCTAATGCAGTTGTTTATCCTCACAGTAAACATTTAGATCAGGCTGAGTATCAGCAAACGTGTTATGTTGGCTTTGAGGGAACTGGTCTGGCCTGTGATTAAAGAACATAGCTAAATACATCGTCCAATGGGGCCATATAGCAAGATATCAATAACCACCTTACGCCTACCCCTCGTTAAATCGATCGTACAAAATTTGTTTGCAGCTTTCTCTAGATTTAAAAAAAATCAGTTATATGTATGTAGTACTAGCTGACCCGGTGCGCTTCGCCACCCCAATTAGAATAATGAAATAGTACTATTAAGTCTCCCTTTGTGAATCTGATTGTAAATGTCTAATTTCATATTTCTGGGTCCATTATTATAGAAAATGCAAAAAGAATTAGTGGTCACCTTTTGTGAATTCAAATTCATTCAGAATCATGTGTGCCTAATTTTAAATTTTTAGGTTTATTATTATAAAACTGTACCATTGCAAAAAGTACCATTGCAATAAACAAATAGTACCATTGATTATCACTTTTGAATTCGCACTCACTAAACCACAACCCGTCAAGTTTGAATTTTAAATTTGTATAGCCTTTCCTATATTATCAACTAATTTTGTTTCTATAACAATTAATATTTAAAAATTATCACAAAACCGAAAAAAAACGAAACCGCGGTTTTGAAATTTTTCGGTTTTTTGGAAACTCTAGGTCCGTTATTATAGTAAATTCAAAAAAGTACCTATGAGAACAAAGAAAAAGTACCATGAAGTATCCGATTGAATTTTCACTCACATAGGACCATATACGCTTAATTTCATGTTTCTAGCTCCATTATTATAGAAAATTCAAAAAGTACCATTATAATATAGAAAAAGTACCAAAAAGCAGACACTTGTGGATTCCCACCCACTCTGGCCCAAGTAAGCTTTATTTAATGTTTCTAGGTTCATTGGTGAAGAAAATACAAAAAGTACCATTCGATTAAAGAAAAAGTACCAAAAAGTCTCCCCCTAGAATTCTCACTAACATAGGACCGTGTATGCTTAATTTCATGTTTCTAAGTCCATTGTCATATAAAATTCAAAAAGTACCATTAGATGTATAAAAAAAGTACCAATAGTTCAGTTCTCACATTTTGGTACCTAAATATGTTACCCTATTCCTAACACAAACTTCACTCAGATACATATCAGCTAACTGTAATGTCGATAAGTGAAATAATTTAAAATATTAAAAAAAGTACCATTAGGGGAAAGGTACCAATTTTCCTTTTCCTCCTTGAAACAATCAAGTTCGAACTTTAAAAGTATTCCATTTTGCCAAAATTGTTTAGCTACAGACATGTCTCAAAATATTAAAATCTGTGTTAATGTGCAAAAGAAAAACTATGTTTTAAAAAAAGTACCAAACTGTTTACCCGGATTTGGCCCAACATACACCTTGGCACTCGAGTTCCAAATAACACCCTGTTAGTTAATTTTTGTACGAATCCATGAACCAATGTTAAAAAATTATCAAAATTGGCTTAATAATTTCAATAAAATGTATTTTCCCGATTTTATCCCCTTTTTGGTACATTTTTTATCCCCATTGCTTTGGTAAAATTTAATTCAAATAAATTTCTGTATCGTGGTGGGAGCTCATAATACAATATTCGTATGTCTATGACAAATTATAGAAAAACATATTCTGTGAAAAAGTACCAAAAATAAACACAATTTTTATCCCTTAAGTGTTCGAATTTCCAAAAAGTACCAAACTTATACTTTTTATTTTTTGTTATTTAAAGAATACGATTTGTTTCTATGTTTATTGGTTTAAAAGTTACATATGGTGCAAAAAAAGCACAAAATTCAGTTTTTACCCGTTTTCATCCCTAAAAGTTTCGAATTTCCAAAAAGTACGAAATACCTGTCAGCTTATTCTTTAAATGGAGTAACATGCTATTTTAAGTTTTTTGTATCTTTATTAGTTTTGAAGATATAAGGTTACCGAATTTACCCGTTTTTACCCTTTTTACCCCCTAAACGTTCGAATTTCCAAAAATCCCTTCTTATCGGATCGTTTTGGGGAGGGAGTAACCCACAGTTAAAATTTCGTGATTCTAGCTTCAGCCGTTTGGGCTGTGCGATAATGAATCAGTCAGTCATTCAGTCAGTAACGTAACTCTTTTATATATATAGATATTTCAGTTAGCGGAAGTCGTGTTGAAGAGGTATTTTAGAGATAGGACAATTGGGTGTCTTCAATTTTTAAAACGAGATTAGTAGAGTGGGTAAAAATGTTGAAAATTTAATATTCAAATGTGAATATCTCCTAAGTTATACGAGATAATTTATAGCTTCGACAATGTTTTTTATAGAGCTTGACGAGGAGATTCTATATGAAATCGGAACACAAACGAAGAAATAGGATCGTTTTAAAAATTGAACACACCCGAGGTGTCCTACTTTGAGGACCCCTGGTCGCACCCGTGGTAGGTGAATGAGGTCCAAATTCAAAACTTAAACTCGACAACACTTCTTCTTTGCGCATGTAAAATTTCAAATCAGACTAATAATTTTCAAGTTACAAAATTTATTTCCCACTTATTTCTTTCTATACCACTGTGTGGTGGTAAAATTATGTGAGAATAGCTAGAATTTGATTTTGATAAAGTTTCTGAATTTTTGGCCAATCTCAGAATATAAGGAAGATTTGTGAATACATAAGAAAAAAAAATAAATCATTTTCAATCCAATTAAATTAAATCAAATTAAAATGATTCCACTTGTAGGACTCTTGCGTTGGTTTGAAAATAAAGAACAAAAAGTTCTTTAACTACGAATAACAGATGTTTTAGCTGATATTGGCGTTTTAATAACAACAATTTTCTATCATGCTCATGTTGTGTCTCTGGCCCTGAATGAAGTAAAACCCATGAATAAATAGTGAGCAGAAAACTGCTGTTGACTGGACAGCAATGTGCTAAGAATTATTTGGCTTGGAATGAAATGAAATGGTTGGCAAACTTACGATGTCATCAGCATCGTAACAAACAAAGAATCTGTACTAGTCAATACAACATGGAACGTTAACTGCCAACAGCCAAACACTTTAAAAAAAATTCTAAAGTGAACCAACTGCCATTTAGACGCCCAGTCATCGAGTCAACTCAATTCAACACAAGTCACTCATTTCGGAAGACCTTCATTTATTTAGCACCCTCAATCATTGTAAACTTTTATTTTTAACAATGAAATGAACGAACATAATAGATTTTGCTTTTACTTCCTACATTACTATTTACTACATATCCTTTAACAATTCTTTGTAAAACAAAACAATTTAATAGTTTTCTTAATACCACTCTCTAATGTTTTTTACAGCACATGCACGAGGATTGAAAACTTGGTCAAAACTTTAAAATGTCATTGTCATGCTTTTAAAATTACCAACCAAAACTAAACAAGAAGTTCTAAGAAAACTAATATAATAAAACAAAATAAATATTTAAAAAACTTAATAAATATTGGTAAGTATTTATCCTATGAACTATTTACTACCAAAACTGGCTGATTTGCTACACCTGTAATGTACAATTGAATAAATACATATTCAACGCTATATGAGGTTACAGCTTTTGGATTAAAATTTAAATGAACGACGGGAGCCATTAATTGCCACTAGCGGTCAGTCGGAGGGTGGATTCTTGTTCATGTTAAATTTTCTCTCATATAGGAATCATTATACATAAATAATTTATTATAGACTCCCTGACTGAACTTACTAATTGAAAAACTCTTTTATTATTATCCCATGATGTTGTTTGGGATAATCGCCTCTAAACCCTCCCATCCAATGATCTTATTGGCGAATATTACACTAAGATCCCTAATTAAATCCACACTTACTTTTTCATCTCATCGCGAAAACATTAAAAATAACTTAGAATTTCATAATTCAAGTAAACAATTTATTTAACAAAATTGAGGAAAACCATTAGGTAGGTAATAAAAAAATTCAATGACTTTTAAATATAAATTTGGTTTAAAAGATCAAAATTTAGAAAAAACATTATTATAACATTTTTTTTTTTAACCAACAATAGTAAAAGTAAATTGTTAAGAAAAGAAATGCCTAGTAATTAAATATAGATAATTATAATAATATTAAAGAAATAATCTAGTAAACTATATTTCTATATTTTTGGGACAATACTGTAGTAAAAAAAAGAATAATCAAATTAGAGAATGCAATGAGTATCTTGTAATGATCATTTACAATGTTAAATGATCATTGCTTAAACTTTTTTTTTGTTTTATTGTTTTATGGTTTTCGATTTTTTGTGTTTTGCTTTTACATATCAATTTATAAATTACTTGTGCATAAACAACAAAAAAAAGCGTGAGAAAACAAAGAAATGTGTTTTATTTCTTGTTCTTTTTTGACTTTGTTACTGACACAGTATTCCCTAGCAAATCAAGGAATATGTAAAAGCAAACCTCAAAAATTTGATTATTGTTTCTTTTAAATTACAGATATTCTGATTTTGTTATTAAATTTAATAATAATGAATGCAAAACTAAATTTTTTTTTTTTTAATTAATAATATTACTTAAAACAGAGAAAAAAAACTCACCAACTTAATTCTGGAAACGCTGAATGATGAGGCCTCGTCAGACTGCTTTTGTTGGATGTTTACTTTGTTGTTACATAGATCTTATTTGTTTTGCATGTCATTAATTATATTATATATAAAAAGAACTTAATTAATAAATAATTCAACTGTGATAATTTATGTGCAATATAGGTTAAGTTTCTTTTTTTTTTTTTTTTGCTTTTAATCTTTATGTTTTACATTTATACATTTTAAACTTTTGGTTTTTAATTTGTTATATATATTTAAATTAGATTTAAGTTAGGTGATTTTTCTTATTGGTTTAGTTGTAAGTTTTTAATCACACTTATAAATTTTGTTAAGAAATTCAAGTAGTTTGATTTATTAAAGGTAATTTAAATTGTTTGCACCTTTTGATTTTAAGAAGAAAAAAGAATATAAAGCCACAAAAAAAAACTTAAACATGCACAATCTTACGTAAAATTTTAATTATTTTGAGACTCAAATTTGGGTAATTGTCTTATGAAGAACTTAGATGATTTTTGGAGGTTTTCCTAGACGACTTATCCGGTCCTATTTTGGAAGCTGGTAGGTGTTTTGAAGCTCGTCTGAGACTCTTAATATTTGCTTATAAAATTTGTAGTTTTTTTTTTTGAATTTCTTTTTGGCTGATACACAATAATGAAGCACTTGACTTTAGGTGTTGTCTTATCGGTAGATTTAAAATAATGATGATCAGCGGTAAGCACAATTCTTGTGAGCGTGGTTTTTAGGTTTTTTTTTATGTGACTTAAAAGTGGATACAGTGGTGGCTAAATAAACACCCCCGTGCCTTTTTAGATGGAAATTAGCTTGTATATTCGAGGCTTTTAATGGTGTTTTTCCACAATTTATTAGTCTTCCAATAACCTCAAGGATTAAGAAGGATTCAGGTTATGTTGAATCTTGGGATTTAGCAATATGGTAATTTCCACTCTAGTTGTCTATTAAAAAATATTGTATGTTAATTAACTACATCGAAATCTTTAAGTCTGCGAGATTTACCTTTATGAAACTTTAAAATTAAATTGGTAGAAAAAATAAAGTGTGTCCTGTACAAAGGATATTATATATTTTTACTGAACGATGTATTCACTTTGAGGTATAAAATCAAAAGAAGGTTAACACATTTGGTTACGAAAAACCATGCTTTAATTCTCGTTGGTGTTCGGGATGTTTCTATTTTTTTTATATGCGTTAATATGCATTGCTATGCGTTCTCATGCGTTGCAATGTGTCAAAACAAAGTGGCTATTTTCAATGTGGCTAACTTGATTTTTTACAGTAAATGCAACAGTGTGAGGTGAAATACAACACACAAAGCATTACTGTTAAAATTCAAAATGAAATTTTCGAAAAAACCGAATTTGAGGCAAAATTTTAATTTGAATGTGGAATAAAAACCAAACATATACATATTTGTTTATATACATATTTATATACATTGTTACGGACCTGTTTGTTTCTCTTGCCAAGTTTACCCTTCTAGCTCTGCGGCGTCACCTCAGGGGGAGTTCTCAACCCTTTATTTGGCCCAGGTTGCAACAAGAAAAAATTTTATAAATGAACATACATACAAAACAAAAACTTACACGCAGCAATGCCATTAATAGAGAGATAGATGTTAACCTCTAATCGCCCAATTCCCAACCATGACTGTGACATATCCACCATTACCTTTTACTCACAGTCCCAAAATCCCGCCATTCGTCGCCCTTTTCTGTTTCAACAATCCCCAAACAATTAATTTTACTCCGACATTATTATTTTTTTGTTATTATCTAATTTCAATATTCATTTTATTATAAACACCAATTCCTAAATAACTTAAACTAATAACATATATTGTATAGCTTATTTTGTCGTTTTCGATAATTAATAGATTTTTCTTTTTTTATTATTTTTTTTTGTTATTTTTAAACCTATCAAAAAAATATATATATATATACTATTAATTTTAATTTCCTTTTTTCAGAACTCAAATTATCATATATATATCCGCACTACCGGATGTTCGCTTCTATACAAAAAAACTACCTACGCCTGAAAGAGCTCTCTAAGTACGCACTAATCTTATATACTTTTAATATTTCCTTTTATATGTTTACTTATAAATTCCGCCTAATTTGAGTACCTAATGACGTTATATATATATATTTTTCTTTAACTTATTTTTTTTTCTAACACAAAACAAACAAAATCACAGGACACTCTCGATGGACACAAATTTTTCTCACAATATCACCACTTAAATTTAACTTAAAATTAATAATACTTTATAAATAAATAAATAAATAAAGCTAAATATTATAAAATAGATCTAATTGACTTCTTTCTTTAATTTTTTTTATAGCTTTTTTGATTATTTAAATTATTATTTATTTGCTTTAATATTTCAGTACCTTGAGATTCACCAAGCAGCTTGATCTTTCTATTGTTATTGTAGATGTTTGACTTTCCTTTTTCATCTGGCTTTCAAAACTATTTTTAGATTTTTCCTAGGGATCCCCTTTGCCTTATCTTCCGGCAGTTACTTCGGATTCAAGATCCTATACAAAAATCTATGATTTTCCCCAGGCTATTTTCTCGGTAGTCCTGGGCACAGATTTTTCCCTCTGTCGCTTCTTTTTGGCCACCTCCAAGAAAAACAACTAATACCCACAAACACCTTAATATTTGTATTATATTAAAACTTTTGAATATTCATGAACAAATTATCACATTTAATATATAATTTGTACAGTATTTATTAATATTTTTAATTCTCTTGAAATCTCTATTTGTTTCTGTTTTTGTATTATTTGTTCATGAATATACAAACAATCACACATTCTTAAACAAACAAAACTTACTTTTGAATATTTCGTATTTCGTATGACTATCCTTAACAAGGATTTGTTTAAGGATTGCTCTTTCTGCATTCACTAATTTAACTTTGAGTTTAAATCTTATATTTTTTGATTTTTTTTTATTAATGCTATTAAATTGTAAATAGATCACTTTGGCACTTCTCAACTATTAATCGCTATCTCTCAGTATTTTTCCCTTTTATACCCTTTTCAATCTTATGTACTGTCAAGATTTTTGCCGGTTAAATTTTGCCGCTAATTTTATATGTATATTTCTCAAAAGTTCTTATTATGTATTAATTTCCCCGCGTAATACTTTGTTTCTATTTTATTTATCGTATGGTATTTGACTTTAAATTACCTTCCCGCTTAATCTTATAAATATCAATATTTAATTCAAAAACTATAACATAAACTACCTACAATTTACGCGGTTAATTCCTTGGACACAACATAAAAACTCCGCCAAATAAAATATATTTATTATTTGGTGATCGTTACCAGTTTTTTTTTATTCCATATCCTTGAAGTACCAGGCTGTCAGCAAAAATAGCTGCATATATCCTTTCATTCATTATTTTGTTAAATTTTGAATTTAATATTTTTACGTTTAGCCGTTATGAATGAAAAATACAACCCTGCTACTTTACACATTGTATTACTATCTCACCACTACGAGTACTATGCCTATTGAACACAGCTCGAACATACACATATCTATCAACAGCTGATATAATCACATTTTGATAGAAGTTGGTAAGCTACATACAATAATTACTAATATTTCATTCTTTTTGTTTTCTTTCAGGAATATTTCTACAACATATGGACATGGTAACTATGTATTGTTCCATTACTTCTTTGAATCTTTTATTAATATCTATTTTTCTATATTTTCAGATAAAACAACATTTAAACTCAACAAAAGACCACACAAAATATACAAACAAATGAAATATGAAATCCACTATGAAGAGGTCTGGAGTAGTGGCTCCTAACTTATAGTGGCCCTTCATTAAATCCACTAGGAAGAGGTCTGGAGTGGTGGCTCCTAACTAATAGTGGCCCTTCCTGTTTAATACAAAAATTATGGGAAAAAAAAATATAAGGCACTTAGGATTTCAGCCTTTTCCCAATGCCAAGTCGTCAACCTCCCCACGCAAAATTTTTTTTAGTCAGGTGGGGGGGTTTGGGGCGTTTTAGCTTACATTGACAGGGACGTATACTATTTCAAAACAGGGCCGCAACAAAACTCCGATCCCTAAGACAACGTTGCAGGGGGCGGTGTGCGGGTTTGTAACTTGTTACGTTCCAACGTGGGGAACTCCCACACCCTGATTACATCTCAAGCCGGGCATACTGAAGAAAACTGCTAATCATGATCTAGTACCAGGTTAGTTTAATTATACGTTAAACAAAAGTAGTTATACGAACATATACAATTGAATTTGACATATATGTATTTTTTTTTTTTCTATAAAAATAAAATTGCTACATAGCAAATTTAAGTGCATCATTCGGTATAACTTTTACTGGAGCATTATTTATTATGGAAATTATATTTGTTTTTAAACAAAATGTATGAAATTGTCAATCTATTTAGTGTCATATAGTCTTAGTCATATTGCGATATAGTTTTAAAAGTCATCAATATTAGGACGAAAACAAACATATAATGTATAAATTGATAAAATAATTAAAAAGTTTTCTAACCTAATATTGCACTTATAAATTAATACTATCACAGATGACTTAAAACTATTATTGCACTAAAACTTACAAAAATCAAATATTATTTTTTTCAAAGAAACTTATACACTCTATTTTTTTCAGAACGCATTCTCTACGAAAGATTGGTTGGATTGTTTTTGTCTCAGTTTCCGGGAAATCAAATTACGGGAAGTATTTTAAAAGTTATAGAATATAATAACTTTACTTTGTTAATTCTTTATATTTTTATTTTTTTTTCAGATGTAGATATAGTGGTTTCATCAGTTTCTATCATTGGTCATAAAAGCAACTACTACAATTTTTGAAAGTTACACTTTTCACATATCGCAATAGACTTTTATTCTGGTAAGTAAAAAAAGAATTGATTCATATGCATGTATATTGTATCACAAGTTTTATGAGGGGTATGTGTTTAGAATAAAGAAAATTAAAACTATAGATATTATCACACAAAAAAAAACTATATTTGCTAACTTAATCCTAATATCAGTTTCCCCATTCAAATTTTAATGTCTTTCGAATGATATGTCCCTATTGGCTTACCCTGCAGTGTTTCGAGCTCATACATATTATTACCTATGGGTTTAACCACTCTACACTTCACAAATTTTTTACAAAATTTGGAATTAATATTTTTACTGAAATTACTCAATATATTATTCCTGCGGAAAACTTCCTGCCCAGGTATGAATTTAGCAATACGTGCGCCTCTATTATATCTTTCCGCACTTCTTTTTTGTGCTTTTTGCATATTTTGTTTTATTGTTTCTCGGATCATTTCCATTTTGTCGTTTCGATTAATCTCTGAAATTTCATGGTCGCTTAACGATTGCAATTTCCTACCTAGTTTGTAGTCTGCTCCGCTGGTATACATATGGTAACCAAAAAGAGCAAAAAATGGAGTTACCCCGGTAGCTGTATGAACTGATGTTCTCAACGCACATTCGATTTCAGACAAATACAGATCCCAATCTCGATGATCTTGGTTTAAATACGCTCTAATAGCGGATAATACTGACTGGTTCACTCGCTCGCTGGCATTACTCTGAGGTGAATACACAGCCGTTTTCATGTGCTGTATTTTATAAGTTTTAAGTAAATTTTCAAAACTTTTGGCCACAAATTGACTGCCATTATCACTATGAATCACCTCAGGTACTCCGAACTTGTGAAATATCTCATGTATAAGAAAATTAATCACATTGTTTGTTGTGGCTTCCTTCATAGCCTTAAGGAACATAAATTTTGAAAAATGGTCCACTACGATAAAAATATAGCAGTTACCCTTTTTCGACCGAGGATATTTGCCCATGAAGTCAATATATAGCTTCTGAAACGGCCTTTCAGTAACTACTGGCTTTCCTATTTCTGGTCTTAGATTTATGTTACAGGGCTTTGTCTCTTTACAAATCTGACAATTCGTTACAAAATTTCTAACTTGCGTTGCCATTTTTTGCCAATAAAAACTACGTCTTAATCTCTCAAGGGTTTTCGCAACGCCTCCGTGAGATGCCGTTACAGAAGAGTGAGCGTCCTCGATAAGTACATGCGTGATCATAGCTGGGATCCACAATTTCCAAGGCGACTCTTCCCCAAATTGATTAAAACCTGTCTTTTTGTATATTAACCCATTTTCAATCTTTAAATCTGGCAATTTTTCTATATTCTCTTGAATTTCTGTAACTAAATCTAAATATTCATTACTAGTGAATTCGTTTGTTTCAAAACCTAATAATTCAGTCATGTTGATCTCATCCACATTTGGCAATCTGGACAACATGTCTGCAACAATATTTTCAGAGCCTTTCCTGTGTTCAATTTCGAAATCAAACGCTTGTAGTTTTAGTGACCATCTAGCTAGCCTTCCTGTCAGGTCTTTCAACGACATTAACCATTTCAGGCTAGCGTGGTCGGTTACAATGGTAAAAGGCATCATTTCGACATATTGCCTGAACTTTTGTACAGCCATTACCGCAGCATAACACTCTTTTTCTGTCACGCTGTAATTTCTCTGACAAGAATTAAGTTTTTGAGAATAGAATGCAATGGGATGCTCTTCGTTTTCTCCGCTGATTTGAAATAATACAGCCCCTATACCATATTCGCTAGCATCGCATTGAATATAAAATCTTTTAGAAAAATCTGCATGGCGAAGCACGGGAGCTGAGGTCAAAGCTTTTTTTAGATTTTCAAATGATTCTATAGCCTTTGGTGTCATTTCAAATTTTCTAGATTTTTTTAAAGTATCAGTTAGTGGGGCAGATATTACAGAAAAGTTTCTGATGAACCTGCGATACCACCCCGCAGTTCCCAAAAAGCTTCGAACTTCTCTCATTGATT
Organism: Calliphora vicina; assembly: GCF_958450345.1. NCBI lineage: Eukaryota > Metazoa > Arthropoda > Insecta > Diptera > Calliphoridae > Calliphora > Calliphora vicina. The sequence goes on from NC_088784.1 coordinate 33,013,338, forward strand.
TAGGTATTCTTATTTCTTTTATAGCCTTAACTTTGTCGGGATCGGTTTTCAACATACCTCCACCCACAATAAAACCTAGATATTTTAACTGTTGAAAACAAAATTTAGATTTTTTTAAACCAATTGTCAAATTAGCTTTCCTTAGGCAATCGGCCACTTCTTCTAACAGTTTTAGATGCTTGTCGAAATCGTCTGAAATAATCAATAGATCATCTAGATAAATAAATACGTTGCCCTTTAAAGTCTGTGGGATCACCTTGTCCATTAATCTACACAATCGTTGGGCCGCGTTGCAGAGACCAAAGGGCATCACCCGAAATTGATATAATGGTCTCCCTGCAACGGTGAAAGCTGTATAAGGTCTACTTTCTGGCTCTAGTTCGATCTGCCAAAATGCGAATTTCAAATCGACGCTACTAATGAAATACGTTTCATCGATCCTACTTAAAATGCCATCAATATTTTGTAATGGATACGCATCCTTAACGGTCAACTTATTTAATTTCCGTGCATCTAAACAAAATCTATTCTTATCTGGTTTCCGTACGATAGTGGTCCTATTGCTCCAGGGACTGTCACTTAATTCTATTACATTTAGGTCTAACATTTTATCTATTTCATTATAAGTGATTTCTTGAACAGCAGGTGATATCGGATAATAGCGATCCTTTACTGGTTCAGCTTCATCTACTAATTTAATCATATGCCTTTCTAAACTTGTTTTACCTAATCCCTTTTCCTCAAAAGTATCAAATTTTCTTATTACCTCATTCAACCTATGTTTCTTTTCGCTGTCTAAATCATGTGGACACATCTTATAGTTATCCTTATCTTGGACAAAATCTTCAAATACCTTATCTAGAACTATTTCACTAACACCTATAATATCTGGAGCTAAACTAAACTTACGCCAAAAGTCTATTCCTAAATAAAGAGTTTGTTCCAAATCAGGACAAAGATACAAGAGTAGATTATTCTCTTGACCTTTATACTTAATGGATACGTTTACTTTGCCCAATATTCTATGGTGTTGACCACTGGCAGTCTTCACATTAGAGAATATTGGTATAATTTCTAAGTCTAACTCTTCTACAATTTCTCTACATCTCTTTCCTAATAAACTAACGGAGGCTCCACTATCTAATAAACCTGACATAACTTTTCCTTCAAAATCTACATCTACAAAAACTCTATTATCATTATTGGTATCTAATCTAGTTACAGAATCTACAAGCATTCTTCTCATTTCCTTTCTTTCCCTATGTTTTTTTCTAATTTTTAAAATCCTTTCAGATACAGTTTTTATTTGCTTTTCCGTGTTAAATAACTGAGCCCTAATATATTCATAATATTTCTTTCTAATGTCTAATGGTATTTTGTGTCTGTTATCTGGCATGTATTTAGCTATATTTCCTAAATTTGTGGAATCTAATTTATCATTGTTTTCTTTTCCAATTTCTAGTTTTCCTTCGGGGTGTTCTTGGAAGGACGCAGCTCCCCTGTCATCACCACGCCCCGTTTCTGGTTTCCCTGGCAATTTGGACAATTTGGTGTTATAACATTTGCTCTCCCGCACCGATAGCAAAATAATGTCCTTTCCATTGAGGGACACTCCCTAAACGTATGGCCTGATACGTGACAATTCCAGCATGTGAGTGCCGGATTTTGTTGATTCATATACATTGCGGATACTTCTCCTAAATCTGTGGACGAATTTTCCTCAACATCTCCATATTCAGCATGGTCAACATAAACTTCGTTCACTGGCCTAATTGATCTTGGAGGAGGCTGTATATTTCTGTTGTCCCTGCGGGGAAAATTTCGTTCGGCCTCATTACATTCTATCCGTAGTTGTT